>NW_028230451.1:11293554-11925426 GCF_043228905.1 Azolla caroliniana
ACGATCCGCACGTAGTGACAAATCTTCACAACATCGTCCGTCGCCACCTCTACGTAGTCCTCCAGCTCACACACTTTCGTCACCTTTGCCATATACGCATAGTGATGCGCCATGTAGTTGTTGTCTCTTGAGAGTTAATGGGCAAACAACATATATCGTACCCAAAATTACAATATTTCTCTCTAGAACAAATGTTCTATATTATTTCCAATATAAAAAGGAAATTACTCACAAATTTGACATAGAAAACTATTCATCTTGGACCAATGATAACAACAATACTAAGAGGTTTGATAGAGAGAACTATTTTTTCAGTACCAAACCATAATAGGGGATCGCAGACAAGTTTATTAAGAAAGAAGAAACCATACTTACAGTCACAAATGTGTGAAGGAATATGGAACCAAACATTGATACTTAAGATTAATACAATGACTGGGTACATGTGAACATTACCAAACAAAATGAAAATTTCACATACGATTAATCTAACGTTGTTGCAACTATTAATTAAGTTATAATATTGTCAAATAAACTAGCATTCTATTTTTGAGCAATGAAAACAATTTTTGTTGATTCACAAAGCCATAGGTGGAGATTATACACAGATTTTGACAACGAAATTTTATTAGTCAGAGACCATAGCTTGCATCCTTTAAACTACCAACAAAATATAGTTGCAAAACACTTAAGGATTCTTTAGATTTTCCTCCAACGCAAGGTGCGAACTTAATGGCACTTTAAAGTAGACCATCTTAAACCATTCATCTTCCATACCACCACATAATCGAATCCATGTGGTTCAAAGGTCAATAAACTCCCTCTCATAAATGTTTTACTCTATTATTGAGGACATACGCAAGTGAAAGAGTTCCACTGACACTTCCGTTGCATTGCAATGTCAAATGTACTTTTCTTTAAATTGTTGCACCAATAGTTGGTAATTAACTTGCTGGTTAGGTCGCACGGACTCACACTGATTCCTTGCTCATCCATAAAAAGTGGCCACCAATAGAGGATGCTTCTCAAAATCCGTCATCTTCCTTATTGACATTGCATGATGTTCGAAGGCATCCAACAACGCTCCTACATCTTGAACCCCATCACCTGCAAAAACAAACGGAAAAGCCATATTGGCTAAAAACAAGACCTTCCAATGGGGTGAATAGATTTTGCCCTCCCTCTAACACGGAAAGATTTTGTCCTCCTTGGAGCGCCAAAATGGTGAAGAGAGATAGAGAAAAGGTAAAGACGAGAAGAGAAAGAGAAAGGAATGTTATATCACTCCTCCTTAAATGGGTAAGAATACCCTCCTATTTATAGATTTTTGGTTGCGTTATTCTTGTTTTTCTTTTCCTTTTAAAATATCCTCGAGTTTATGTAAGGTGTTTATTTTTTACATCACTATTTCTCCTCTATAATCCCAAAATTTTCATACAAGATATTTTGGGAATGCTCTCATTTTTTCATAAAACATTTCCTTTGAAATCTGGATATTGGATGAAGAAGTTATGAGCTTTTTTCTCTACCTAAATCTTTATATCCACACCTTGCTTTTTTAAGCTTTTTTCTACTTTTGAAAAATGTCGCTAACTTTATATCCCATCAAGTTCCGTCCTCCTTTAATACTTGATCCTTTCATATCACGCTTTATTCTTATATATCTTAGAATCCAATGTATTTGCAACAATTGTTTCTTTCGAACATAAAAGCTGACTTCACACCTAGGATTGAAGGCTCTCAAGGAGTTAGGGTTAAATACAGCCAATTAATACAACAAACACTTCATTAAGATTCAAGAAACATGATTATACAAGAGAAACCCTTTATATATTAGGATTCAACAAATAGTTCCTTAATTTCAATGGTTTTACAAAAGGATTAGTTAGGATTTTTACGAGAAATCAACAAAAACAATATTATTGAGCTTGGTTAGAATCCAAGCTTAGTAATATCTCCAAGACCTTGGCTACGATAAATGGAAATGATGGCTTTTGTTGATGTAGTATACTTGGGCCATTTTATGCTTCCTTTCTCAATGGAGAGCCGAACTCCAATAGAAGAAGAAAAGGTTAAAGGATAGGTGGTCCAACTCCACTTTCACACTCCTACACTCTTAAACTCCAAGTAAGAAATAATAATAAGAAGAAAAAACCCTCCAAACACCAAAATGAGCATGCCTTTCCTTTTTTTATATAGTAAGAGGGCATCGCCACCAACCACATTTAATGCTCACCTAGCCCTTTTCCATAAAATATGCAGAGAATAGGTTCTTCATTCGCTGACTGAGGCTTCAACATAGTTTTTGTACTAGTATATTTAAATTTATGTTGCTTGAACTTCATGGGTGTACACCCCAAACAACTTTTGTGGAAGTCATTAGTGTATATACACATGTCAATTCTTTCCTTCCTCTCACTCAAGAAATCAATTCTTGGTTGAACAGTTCCTGCGGTAATCTTTTTCTAGCTTTCAACATTGTCCTCCATTCTCAATAACCTTCTTCAAAATATACGATAAGCCTCTAGGACCTTAGCCTAGCAAGGCACGAGTCCAATTGTGCTTGTCTATCCTCCAAAATGAATGTTAGATCTTTTCTAAAGTATTTGTCTCTCTAGTCAATTGATGAGAGCTCATTCTACTTCTTCTCAAATTCTCTCAATAATTCTATAACCACTCTCAATCATTTCTACTATTAGAGAGTCAACCTTGAAGCCTCACCCAAGTTCATTATATGTTGTGTAGGTTCCAGTCATATAAGTAAACGAGATGGTTGGGGGAATGAGAGTGGGAATATGTGTGACACATGTTGGAGAGTATGAAGTGAAGCTAAACACATTTATTTCTTGACTATATCAATTTACACCACTTAAACAATAACACTTTGATCATCTTGAGAATGTAAGATGACTTAACTTACACATCTAATGCATGTGTGTAGGGAGAGATATTCAAACACTCGCTCATCTCTTGATGGTTAAAAACTCTTGTGAGTGACCATTCCCCTTTCACCCTTGTTTGGTTTCCTCCTACATGAAACTCTTCCTTTTTTCCCTCTTATTCTCTTTAATTGATATTGTCTTCTTCTTCTTCTTTACTTCACACTCTTTAATCTTTAATGGTATTGTCCGCAACTTCACTTTATTCCTTATAAATCGGCCATGTTTAAGTTTTTAGAATCTTCCTTAAAATCATACATATGGCCTTAAGTACATAGGCCTTTATTAATTCATAATTATGAAAATGGTTTTCCTTACACTTCAGAACAATCTATTCTTGAATTTATCAATATGCCCACTTACTAAAGAAACAACTAAACGAATGGGTGATTACAAATCAATTACTGAGCTACATGTTAGCTATAATAGCACGTAACTGTTTTTCACATGTTTTTAGCTAGCTATTTGTTTCATAATATAATACACAATTACAATTTATAGGTATCTTTTATAATCCCATATAAGCAAGCTCGTCATCAACCAAATTGGTATTCTTACTTTTTCCACGTGATTTGTGTTCAAAGGATAAGTCACAATAATCTTAGGTAATCTTTAAATCATCTAGCATGTTTATTGGCATTTGTTGTGCATATCCCGAACGCTACTACAACCTCTCCATAACCTCTAATGTTTGTAACCCTTAGTGTATGGTTTCGCATTTTGTTGGGTGGCCCAATAAGGTGTCTTTGGATTCCTCTCGGCGAGACAAATCTATTTCACCCAAATCGGAGATTAAAGGAGATAGATGTTTCTGATTAGCAAGCCCGCCCTTTGGTTAACATGCCCAGCAGACATATCTGGAAGATGGTCACATCCACATGCAATGGAGATTGATTTTTTCCATTCTAATTTTAAGGGAGAGAAGAATATGGAATAAACACTCATACAATCAATCAATTATTAGTATCTTGTGATGGTGTAGAACAACATTAAAGAAGAATTAATTGTTCGATTTCACGTCCTAATAATCAGAAATAATAACAATAATACATCATTTGCGAAGCCTGTAAGTCTTTTTGTAGATTAATAATACTACAGTATGAAGCTCAAAAGCAGCATTCTTCAAGTATACAACAGCAACAGAGGGCAGCCAAGCTGTAGACATCATCAACCAAAAAGATCAATTTAGTTTATTGCCCAATATATATATATTACGTGCTGATTGCAGGAGATTAGGAGGATTTGATGGGAGCAGAAAACAAACCATCCCTTGACGAATCCTTTGTCTTGGGGGCCATTCCTTGATTGGGGGCGATCCGATGACAGTCTAATCTTGTTGGCCGTTGCAGAGATGCCAATTGGCGCCGGTTGCTGCTGCGCAGCATGAGGCAGAGGGTAGCCTGGTATGTAATTAATGAATGTACAGTGCAAAGCAATTTAGCCTAGTTTCTTTGTAAAATTAAAATTTGGTGGCTGCATCAAATCAAACTCCTAATTAATTAGTAGGTTGAGGGAAATGAATCATCACTGTAGTTTTGTGCGAATCAATGAAGTTCAACAAAAATCTAATATTAATTTGGTGTGTGGTATACTAATAATAATAATAATGATGTATGTATGTATGTATGTATAATATAATAACCTGGTGGAGGATATCCTGCTACGTCGCTCTGGTGGTGTAGCTGATGAGCCGCCATGGCAACTTCCAGGACTTAAGAATGCGTAAGAAGCAAGCCAAGTATTTTATACGTGTATGTATTTGAATGATTCCGATGGCTCTCACGAATGATGATGATGATGATGATGATGATGATGATGATGATGATGATGATGATGATAATGATGTGTCCAGGCATCTATCTTTCCACGCTGTTATCCACCATCCATTCATTCATCCATCCATCCTGAACTATCAATCCATCCAATGAAGACGATTCTCCGCGGCCAGCTCAACTATCAATCCTGGACTCACCCACCATCCACTCACTAACGTCGTTGTATATATATATACACACACACACACTTTTCATCAGATTCTCCACACTGTCCTGTCCCCCACCCAACAAGTTCTCATACTTGCATGTTCCATGGCGATGGTCTCTTTGTCAAAAAACATGAGATGCTTTTTAGGCATTCATCCTAGCTATCCATATCTATGTATATACATACATACATACATAGCTATCCGCCAGTAGTTTATTGGTTCTATTTTTTTTTTTAAAGAATTCGGTTTGGTTCTAAAACTCGGGTTTATTGGTTTAAATGGTTTGGTTTAAAGATTTATTAGTTTTTCGTTAACTATTTTTTTCCCTTAATAGTTTGTTAATTTAATGGTTTAATTAATGTTTTTTCGTTGATTTAATAAATTTAACTTAAATGCTTATTTAATTTAATGTATTTTTGTTTATTTTGATTTTTAATTAGCTTGACTTAAAATGCTTAGGTTTAAATCTTTTATTTTAAATGGTTTGGTTTAGTTTTCAACTTTGTCCTAAATGGTTTGGTTTACCGTTTCTTAAATGGTTTGGTTTAAATGGCTTGAGAGTTCGTAAACAATTTGGTTTACTTTTTGTTTTATATAAATGGTTAGATTCATTTCGGTTCGGTTTAAAGGGAAAGAAACTGTCAGGAATAGTACTAAAACAGAGAGAGAATTATTACTAAAGAAGGGAAGTACTATTAGTACCAAGAGGACGGACTACGTAAGACTCACGAGAGAGAGAGAGAGAGAGAGAGAGAGAGAGAGAGAGAGAGAGAGAGATGATAACAGATAATATTATGTGAAGAATAAGTACAAAATAACTATGTGGCTTAAGACTGGTGTTGAACCAATTTGGTTCGATATAATGCTTTGTGCCTCTTTTTATAGTGTTCACAGGAATAGTCCTGAAGCTTCTAGAATGTTCCAGAGAAATATGGAATATACAATAATTTTCTATAGTAAAACTTAAATGAAAATAATATCCTACGTATTACAATAGATAATGTAATGGTCAAGAGCTTGATCCATATAACATAAGGGAGCTGACGAGTGTCACGAGTCAGTGCTGATTGTAGACCGGGTTTGTCCGGATACTTTCGGTGGAAATCAGCAAGAAGATCCTAAGCATTGGCGACATGCTCGACGGGTTCCCAAGTACGTTCGCTCGGACTATAGCCGAGACAATCGACCAAATAATAAAGTTTGTTCAGGACGACAACAACTTCATACTTCGGGCCGAAGTCCAACTCAAGTGGGGGCGGCAGTGGTGTAACACGATCGGGAATAGTGTTGGCCTGATAAGGTTCGAGAAGAGAACTATGGAAGACTGGATGTATCTGAAAGTGCAAAGGAAGATCAAGGCGGAACGTGACATCATTAATCTTGTCGGTAATACGGAAAGGACCGAGTCGTCGATAATCCAATTTGTCGCACGATTAAGTTGTCTTGATGTGACGACATAAGAGCCATACTCGATCTCTGATGGCAAAAGAGGAGGGAAGCCGATGACGATCTGCATAAGGCTCTTCCAAAATTTGGAGACGAATTGAGGTCCTCGGTCACTGATGATACTGTCTGGGAGGCCATGATGCCAAAATACCTCACACATGACAAGGGTTGCGGTTTCCTCACAAGTGATGGCCTTAGTACAAGGCACAAAATGTGTCATCTTAGTATATCAATCGACGGCGGTTAAGATGGCATCAAAACCCTTCGAGACTGGAAAATCTGTGATAAAATCAAGACAAATGGATTGCCACAGCTTACTTGGAATTGGTAAGGATTCCAACAAGCCATATGAATGATGTCGTGGCATCTTTGCTTGGCAACAAGCATCATAGGTCCGAACATAGTCGTCGACAAAACGTCGTATATGGGGCCACCAAAAGGATCGTCAAACTAGATCCAACGTCTTAGTACTACCGAAATGTCCAATTGTATGGGTGTCGTGACAATTTTGGACGATTTGAAGGCGACAGGAGCAATCGGGAACATACAGGAGTTTTTTAAAGAATAAAAAACCATCATGATATTCAAATTATCAGTAGTCCATACCTGGTTGTTGAGACTGGGAACAGGATGCTCGAGAGGCATCAATTTGTGCTAGAATGGCTTGAGCAAAACTATCCGTCTTCAACTTTGCACGTATGGCATCCATAATCCGGGAATCTAGTGGAGTGTGAAAACTCCGCGTTGTGTGCAAACGTGTTGGTCCCAAGATTACCTGCTTTTGATTATCAAATGCTGGATCACTCCGATGAGGTGCAAGATATGAACGTCGTGATAGTGCATTTGCTTTTCCTTGCTGCTTCCTCGACTGATATGTGATTTTGAAGTCAAAACGTGTAAGGAATTGGGCCCACCGAGCTTGCCGTTGATTTAGTAAGTGAGCGTTCGGGAAGTAAGCAAGATTTTTGTGATCATTGAAGACGATGACCGGATGAGGAGAGCCCTCTCAGAAGTGCCACCATTGCACAAGTGAATCCACGATGGCTAATAACTCCTTGTCATGTATCTCGTAGTTAATATCCGCGACATCAAATTTGTGTGAGTGGAAAGCCACAAGATGTAACTTTTCTTTATCTCCTTGTTGTGAAAGGATGCTACTGAGGGCGAAATCCGATGCATTGGCCTCCATGATGAATGGTTTGTTTGTATCCACATGAGCTAGAATAGGAGCTGATGTAAAGGCTTTCTTAAGATGTATAAAAGCCATGTCCACTTCATTGGACGAAAGAAATGACTGTCCCTTCTTGGTAAGCTGTGTGAGAGGTAAAATAATTTTCGAGTAATCTTGTATAAACTTGCGGTAGAAGTTAGCAAAGCCTAGGAAACATTGCACATCTCGTAACGAACACGGAGTTTGCGACTCTAGCACAGTTTGGACTTTAGTTGGATCCATGGAGATGCCTTTTGAGGAGATGACGTTGTCGTGCCTTTCGGCTACGGATTGTTGCGTCAGTTGGGCGGGAACCATTGAGGTTTTGGACTAGGAGAAAAGAAAATTCTAAGGCAATTAAGAATATGAAATATATTGTAAGAAAGAAACATATGAAAAACTTGTGAATCCCACGAGTATAATGTATTAGTGAGTACTTAGACAGATTAAGAGAGAAAAATAGTTAGCAAATTCGTGAATCCCACAAATATATTATATTAATCAATCCTTGTAAAATAATCAACAACCCCTATACATCTTTCTCTCTTCCTTATATCGTGTTGGAAGAGTCTAAGTTTATCATATGCAAGCATCATGCTTTTCCTAACTTTAGTTTTCATGCACTCTGCATGTGCATGATTAGCTTTCTAGCCCATCTTTTCTTTTAACTCGAGTGTGTATGCATGTATAACTTTTTGTACCATGCATATCTAGAATATTTACATGGAATAAAGTTTAGTATAACTTTAAAATTCATAATATGCTAGTATAGTGGTAAGGTTGGGGTCTGTCTACATGGAGGTATAGGGTTCGAATCCTGCCCTATGCACGTAATAAATATTTTTAATATTTTATTTTATTTATTATACGTACTTTAAATCAGATATAGTATTTTACATATTTCACGTAGTGTGTGATTCACACTACGAAACTCGCCCCCTCCGAACCCGCACATCCTCCAGTATGTGCCGAAGTCCCCGATGCTTGCTATTCACCTTCATCCGAAGCTTCCTTCGATTCTCCCCTTAAGTCGTCTATGAGTTGTAATCCACTTTCTTCGCTTTCCGCATCACCGCGATCTTCGTCTGATTGCTCCTCCTTGTCGGTCTTGTCTAGGATCACATAGGGTTCTTCGTTAGTCCTCTTTTTGAAAATCTTCACCCGTTTCCCGGCTATAGGCACTCGTAGCATCGTTCCATCCAACTCGCATAGTCGGTAAGTTCCGTTGTCGAAAACTTTCCGAACCTCGTATGGCCCGAACCACCTTTTCGCGAACTTCTGCATCGTTGTATGTTGATGATCCAAACTACTATCGCAGACAATCACCCAATCTCCTTCTTAAATCTTCCGCGGTCGTAGTCGGTGCTTTGTGTCGAACCGGCTTTTATTCCGGAATTGCGCTTCTTGTTGTCGGCGTATTACTTCCGCTATGTCTTCCGGTCTTCCCTCTAGTTGTCGTATCCGAACCGCTAGTAGTTCTTCCTGTCTCATCTCTTCCTTCCACGGTAGCACTGTCCATGTCGCGATCGCGGTTTCGGTTGGCATTACCGGTGCTTGTCCGGTCATGAGTTCTGTCAGCATGTAACCGGTTATGGAGCTATGCGTCATCCGATCCGCCCATAGTGCATACGGGAGCATCTGTGGCCAATCCTTCACCCTTCCGGCGCATGCTTTGGCAAGTGCTTTGACGATCGGACTATGTCCTCGTTCAATTTTCCCGTTGGCCTCCGGATTGTATCCCGTTGTTAGTGTTAACCGAACTCCATGTTTGGTGAAGAATTCCTTAGCTTTATCAGAGTCAAGTTCTCCCCGATCCGCAATCACTTGTCCTACGCACCCGTACCTGCAAAACACCTCCTCCAAAAGAAATTGGCATACCGCAGAACACGTTTTCCTTCGTAGCGCCCGACCTTCTACTTGGTTTGTGAGATCTTCCCGAGCTAACACCAGTACTTCTTTTGTCCGATCCCGGTTGGCATGGCTACAATATCGACCATCCATTTGAAGTTGATTGTTGGTGAGAATGTCAGATGTAACTCATCTCGGTGTCGAACTCCGGAGTAAACTTGACACTTCTCGCAACTTCCTATGAACTCCGCTACATCTTTGTACATATTCTTCCACGAATATTATTGTTTGATTTTCACAAAAGTTGCCCATGTTCCTCGATGTGCAACCCAATCAGATTCATGAAAGTCAAATATTATCCGGTTTCATTGCTCTTTCGTCCCGATTACCCGAAGTGGTATGCCATCTGGTTGTTTTGGCTCCCTCCATATTAATCCATTTTTTAAGAAGAACTTTCGGACTTGTCGCTTCTTAGTTCGGATCTCGGCTCTCTTTTCTTTATCGTTCGTTGACACCTCGATCTCTTCTAGCATCGTCCCGATCGTCAAGCTTTCTCCCTTGTATTCTTCATCTCGGAATTCTCGGATTACGTTTACTCGGCATATGTGCTCCGAAGCAAAGTAGTCTTCAGAAACTTCTTCATTATCGGATTCGGCTATGTCGTCTCCGAACCGAGCCCTTGATAGGATATCTGCTACCGCGTTGTCTTTTCTAGAGATGTGTCGTACGTCCGGGTTAAGCGACTTAACATATGCAATCCATCTTAGCATAGCCACATCCAGTATCGTGCAACACCGCATCATCCCGAGTATCGGAAGACAATCCGTTTCGATCACTACTTCGGTTCCGATCAAATAATCTTGATCTGATTTGATTGCTGACACGACTCCCCATAATTCTCTTTTGACTTGTGCATACCCACATTTTCTTTCATTGAGAACCTTTTCTCTGAATTGGATCGGATATCGCGAACCATCCGGATCGGTTGGATTGATGACCCATCCGATTCCGGATGGGTCATCAATCCAACCGAGCCGGATGGTGTAGACCCGGTGTGAACCGGATGAGGAGTACCCGGCTACGGAGAGCCGGATGGTGCAGACCCTGTGAGAACCGGATGAGGAGTACCCGGCTACGGAGAGCCGGATGGTGCAGGCCCGGTGAGAACCGGATGAGGAGTACCCGGCTACGGAGAGCCGGATGGTTCAGACCCGGTGAGAACTGGATGAAGAGACATATTCGTAAATATGTTTCTGAGAGTCCATCGAGGATATATTTGTAAATAGCCGAAAAGTCATATTAGTATAAATATGACTTAGGGCAAACTTATAGTATAGAGTGGTTGTCATTTCTTGTTGGTGCAAGAAGAAGAGAGAGCACGTAATAGTGTACAGAGAGAGAGAGAGGAAGAGGTCGTAGCCTCTGTTGTAACCGCCGCCTGTGGCGAAGATCGTGAGCACGAGGTCGTTGCCTCCGTGAACTCACTGTTTTGTACATTCCAACATAGTGATAGTTTGTAGCCTGTGGGCTGCCGTGGTTTTTCCCTTAGTTTGGGTTTTCCACGTAAACATCCTGTGCACCTTATCTCTCCTTTGTGTCGTGCTTTTCCGTTTCCTGTTTTCTGTGTATGATTCTAAGCTCGGTTGTGGCCGAGCGTTGTGCATAAGGAGCGTTGAGTTCCCGTCATTGACTACGAACTTTCGGCATCCCCGATCATCCATAGTCTCATCTTTTTCTTCCACCGCGCAAAGAAAATGGGTGCACCGGTTGGAGATTTCGAATGACGAATAAACCCGCTTGCCAAATTATCTTCTATGTAGGCTTGAAGGACTTGCAATTCGGTTGGTGACAAGTTGTAAATCGCTCCCCACGGTGGCTCTGTTCCTGGTTGTAAATCGATGGGACAATCATAGGGATGATGATGAGGAAGAGTACCAGCTTTGACCTTATCAAATACATCGGCATAAGGATGACATTTCGTGGGAAATTGAACTAAGGATTCCTTTTTAATAGTGCTGGAAGGATGTACTAATATTGCAAATAGAAACATTGACTCCTTGCGTCCTTCTTCGCGTAATTGATGGAGCAAAATGGTCAAAACTTGATGAGTAGATTCTCGGGGTTGTCGATACCGGACTTCTCTTGTTCTCCAATCTATGTTTGGATTATGTACTTCAAACCAAGGTAATCCCAGGACAATGGGATGCTTTGGACTACTAATTATATTAAATGATACCACACACACAAAGCTATCTAGGACAACCTGAATGGGTTCTGACTCTTCTACGATATTCCCAGAAGCAATGGGACGATCATCAATGACTACTACAGATGCAGGTCAAGGAGGTTTTCTTAAGGATATCTGAGAAGCTTGGGCAAAATTCTGATCCATGAAATAGGAATTGGCTCCGGAATCTAAAAGTGCTAAGACATGTTTTGGAGGGGTACTTTTAGTACTAATCATGACTTAGGCTAAGAACACATTGCTAACTTGCTTAGAGGGAATGGAACCACTAATGGGCTGCATAGATCTGGGGCTGTCCAACCAAACGGCTCCTATTTTGGCTGGACTTAGTCGTTTAACTGTTCCTCTACTTGACTAAGGATTTCAAATTTGTTTGAGATACTTGGGCTATCAGTACTATTAATACTATCAGACACTCCTAAGGGAAGTGACTCGGGTTTAGTATAGGTCACGATTTGATTTACTTGTCTTCTTGGCCTATGGGGACAGTTGATGGTGATATGCCCTGGTCCACCGCAATAAAGACATAATCAATTTGCACGTCATCGTTGCTTTTCTTCTTCCTATAACGGGCCACGTCAACGCACGGTGTCGATATCCATCGGTGTTAGAGTATTTGCCCGTTTAGCTACGACTGAGGCGTATGTGGGCTCTGGCCTAGTCCGTGGCATTTGAAATTGACATTCCGAATGTCGTTCGAAAAGGCGGTTGTCGCATCGGACCGCTCGACTGATTGCCTCTGTAAGAGATTTTGGTTCTTCGGGAAAGGTTAAAAGTAAATCTTTGATGTGGTTTTGCAGGCCGTAGCGGAATTGCTCCATTAGTGCTTGATCATCCCAGGGGATATCTGAGGCGAGTAGATGGAAATCTGCTGCGTACGTAGAGGTTGGACGATCGTCTTGACGCAATCGTTGTATTTTGGTGATCACACTCTTGATGCTATCGTATCTCCAAAGCAGGCTTTAAACTCGCTAATAAAGTCTTCAAAGTTATTAAGCAAGGGAGATTGTTTTTCCAAAAGCGGAGCGAACCATGCCAAGGCTGAGCCACTGAGCAACGTGCCTATTAGGCCTACTCGGGATGCATCAGTGGGGTATTGGGAAGGATGCATTTGCATGCCTAAGCGTACTTGATTAAGTAATCCTCTGAATTGTGAGCGCGTTCCATCAAATTTCAGAGGAAGACCAATCTTGGGCTCTTTATGAAGTCCTCGGGGACTTGATCCTTGTTGTTGTAATGCTACGATGGTTGCTTCGAGTTGTTGTACGGGTAACGCTAACTCCCCATGTTGTTGTTGCGTTTGCTATGTTTCTAAAGCAATTTGTTGAAGATCCCCTAACAATCGTTGTTTTTCTTGTTCCAATGCAACAAATGTATTTTTAGACACTGTAGCTCGGAAAAAACGGATTGATATTCCTGGGTGCTAACAATAGCCATAATATTGGAAAAAGGGGTAAGAGGATGAGGGAAACCGAAAAGAAGACCAAACGGACAAATTGGTTCAAACTATTAGGAATAATACTAAAATAGAGAGAGAATTAGTACTAGAGAAGGGAAGTACTATTAGCACAAAGAGGACGGACTGCGTAAGACTCACGAGAGAGAGAGAGAGAGAGAGAGAGAGAGAGAGAGAGAGAGAGAGAGAGAGAGAGAGACTGAGGATGATGATAACAGATGATATATTATTTGAAGAGTAAGTAGGAAATAACTATGAGGCTTAGGACTGGCGTTGAACCAATTTGGTTCGAAATAATGCCTTGTGCCTCTTTTTATAGTGTTCTCAGGAATAATCCGGAAGCTTCTAGAATGTTCCAAAGAAATATGGAATATACAACAATTTTCTATAGTAAAACTTATGAAAATAATATCCTACGTATTACAATAGATAATGTAATGGTCATTAACGCTCTACTGATTAGGGAAGCTGCTCATCAAAGGACGACAACGGAGAAATGGATAGGCTACAAGGAGGAGGGCTCTTTGCTCCCAAGAGGTAGGGACACACCGAACAAGATCAAAGGCTCTGAACTACATGACAACGAGGCATCAACACAACGTAAGGCAATTCGAGTACTAACATATACTGGGAATAAATGGATTGTAGATCCTGATCTGATCAAAGTACAACCAGATTGGCACATATGTACTCATGAAAACACATGGCTACATAAGGTTAGTTGGGACCCTTTGCAATGGACATGGTGTGATCCTTACGCGGGGCAAGGAAGCAAACCTATCCCTTTCTTTCAATTCACAACTAGATTGGGTTGCTATATTATAGCCGCTCAATTTGCCCGAGATTCGACTGCTACAGAGGTTTGGAAAACATATCATGTTCCTAACACAATTATCACCAAGTTTTGGCAGAAACTTTGGAAACAACAACACGCAAGGTGAATCACCACTTTCGAATGGCTATTAATACATAAGTCACTACCAGTTGGTGTATGGCAACGTGGGAACCTCAGCTCTCCTAATTGTGTAGCATGTCCAACTATAGTAGAATCAATACGACACGCTCTATGGGATTGCCTAGAGTCCCATCAAATATGGTGGGGGGGTGGCCTTTTATTGCAATTATGCCAGGTGCAAGGCTCAATCAAGTGGGGGAATGTATGTTGGCTATCATGGTAGGCCCTAGTTGACAGATATGAGCATCAGGAAGAGGGGATGACTTTGGTTTTAAAAGCATAAGAGGTAGCCAATATGATGGCCTCAAGGGTAACTCCGATGGAGTTGAAAGACAACCACTAGCCTTCATCCAACAATGGTTGTCCTCCCTCTTTATTGAGTCGGTGGGCATCCACATAAGATGCACCTATCGTGTCCCTACAAGGATTTGTATATACTAATCTCATTTGTAAAATTTTATAACTAATGGAAGGAGTTATATATATATATATATTTGTTGCATGTATATCAACATGAAAACCTATTGGTGATTAAATATTAATTTGAGAAAAGTACAACCCTTTGATTTTGAACATAGCTTTTCGTGCAATTGTTTTAGCATAAAGAGCATGTGTTTTGTTGCCAAATGCACGAAATTGAATGGGTGCAATCCTTGTTCCTTATAGAGCATATGTGTACTATCAAACTCTTTTAAAGATTTTTTTGTGACATAGACAACAATCAACATCACTTAATAACTAGCTAATATATGGGTTTTAGCCTTCATTCAAGAGGAGATTAAGATAAGCACATGTGAAAAGTGAGAGGATCTAGAAGGACATGTGGATCATTGAGTGATTCATGTAGTGACTAGAGTAATAAATGAGCAACTTGGGGCCTAACCTAATATAATGGTGATGGTTGGAGTGCATTAAATTGACCACCATTTCTTTGATGTCGAATAGAGCAAAAATTTGATGGGTATAAGCGTTTAAAATTTGATTTTCATGTGAAAGGCCCCTAAAAATTATACATTTCAAATGATATGCTAAAATTCTATTTTCTATGTCATATATATGCCACATATAAATATATATTATTATGTGCGGATAATATTATATTATATGTTCTTGTACAACACACTTAAAATAATAACATGTAATGATGGTAGAAAATAAGAGAGGACATATATGCAATCACATATTCTTGAACTCAATCGGGGGGTGATTCCTCAATTTTGTGTATAGTCTTTTTATAAAAATCTCCCCTAACAAATGGGAAAGTAGCTCTTTTTTTGGAAAAAAAACATGTAATAATGCTATATATTCTCAAATCTTTATTCTTTAATTTGAAGTTAATTATTCTCTAAGCTCCTTACCATACATGTTTGATATTTGTGATATTCTCCATGTGTCATATTCGTAATATTGGAGAATAAGAAATGGCCTCAAGAATATTATAAAACCATTCGTTCTACAAAATAAATTTACATAACAAAAAATTAATTAATTCACTAGAAAAAGAACTCTCACTCATTAATTGATTATAAAAATATGATTAGTATCAAGTCCCCTATTTAGTGTTAAATAAAAATATATCCACAGAATCTAGAAGATTAAAAACACAGGACTTTTATTATTACTATTCATTCTTTTATTTTTTAAAACAATTTGAATATTTTACATCTATTATAGAAGCATGATTAGTGTAAATCCCCTTTTTAATGTAAAAAATAATCCATAAAATCTAGGAGACTAAAAAGGCAAGAGTTAATGAACCTTTCTTTATTTAGTTTATTTTTTATTTTAAGGAAGTGAAACTTTATAAAAATATAATTAGTCTTAAGTTTCCTTTTTATTGTCAAGTAAAAATATCCATTGGAAAACTAAGGAGGGAGTTTATATGCCCCTTTTTTAAATTTCTTTTTAAACCTTTTTTTTAAAGAATACTTTTTCATGCATTTGTCGAGGGGCCCCCATAAATGTGAATATGTCAATCTATGCTCCTTAAGTAGAGCTTTGATCCCTATAATTTGTAAGAAAATGATCGACTGTGAAATAGACAATATTGCGGAAAGACAGAAAACATCAAATGCACAATACACAATGTTTAACGTGGAAACCGTTGTCGTATTGTATTTCGTACACTACGTGAAAAAGTAAAAATAATATAACCGATTTAATTACATATAAATAAATAAAATAAGAAAATCAAGATATTTATCACGTGCATAGGGCAAGATTCGAACCTTGTACCTCCACGTAGTCAAATCTCAACTTTACCATTATGCTACCTTAAACGGAGGATGAAGGGGAGACGAGCATCGGCAACTTCGGCACATACCGGAGGATGTGCGGGTTCGGAGGGGGCGAGTGTCGTAGTGTATTTCGTACACTACGTGAAAAAGTAAAAATAATATAACCGATTTAATTACATATAAATAAATAAAATAAGAAAATCAAGATATTTATCACGTGCATAGGGCAAGATTCGAACCTTGTACCTCCACGTAGTCAAATCTCAACTTTACCATTATGCTACCTTATCTTTAGTGTTCTATAAATAGATTTAATAACTATAAGTCCTTTATTTGCGCCTACCTTTATTAAAAGGTAAATCATGCATTTTTAGAGTGCGTGAATATTTAATAGAAAAAAAACGCAAGCAACTAAAAAGTGACTCATGCACATCTAGCGTGCATGAGCACTATATTTAGCAAATAAAAGCAAGGATTAGAAAAGCATCACATGCACATTTAGTGTGCATGAACATATTAGAAAAAAGCATGTAGCTATGCTTAGTCTCTCCCATCACTACATAAGGATGGGGAGCACAATGTAATAGGTGCGAAAAATATTTGGGAAATTGGATATATTTCCTAAAACACCAATAATAAAATAGAATCGTGGGATTCACGAAGTTTTATATAATCTATCTCTTTCAATCTAAATTCATATTCTTACATAAATATTGATTAACGTAATACTTGTGGGATTCACAAGGTTTGATCTCTTTTCTCAATCTACTCTAATCTATTCTAAACTATTTCAATTTATTACTACGATTAAGATAAATTAAAACAATTATACTTGTGGGATTCACAAGTTTCTATATCTCTTTCTTATAATCTATTCATATTCATAACTAGATTAGCCTCAAATTCTTCCTCCTCCTAGTCCAAAACCTCGGCGGTTCCCACCCGACTCACGAAACGATCCGGAGCCGAAAGGCACGACACCGTAAATGGGAAAAACCATGGGAGAACAGATCTTCCACTATACATAGAGAACACAAGAGCGGTTATAACTCTTCTCAGATGCTTGGAGGATAACCCCTTAGGGTTCTTGGCAGGTTCACTACACTCTGTTGCCACTCTATCTCACAGACTCTCTTACACTCTATCTGTAACTTGCACTCTATGGAAACTCGACATTGTGCAACAACAACAACAACTTTGCCCTAAGTGTATTTATACTTATACACCTTATGGGTTATTTACAAATGTAGTCACTGGTACCGTCATTCCTATTATTCTATTAAATAACAATAATGGTTAATCAACCGACTGGTCGACTAGCCGATTAGCCGGCTCCATTGTCAACTGTCCAGTGGCCCCGACTAATCAGTTATGTCTTTGACATGGATCACATTTGTAACACTATCGACTCTTTCAAAGTCGACTCAGTCAATTGACTCTCCATGGCATCGATTGTCGGCTCTTAGCCCGACCAATCGGTATTGAGGTCGCCATCATCTAATGCGGAACAAGATCGTAACTTTTATGGAAGCAAAGACAAACAATACAACTACTACGCCAAAAGAGAAGAGAGAGGGAGGGAGATAGTTAGGCCCAATGTAAAGAGTATATTACAACTTAAAGCAACAACCACTAACTAGCTTACAAAGTCAGTTTATATACTGACTGACTTAGGGCAACTGCCCTTCTCACTATTTACATAAAGAGCCTAATCCTAGTGTGTACAAAAGGAGACAGTGCGAATACGTCCATTAGAAGCCCATATTCAACACTCCCCCGTAATGGACGTATACACCCAAAATCTGTAATCTGAAAGGAATGTACAATACGGATTGATACAAGGTTTACGAACAATCGAGAATTCGTTCGAGTCGGTGAACTCTGTAGAGCAGAAGGCCGGATCGGCTGAGTTCGGAGAGACTAAAGCCGAAGTTCGAACTATCCAGGTCTATTGTCCGAGAAACGTCCGGAGTGTCTGATTTAATCGAACTGATTCTTCATTATGCCCATTTGATGCCGAAGGGATCGAAATTGATCTACCGAAAGGCACTTGGTTAATGCGTTCGCGGCATTATCGGTTGTCGATATTTTCTCTAGACCGATTTTCCTTGTGATGACGCAGTCCCGAACAAAATGATATCGAACATCGATATGCTTGGAGGCGTTGTGATGAACTGGATTTTTCGACAGAGCAACAACACCCTGACTGTCACTGTACACAATTGGAGTCGAGCCGATTTCGACTTGTTGAAATGTGCACGCCAGCCGACCGAGCAGTAAGGCCTCTCTCACCGCATTAGATGTAGCTACGTATTCGGCCTAGGTCGTTGATGTGGCGATGCACTCTTGAAGTTTCGATTTCCATGAGATAGCTCCATTACCGAATTTGAAACAATATCCGGTTGTCGATTTACGACTGTCTATGCAGCCCGCAAAGTCAGAGTCGGTATATCCAACTATGCCTAAGATGTCGTTCGGGCCGAATAGAATGCCAGGGTCTTTTGTGCCCACTAGATATCTAAATACATGCTTGACTACGTTCTAGTGCGATCGGCCGAGATTATGCATAAACCTGTTGACGACTCCAATGGCATGAGCGATGTCAGGCCGTGTTGTGACCATCGCGTACATTAGCGAGCCAATTGCTGGTGCATGCGGTACCGACTTCATAATTTCCCTCTCCGGACCGGACGTCGGGTAGTCTCATTGAGATAGCCGAGTATGAATAGGGAGCGGGGTAGAGGCAGATTACGACGAATGCATATTGAAGTGTTCGAGGACACGTCCAATGTAGTCGGACTAGGACTAAAACAATTGTCGTTGAATACGATTCCGACTTATCTTCATACCAAGAATGTGTCGTGCGGGACCGAGATCCTTCATGGCAAACTTCAACCGTAGTTGCGGAACGAGTTCGGCTAGTTCGCCAGCATGGCGTCTAGAGATTACCACGTCGTCTACGTAGATGATGAAGAAGATGGGTGATCCATCAGGAGCTGTTTTCATGAAGAGAGAGTGGTCCTCATCGCTCTTTGAGAAGCCGATCGATTGATGAAGTCGTCGAACTTCTTGTACCATTGTCGCGGTGCATGTTTTAGGCTGTAAAGACTCTTCATGAGTTGGACGACTAGATGTTCTTGGCCGGATGCCACAAAGCCTTTCGGCTGCTCCATATAAATTTCCTCCTCAAGATTACCGTGGAGGAAAGCCGTTTTGACATCTAGCTGAACTAGCTCCAAAATTTCGGCTGCCTTTACACCGAGCATGAATCGAAGGGTTGTCATCTTCACCACTGGCGAAAAGATTTGGTCAAAATTGACACCGTGTTCCTATCGAAAACCCTTTGCTACTAATCTGGCTTTGAATTTTGGGTTGGCCGAATCAGACGTCTCCTTAATTCGATAGGCCCACTTGCACGGAAGAGCACATCGATTTTTCAATAATTCGGCCAGGTCCCAAGTCTTGTTTGCGTGAATGAAGTTCATTTCGAACTCCATTGCCAGATGCCAAGTGGTCGAATCGGCTGACACCGATGCTTCTTCGTATGACATATGGTTCTCCGGCATGCCAGGAGAGTATCTCTCCAGGGGTTGAGATAGTCTCTCGGATCTTCGAGGTATGACTGGACTAGTCGCATCGGGTGTCGTGGTCAGATGGTCTAAAGCTGAATCGTTCAGCTGTGCCAAGTCGAAATTGTCCGAGTTGGTGTTGGAAGGTTCAGCTACCCGTGAAGTTGACGGTGTGTTGTGTGCTAGGCATTCGGGAAGGGTTGGCACATCGGAAAAGGTTACCCTTCGAACTTTGATTGGCTTTTCGACTGATTGATGCATGACCGACTTATTGAGCACGACATCCAAATGTCGGACAATTTGTCTGTGTTCGGGGTCCTAGAGTTGGTATCCCATTTCGCCATCTAGTCCATAAGTGAGGAAAATACATTTCTTTGACCGTGGTGCAAGTTTGTGACGATCATCTTTCAGGATGAGGGCATACACCTCACATCCGAAAATTCTGAGCTTGTCGTAATACGGCTTACTTCCGGTCCATAATTCCTGAGGTATCCGAAGTCCTAGAGGCATCCTCAACGACATATTGATTATGTGTATTGCCGTAAATAGGGCCTCTGCCCAGAAGCCATCCAATAGTCCGGAGTGTTGGAGCATGGAAACTATCCGTTCTTGAATTGTCCAATTCATTCACTCGGCAATTCCATTCTGCTCCAAACTATGAGGTGCCATAAATTCACATCATATGCCGCGTTGTTGGCAAAATTTGATGAATTCCTCTGATTTGAACTCTCCCCCGTTATCGGACCGAAAGCATTTCAGTTTTCGGCCGGACTGATTCTCAACCATGGCGAGCCAATCGGAAAAGATCGAGAAAACACTATCTTTGGTTTTGATCAGATAAGCCCACACCTTCCGAGTTGAGTCGTCAATGAACCTGACGAAATACAGAGTGCCGCCGAGGGATTGATGTGGCATAGGACCACATACGTTCGAGTGGACCAAATCGAGCGGACTCGATTCTCTCGGGGTTGATGAAGGGTGTGTTACGGCCATTTACTTGCCGTATTGGCAATGCTAGTAGAACTGATGATCTGAGAAGGAGAGTTTGGGGATGTATCCGGCTCTAGATAAGTGCGTGATGCTAGCCTTGCTAAGGTGTCCGAATCGTCCGTGCTAGAGTGATGACACGGGAATGTCAACCAAAAACAGGTCACCCTCTCTAAGTGTGACATGCAAAGGATACAATGAGTGTATCTTTGGTCCTCGAGCAAGCAAGAGGTTCCCTCTGTGGAGCGTCCACCCTCCTGATGAGAAGCCAACATGGATGCCGTCTTCATCCAATTGTCCGACTGAGATCAATGGTCGTGAGAGCTCAGGTACGTGTCGGACATTGCATAGTACTAATGTAGAGCCACCTGCAAGGTTGAGCTCTACCGTGTCGATTCCAATTATGTCGCAATGTTGCGAATTTCCTACCCGAACTGAGTCAGAATGTCGGGCTGTGTACTGCCGAAATTGGGATCGATGAGGAGTCACATGAAAAGACACACCCGAATCTAAGAGCCACGTGCTCGATTCTTCCGTCGTAAGCTGAACTTCTGATTTGATTGGGTTCTCAATTGATAGTATATTTGGGTCGTGTATCAATACTTCGGCCGAAGAGCCGATGTAGTTGATCTCCTCGTGTCGGCCACTCTTCTACTCGGCTCGTTGAGCCTTATCGTTTTGGCCTTGAATGCACGACAATCGGCTTTGATGTGTCTAGGTTTCTTGTAGTAGTTGCATACTCGATTATCCCGTGACTTGTTCTGACTTCGCTGATTGTTCTGTTGCCATGAAGAATCTCCTCTTCCACAGTTGTTCGATGGGTCGGTGGAACCTTGTACTACGTAAGTGTTGTTGGCTGAATCGTTAGCAAACGATTTTCTCCAAACTGCTTCAGTCAAAATTGTGCTTGTGACTGAAGAGTACTTGACGGCAATTGTCGATGCATTGCACATGGTTGTGACGAAAGTTTCCCACGAAGGAGGAAAACTACTCATAAGGAACATTGCATTTAGTTCATCCTCGATAATCGTCCCCTGGACTAAAATTTGGGAGCTTATGCTTTCGTACTCATCGCTCTTTGAGAAGCCGATCGATTGGATGGACTCTTTCATCCGAAGGTTATAAAGGCACCGAATCAGGTATATCTTGGTGGCGGTGACCTTCTTTTAGTAAGTGTTTGAAAGCGTCTTCCATAATTGGAAGGCAGTCGAACATGATTGCACCGTGAAGTACATGGACTTCGATAGGTGCATTCGAATGGTGGCTCAGATGATTCTATTGAGCTTTTCCCATTCAAGCGACTTGTATCCTTCTAGAGGGTCTTCATTCTCAATGGGGTCAATTTGCCCCTTGACTATTAAATAGTCTTGCATCTGCTCCTTCTAGAAGTTGAAGTTCGATCCGTCGAACTTCCTTAGACTCATCTCTAAAGAGCTGGATGTTGAAGTCATATGTGTTGGTATAATAGACTTTGTCTGAAGTTAGTTACGAACTGTGATGGAGTGCAGCAGGTTGGTTCCCTCAATGTCGTTCTAGCCGAAGTTGGACACAAGTCGTGTTGATTATGAATATCGATGAATCCTGTTCGGAGTGACTACTATCAACTGACTTAGTCGAGTTGAACCTGGATTTGATTGTTCGATTTCGAATGTCGATTTCCCGAGATTTACCACCATGATTTATGTGCGATTTTCCAGTCCGATCCTGTTTTGGGTAATTGCAACGAAGAGAGGGGCAGAGCCTACTGGTCCTCCCGAATGTTGTTTAACCAAATGAAACACAAATTGGGGTTTCCCTTGGAGTCGTGTTTGCATGGAAAGTGAGAAGATAGTGTCAGATGACCTATTCAATTTCTACCTAACCGAGTGAAGCACAGATTCGGTCAAGATAAGGGTCTCACTCCGAGCGATGACAATCACAGAGTTGAAGTACAGTCGACTGACTTACATCAAGGGTGATTTTGAATAGTGAAGTGCAGACCTTCAGTTGTCTCTCTTCGTCAAATGTAATTTCAAGAGGAGTTGCCAATCGAGATCTTCAAGGTGTGCAAGAGCAAAGTTGCCGATGGAGGCTAGATAGATGGTGGCAGCAAAATCAAACAATACAAAGCTATGATACCAGATGTTGAGATCGCCATCATCTAATGTGGAACAAGATCGTAACTTTTATGGCAACAAAGACAAACAATACAACTAGTACGCCAAAGAGAGAGAGAGAGAGAGAGAGAGAGAGAGAGAGTTAGGCCCAATGTAAAGAGTATATTGCAACTTAAAGCAACAACCACTAACTAGTATACAAAGTCAGTTTACATAAATAGCCTAAGCCTAGTGTGTACAAAAGGAGACGGTGTGAATACATCCATTATAATCCTGTATTCAACAATCAGTTCCTCTCATAGGAGGGACATATTCCTAACAAACTCCCCCTTCACTCCTATGGGTGGAGTCAGTTAATCCTATCCTCTGTTGATAGACTCTGAGTTTGTCCATTGGTAAGTTCTTTGTCAACATGTTGGATCCATTGTCGTCCTCCTTCTGTGCTTGATAGAACTTCCACTTGCCGTTTCGGAAGCTACCACTATAGCCTTCTTCATCCAACCTTCCAGTTGATATCAGACTCAATCTGCTATCGAGGACATGTCGAACTTCTCTCAACATCAGTCGACAACCATTCGACTTCATCAGGCACACACTTCATATGCCAATTATCTTGCACTTCCCGTTATCTCCCATCTTTAAATAGCCATGATCACCAGCTATGTAAGTCGAGAAGCACTCTCTTGATAGGGTGATATGGAAGGATGCACCAGAGTCGATCACCCATGCACACTCTTTACTTGCAAGGTTTGTGCTTCCTAGCTCACAATTGAACAACATGTCCTTTGTACTTCTAGCAACGACCGATGTGCCCTTTTCTTCAGGAATCTTCCTGGGTTCGAGATTATTGCCGACATTCTTGTCCTTCTTGCAGTGTTGACAATCCTTTTGAAAGTGTCCAAGCTTTCCACAATAGAAGCATGTTAACTTTCCTCTAGACTTGGATATGGCATGGGACTTTTCTCTCCTTGGTGGACTCCTTTGTCGATTCCTTCCTCTGCCTTGGTGGACTCCGACTGGGACAGGACACTCTTATCCTTCCTTCTGGTCGCCTCGTTCAAGATGTTTGTCTTTACTTCTTGTAGAGACATGTTCTCTTCTTGACACGAGGTGCTCAGAGTCACCACCAAATTCTCCCAGATGTCCGATAGGGTACATAGTAACAGGATGACTTGCATTGTATCCTTAAGGGGAAACTTGGTTGTAGCAGGTTGGTTCACATACCTCATGAATGTGCTCACATGCTCTACTATGCTTTCTCCGTCCCTGTACTTCAGCCTCACTATCTTCCTCATGAGAGATGTTTTGTTGAGGGCATTCTTCCTCTCATATAGATCTGACATCTTCTGCCACATCTCATAGGCATTTGTGCCGTTCGCCACATGTTGAAGGACACTTACATCGATGCAGTGTCTGATGGTGGCCACCACGTTCCTATTTAGGAGTTTCCATTCAGACTCTAATACCCCTGTGGGTATTTCTGCTCTGTAGATTGGCTCGTACAAGTCGTTGACTATGAGAAGGTCCTCTATCTTTATCTTGTAGTCTGCATAGTTTTGAGAGTTTAGAACTATCATGCCTGGGAAACCACTCACACCTCCTTCCGTCTTCAACCTTGCTCTGATACCAATTTGTAGAGATTCGATCCTTATGATTCGTGAGAATAGGACCGATTATGAAATAGACAATATCACGGAAAGAAAGAAAACAACAAATGCACAATACACAATGTTTAACATGGAAACCCTAAATGGGGAAAACCACGGTGTTATGAAGATTTTCGGCAATGGTGTAAAAATTGCATGGAACGGAGAAAATCGAGAAGATGCAATGTGCACACGTATGAAAGGGGTGATAGTTACAATCGTATGTTAGCACGTTAATGTGCACCTGAGATGTGCGTTAGGTGCTCATTACACAAAATAAAAATAAATAAAAAGAAAAGCCTAGGGCCTAATGGTATACAAAGAGGTTTTGGACCTTACACCCTTAAGATAAGAGACAATTGACATACCATTAGGCTAAATTGTTTCTTTGAAGTTTATTTTCATCGTTGAACTTTTTATATGTAAATTCTCATACATGGGAGCTTGGATCAGTGACATGGTCATCATGCATCACATGCATGAACGCCAAAGGGCAAACATGCATCACATGCATCACATGCATGAATGCCAAATGGCAAACATGCATCACATGCATCACATGCATTGTATGCATATCTTGTACCCTCACATGCATTATATGCATGAGGGCATCTATAAAATAAAGGAAGAAAAAGAAAGAGGGTGGGGAAGAATCAAGCTATGTATTGAATCAAGATCTTAGTAAGAAAAAAAACGTAGTAGGGTAAAAGCATGCGAGTGGAAACACTATTATAGCTAATTAGCTACTAAAATGGCCACATCTAATTAGCTATTTGTTTAGCTAGTTTTTTGTGGGAAAATCATAAGGATGGTTTACGAAATTTTATGTTTCATTAGTTAAATACATGTCATTTTATTTATGAGAATACTCAAATATTTGAACTTTGGTTTCTGACATAGTGGAACTTGGAGAATAGTGCCATCATCTAAGGTCGACTTGAATGTCATCCAATTCTTGATAATCCTGAGTTCGAGTTCGAACTCCAAACAGATGGAGTACTCTGTGTCAGGAATAGTACTAAAACAGAGATGGAATTAGTACTAAAGAAGAGCAATACTATTAGTACTAAGAGGACGGGACTGCGTAAGATTCCCGAGAGAGGAAGTGAGAAGAGGAGAGAGAGAGATAGCGAGAATGATGAGAGAGAGAAATGTTGGGATTTTCGGTCCCTCCGGATGGGATGTCCGGAGATGATGACGGCAAGCCCGGTTGCGGTTACGGAACCGGAGGATGAAGAGTACCCGGCATGAAGCCGGATGAAGGGTACCAGGCTACGGAGCCGGATGATGAATGTCCCGGCTACGGAGCCGGATGATGAATGTACCCGGAGAGAGATCCGGATGCGGGGACATATTTGTGAATATGTTTGCCAAGAGCCCTTGTGGCTATATTTGTAAATAGCCCGAAAGTCATATGTGTATAAATATGACTTAGGGCAAACAATATATGTTGCTACTCATTTTTCTGTTTTACCACTCAAGAGGAGTGAAGAGAGAGCAGCCGTGAGAGAGATAGAGCGTGAGAGAGGAAGAGGTCGACGCCTCTGTGTAATACCGCCGCCTGTGGCGAGGACAACGAGCTCAAGGTTGTCGCCTTGCAGCTCGCCATTGTATATTTCTCTGTGCATAGTTTTGGTTTGGAGTCTTGCACTCCCGTGGTTTTTCCCGAATAGGGTTTTCCACGTTAATCCCTGTGTTATCGTGTCTTTCTCTGTATTTCTCATTTTCTGCAACAACGATTCGTGTGTTTCCTTGGTTGTGGCCGAGAGGTGAAGGTGAATCGGAGCGTCGATTCGCAACAAAGTGGTATCAGAGCGAGCTGCTGCAGAAAATGGAAGGCGGCGGCAGCGGGCAGCCGAGGATGATGGTGCTGAATGCGCAGAATTACGCCGACTAGAAGATCAAGATGGAGGATCTTCTGATTGTTCGGGACCTGTACGAACCGATTGACAGGTCGGAAATACCGAAGGGGGTACTTGAGTCGGAATGGAGGCTTCTGAACCGGAAAGCCGTTGCAACCATTCGGCAATACGTCGACGTGAGCGTTCTACAACATGTGGCGAACGACACCAACGCATATGAGATGTGGAGGAAGCTGTCGGGCCTCTACGAGAGGAAGAATGCGTTGAACCGGACCTCCCTGATGAGGAAGATTGTGAACCTCAAGTACCGAGACGGCGAGAGTATGGTGGAACACGTAAGCACGTTCATGGGATTCGTGAACCAGCTTGCGGCGATCAAGTTCGCGTTGGAGGATGCAATGCAAGCCATCATCCTGATGTGTACATTGCCGGAAAGCTGGGAGAACTTGGTGGTGACTCTCAGTACCTCCTGCACCGAAGATAACTTGTCTCTACAAACGGTAAAGATAAGCATTTTGAACGAAGAAGCGCGTCGGAGAGATAAAGAACCGGTCTCCGACTCGAAGGCGCTGCTTACCGAATCGGAACGGGGAAGACAATGGAACCGGAGTCCGCAAAGACGGGAGAAGTCGGGGACCCGGTCGCAGTCAAGAGGAAGACCCACATGCTTCCACTGTGGGAAGCCGGGGCACTTCCGGAAGAATTGTCGGCATTACCGAAAGGACAACGGAGCCGACGACACCGATTCGAAGAAGTCACCGGAGCGAAACGGTGTATACCGGGGAGCCACGGACCGGAGAGGTCCGGATCGGCGAGGGCAGGACCGGAAAGGAACGACGGCACTCGCGGCAAGTGAAGAAGAGATAATGCTCATTACCGAAGAGAGGGAGCTGAACCTTGCCGGTGAAGAGATGACCTGGGTGGTCGATTCCGGAGCGTCGTTCCACCTGACCCCGGAGAGGAAATACTTCTCATCCTACACAGCCGGTGAGCACGACTGTGTCCGGATGGGAAATGAAGGTACGTGCCGGATTGCCGGCATAGGAGACGTGTGGCTGATGACATCAACCGGATGCAAGATGCTGCTGAAGGATGTTCGACACGTTCCGGAGGTTTGATTGAACCTGATTTCGGCCGGGAGGCTAGACGATGAAGGCTACACAGGTAGCATCTGGAACGGCGTAATGAAGTTCAGCAAGGGGAGCCTGATAGTGGCTCGGGCCCGGAAAGTCAACACACTGTACCTTATGAATGCCCGGTTGTGTCCGGAAGAGTTGAACGTGGCAGCCGACACTGCCGGTGAGCTGTGGCACAAGAGACTGTGCCACATGAGTGAGAAGGGGATAAAGAGGCTTGCAGAAGACAACCTCATTCCAGTGAAGCATGTGCACCTAGAGAAGTGCACCGATTGCCTGGCCGGTAAGCAGAACGGAGCCTCCTTCCACTCAAGGCCACCGACGAGACGTAGTGCACCATTGGAGTTGGTGCACACTGATGTGTGTCAAGTGGAAACGAAGTCACATGGCGGAGCCCAGTACTTCGTGACATTCATTGATGACCACAGCCGGAAGCTGTGGACGGCACCATTGAAGACAAAGGACCAAGTATTGTCCGTCTTCAAAGAACTCCACGCGAGAGTGGAAAGAGAATCTGGCAAGAAGCTGAAAGCGATACGAGCGGATAACGGAGGGGAATACCGGGGGCAGTTCGCAGAGTACTGTCGCTCGAAGGGAATCCGGCTCGAGTTTACTGTGCCGAAGACGCCGGAACTGAACGGGCTGGCTGAGAGGATGAACCGGACCATAATGGAGAGGGTCTGGAGTATGCTGGCGCATGCGAAATTACCCAAGGGGTTTTGGGCTGAGGCAATGTCGACGGCGACATACGTGATTAACAGATCACCCTCAGTACCTTTGGATGGAGACACGCCGCAGAGAGTGTGGACCGGTAAGGAAGTGTCCTACCGGCATCTGAAGGTATTCGGGTGTCTCGCATATGTGCATGTGGCAAAGGACCGGAGAGGAAAGCTAGATCCAAAGACCCGGCCATGCATATTCCTCGGTTACGGCGACGACGAGTTCGGCTACCGAGTATGGGACCCGGTCGACAAGAAGATATTCAGGAGTCGAGATATCATCTTCATGGAGGACAAGACACTCGCCGACTGGGAGTCGGAGAAGAAGATGAAGAGCTCCAAGTCGACCGGTGAGGATCAACTCTACGAGGAGCAGTCCCGACCGGCAAGGGACCGGTTAGCACTCGAGGATCCGGCCGAAGACGGTGAAGAAACAGAACCGGCCGAAGAAGATGAAACTGATACCGGAACCGGCCCCGATCCCGAAATGGATTCGGATGAAGAAGAATCGGCAGAACCGGTTACCGAAGCTCCGGAACGGAGATATCCTCTAAGAGAGAGAAGGGCCCCCCGGAGATTTCCGGAACCAGAGCACGTGTTGCTAACCGATGAGGGGGAGCCGGAGAGCTTTGAAGAAGCGAAGCATGACACCCATAGCCGCAGGTGGTTAAGTGCCATGCAGGAGGAAATGGATTCCCTGCATGAGAACCACACATATGAACTTGTGGAGTTGCCGAAAGGAAAACGGGCACTTCGAAACAAGTGGGTGTTCAAGCTGAAACCGGGAGATGCCGAGAACCCCCCGAGATACAAAGCCAGGATCGTGGCGAAGGGGTTTCAGCAGAAGAAGGGCGTCGACTTCGACGAGATATTTTCCCCGGTAGTGAAGATGACCTCCATCCGGACGGTGCTGAGCATAGCGGCAAGCATGGACCTCGAGGTAGAACAGATGGACGTGAAGACGGCATTCCTTCACGGTAACCTCGAAGAAGAGATCTACATGCAGCAACCGGAAGGATTCGAGAAGAAAGGGAAGGAGCACCTGGTATGCCGGTTGAAGAAGAGCCTTTACGGTCTGAAGCAGGCTCCCCGGCAATGGTACCGGAAGTTCGACTCCTTCATGACAGACAAAGGGTACCACAAAACGCAGTCCGATCACTGCGTGTTTGTGAAGAAGTTCGAAGGAGGAGACTTTCTAATACTCCTCCTGTACGTGGATGACATGTTGATCGTCGGACGGGACCAGGTCAAGATACAGATGCTGAAGAAGGCTCTTCACCGAACCTTCTCAATGAAAGACCTGGGTCCGGCGAGGCAAATACTAGGGATGCACATCATCCGGGACCGGAAGAAGAAGCAGTTGTGGCTGTCACAGGAGAAGTACGTGACAAAGGTGCTTCACCGGTTCAACATGTCGGAAGCAAGATCGGTCGGGTCAACACTCCCGGCAAACTGCAAGTTGTCCAGCAAGCAAAGCCCCAAGACAAAGGCTGAGAAGGAGGACATGATGAAAGTACCATATGCCTCTGCCGTCGGAAGCTTGATGTACGCAATGGTGTGTACAAGACCGGACATAGGATATGCAGTCGGAGTGGTGAGCCGGTACATGAGCAATCCCGGCAAAGAGCACTGGAACGCGGTCAAGTGGATACTCCGATACTTGAAGGGCACGGCAAACGTATGCCTCCGATTCGGCTCCGGTAAGCCCGAACTCGACGGCTTTACAGATTCGGATATGTCGGCTGATGCAGATACCAGCCGGTCCACATCAGGGTATGTGATGACGTATGCAGGGGGAGCTGTGTCGTGGCAGTCGAGGCTGCAGAAGACGGTTGCACTGTCAACCACGGAGGCAGAGTACATGGCGGCTGTTGAAGCCGGCAAGGAAATAATATGGATGAAGGACTTCATTAGAGAGCTCGGTATCCGGCAGGAGGAGTACCGACTCTACTGCGACAGTCAGAGTGCCATCCACCTTGCGAAGAACGCGGCCTATCACTCCCGGACGAAGCACATCCAGCGAAGATATCACTGGATCCGGGAAAGGATAGAAGACAAGGAGTTCGTGCTGACGAAGATCCACACGGACGAGAACGGGTCGGATATGCTGACCAAGGTGCTCACACCCGACAAGCTGGAAGCGTGCCGGAAGAGGGTCGGACTGGAAGGACATCCTATGCCGAAGTGAAGGGGGAGTTTGTTGGGATTTTCGGTCCCTCCGGATGGGATGTCCGGAGATGATGACAGCAAGCCCGGTTGCGGTTACGGAACCGGAGGATGAAGAGTACCCGGCATGAAGCCAGATGAAGGGTACCAGGCTACGGAGCCGGATGATGAATGTACCCGGAGAGAGATCCGGATGCGGGGACATATTTGTGAATATGTTTGCCAAGAGCCCTTGTGGCTATATTTGTAAATAGCCCGAAAGTCATATGTGTATAAATATGACTTAGGGCAAACAATATATGTTGCTACTCATTTTTCTGTTTTTCCACTCAAGAGGAGTGAAGAGAGAGCAGCCGTGAGAGAGATAGAGCGTGAGAGAGGAAGAGGTCGACGCCTCTGTGTAATACCGCCGCCTGTGGCGAGGACAGCGAGCTCAAGGTTGTCGCCTTGCAGCTCGCCATTGTATATTTCTCTGTGCATAGTTTTGGTTTGGAGTCTTGCACTCCCGTGGTTTTTCCCGTATAGGGTTTTCCACGTTAATCCCTGTGTTATCGTGTCTTTCTCTGTATTTCTCATTTTCTGCAACAACGATTCATGTGTTTCCTTGGTTGTGGCCGAGAGGTGAAGGTGAATCGGAGCGTCGATTCGCAACAAGAAAGATGATGACAGCAGCTAATATATTATGTGAAAGATAAGTACAAAGCGGCTAAGAGGCTTAAGACTGGCGTTGAACCAATTTGGTTCAACATAATGCTTAGTGCCTTCTTTTATAGTGTTGTCAAGAGTAATCCTGAAACTTCTAGAATGTTCTAGAGAAATCTGGAATATACATTACTTTCTTATAGTAAAACATAAATGAAAATAATATCCTATGAATTACAATAGATGGTGTGATGGTTAAGAGCTCGACCCATATACCATAAGGTCATGGGTTCGAGTCTTGCCATATCATGACACTATCTCCCCCTTAAAGACGACGAGTGGAACGCATCGGCGCTGATTGCGGACCGGGTTTGTCCGGATACTTTCGGTGGAAATTAGCTAGCAGATCCTGAGCATTGGCAACATGCTCGACGGGTTCCCAATTGCGTTCGCTCGGACTATAACCAACCCAATCAACCAAATAATAAAGTTTGTTGCGAATAAGTTTGGAATCGAGGATGGCAGCGACTTCATACTCCAGGCCGACATCCAATTCCACCGGGGGCGGCGGTGGTGTAACACGATCGGGAATGGTGTTTGCTTTATAAGGTTCAAGAAGAGAACAATGGAAAACCGTATGTATCTGAAGCTGCGGAGGGAGACCAAGGCGGAATGTGACATCATTAACTTTACCCGTAATACGGAAAGGACCGAGTCATCGATAATCCAGCTTGTCGCACGGTCGAGTAGTCTTGATGTGACGACGTAAGAGCCATACTCGATCTCCGATGGCAAAAGAGGAGGGAAGCCGATGACGATCCGGGTAAGTCTTCTGTGTCTGTTGAGCATGACGAAGATGAGTCGAGAGATCTGTCTGGATCTTGCATAGTCTCTCCAAATGATCCCCGGCACGAGGATTGGTAGGTAGCTCCAAGGTGTCGATCACCGACCAGCGAGGATGAGAACCGGTATAAGCGAAAAATGGGGAAGACCTGAGTCGAGGAGTGAATAACATTATTATACGCAAACTCCGCAAAGTGGAGAATCTCGGCCCAATCGTCCTGTTGATAACTCAGGAAACACTGGAGATATTGCTCCAGCGTTTGGTTTGTTCCACCTGCCCGTCGGTCTGAGGATGGTAGCCGGAGGAGAGGTTGCAAAAGACCTTGAGCATCTTGAAGAGATGTTGCCAAAATTTGGAGACAAATTGCGGTCCTCGGTCACTGATCATACTGTTTGGGAGGCCATGATGCCGAAATACCTCACGCATGACTAGGGCGGCGGCTTCCTCGCTAGTGATGGCCCTAGTACATGGAACAAAATGTGCCATCTTCGTATATCGATCGACGACAGTTAAGATAGCATCGAACCCCTGCGAGACCGGCAGATCTGTGATAAAATCAAGACAAATAGACTGCCACGGCTTACATGGAATTGGTAAGGGTTCCAACAAGCCATATGGATGGTGTCGTGGCATCTTTGCTCGGCAGCAAGCATCACAAGTCCGAACGTAGTCGTCGACAAAATGGCGCATGTGGGGCCACCATAAAGATCGTTGCACTAGCTCCAACGTCTTAGTACTACCGAAATGTCCCGCCGTATGGGTGTCATGACAATGCTGGACGATTTGAAGGCGACAAGAGCAATCGGGGACATATACGCGCTTTTTAAAGAATAACAAACCATCATGATATTCGAATTGTCGGTAGTCAATACCTGGTTGTTGAGACTGAGTACAGGATGCCCAAGAAGTATCAATGTGTGCCAGGATGTCTTGAGCAAAACTATCCGTCTTCAAGTTTGCACGTATGTCATCGGTAATCCGTGAATCCATCCGGGTGTGAAAAATCCGCGTTGTGTGCAATCGTGTTGGTCCCAAGATTACTTGCTTTTGATTATCAAATGTTGGATCACCAGGACGAGGTGCAAGATATGAATGCCGTGATAGTGCATCTGCTTTTCCTTGCTGCTTCCCTGGTCGATATGTGATTTTGAAGTCGAAACGCGTGAGGAATTGCGCCCACCGAGCTTGCCGTCGATTTAGTACGCGAGCGTTCTGGAAATAAGCAAGATTTTTATGATCACTAAAGACAACGACCTGATGTGGAGAGCCCTCTAAGAAATGCCGCCATTGCACAAATGAATCCACGATGGCTAATAACTCCTTGTCATGTATTTCATAGTTGATTTCGGCAACATCGAATTTGCGCAAATGGAAAGCCACCGGATGCAACTCTTCTTTATCTCCTTGTTGAGAAAGGATGCTACCGAGTGCGAAATCTGAAGCATCGGCCTCCATGATGAATGGTTTGCTAGTATCTACATGAGCTGGAATTAGTGCTGATGTAAAGGCTTTCTTAAGATGCCGAAAAGCCATATCTGCTTCAATGGACCAAAGAAATGCTTGGCCCTTCTTCGTAAGTTGTGCGAGGGGTAAGATAATCTTTGAGTAATCCTGTGTAAACTTACGGTAGAAGTTAGCAAAACCTAGAAAACATTCTACATCTCGTACCGACCGTGGAATTTCCACTCTAGTACAGTTTGGACTTTAGCTGGATCCATCGCGATGCCCTTTGAGGAGATGACGTAGCCTAGAAATTCCACTTGCTTGCAGTCAAAGCTACATTTTTCTAGCTTGGCATAAAGAACATTCTCGCGGAGTCGCTTTAGTACTAATAGTACATGAGAATCGTGCTCTTGCTGGGTCTTCGAATAAATCAATAGATCATCAAGATAGATGATCAAACAGATATCCAAGAGGTCTCTGAATATATCATTTGCCATGTATTGGAAGACTGCGGGTGCATTGGTTAGGCCGAACGGCATAACAGTATACTCGAAATGCCCATACCGCGTGCGAAAGGCGGTATTCCATTCATCTCCCGGTCGGATCCGCACGAGGTTATACGCTCCTCGTAGATCGATTTCGGTAAAAAACTTGGCACCATTAACTCGCTCTAAAAGACTTGATATAAGAGGAAGTGCATACCTATTCCGGATTGTGACCTTATTCAATCTGCAGTAATCAACGACGAGACGAAGTGAGCCATCTTTCTTCTTGGCAAAGAAGATGGGTGCACCGGCCGGAGATTTCGAATGACGGATGAACCCACTTGCCAAGTTCTCCTCTATGTAGGCTCGAAGTACTTCTAACTCGGTGGGTGACAAGTTGTAAATTGGTCCCCATGGTGGCTCGGTTCCTGGTTGTAAATCGATGGGACAGTCATAGGGACGGTGATGAGGAAGGGTACCGGCTTTTACCTTGTCAAATACATCGGCATAAGGATGATATTTTGCCGGAAGTTGTACTCAGGAGTCCTTCTTAATAGTGCTGGAAGGATGTACTGATATTGCAAATAGGAACATTGTCTCATTGTGTCCTTCTTCGCGTAATTGATGGAGTGAAATGGTCGACACTCGGTGAGTAGATTCTTGGGGTGGTCGATATCAGACTTCTCTTGTTCTCCAATCTATGGCTGGATTATGTAATTCAAACCAAGGTAATCCTAGGACAATGGGATGCTCTAGACTACTAATTATATTAAATGATATTGCACACACAAAACTACCTAGGACAACTTGAATGGGTTCTGATTATTCTACAATATTCCTGGAAGCAATGGGACGACCATCAATGACTACTACAGATGCGGGACAAGGAAGTTTTCTTAGGGATATCTGAGAAGCTTGGGAAAAATTTCGATCCATGAAACAGGAATTAACTCCGGAATCTAAGAGTGCTAGAACGCGTACTACGGGAGTACTTTTAGTACTAACAATGACTTGGGCTAGGAACACATTGCTAACTTGCTTGGAAGGAATGGAACCACTAATGGGCTGTACAGATCTAGGGCTGCTGTCCAACCAAAGGGCTCTTATTTTGGCTGGACTCAGTCGTTTAACTCTTCATCTAATTGACTAAGGATTTCAAATTTGTTTGAGATACTTGGGCTATTACTACTATGAATACTATCTGACCCTCTATTAGTACTATTAATACTATCAGACACTTCGAAGGGAAGAATTGACTCGGGTTTAGTACAAGCGACGATTTGATTTACCTGTCTTCTTGGCCTATGGGGACAATTGATGGCGATATGCCCTGGTCCACCGCAATAAAGACATAATCGATTGGTATGTCGTCGTTGCTTTTCTTCTTCCGATAACGGGCCGCGTTGACACATGGTGTCGATCTCCATCGGTGTCGGAATATTGGCTTGAGGTACATCGCGTGCAAATGGTTTAGCCGTGACTGAGGTGTATGTGGGTTTCGATCGAGAGCGTGGTATTTGTAACTGACACTCCGAACGCCGTTCGAAAAGGCGGTTGTCGCATCGGACCGCTCGACTGATTGCCTCCGTAAGAGACTTTGGTTCTTCGGGGAAGGTTAAAAGCAGATCTTTGACATCATTGCGCAAGCCGTAGCAAAACTGCTCCATGAGGGCCTGATCATCCCAGGGAATATCTGAGGCGAGTAGACGGAAATCCACCGCGTAGGCAGAGGCTGGATGATCGCCTTGACGCAATCTTCGGATCTTGTTGATCGTTGTCCTAATGTTGTCGGTATCTCCAAAGCAGTCTTTAAACTCACCAATAAAATTGTCAAAGTTATTAAGCAAGGGTGATTGTTTTTCTAGAAGCGGAGCGAACCATGCCAAGGCTGAGCCGCTAAGTAACGTGCCTATTAGGCCGACTCGAGATGCATCAGTGGGATATCGGGAAGGATGCATCTGGATGACTAAGCGTACCTGATTAAGGAATCCCCGGAATTGCGATCGCGTTCCATCAAATTTCACAGGAAGTCCAATCATGGGCTCTTTATGAAATCCTTGGGGACTTGATCCTTGTTGTTGCAACGCTGCTTCGAGTTGTTGTACCCGTAAAGCTAACTCCCCATGTTGTTGTTGCGTTTGTTGTTTTTCGAGAGCGATTTGTTGCAGATCCCCTATCAACCGTTGGTTTTCCTGTTCTAGGGCAACAAACTTTTCTTTTAGGCACTATAACTCGGAGAAAATGGATTGATATTCTTGGGCGCTAACAGTAGCCATAGTATAGGGAAAAGGGTAGGAGGATGAGGGAGAACGGCAAGTAGGCTGGAGGAAAGAAAAATTGGTTCAAACTATCAGGAATAGTACTAAAACAGAGATGGAATTAGTACTAAAGAAGAGCAGCACTATTAGTACTAAGAGGACGGGACTGCATAAGACTCCCGAGAGAGGAAGTGAGAAGAGGAGAGAGAGAGAGATAGCGAGAATGATGAGAGGGAGAAAGATGATGACAGCAGCTAAGAGGCTTAAGATTGGCGTTGAACCAATTTGGTTCAACATAATGCCTAGTGCCTTCTTTTATAGTGTTGTCAAGAGTAATCCTGAAACTTCTAGAATGTTCCAGAGAAATCTGGAATATACATTACTTTCTTATAATAAAACATAAATGAAAATAATATCTTATGAATTACAATAGATGGTGTGATGGTTAAGAGCTCGACCCATATACCATAAGGTCATGGGTTTGAGTCTTGCCATATCATGACACTCTGAGCACGAACGCAGACGAAGCTTCCGTAGCAGCACAAAAACTCTGAGATCGACATTGCACCTTTAGAGATACAACACACGACCAGTTCGATCCTCGTCTAGGTATGTATCAGTTATATATTTTTATTTTTATTTTTTTTCCTTTATGATAACTGTTTGTAACTTTGGTGCCTGTTCATCTTTCTCAAAAATTGAATAGGGTGAAGTCGTTGGAGTCCCAAACAAGGATGTCTCGAAGATAGGGGTGTAGCAGCAGGTGTGTTTCTGATTGATAGAATTTTGTATTACGGTTGATTTTTGCCTTTAGTGATGATTAGGGTTTGTGTTTTCCTTAAGTGGTTTAGAGTTTTTTATTACAAATTTCAGATTCCAAGTTTATGGTTACAAATTTCTGATTAATGTCGCAATGTATTGTAATTTTGTACCAATTCTCATGACAAATTCTAATTGGGGTTTCTGACTTTTTAAGTGGTTGATTTTTGATACATGTTGAAAAGGACAGATTACAAATTTCAGATTACTATCTCAAAGTGTTGTAATTTTGCACTAAATTCACATTAGAAATTATATTTTTGCACCAATTCTGATTACTCATTTTCTATTTTAGGTGGCTCGTTCCTCCCTATCCTAGAGTGTTGAACTTCGCAAAATTTTGTGAGACAAAGGAGGACTTTCAAAACATATATGGTCTGTCACTCGAGGGTATTGACCTTGCTGTTCTAACAGATAGATTGATTAGTGATGTAGACTAGATGTTACTATATAAAGTGCCTAGAGTGAAAGGCAAGGTCAAGCTCAAGCATGTACAACCGAACCTGTACGACGACTACATGAGACTGCACTAGAAAGTACATCAAGAGATCTTGGTCAACAACGAGTTGTCCATTTCATTTGCTAGAGCTTTTGCATACGAGTATTGCAAAACAATGATGGAATATCATGACCCTAAAATGTACAGGGTAGCTTGGGCAATTTATGGTGAGGCATCGGTAGAAAGATGGTGGAAGATGGGGAGCTTGCAACAAAAAATGGCAAGACTTTGGAGCATGGTAATTGATGATGCAACTGCCAACATCCAACAAACCTGCAAGTATACACACACCGACATACAATGAAAGCCAATGTCGATGATACAGGTGAGACATTGATTAGCTATATGCTAAAAAATGTCCATGAAGCCTATGAAACATTGGAGTTTTTTAAGACTGATTTATAGAAAGCAACATTGGTTGCTGAGATGGAGAGCCAAGTCACTTTGGCAGTTACAACAATCAAAATTAAGATTTAGGTAGGGTCGAAGCATGCTACGGTGTACCAACTTTTGGCCAAAAATTTAGTACTAAATCAAGGAAGAAAATAAACATTAAAAATTGAAAATAAAACAATTATCATCTATTGAATGGTGTTCAATTTGAAATAACAAATTCATTACGTCACAATCAAATGTACAAAGATATTATACGTCACACTTGAAATGTCCCAAGGCCGTATTTAATACATTAATTGTAACTTCATTCTCCTAGGTAGAGTTGTACGAAAGCACACCTGGAGAAGGTTTCGAATGTGATAGTTGGTCAATCTCAGTCTCTCTCTCTCGCTCTCTCTCTCTCTCTTCTGTCTCGAAGTTGTCAGACAGACAGTGGCAGAAAGTTAGAAAGACGACACATATCTATTACCTATCTCTCTCTTTCTCTCTCTCACTCCACCTTCGAATCTCTGTTTCTTTCTTTCTTTCTGTTTCTCTCTCTCACTCCACCTTCAATTCTCTATTTCCCCGCGTAGTTGTTGTTGTGTTCCCCTTTGTGCCAAGTTTTATCTTTGTCTCTATATATGCAGAGATTTCTGTTTCCCCGGATTGATGTTGTTGTTGATTTTCTTTCCTTGTGTATGCTCGTTTGTATCCTCTGTTAATGCTCGTTTGTCTCCTCTGCAGCAACCTCATCAACAACCTCTTGCATATAGGTGATTTTGAAGGCTTGGTGTGCTCCCAAGGTGTGGTACCTCTGCCTTGACCTTGGCTCCATTTGCCTTCGATCCATCAATCCATGTGCAGCTTGTACGACCTCCAAGTATTCTCTGTGCTGCATGCCCAACTGGTATGTTTTTGTTTTCTCTGTGTTTCCTGTCCATCTGTTTTTAATTTGTGTGTATGGGCATTTTTAGGTTTTGATTATTTATAGTCTGTGTTGCATGCCCAACTGGTATATTTTCATTTTCTCTGTGTTTCCTGTTTGTCTGTTTTTAATTTGTATGTGTTTGACATGGATGAGTTTTCTTCCGACTGTTTAGGGCGGTTGTGTGTTTGACATAGTTTGTACATGCAACTTAGATGGAGTTGGCTATGATGAGTTGCTATGTTTTCGTTTTGTTGGTATGTTTTCGTTTTCTCTGTGTTTCCTGTCTGTCTGTTTTTAATTTGTATGTGTTAGACATGGATGAGTTTTCTTCCGAATATTTAGGGTTTTTGTGTGTTTGACATGGCTTGTACATGCAATGTGATGATTTGCTATGTGTTGATGGTAATTTGATGAGTTTTATTCTAGTACATGCATATTCATTCAACGAGAATAGTGATGACTAGGACTATGACAAGAATGACACCCATAAAGAAGACATTGATGAAAGAGAAAGTGAAGACACCAGTGAAGGAAGGAAAAAGGACACCTATCAAAGAAAGCAAGAAGACACCCACAAGAGAAAGGGTGATGAATTCATCAACACAGAGAAAGAAGATGTACAACTCCATCATTCGAGACACACCTCTCGGATGGAGTTATTTCCTTCGAGCACGACCTGAAGTTTATCCTGAGCTGAGAGAGTGGTTGATAAAAACCTGGGGGTTAGTACATCCCGATACAAGGCGAGGATTCCACATAAGTGGATTGAAGAGGGAATATGTGAACTTATTGAAGACGAGAATGAACATGTTTATGATACAAATCAAATCTGTAACAATGAGGTGGGTACTGTTTTTGCATGTGCATTTGCATGTGAAGTTCAGGGTGGCATCGACGTAGATTGGGAAGATTTTAATCGGCACCAGTCAGAACATTATAAAGGGTCCTCCAGTACCAACACTAGCTTGAAGTCATCGGGAACCTCTCATGTGGATATTCCGGCTACAATACCTGTCCACCAAGTTCAATCTGCAAAGGTATGGGCCACAATGTCTGAAAAGCATGAACAGATGATGGCCAGTTGCATAGCCTCTATGAGCTCAAGAATACAAGCACTACTTGCTGATTTGGAAGCAGTTAAATCAATTGAGATACAGGCAGAAAAGAAATTCTCTTCATTAAAGACTACATATGAATGGATTGCATCGACAATCCAAAATTCATAAAGTGAGGTGTTGAAAGAGAAGTTGAAGAAAGAGCTAAACAATATGGGCACTCAATTAGGTTCACAGATGAGAGATCTTGATACTTGCAGGAATGCACATTCCAAAATAGATAATAAGTTGTCAGCTTTAAAGTTGCATCCCGAGAACCTTGCGTGCTTGATGCAGGATTTAAAACAAAAAGGTTTTGAAACTTTGTGTCCATCTGTAATTGAGCACCGAAGTGGTATGGAAAGTACCATTACTAGTATAGCTATATCACGGTATTGGCTTTAAAAGTTATTTATTTCTACTTTTGTGGTATAAATATCATATTAGCTAATATATTATAACTTTTGTTTGCAATCTGCCAGGTGTATATTTTGTGGCCTCAGATTCAAGCTGGAGGCTATGGATGTTGTGATTATACCGTGCTTGCACACATATCATGTGCTATGTGCTAAGTATCATTTTGAGAAAGAGAATACATGTATGGACTGTAAAACTACAACTGCAGCTGAGTGGTACTATGCTTGGGGTTTAAAAGTACACCCGTACGGTATGTGGCTCTACTATTCTATTGTTTGTATTATATGATGTGGCTCTACTATTCTACATTTGGATTAGAACTAGTGTACGCCACAATTCATTCTTCAAATTTTGGAGAACAATGGTTTAGTATTAGTGTATCTCTAACAACTAATATGTGGAACCCTAATTATGTGGGTTAGTATTGGCAGTACTCTTAATATATAATTGGTATGTGTAGTTGAAGGGATATTTTCCAGAATTAGTACTAAAAGGGAACCAGTTACAACATCGTCCAATCTATATTGCAACTTGCTTAGTACTAGTTTAGTAGACACTATACTTGTAGTACACTGTTGACTGTTAGTATTGTTTGTGTAACTTGGGAATTAGTACTAGTATGTAATTTGGGAACAAGGTGTATAGTAAATTGCTGAATATTAGTACAGTTTGTGTAATTTGGAAATGAGGTGTGTCAAACACATATCATGTTCAGTACTAATACTGTTGGTGTAATTAGTACAAGTTATGTAATTAGGTGTGTAGAACACATATCATGTTTAGTATTACTTGTGTGCAAAATACCACGTTAGTACTAAAATCCAATCTACATTTGTTGGATTAGATGTTAGTCCAATCTATATTACAACGTGCCTAGTACTAGTGTTAGTACACACTATACTAGTAGTACATTGTTGACGATTAGTACTTAGCGAGTAGTACATTGTTCATGATTAGTACTAGTTCTGTAAATTGGGAACTAAGTGACTACTAGTACATTGCTCATGATTAGTACTAGTTTTGTAAATTGGGAACTAAGTGACTACTAGTACATTGCTCATGATTAGTACTAGTTTTGTAAATTGGGAACTAAGTGAGTAGTACATTGCTCATGATTAGTACTAGTTTTGTAAATTGGGAACTAAGTGAGTAGTACATTGCTCATGATTAATACTAGTTTTGTAAATTGGGAACTAAGTGAGTAGTACATTGCTCATGATTAGTACTAGTTTTGTAATTTGGGAACTAAGTGAGTAGTACATTCTTCAGGATTAGTACTCCTTGTGTAATTTGGGAACTAAGTGAGTAGTGCATTGTGCATGATTAGTACTACTTGTGTAAATTGGGAACTAAGTGAGCAGTACATTGTTCATTATTAGTACTACTTGTGTAAATTGGGAACTAAGTGAGTAGTACATTGTTCATTATTAGTACTACTTCTGTTCCTTATTAGTACTAGTTCAGTAATTTGGCAACTAAGTGAGTGGTACATTGTTCACGATTAGTACTCCTTGTGTAATTTGACTAAGTTAGTAGTACATTGTTCATGATTAGTACTACTTGTGTAAATTGGGAACTAAGTGAGTAGTACATTGTTCACGATTAGTACTAGTTGTGTAATATGGGAACTAGGTGTAGCTTAATGAATTAGTAATGCAGCTTTTGTGACCTACATTGTATATTTTATATCACGGTACTAACCTTGAAGGTTTTTTGGTTTCTTGCAATGAATGTTGTAGTGTCAAGCAACTCCACGCCAGGGAAGGTAATGGAACAACCGGCCCATGTGCCTAAACCCTCGGTATCTGCTAAACATTGCAAGGTTCAGGGACCATCATTACCAATAACCTATGAGTTTTTATGATGAAGATGAATAGATGAGAAGAGTCATTGGAGTAGTGGAACATATGCTTCTACAAACAAATTCCCCAAGCTCCGGTCAACATCAAAACAATCCAGGTAACACAAATTTTGCCAACATATCTTAATTCTCATTTGAGAAAGTGTTGAATGCCCAATTTCTTTAGAACTAGAGCCAACTAAGAAGAGGAATGCTGCAAGAATGTTGTATGGAAAGGGCAAGAAAGGCAATGTTGAATGCAATGGTGAGTCATATATGTTCTCACCTGTCCCGAGAGTTGTCAACCTAATGCATTGTCTAATACCATGTACTTGTGTTACTAGCTGATGACGAAATGATCTTTGGTGAGGGAGATATGAGTCCAAAACCTGATCGTGAAGACGAATTTATCACACTCCCAAGTACACGTCAAAAGCCGGGTTTTGAAAACAATGATTTAGATCATAACAACCCTATAATAGTGTTGCTTTTGAGTGCATTCTATAGATCATAACAACCCTATTGAGCACTTAGATGTTGTGGAGAAGATGACCAAGCCTACCACTTGCAATGGGGTATCTACGGCTGTACAGTATGACGATGTAACAATAGGTAAAAATGTGGCTCTTAACCTTATGTTCATTGTTGTTGGTATGTTTGCAAACTTTTGAGTATGTGAGTTGATACTAATATTCTTTGGAATCCCATTATTTAGGTTTACAAGAGCAGTCCGATTCCCAATTGCAATCAAATGAATCAGGAACTATATGGAGCACAAGTGCAGAGTCAGATTCTGGGATTAACCTTTGCACGGAGGCAGACTCTGGAAGCACATCTTCCACACATGAGGACTGTGAGAAAAACGAAGCATTCATATTTGAAGAGCAGTTGGCATGTACAAACAACAATGTGTCTAAAGAAGCCCATGAGGAGTGTGGAAAGAATATGGCAAGTACTGAAGAGAAGACTGATTGTACTAAGAATGTATCTGTAGTGTCTAAAGATTCCCATGAGAATGAGGAGTGTGGAAAGAACATCGCTAGTACTGAAGAGGAGCCTGATTGTACTGAGAATGTGCTAGTAGTGTCTAAAGAATCCCATGAGGATTGTGGAAAGAACATCGTTAATAATGAAGGGGAGCCTACTAGCATCACCCATGAGGACCAGGCAATAAAGACCACCCAAGAAGGGGAGCACGGTTCTCTTAAGAATGAGGTCACAACCACCGTACAAGAGGAGTTGACCCAAGAAGGAGAGCACAGTGGTCTTAAGAATGAGGTGACTATCACCAGCCAAGAGTTCGCCAGGAGTATTGTTGTAGCCCACATACAAGAGCCTAATTGTACTAAGACTGAGCATACTAGCAACAACATGAGTACTAAAACAACCCATGTTTAGGAGATGAGTGATAATTTTTCTAACGACAGTACCTTTGTGGATGTGTGTACAAGCATTGCAGTTGCAGAAAACACAGTTGCTCTCTCAAGCTTGCCACTAGTACAAGGTGCCCGTGCATCCATGCCTGTCTGTGATGCCTCTGATGATGAAGTGCCACTTAGTCAACTGATACCTAAAGGCTTTAAGATAAAGAAGAATGTAAAATCAGAAAAAACTAGCACCAACAACAAGTGCATTACAAGATCAGCCAAATTGCCCTCTAGTGTCTGATTGTCTTTCGATTGTACTCGAACTTTAGCTGAACTGTTAGTGACGTCTGAAATTGAACTATTTGGTATACCAAAATACTGTCTCATTTATTTGAAATAGTTATACCAGTGTCTTTCAATTGTGCTTGAACTTTAGCTGAATTGTTAGTGATGTCTGAAATTGAACTATTTGGTATACCAAAATCTAGTAGTTATACCAATGTGAAATTCTATATTGCCAATTGCAGAGAATGAAAATGTATTCTATTGTTAACTCTGAAATGTTGTGAAGATCAGATCACTCATCTAGTGTTGTAGTGTAATCTGAATTTCTATATTGCTAATTCTGAAATGATCTTTGGTGAGGGAGGTACGAATTTATCACACTCCTAGGTACACTCCCATGCAACCATGATTGTGTTGATTACAAATAAAATTCTATATTGTTAACTGAGATGTTATATACAATTCGTTATACTAGATGAAGATTTAGAAGATTGGTATATACTGTCATGCAACCGAACTTTACATCAGATGTATGTATCCGTCTAACTAAGATACTTTGGGAGACTACTATGTATTCCTTAATACTTGCAATTGACATTGGGAGACTGCTATGTATTACTTAATACTTGCAATTGACATACTTGCAATTGACATTAGTACTAAACTAATATGTATATTGATACTTGTGTTAGTACTAATATGTATATTGATGCTTGCGAAGTATGGTCTCCTTAAGTGCACATGGTAAGAGTTGAATAATGACTTGAGTGCACACAATAGAGACTTGATAGTTGAATAAGTTTGGGCCATATTTAGGCTACTAAGTATTCAAGACTTCACACCTTAAACCATAGAAACAAGCAACTCTATAATTACCATAAACACTGACAGTACAAAAGTATTGAAGACTTCACACCTTAAACAATGGAAACAAGCAACTCTATAATTACCATAAACACTTACAATACAAGCTCAAAAAATAGTCTCAATACATCAAATATATCGATTCATAATACATAATAGAAGAAAGATGAAATATATCAATTCATTTGTCAATCATCAAAATTAATATATCAATACATCAAATAGTGAACTACAAGTGGATGTTTTTCAGTTTTCTGGTACAATGTATTGATAGGGTGACTTTCAAGCATTAAATAGAGAGACCTCCCCTAATATGTGCTCATGAACCTCTTGGGGGACCTTGTAGACAGTGTTGTATCCCTTAACCTTGTGCTTTGCTTGAGTCATATTGAATTTGATCGCAAGAATGGCATCAGCGTAGATTATTGCGATCGGTGCTTGGTACAATGTATTGATAGGGTGACTTTCAAGCATTAAATAGAGAGACCTCCCCTAATATGTGCTCATGAACCTCTTGGGGGACCTTGTAGACAATGTTGTATCCCTTAACCTTGTGCTTTGCTTGAGTCATATTGAATTTGATCGCAAGAATGGCATCAACGTAGATTATTGCGATCGGTGGTTCTTTTAGTAATGCATATGTGTTCTTGCACTGCGGCAACTTTGCATAATAGTTTCCATACACGACAGACTCACCAAGGTTGAAATTGTTGCCCCAGCCATCCCTCACCACTTCTTTCAATAATGTATTGCCTTGCTTGCACACCACAATGTAGTAGTCTTCTAAATCTTCATTCTGAGGAGATTTGAGCACTACAAAATGATCTCCAACTTCCAATAAAACTGCCAAGTCTTGATGTTGGTTGTAGTATATGTAAAGAATCAAGAGATGGATTCTTGTGAAGCGGAATACGTGTGAACTGTGTGTGTGTGTATGAGATAGAGAGAGAGAGAGGGAGAGAGAGAGAGACACAGAGTATACGCAAGGTTAAGTATGTTAACAAAGGAGGAAGACTCAACATAATACAAGGTGGGAGGAGGGTGCTTTATGTAGTCACCCTCTCTCTTCATTAACTACAAGACTCATGGAGCATGGGGAATGTAAAAGCTCATAAGTTATGTGTCATAGAATATGATTCTATGACTCATACTAAATGCTAGAATACAAAGTGGTGACATAATGGTGACTCTTGACCGTTGGAGTGTCTCTTCGCTCTCAAGGTGACTTCACACACTAGACCAAGTTGAACTTGATTCTCAACATGCCCCCTCAAGCTCAAGTCAGGTAGGTTTCAGACGATATCCGAAATCCGCTTCAACTCGCGTTCCGGAGTCCGTGTCGACTCGCTTTGTGCGGAGTTGCGGAATCCGTGCTCTAGCTTGCGTTGTGTGTAGTTTCGAAGTCTATGCTTCGGCTTGCGTGCGTAGTTGCGAAGTCTGTGCTTCGGCTTGCGTGCGTAGTTGCGAAGTCTGTGCTTCGGCTTGCGTCTTTCTTCACGGCTTTGCGTGGTAGATCGGCTCTTCGCTGCTTCGTTGCGTGGTTCCGGAATCTACGTGTTATTGCGTAGTGTCTTCAGTACTCCCCCTCAAGCTTGGCAGGTCAGGGATCGTCAATCCGAGATCGGTCATGAATTTCCATAGCTTGTCGGCTCCTAAGGCTTTAGTTAAGATGTCGGTCGTTTGAAGATTGGTGCTAATGTGTTGTAGGTCGACATCACCAGCCAGAACGCGCTCTTGGATGAAGTGATAGTGCACTTCGATGTGCTTTGTCCGCGCGTGGAACACCGGGTTCCGAGTTAGATAGATATTGCTCATGTTGTCGCAGTAAAGGGAAGTCGGATCCTTGATGGGTACGCCCAGATCCTTCAAAATCCTCTTGAGCCATACGGCTTCACATGCAGCTATAGTTGCGCCCCTATATTTTGCCGCTGTACTCGAAAGAGCGATGGTAGGCTGCTTCTTGCTACTCCAAGATATTAGAACTCGCTTAGCGCAATCCAAGTGAGTATCACGCGGTGTTTGCATGAATTGGCTAAGGAGACCCACCGGATAACTGAGATCGGGTCGAGTGATCATGAGGTAGATGAGGCTCCCGATGAGTTGCCGATACTGAGTCGGCTCACACGCTTTGGTGCCGGAGTTTGCATCTAGTTTGAGATTATGATCGAGTGGGGTTGCCATGGATTTGCAGTCAGCCATCCCGAACTTGTATAACAAGTTGAGGATGTAGTGTCATTGAGAGATCATGATTCCCGCCGAAGTCCGAATTACCTCGATGCCGAGGAAGTAGTGGAGCTCCTTCATGTCCGTCATCTCGAACTTGTCAGAAAGGAGGGATTTGACCTTAGTGATTTCGACGAGATGCTCACCTCCAATGACTAGGTCATCCACATATAAAATGATGACGATCGGACTTGCGGAATTGCTTTGTATGTAGAGGGAGTTGTCCGATTTTGACATATGGAAGCCGATTTGATGAAGATATTGCGTTATCTTCGAATGCCAAGCAAGCGGTGCTTGCTTGAGGCCGTAGAGTGGCTTCTTGAGTCGGCAAACAGCTTTCAGATGGGTGCTCGAGTTGAAGCCGGGTGGTTGGATCATGTACACCTCCTCTTCTAATTCGCCTTGTAGAAAGGCGTTCTTGACGTCCATTTGATGGAGGTGCCACCCTTTCGCCGCGGCAATCGCAATTACGGTCCGCACCGTCGTCATCTTTGCCACCGGGGCAAAGGTCTCTTCGTAGTCGATGCCATGCGTTTGAGCGTATTCTTTCGCTACGAGTTGAGCTTTGTAGTGGTTTACGGAACCATCGGCGTTATACTTCACCTTGTAGATCCATCTGCATCCGATCGCCTTTTTGTGTGGTGAGGTGGGAACAAGATCCCACGTCTCGTTCTTCCGTAGTGCCTGCATCTCCTCGTTCATTGCTTCAATCCATCGCGGGTCCTTCGCGGCTTCCGAAAAGGTTTCCGGCTCTCGTACTGTCACTACCTTCATCATAAAGGCGTAATGGTACGCCATATAATCGTTGTAGCCGAATCAACTTACAGGGTTCTTTTCACGAGTGGATCGGTGGAGCTTTTCATTTGCAGAGATAAGGGCTTTCTTAGCTCCAATTGGTACATCAAAGCCGCCGAACTCACTATCGAGTGAGTGGGTCGATTCATCGTCTTCATATTCCGCCATTTTCGCCTTGCCTTTGTCCATCTTTGGGCTAGGCCATGATGTGCTTTGATCACTCAAAGGCTCTTGTGGTCCGCTCAGTCGGGTCATGATCGGACTTTCTTCGATCATGTGCATAGGGCGATCTTCATCCTCGATCTCTTGTTCGGCAAATTCCGGGTCGAGCGGAGGCGAAGTTGTCTCTGGTGCATACTAGGATGCGGTCTCGTCAAAAACGACGTCTCGACTTACTGGAGATTTTCGAGTTGAGGGGTAGTAGCACTTGTACCCCTTTTGCTCCAATGAGTATCCTACGAGGATACATTTCTCCGACTTCGGGTCAAGCTTGTGATGCTTCTCGTCGGGGATGTGCACGTACGCTATCGTGCCGAATATCCGGATGTGCGATAAATCTGGCTTCCTTCCGAAGTATTTTTCTTGCGGAGTGACCTCATGCACGCCGGATGTTGTGCATCGGTTCATTAGGTAGACGGCCATATTTGCAGCTTCGGCCCAATATGACTTGGGCATATGCTTCTCGTTCATCATGGCCCGTGCTACTTCGAGGATGTGCTGATTTTTGCGCTCCGCTACTCCGTTTTGTTGCAGAGTGTGTCGGCAAGTGAATTTTCGCCGAAGTCCTTCCTTTCAGAGGTACGCCGTGAAATCGTCCGAGAAGTACTCCTTGCCGCCATCTGATCGAAGGCATCGTACATGTCGGCCCGTGGCTTTCTCGACTTCATTCTTGAAATTTTGGAAGTGTCCGAACACTTCGCTCTTTTGCCGCATCGGGTAGATCCAAGTGTTCCTAGAGAAGGCGTCGATGAAGAGCACGTAATATCGGCATCCGCCAAATGTAGTTGTCTGCGCCGGTTCCCATACGTCGGAATGGACTACGTCAAGTAGACCTTTGCTCACGTTCCGCTCTTTCGGGAATGGGTGTCGGTGTTGCTTGCCGAATTGGCACGCTTCGCATACACCTTCAATCTCCTTCTCTTTGAATGTTGTGAGTCCGATGACGAGTCCTTTCGATTTCATTGCTTTGAGTTTGTTGAGATTGATGTGGCCGATTCGCTTGTGCCATAGCTCTATGTCGGAGTCGGCTTTCGTGTTTTTCGCGAACATGGCGGATTTCATCTCGCGTGAATTGAGAATGAACATCCGTCCCTCTCTTCGTCCGCGTGCGATGAGTCGGCCCTCTTTTTCGATGAAGCAACCACCTTGATTAAATCGAACTTGCATCCCTTGCTCTACAATTTGGCTGCCGGAGACCAAATTCTTCATAATGGTCAGTACATGCAAGACATTTTTAATGTAATTTTGCTTACCTTCTTTTCCGAACGGAACATTGCCAATGTGCCGAATCGGGTGCGTAGTGTCATCTTCGATTTCAACATAGCCGGGGTCGGTCCGGCTCTCGAAGTTCTCGGAACCATTCTTGATGCGATGTCATATGGTTCGAGGCACCGGAATCGACGAACCATACGTCTTCCGGACTGAAGGCACTAGTTGAGGTAGCGGCCGACATAGAGTTTGCTCTATGTTTCATCACGAACATTCTGCCACGGTTGGAGTTGTGTGCATACATTCCGCCACGATCTTCGTAGTCGGAGTTGTGCCCGTACATTTCGTCATGGTCGGAGTTGTGTGCATACATTCCGCCACGATCTTCGTAGTCGGAGTTGTGTGCGTAATTCGTGAGTTGTCGGCTTGTGGAAGCCGATTCACACATCTTCTTTCGGCACTCTTCTTCGTGGTGGCCGAGCTTTCCACAATATCCGCATTCGGTTGCGTTTTCACGGCTCGGGCCGGAGTGGAAGCTCCTCCTTCTTGCGAAGGTTCCTCGTTGGCCTCCGTTTTGCTGGCCGAAATTGGGAGTTGTTGTCGTAGGTCGGACCTCGTTCGCCTTGTCCTTGGCCGAATCGGCCTCTCGCTCGTCCGTGTCCTCTTCCTCCATTAGAGTGCGTGTAGAGCATGTGGCCTTCCGACTCATTTCTCCTTGTACGCACGTGGTTTTCTTCGACCAATAGCATTGATTGGAGCTCGAAGAAGGAGGGAGATTTCTCCCGTGCTAGAATGGCAGTTCACATCGCGCCAAACCGTGGTGCGAGGCCACCGACACATATTTGCACCATCTCATCATCATCTATACTTACACTTATTGAGCCGAGCGAGTCACAAAGCTCCTTGATCTTCAAGGTGTATGTCGTGATGGACATGTCCCTTTGTTGAATGTTGTTCAACTCTTGGCGGAGTTGAAGCTTTCTTGCGGTCGTGTTGGCGGCGAAAATCTTTCGTAGATTTTCCCATGCTTCCTTTGGCGTTTTAGCTTCTTGAATGTAACCGAGCATGTGGTCGTGAACACATGTCGCTAAACAATACATCACGTGGCTTGCGGTCTGCTCTCATGTCGCATATCCAGGAGCCGCTTCAGCGGGTCGGTCTTCTTGCGTTCCTTTGATGTAGCTCCAATAGCCTTGTCCGACAAGGTATTGGTGCATCTTGTACTCCCAAGATGCGAAGTTGTTTCAATCCAACTTCTCGATAGGGAGAGCGCTCCCCATTTGAGTATTCATTATGTCGATTCTTCTTCTTCTTCTTCTCTCTTTGAATGCGAGCTATGTAGCGAAGCTGTGGTAGCTATGAGCCAGTTCTTGGTCGTCGGCGTAGAGCACAACACACGATCACGATGAGGCGAATGGGCTAGATCGAGCTACCAAATCGCTCTGATACCATGTAAAGAATCAAGAGATGGATTCTTATGAAGCGGAATACGTGTGAACTCTGTGTGTGTGTGTGTGAGATAGAGAGAGAGAGGGAGAGAGAGAGAGATACAGAGTATACGGAAGGTTAAGTATGTTAACAAAGGAGGAAGACTCAACATAACACAAGGTGGGAGGAGGGTGCTTTATGTAGTCACCCTCTCGCTTTATTATCTACAAGACTCATGGAGCATGGGGAATGTGAAAGCTCATAAGTTATGTGTCATAGAATATGATTCTATGAATCATACTAAATGCTAGAATACAAAGTGGTGACATAATGGTGACTCTTGACCGTTGGAGTGTCTCTTCACTCTCAAGGTGACTTCACACACTAGACCAAGTTGAGCTTGATTCTCAACAGTATACAATATCGTTTGAATGCGTATCCTCTCCAATATCATCTTGTCGTTCAGGCTCAAGCTTCTGCAGCTTCCAGGGCTCGACGATTGATAGGTTGATGCATTTATCCCAAGCTTCATCTATACACATGGAACAAAAGCATGATAAAGTATGGAGTAACAATTGTGTTGTGTCCTTGCGGCTAAACCCTAATACACAATGGGTGTTGCGTGTGCCTTTCACGGTTTTACAACTATGATTTAGTTCTATCAACCTCATCAGCGCGAAATTCAACAAACAATTTGTTCTTACCATCATTTGGCATCTTTCATGTTAGCCACTGGACAACATCATGTGCATTTTGTAACTTAGCACCATTATTATCCAACTGCTCACTTGTAAGGGCACGTTTGATCATAGCCCCCGCGCCATCATGCTCTCCTTTTCCATGTCCAGACCCGAAGTAGTTCCATTGCATACGAATGTTGAATAAGGAGAAATACCTGCTTTTGTATCTCAGGTGTCCAACAAAATTAGTACTATGTTGTCAATCGAGAGTACTACACATCCATTAATACTGATTTAGTACAAATACAAAACAAAGCATAGCACAACGTATCCATTTAGAACACTCTACACTTATTAAAAGATAAATAGTACTATGTTGTCAACAATGTGAACTTGGCATTCATTAATACTAATTTAGTATGGATACAACACAAAGCATAGTACAATGAATTCATGGAATGCACTCTACATGAATTAACAGATAAATAGTACAAACTCTTCAATATCGAATAGTACTATGTTGTTGACGACGAGTACTTTACATTCATTAATACTAATTTAGTACAGATACATTACACAATACAGTATAATGTGTCCACGGATAACACAACCCTCCTTAGAAGATAATTAGTACTACAACACATGTACTTTACATCCCCCAATAAACACTGATTTAGTATAGATACAACACATAGTACAGTACAGTGTGTTCATGGAGAACACCCAACATGGATTAATAGATAATAACCCAATGACGGTAAAAGGTTAACCCTAGAGACAATAAATCTACATGGTGAAGCTTAAAACAATGTTGAACAAATAGTGTATCATGCTTTTTATCATCTGAAATGTAAAATATTGATTTCTTATGTAACTGACCGTCTTGCCTCCAATAGCAAATATGTACAACTATTGTACAATGATCATTGTACCAATGCATTGATTAAACCTCATTCTGAATTTTGCCAATAACTTCGGAAGTTATGTGGAATGAACTCCCCAAGTTGTTTCTTAAATTCTGAGACAAGGGTAGGAGCACATGTCTCCTTATATACTTCCTTGATACGATTAGTTACAAGTCCCTTGCCAATATTTTCAGTCACATACTCTAAATATTTCCATTTCACGATATGACTGTTTCCTAAATCAACCTCCTCCCTACAAAATAATGGTAGCGGACAAACCTTACATGTTCTTAATAGACATGTACGACGATGCCACTCACATGATGATTCTTTTTCACAAACACAAGACCTCCATAGCTCAGAAACGGATGAATAAGTCATGTTTCATGCATTACACCTATTATCCTCCCCATTTGGTTTACAAACCTCACAAGTGCAGACACATAATTCCCCGTGTATACCCTTAGAATCAATACAAATTACATTCACTCCTAGCCTTAACAAGTCCATCTTCACGTGGTACACACAACAACATGTAATCCTCTCATTTGATTTTCTAACATAAAATGGTTTCAAACCTTGGAACTTGCGGAATCCAACAGTCAAGCTTGGATGTTGGTCTTTAAAGTTCATGTACAATTCATCCTACATCAACTAATATATATAGCAAACATTAATATACAGTTGGTCAAAACACAAATTTATGGAATGTGAATTGATATAAAAAAATGGAATACCTCTGTCATCTCCAAGAAGTGTCTAGGGTGAATCTAGTACTTACCCTAACTTATTCGTTGTCTACACACGTCCTTCTTATTTGGCGAGACACACGTATTTTTGGCCCAAAATGAATCCACTTTCTCAATAATCTCTTGAGATAAGGCATCACATCATCGTCTACGTCCCAACCCTAGCCACTTGAATTGGCTTCAGTGTATATTTCGGCTATGTTTCCTCAAGTTCCTTCTTTGAATACCCAGGGCTAAGGCAACTTTAGTATCACTATATATTTTTTTCTCTCGCACCGTTCACAACCATGTGTAGGGCTGCCCTCTTTGCAACAAGTTTGTCTATGCTCTCTACACCTTTCACTAAGTCTAGGGATGACTTCGTAGAAACAATCTCTTCTGAAACACATTGGTCCCTTAATTTTATTCTCTCCATGTCTTCATTCAAACGTTGATGGTGTAACACTCTACAGATAATATCCCTACGATCCTCTTCACTAAATCTCTTCGTTATTTCTACCAAATAACGGACTATGTGAAGAACCACTCGTCTCTTGGTCCTTTCAGATATACATGAGTTACTTGACAACTCACTCTCATTGGGGACCCCCATTTGGTCACTAGATTTATCCAAAAAAAATTAAGTGTCCGGCGAGAGTAGTTAATGTTATATAGACTACACTAAGAAAACACAGTCAAATGTTTTTAAATGTGGCCTGCAAAGTGAGAAATAATTCGTTTCGAACATTAGAATTACGGATCAAATATGAAAATTGTAAAATCTAAAAATTTAGTACTGAAAAATGAAGAAATGAAAAATTTTAGTCTTGAAAATAAAAAAATGGATGGAAGGAACCTCCAATGGTGGCGGGAGCATTGATTCTGTGTGATATGCCGCCTCGATTTGCTGGAAGGAACCTCCAATGGTGGAGGGCGCCTTGAATCTTTGTGATATGACGCCTTGATTTAGTGGAAGGAACCTCCAATGGTGGAGGGTGCCTTGAATCTTTGTGATATGCCGCCTGGATTCGGTGGAAGCATCCTCGCCTCGATGGAAAAAGCCCCAAATCACCACGACATAAACTACAATTGGTGGAAGTAAGAAAGTTGTTGTCGAAGAAATCACTATTGGTTGTTATAAGAGGCCTCAGAACAGTCTCTGTCCCTCAACCTAAACCCTAACAAAAATAGAAACCCTAAAAAAACCAGAAATCCTCAACTCAAAAGCTCCAACCTGACATGGATGTTTGAGATTTGCTCCCTAAACCCTAACAAAACTCTTAGATTGGAGGAAAAGCAGAAACGTGACATGGATGTCTGGATGTCTAGGATAGAGGAAGAGGAGTATAAGGGGAACCACAAAATACGACGTGAGGGGAAAAAAGCCCCCAAAATGGAAAGAACATCTCCTCACGTGTTCCCCCCACTCTTTGTAGTAAATGACACTTGTACTACAGTTACCCCACTCTCCAAAATCGATTTTTTTTTCTCTATATTTTTTTTGAATTATTTAGTACTAACAGTATCGAAAGTACTGACAATTTTTGTGGCCAAAAACAATACTTTTTTGGTACACCGTAGCGTGCTTCCACCTGGTACCTATTGTTTTGATAGTATGCAATATGTTATAAATAACTTGTACATGAAAATGTGCTAGTGACGCATTATCTGGAATAGGTTGCTCAACATGAGCTTGAAATTGAACGGTCGCTGGATCCCTAGTGGAAAATTCCACTATAGACAGAGATCTAGGTATGAACCTAGACCTTCTAAGTGTAAACAATGTCGCCGATTATAATTTCGACAAGCTCCAAGTAAGTTAATGATTCGTGTTTCTTGTTGTTGTATCTTCCCCATTAAGGAATAATTAATCGGTAAATTTCTCAGTTGCGTTGAAGGAACAATACTCTCATCAAGAACAGATAATTAGCTGCCTTCAGAAGCAACTACATTTTGTGGAGGTGATGCTAAGGAGAAAACAAGAATTGGACCTAAACATTCTTGCTCCCTTACCAAATGATGGAGAAACAGAAAACGATATATTGACTATTCAAGCACGTTGCATTGCTTGTGGATTATGTGTAGAGGACAAATCTACTACTTTGTTGGTTCACCTACAACCATGCCAACACACATACCATATCGTTTGTTTTCAATATGCATGTCGCACTGTTGCATTCTATTTGAGAGATTGCAATACAACTCTCCCAGATGAGTGGAGAAAACTAACAGGAAAAATTGTTGCTTGTGCCCATTGTGTAGGTAATTAGTTACATCTTTGCTAATTAGGTAAGTCGTATAAAGTGTGGAAACTATTTAGCTGTTATGGTTGTAGTGTAGTAGCTAATTAGCTAACATATAGTTAATTAGCTAAGTGGTAGCTAATTAGCTACTACCATACTTTAGTTGAGTAGCTAATTAGCTAAGTGGCAGCCAATTAGCTACTACCATAGTTTAGTACAGTAGCTAATTAGCTAAGTGGTAGCAAATTAACTACTATCATAGTTTAGTTGAGTAACTAATTAACTAAGTGGTAGCTAATTAGCTACTACCATAGTTTAGTATAGTAGCTAATTAGCTAAATTATAGCTAATTAGCTACTACCATAGTTTAGTACAATCGCTAATTATCTAAATGGTAGCTGATTAGCTACTACCATAGTTTAGTATAGTAGCTAGTTAGCTAAGTGGTAGCTAATTAGCTACTACCATACTTTAGCTATAGTGGCTAAATAGCTAGTACCATGCTTTAGTAGAGTAGCTCATTAGTTGCTACCATATTGACAATGAGTAGCAAATTAGCTAAGTGGTAGCTAATTAGCTAGTGCCATACCTAAGTGAAGTAGCTAATTAGCTCAGACTTGGTAGCTAATTAGCTACTGTCATAGTCTAGAAGAATAACTAGTTAGCTATGATGTAGCTGAGTAGCTGAGTAACTACCATGTTGTTATAGAATCTTGTGGATTAAGGAGCGTGCATGAGGCGTTCGATGCTAATGAGGCTGCACCTGACGAGGAGATAGCTGACAACGTGGCTGAAAGTAAGAGTCCTGCTATCACATCTCCTTAAAATAAACTCCACCCTATTCTTTTGGAAGATTGTACTGAATTAGGCAACTATGTGAAAAGCCATGAAATATTGGAAACAACATGTAAATCTGAGGTTCACAACAACAATGTTTTTGAACACTTGATGCAACATTTCTTCGAATCCCAAAACCTTGATTCCACCCCACCGAGCCCAACTACTGATAATGTCCAAACAGATCCCAATGTATTGGAAAAGCTAGTGCAAGACGTGGTTGACGTGCAAGCCACTACTAAGGTGATGGAAAGGTTGTCGGGGGAGGACACACTTGTGCAATGGGTGAAAGAAGCAAGGGGCTAACCGGCTAGAAAAAGGCTGAAGAAGGGGCCACGATCGAGGACAAGACCAATTACTCGGTCAAGGGGCTCTTGAATGGGAGCGAAATACTTATTAGTGGGATATGATTGCTAGCGATTTTCCTAGGGTTTTATGAAGTTTTACTATTATCTATTTGGACAAGTAAAACCTCAGATTAGTTGTTGCTTGATCCACATTATGTAATGGAACTCTATTATGTGACGGGAACTCAAACGATCCCTATACGCAACACTCGGCCACAACCGAGCTTAGAATCATACACAGAAAACGGGAAATAAAGAACGACACAATGGAAGAGAAGAGTACGTAGGATGTTTAACGTGGAAAACCCCAAACTAGGGAAAAAACCACGGCAGCCCACAGGGTGCAAACTATCACTAGGTTAGTATGTACAGCAGTGAGTTCACGGAGGCAACGACCTCGTGCTCACGATCTTCGCCACAGGCGGCGGTTACAACAGAGGCAACAACCTCTTTCTCTCTCTCTCTCTCTGTACACTGTTACGCGCTCTGATCTCACACAAACAAGAAATAATAATAACAACAACAGTTACTAAAAGTTTGCCCTAAGTCATATTTATACTAATATGACTTTTCAGCTATTTACAAATATAGCCTCGATGGACTCTCAAAAACATATTTACGAATATGTCTCCTCATCCGGTTCATACCGGGTCTGCACCATCCGGCTCTCCGTAGCCGGGTACTCCTCATCCGGTTCATACCGGATCTGCACCATCCGGCTCTCCGTAGCCGGGTACTCCTCATCCGGTTTCGGCCTCGGCCTATCGGGCTCGGCCGAGCTTGTTCATCAGCACTGTTCTTCTCCCTTCCCATCCGGAGGGACCTGTCTCACAACATTATGTTTATCCAAGATAATTATGTTCATGTTGTTCTATGATGGAAAATATTTCATGTTCATTATGTTGTTTTGTGAGACTGTTAGTTACTTTGTGAGAGTGGATATGTTGGTGTTTTCTGATGTTGCAAAGTCTAAAGGATTTGAATCTATTGCTCCTAAGGCCGACGACAATGTGGAAATTGTTGATGTTGCTACGTATTTGGAGGGCCACATCTTGAAAGTAGATGTAGCAACTGACACAAATGATCTGGTCACGCAAGTTGATCAAGCATGTTGCACAGATGATTTGATTTTGCAGGTAGATGCAACATGTGTTAGGAAACAGGTCCCTCCGGATGGTGAAGACTCGGTGAGAACTGGATGAAGAGTACCCGGCTACGGAGAGCTGGATGGTGCAGACCCGGTGAGAACCGGATGACGAGTACCCGGCAAGCGCCGGATGATGCAGGCCCGGTGAGGAGTGCTCACTGGATGAAGAGACATATTCATAAATATGTTTCTGAGAGTCCATCGTGGCTATATTTGTAAATAGCCGAAAAGTCATATTAGTATAAATATGACTTAGGGCAAACTTTAGTTATATGTGTTGTTGTCATTCTTGTTTGCGCCAGATCAGAGCGCGTAACTATGTACATATATAGAGAGAGAAACGAAGAGGTTGTTACCTCGGTGCTTTACTGTTGTACACTGTAACATAGTGATAGTTTGCAGCCTGTGGGCTGCCGTGGTTTTTTCCCTAGTTTGGGTTTTCCACGTAAACATCCTGTGTACTCTTCTCTTCACTGTGTCGTGCATTCATTCCCGTTTTCTGTGTTTGATTCTTAGCTCGGTTGTGGCCGAGCGTTGTGCATAGGGAGCGTGTAGTTTTTGTCAAAGTGGTATCAGAGCGGGCAACACAGAAAAAATATGGACGATTCGTTGGGAGGCATGTTCAAGCTCACCGGCTCCAACTATTCGGTGTGGAAGTCGAAGATGAGGGACATGCTCGTGGTTAAAGATCTTTGGTTGCCGGTTCAGTTCGGGGACAAGAGGCCGGACAAAATCGACGCCACAATATGGGAGGCGATGCACATGAAGACAACGGCCTACATATGGTGTTTCATCGACATGAGCCTATACAACAACTTCAATGAAGAGAGTAAGGCTCATGAGCTCTGGGAGAAGATCAGCATTATGTTTCAAAACAAAAATGCTGTTAATCAGGTTTCGGTATTCCGGAAGCTAGTAAGACTCCAGTACCAAGATGGCTCCAGCATGGCGGAGCACATGAATGCCTTCCAGGGGCTGATCCACCAGGCAACATCATTGGAAGTACCTCTTGCCGATGAGGTACTAGCGCTACTCCTCCTCGGTTCCCTCCCAAATAGCTGGGAGACGTTGGTTGTCACTTTGGGCAACGCTAGGCCGGAAGGGAAACGGTTATCCCTAACGAGAGTAAAGTCGAGCTTGCTAGATGAGGAGGCGCTTCGGAAAGATAAGGATACAAGCTCCGACCCCAAAGCGCTCCTTACCGAATCGGAACATGGAAGACAAAGGAACCGTAGTCCCCAGAACCGGGAGAAGTCGGGGACACTTCCAGAAGAACTGTCGGCATTTCCGAAAAGACAAGGAAACAGACGGTACCGATTCGAAGCGGACACCGGACCAGAACAGTAAAGACCGGAGGGGAACGGACGAGAAGAGAACGACGGCGTTCGCGGCAAGTGAAGAAGAGTTGATGCTCATCACCGAGGAGAGTGAGATAAACCTTGTCGGTGACAAGATGACCTGGGTGGTCGACTCCGAAGCGTTGTTCCACCTTACCCTGGACCGGAAATGCTTCTCATCCTAGTCAGCCGATGATCACGGCTGTGTCCGGATGGGGAATGAAGGTACATGCCGAATTGTCGGCATAGGAGACATGTCGCTATCAACACCAACCGGATGCAAGAGGATGTTGAAGGATGTCTAACACGTTCCGGAGGTTCTTCTGAACCTGATATCAGCCGGTCAGCTAGATGATGAAGGCTACACGGGTAGCATCCGGAACGGTGTTATGAAGTTCAGCAAAGGGAGCCTGATTGTGGCTCAGGCCCGAAAGGTAAACACGTTGTACCTCATGAATGCCTGGTTATGTCCGGAGGAAGTGAACGTGGCATCCAACACTGCCAGTGAGCTATGGCACAAAAGGTTGTGTCACATGAGCGAGAAGGGGATGAAGAGGCTTGCAGACGACAACTTCATTCCAGTGAAGAATGTGCACTTGGAGAAGTGCACTGATTGTCTGGCCGGTAAGCAAAACCGGACCTCCTTCCAACCAAGGCCACCGATGAGATGCAATGCATCACTGGAGTTGGTGCATACTGATATGTGTCAAGTGGACACGAAGTGACATGCAAGATCGCAGTACTTCGTGACGTTCATAGATGACCATAGACGGAAGTTGTGGGCCACATCGTTGAAGACGAAGGATTAGGTGCTATCCGTCTGCAAAGAGCTCCATGCGAGAGTGGAAAGAGAAACAGGCCGGAAGCTGAAGGCGGTTCGAGCAAATAACATATGTGAATACCGGGGGCAGTTCGAGGAGTACTGTCGCTCAAAGGGAATCCAGCTTGATTTTACCGTGCCGAAGACGCCGAAACTAAACGGGCTGGCCAAGAGGATGAACCAGACCATAATGAAGAGGGTCCGGAGTACGTTGGCACATGCAAAACTACCCAAGAAGTTTTGGGTTGAGGCACTGTCAACGACGACATATGTGATAAACAAATCACCCTCAGTACCCTTGGATGGAGACACGCCGCAGAGAGTATGGACCGGTAAGGAAGTGTCCTACCGGCATCTGAAAGTGTTCGGGTGTCTCGTGTACATGCATGTTGCTAAGGACCGGAGAGGAAAGTTAGATCCAAAGACCCGGCCATGCATATTCCTCGGTTACAGCGACGATGAGTTCGGCTACCAAGTGTGGGACCTGGTCGACAAGAAGGTATTCCGGAGTTGAGATATTATCTTCATGGAGGACAATACGCTCACCGACTGGGAGTCGGAGAAGAAGATAATGACCTTCGAGTCGACCGGTAAGGATCGATTCTACGATGAGCAGACCCAACCGGCAAGAGACCGGTTAGCACTCGAGGAACCAGCCGGTTACGGTGAGGATACCGAACCGGCAGAAGAAGAAGTAGAGGAAACTGAAACCGGAACCGGCCAAGACCCCGAATCAGATTCGGATGAAGAGCAAATGGAGGAGCCGGTTACCAAAGCCCAGAGACGGAGATATCCTCTCAGAGAGAGAAGGCCCCCCCGGAGATTTCCGGATGCAGAGCATGTGCTGCTGACCGATGGGGGGGGCTAGAAAGCTTCGAAGAAGTGAAGGATGACACCTACACCTGAAAATGGTTAAGTGCCATGCAGGATGAGATGGATTCCCTACATGAGAACCATACGTACGAATTGGTGGAGTTGCCGAAAGGAAAGCGGGCACTCCGAAACAAGTGGGTGTACAAGTTGAAACCGGGAGATGCCGGAAACCCCCCAAGATACAAAGCCAGGATCGTGGTGAAGGGGTTCCAGCAGAAGAAGGGCGTGGACTTCGACGAGATATTTGCCCCGGTAGTAAAGATGACCTCCATCCGGACGGTGCTGAGTATAGCGGCAAGCATGGACCTCGAGGAAGAGCAGCTGGACATGAAGATGGCATTCCTTCACGGTGACCTCGAAGAGGAGATCTACATGCAGCAACCGGAAGGATTCGTGGAGAAAGGGAAGGAGCAACTGGTATGCCGGTTGAAGAAGAGCCTGTACGGACTGAAGCAGGCTCCCCGACAATGGTACCGGAAGTTCGACATGACAAATCAAGGGTACCACAAGACATAGGCTGACCACTGTGTGTTCGTGAAGAAGTTCGAAGGAGGCGGCTTCCTGATACTCCTTCTGTACGTGGACGACATGTTGATCGTCGGACGGGACCAAGCCAAAATACGGATGCTGAAGAAGGCTCTCAACCGGACCTTCTCAATGAAAGACTTGGGTCCGGCACGACAGATGCTGGGGATGCATATCATCTGGAACCGGCCAACGAAGCAATTGTGGTTGTCACAGGAGAAGTACATGACAAAGGTGCTTCACCGGTTCAACATGTTGGAAGCAAAACCGGTCGGATCGACACTCCCGACAAACTGTAGATTATCCGGTAAGCAAAGCCTGAAGATGAAAGGAAAGAAGACTGATATGATGAAGGTTCCATATGTCTCTGCCGTTGGGAGCTTGATGTACGCAATGGTGTGTACCCGACCGGATACAGGATACGCAGTCGGAGTCGTGAGCCGGTTTATGAGCAATCCCGACAAGGAGCACTGGAACGCAGTCAAATGGATACTCCGGTACTTGAAGGGCACTTCGAATATGTGTCTCCGATTTGGCTCCGGAAAACCTCAACTTTACGGTTTTACCGATTCGGACATGTCGGCTGATGTGGATACCAGCCGATCCACATCCGGGTATGTAATGACATATGCAGGGGGAGCTGTCTCATGGCAGTCGAGGCTGCTGAAGACGGTTGCGTTGTCAACCACAGAGGCGGAGTACATGGCGGTTGCGGAATCCGGCAAGGAAATATTATGGATGAAGGACTTCATCGGAGAGCTCGGTATGAGCCAAGATGAATATCGGCTCTACTGCGACAGTCAAAGTGCCATCCACCTTGTTAAGAATGCGGCCTACCATTCCCGGACGAAGCATATCCAGCGAAGCTATCACTGGATTCGGGAAAGAGTAGATGACTAGGATGCATGCCGGAAGCGGATCGGACTAGTAAGACATCCCATGCCGGAGTGAAGGTGGAGTTTGTTAGGAAACTGGTCCCTCTGGATGGTGAAGACCCGGTGAGAACCAGATGAAGAGTACCCGGCTACGGAGAGCCAGATGGTGTAGACCCGGTGAGAACTGGATGAAGAGTACCCGGCTACAGAGAGCTGGATGGTGCAGACCCAGTGAGAACCGGATGAAGAGTACCTGGCTACGGAGAGCCGGATGGTGCAGACCCGGTGAGAACCGGATGACGAGTACCCGGAAACAGAAGATCCAGTGAGAACCGGATGACGAGTACCCGGCAAGCGGAAGACCCGGTGAGAACCGGATGATGAGTACTCGGCAAGCACCGGATGATGCAGGCCCGGTGAGGTGTGCTCACCGGATGAAGAGACATATTCGTAAATATGTTTCTGAGAGTCCATCGTGGCTATATTTGTAAATAGCCGAAAAGTCATATTAGTATAAATATGACTTAGGGCAAACTTTAGTTATATGTGTTGTTGTCATTCTTGTTTGTGCAAGATCAGAGCGCATAACTATGTACATATATAGAGAGAGAAACGAAGAAGTTGTTGCCTCTGTTGTAACTGCCGCCTGTGGCGAAGATAGAAAGCTCGAGGTTGTTGCCTCGGTGCTTTACTGTTGTACATTGTAACATAGTGATAGTTTGCAGCTTGTGGGCTGCCGTGGTTTTTTCCCTAATTTGGGTTTTCCACGTAAACATCCTGTGTACTCTTCTCTTCACTGTGTCGTGCATTCATTCCTGTTTTCTGTGTTTGATTCTAAGCTCGGTTGTGGCCGAGCGTTGTGCATAGGGAGCGTGTAGTTCCTGTCAACATGTGATACCAAATGGCTGATATCGACCAGATCAGTATCTACATGCACCGAGCTAATGACTAAGTCGACAATACAAGAGCACCAGAATGTGAAGCCATGCCAAGCACAGTCGATCAGGGGTTTGAAGAGGAAAAGGACACCAATTGTGTCGACGGAACCTGAGTTGATTGAAATTGATCGTTTGCTACCAGTAATTGGTGTAATAGAGGCTCACTTACAAGAATGGAAACCAAAACCATTAGAAGTCGAAAGAAGACCCTTGATCATGGAGCTTGATAAAGTCTTGATGAGTGTGTGATATATGACACCAAGGAGGGACGCAAATCAAATTCTAGAGTGGGCTATGCAATACTTTGAAAACAGCTTGTGGGCTGCCGTGGTTTTTTCCCTAATTTGGGTTTTCCACGTAAACATCCTGTGTACTCTTCTCTTCACTGTGTCGTGCATTCATTCCCGTTTTCTGTGTTTGATTCTAAGCTCGGTTGTGGCCGAGCGTTGTGCATAGGGAGCGTGTAGTTCCTATCAACATGTGATACCAAATGGCTGATATCGACCAGATCAGTATCTACATGCACCGAGCTAATGACTAAGTCGACAATACAAGAGCACCAGAATGTGAAGCCATGCCAAGCACAGTCGATCAGGGGTTTGAAGAGGAAAAGGACACCAATTGTGTCGACGGAACCTGAGTTGATTGAAATTGATTGTTTGCTACCAGTAATTGGTGTAATAGAGGCTCACTTACAAGAATGGAAACCAAAACCATTAGAAGTCGAAAGAAGACCCTTGATCATGGAGCTTGATAAAGTCTTGATGAGTGTGTGATATATGACACCAAGGAGGGACGCAAATCAAATTCTAGAGTGGGCTATGCAATACTTTGAAAAACCACGTACAGATGTGTGGAAGTGTGTAGAAAGATTCTTCTCGAAGTGGTGGCAACATTTCAAGGGTCAATGGACACGAGAGAAATGTGAGCAGAAGGATGTTGCAAGATTCAGAAGAATTTCTGATTTTTGGGCAACTTGGCCAGGTTATAATGCCAACAATACATTGATTCTGGATATAGAACATTTCCAGCATGACTTCAACATTCGCAGATGTTGTCTCATTCTACCTTAGGAAATGCCTGAACACTACTTGGTGAAAACATTGAGCTGCCAACTAACTGCATGGTTGTGGACTCCATACCGAGCTCGGTATGCATAGCATATATGTAGAGAAGTTCCACTGACGATTTGACGACATTGCCAATGAGATGTTATAAATATTTAATTTCATGACAGATTAATCAATGAAGAATTAAATTGCTTGTTTTGAGTAACTTATCTATTGTGTAATTTTACGAGTATGTTCAGGATTGCTGATTTCATGTTAGTGCTTTTTCTTAAAATTATGCAAACTATTTTAACTTGTACATGGTTCACTTGAGTAAATATGTATCTCAGAAAGAAGAACCCTAAACGATATTATTAAATTGGTTTTTAAGAAAGAAGAACAAAGAGAAGATTGTATATAAAAAAGATACATGATTTTATTGAGAAAGAAGCATAAAAAGTAGATTGTATATAGAAAAAAAACTCCCAAACAGGTTCATTAAACTGTTTACTTGCAATACATGTGCTTTGTTTGTTTTACAAGAAAACTGGTAATTGCTACTTGTAGCTACAAATTCCATGGAATAATGTTGTAAATACATTCATACATGTTAGCACTAACTGTGTATAAACCTGAGTAGCTATTGTATTGCGACATTGGGACATTGATGCACCTGACCAAATGAGACTACATGTACGCCATTGGTTTGTCTTCAAATAGCCTATACACATAATCGTAATCATCTAGTCTTGCATAAAAAATACCTTCGATGTAGAATGTTCTGGTAGATACAACATTTCCCCAAGCATCTAATATATTATGTGTTGCACACTATTTACTAACCGTGCACTTCAATATATAGAAAACAACACCCTCTAAATTGCCTTCTTCTGCATTTACAACGAAGTTATCCTGAACATTTAAGACATCACTCAGAGTATCTCCACATCCTTGATATGTGAAGTCAACATTCTTTCCTGTTTCTCCATCAACTACTTCCTTATCGTTCAATATATGATACTCCCAATTATGAATGTATGCGTTGTTTCCTTGCACACAATGGAAGCAAAAACAAGTTAATTCTCTAACCGCAATACAATGACCATCCAACCTAGAATAACTGCGAACAACATGGAGAGATCGCAATTCAGGAATTCCTTGGCACTCCCAGGTCTTCTCCCTATTTACTTCATCTCTCTTCACTTCCCAAAATTCATGTTTGATATCTCGGACCTGCGAGGAATAAACACTAGTTGCACTCGTTGACATATTAGCTCTTAAAAATTCAACTACGTGCTGCACAATTCATCTGCACACCATCTGCCTTTAGTTTTTCATGGTTAAGTGCCCGGTTTATAACATGTTACCTTTACCATGGCTAGACCCAAAACAATTCCATCTCATCTCCAAACCTGTTATAGCAGGATACCTCCCCACAAAATAAAATGGACGTCTAGCCTTGAATTGTGACGCAGCTCCATCAAACCAAACCCAATGTTGAGTAAGCTCCAAACATTTAGCTAATAACCATTGTCAATGTAAGTTAAAACAATGTTGGACGAACAAGATATCATGCTTCTTATCATCATAAATAAAAAAATGAAATACTTTTTTAACATCACCTGAAACTCGAAAATATGTTATGTGCACAAAAATGGTTACCTGCGCTAAACACCAATCTACTATTGAGACTACTACATCATTTGGAAAATCAAATATGCAAGTCTTAAACAGATGGGCTTGCCATGAATAAATGAAGTTGTGTTTAATGAACTTTCCTAGAGATACTACAAATAGAGACGCCAAATCCCTTGGTTTAAGCAACTTCCTAACTAGATCCTTTCTTTTACACATCTTTCCTTCGAAATTGGTGCCAACTGCCACAAATAACTTGTCGACAGAGATTAATATTTCACTATTCATTTGGACACCACCTAAATCTAATGGGGCCACAATCTTGACCCAAACCCATGACACATTTATGACTCTCGAAGATAGCCTCAGTTTCTCTCGGACACAATACTGAATCTAAAAGACAACTCATGGAAGAAATAACATGCTCAGATGATTTATAGTGCTCTTGCGGGCTCGGTCGACAAATTGGGCACTCACAAGTGCAGACTGCATTAGTTAGGGAGGCACTATGGTGACGTAGTAGATTAACATAGTCCTTGAGAAAACCCATTTTTACATGGTAAATGCAACAACATGTGTATCGATCCTTTAAGAGTCTCACAAAGTGTGGCTTAAGAGACTCGAATGTTCGTAGTTGAACTTTGATATTTGGAAGCGGCAACTGAGTGTAGAATGATGGAAATGGAGGACTGAACTCCGTCAGATCGAACAGTAGCAGATGATGCTTGGAATGCACAGTGATGGCAACTAAGAGTATAATGGCACCAGTGGAGAAGGAGTGAACTCCCTTGGATCGAAAAGTGGCAACAATACACGACCGAACAGTAGCGGCAACTAAGTGTAGAATGATGGCAATGGATGAGTGAACTCCGTCAAATCGAAGAGTGGCAACAATCCAGGACCAAAAAGTAGTGGCAACTCAATGTACAATGATGGAGGACTGAACTCCGTCAGATCATGCTTTGAACGCACTGTGACAGCAACCGAGAGTAGAATGGCGGCAGTGGAGAAGGAGTTAACTCTGTCAGATCGAAAAGTAGTAGCAATATATACAACCTTCATTGTAGCGGCAATTGAGTGTAGAGTGGCGACAATGGAGGAGTGAACTTGGCAGATGATGCTTGGATTGAACAGCGGTGACCACTAAGTGTAGAATGGCGGCAATGGAGGAGTGAATTTCATCGGATCGAACAATGGCAGATGATACTTGGACCGCTCAATGCCGTCAACAGTAGTAGTAATCTAAGCCAGAATACTCAACTAGAGATGGCCCACGTGATGTGGCAAAGGATCATGCATAATGGACCTAGGAAATCGGTATATAATTTATGGTGCACATTTATGGTACACATCAATTTATGTTGCACATTTATGGTGCTCATTTATATAATTAAAACTCTCTATTATTTTCAATGGTAGCTTTTTGCATAGCTAATCGATCAACGGTAGCTTTTTGCAAAAATGACTATTTATCAATGGTAGCTTTTTGCATAGCTAATTGTTTCCACTAGCATGGTTTCCCCCAATAATCTTTTTGGTAATGTGTCTTGTTTCTCAGAATTGAAGTCAAGGTTTCAAACCTGGAATTGGAATTTCCATCTGTCTATCTATCTATCTAGCTTAAACACTTCCTCAAATTCCGTATCGCTCTCTCTCTCTCTCTCTCAGCCACATTAGTGCGTTAGTTCGGCTACTACAATTTCATTTCTTGTGTTCATTCACTATCTCTCAGAAATTCTCATCAACAAGGAACCAACACTAGCAAAGATCGTTTCGCCATCGTCGCTACCCCCTAAAATGTTGCACACCATAACATCACCGCCACCTACACGTCAATCCAACAAAGAACGACCCGATGATAAACCTAAACAACCAATTCCTTACAAGCACAAGTCACCCGACCCGTCCTCCCCGGTGAAAGACCTCGGTAGTCCCGTTCAACCAACCCGTAGGTGTAGAAGTGCCATAATCTCCTCCATAACCACTAGCGGATAGAGACTCGGTGCTTGTCCGCGCAAGTGTGACGCACATCACAATGTTTGGCACGTTGTCGTGAAGAAAACCGTCCCTAAGCGGAATCGGCGCACCGAGGCGTGGGAACCGGTTCTTCACGCGCGCACGCTCCAAGTTGTACATAGAAGCGAATTAGGAGGATAATCGGCAGGAACGGGCCCTAACACGAGCGGAGACAAAGACCGCGCGAACAGTCTTTTCGGTCGCGCGCGCGAACTGTACGAGTCGGCGGCGTGACTAAGCGGATGCGTGAAGAACGGAGCGGATCCCTGTCCAAAAGGGACAGGGAATAAAGCTGACAGGACGGTGCTCGACGGCCTATATAAGGAGCAGGAAAGAGCTGTTGCAAGGGGATATCTCGCGCAGAGAGGACGAAGTGCTGTCGGACCGTTTCTGGACGCTTCTCTCTCTGTTTCCTTCCTTCTTGAGCTCCATAGCTTTTCTGTGCAGGGTTCCGAGGAGGCTCGCGCTGTTTCGAGGAACGCCCGAGAGCTTCCGGCAGCACCTCCGACCTGCTACCCCTTTTGTGCGTCGAAGCGAACAGGCATCGGCATCTGTTCGCCGGCCTGTTCGGTTGTAACCAACCTGTGCCCCGTCGAGGGTTGTAGTCGTGTTAGCCATTTTTCTTAATATACATATCTAGTCATTCGCATCTGTCTGTGTCGGTGTCTGTTCGCGTTCTCCGTGCTGAAGGGCCGTGTCCCTGTGTATCCCCGGTCCTGCGTAGCCGGTTCTCTCTCTTTCTCCTCCCTCGCTTGCTCTTTGGTTCGAGACCCCCGCGGTCCCGCCTCGTTTCCACACGCACTTGCGTAATATCTCGATATCTTTGGTGAACCCGACGTGAAGGAGGCGGCAGAAGAGCAGAAGATGAGGGGGTCGGATCTTGCAGAGGCCATGGCTTCGGCCGTGGATCGAATTGTAAACGCGCGCGAGGGCACCGGTGCCCTCGACAGAGCTATTGAGGCGGTCGTCGGCACGATCGGCCGGTTCGATGGGAAGGATGCCACGAAGTATTTGGCGTCCTACGGTGCAGAGATGCTGATGCGGGACATTCCGGAAGAAAGGCGTCTTGCCGGATTTCCCCGAGTGGCGATGCCGAGCATCCATGCGGAGGTGCTCGAGGTGCGGGCGGAGAGCCGTACCTGGGAGGAGTTCGAAGGTCGGCTCCTAGAGAAATACGGGCTGGACGACGCGCTCCGGCTTTCGAAGCGAAGGTTCATGGAATGGATGGAGTCCCCGGGGAAGGGAAGAAACGCGTCGGCACTCCTCCGGGAGTTCGAGGAAAACTTTGCGCGCCTTTCGGCGCTCGACCGAACCATCCTGGACACGAGCCAGGTCTTGCTGTTTGTCAAGTCGGTCGACGAGCGGGATCGGGAGCATGTGGGCCTCTTGCTGGAAACCGAAGACGGGCTCACTACCGACTGGGCGGCTGTCAAGAAAGTCTGTGGCCGTTTCGACAAACGATGAGAATGGGCGGATAACGGGGCAACCGGGTCGGGCTCGGTCGCAGCGAGGAAGCTCGAACCAGCGCCACAGGTGCGAAAGGAAGAGACCCGAGAGTGGCTGGAAACCGGTTCGGCTTCGACCGGCGTAGTCAGAGGCTCAACCGGAGGAGCGGCGCTGGAGGAATTGACGAGGGCGATAAAGGACCTCCAAATCGCGCAAGCCCGAAGGGAAGGTGGCGAACCGGCTCGTGACCGACGGCCGGCGGCAGGAAACAGGTGCATGTGGTGCGATGAAGTCGGCCACATTCGGAAGGACTGCGGCGACTTCGCGAAGGCGCTGAGGAACAGGGTGGTGTACCTGTGGGAAGGACGGGTGCATGCCAGCGACACCCGAAGGGCCCTGAGCCGAAACGACGGGCGAGGTGGTATGAAAAGGTTGATGGAAGAGGCGGCGGCCCGACACGCGGAAACCGTCCACTACTCGGCGTCGGCCGGCATTCGAGTCGGGGGCGGCGAGGCCCGAAAGGAAAGCAAAGCCGGGTTCTGGCCGACGATGCTGGAAGGCCTTGCCGGTGCAAGGCTTAAAAGGGAGGAATCGGACCGTGCGGAGAAACGGGTACGGGAGATGACCGGGTGGAGCGACCCGGTCGAGGAAAAGACGGGCTTCGTGGAAGCCGCTTGCCAGAACTACGAGGCTCTGGTAGAAGAGAAGCGGGTGGGGAAACCCGGGACGACGGGGCCCTCACAATGATACGAGACCCGGTCCGGGCCACGACGGGATGAAGCTGGCGGGGCCGGTACGCAAGATAAACCCCAGAAGGGCGGGTACCGTCTCGGGACGGAGATAGAAAGGACCGCGGACTTACGAAAGGTCCTGGAGGAACGGATCCTCGACAGCAAGGTGGAGTTGTCGTTACGAGAGGTGCTGGGAATCGCCAAGAAGGAGTTCCACGACTCCATCGTGGACTTGGTGAAACGGAAGAGGCTGTCAACGGAGACAGAACCGGAAAGACCGGTGGAAGTGCGGACGACGCACCTAGACGACATGGCGCTGGGAGACGAGTGGGCGGAAAGCCACTATTCGAGACCACACTAGGCCCGAGCGACCACGGAAACCCCGGTGAAGATCGGCGATGTCCAGGAACCGGTGATAGCTTTGGTGGACCACGGATCGGAGATCAATTTGATGTCCATGGACTTCTATAAGAAGGGCAAATGGCCGATCAACACCAAGCACGGGTGGAAAATAAGGGCGGCAACGCGCGCCACCGAGGAACTGCACGGGGCCTGTCCGAATGTGCGAGTCAAGATCGGCGACGTCGAGATTGACCAGCACTTCTTCGTGCAGGAGACGTCTTCGCATCCGGTCATACTGGGAGAGCCGTACATCACGGCGGCGCGGATGGAGACCAAGGTGCTGGACAATGGTTCGGCCTACGCGAGGGTCAAAAGCCAAGACGGGCGCCATTCGGTCCAGTTTCTGACGGTAAGGCCGAACCACGAACGTAACCGCGACTCCCTCGGTTCCGAAAACCGAGAGGATTTTTAGAGAGGACTGCCAAGGCGTGGGGCCGCGACAGTCCGGATGCTCCGGAAAAACCCCACATTTGTACGATAAAACCGTGTACAATAGGTAGGAAATTTTGCTTCTCCGACAGCGGAGCATGTACGGTGGTCGGCATCGCCGGCCGAGAGAAAACAAAGACGGAGGGGAGACTTCGGGCGTGCGGAGTTCTCGGCCCTGACGAAGAAATCAACGGAGCCGTGGAGGCAGTCTCCTTCGACGACACCTTGGGAATGCTGGGGAAGGTAGTCGAAGAAGACCTTAACGAAGACCGGACGATACCGGTATGTTCCGAAGAAATGTACGAAGTCATCGCGGACTTCGGTCGAGGGCTCGAGTCGGAACCGACGGCCCGAGTTAGCACCAAGTACAAGACTGTGGACCGGAAGGTGAGGCCAGTTGCGGCGCCCTTACCGGAGGGCAGTGAATCCCGAATCAAAGGGGTTGCATCGGACCCCAGCTTACGAGATCCGGCCTGCATAGGACACACCTTCACCAACGAGACGCTCCGCGAGCTGAAGATCGGTGGGGGCGGGTTCCTACTGCCGGCGGAGGAAGACCGGTTTCGGAGAATGCTCGGAAGGCACGGGAAAGCCTTCGCATTCTCACCGGAGGAAATCGGGTGCGTAGACCCGACGATCGTAGAGCCAATGGTGATATTCACGGTACCGCATGTACCGTGGAATCTCAAGCCAATTCCGGTTCCGAGAGCTCACATCCCGAAGTTGATGGAGCTGTTGAAGCAGAAAGTTGATATGGGCAGTCTCGAGCCGTCGAGCGCCCCGTATTCAAACCGATGGTTTACCGTACCAAAGAAAAACGGATCGTTGCGCTTCATTCAGGACCTGCAGCCGGTCAACAGAGTGACCATTCGGAACGCAGGGATCGGACCGACCATAGACGAGTTCGCGGAGGCCTTCGCCGGAAGGTCGATTTACTCGGTCGGTGATCTATACTCAGGGTACGACCAGTTCCAGCTAGCCGTGGAGAGCAGAGACATTACGACGATGCGAACTCCCCTCGGCCTAGTGCGGATGTGTACGCTGCCGCAAGGAGGGACCAACTCGGTGGCCCACATGGTGAATGCAATGAACAAGGTGCTGAGGGACTGCATCCCGGACATCACCATGCCGTTTCTAGACGACATCCCGATCAAGGGATGCCCGGTAGAAGAGAAGGACGAGACGATCGGGCCGGACGGATGCCGGCGATTCGTGATGACGCACATCGACGACTGCGAGAAGGTGCTGCAAAGGCTAGAGGATGCGAGGCTCACCTTCTCGGGGGAGAAGTCGGCCTTCGGGCAGTCGGAAATCATGGTGGTCGGACATTTATGTGGACCATATGGCCGGAAACCGTCTCCGGCAAAGGTAGAAGCCATCTCCGCGATGAAGCCTGATTGCAGCTCGGTCACGGAAGTACGAAGATTCTTGGGAGCATGCGCCTTCTACCACATATGGATCCCGCATTACGCGCACGTCGCGGAGCCGCTGTACGGATTATTGAAGAAAGGGCGGAGATTCGAATGGCTAGACAAGCACACGGAGTCGGTCCGGAAGCTGAAGGAGGCTCTTTCGGCAGCACCGGCGCTCCGAAAGGCCGTCTATAGGAAGGGCACCCCAGTGTACATAACGGTTGACACGAGTCCGACCGGGATCGGGTGGGTCGTCAACCAAGAAGACGAGGACGGCAATCGGTTTCCGATCCGATTCGGCGCGAAGGTCCTCAGTGAGCGGCAGAGAGGATACGCCCAGGTTAAACGCGAACTCTGGGGTATCGTTTCGGCGGTGAAGGCCGACAAGGACTATCTGATCGGGACAGAAGTAATCATAGAGATGGATTGCATGCCGATCCTCGGCATGGTTTCCGGATGCGCGACGCCGGACCTGGCAATGCTCAGGTGGATAGCGTACATCAAGTCCCTGGACCCGGAAATACGACACATTTCCGGGAAAGACAACGCCATGGCCGACATGCTTTCGAGGGCGAGATTCGATGACGAGGGCGGCATGGTTTCGGAGGACGAAGAGGTCGGCGTGGACTTCTTCGAGGCAGCATACGTATCAACCGGCGGGACGAGCACTCCGGCGCTTAACGACTTCGACGCGAGCAAGTACGACGGGGAGTGGCTGCAGATCGGCGGGTTCTTGAGGACAATGGCGCCGGATGCATCATGGACGAAAGACGAGGCCAACCGGATCCGGAAGAAAGCGTACCGGTTCTTTCTCCGGAATGGCTATCTATGGAAGCACCCGAAGAAGAGGGACGGCGCTCCGCTCCGGGTGGTGGCGATGAAGGAAGAACAGGAGGAGCTGCTGACGGCCTACCACGACAGCCCTTGGGCCGGACACCGTGGAACTTGGGCCACGTTCGAGAAGATAAAGGAGAAGTACTGGTGGCCGGGACTGTACCGGGACGTGCATCGATTCGTGACAACTTGCGAGAGCTGTCAGATGCACTCCGTGGTCCGACACCGGGACGAGCTTCACCCTACGTACCCTCCGACCATCCACTTCAAATGGATGGTAGATCTGGTGATGATGCCAATGGGGGTAGGACAGATGCGGTACCTGGTCCTAGCGCGGGAGGATCTGACGAACCAGGTGGAAGGCCAGGCCCTTCCGAACAAAACGACCGCGGCCGTGTGTCGGTTCCTAATCGAGGACGTGATATGCCGGTACGGGTGCATCGGGAAGATCGTGGCTGATCGAGGGGAGTTGGACGCCGAAGAAGCCGCGGAGGTGTTCGACCGGCTCGGAGTCAAGCTCTCGCTCACCACTGCGTACAATCCGGAGGCGAATGGAAAGGTGGAGCGCGGACACGGGCCGATCGTCAAGGCGTTGGTTCGGGCATGCGGAGGCCAAGTCGGTAACTGGCCGCGGCTGCTACCTTATGCTTTGTGGGCAGACCGGACCACGCACAGTTCGGTAACCGGGTACATGCCGACGGAGCTCATGTTCGGCCAGAAGCTGATCATGCCGATGGAACGGACGATCTCCTCGTGGGCAACGGTCGACTGGAGGGATGAGATGAGCCGGGAGGAGTTGTTGGCCGCACGTATACGACAGCTCGAGCGGAGACCGGAGGACGTGGAACTGGCTGCGGAGAAGCTCCGGGAGGCGAGGGCAAAGAACAAAGCCAGGTTCGACCGAACGCACCGGCTCCGACCGAAGAAAATCGAAGAAGGTGACTGGGTGCTCGTCTACGACAGCAGCCTCGACAACCAGCACCGAGCTACACGGAAGTTCGCACGAAGGTGGTTCGGGCCTTATGTGGTACGGAGCGCCAATGACAACGGGACATATCACCTGGCGGAACTCGACGGCACGAGAATGGCGATACCGGTTGCAGGGAAGCGGATCAAAGCGTTCAAGAAGCGACACGACGATGAGCCAGACCCGGCTCTCCTAGTCAGCAGTGACGAACGATCCGAAAACGAGGAAGAACCGATGGGCGAGGAATGAAGACGGGCCGGTTTTCTCCGTCCCAACTCTCTTGGCGCATACCGGAGGATGCGCGGTTAGGTGGGGGCGGATGTCGTGAAGAAAACCGTCCCTAAGCGGAATCGGCGCACCGAGGCGTGGGAACCGGTTCTTCACGCGCGCACGCTCCAAGTTGTACATAGAAGCGAATTAGGAGGATAATCGGCAGGAACGGGCCCTAACACGAGCGGAGACAAAGACCGCGCGAACAGTCTTTTCGGTCGCGCGCGCGAACTGTACGAGTCGGCGGCGTGACTAAGCGGATGCGTGAAGAACGGAGCGGATCCCTGTCCAAAAGGGACAGGGAATAAAGCTGACAGGACGGTGCTCGACGGCCTATATAAGGAGCAGGAAAGAGCTGTTGCAAGGGGATATCTCGCGCAGAGAGGACGAAGTGCTGTCGGACCGTTTCTGGACGCTTCTCTCTCTGTTTCCTTCCTTCTTGAGCTCCATAGCTTTTCTGTGCAGGGTTCCGAGGAGGCTCGCGCTGTTTCGAGGAACGCCCGAGAGCTTCCGGCAGCACCTCCGACCTGCTACCCCTTTTGTGCGTCGAAGCGAACAGGCATCGGCATCTGTTCGCCGGCCTGTTCGGTTGTAACCAACCTGTGCCCCGTCGAGGGTTGTAGTCGTGTTAGCCATTTTTCTTAATATACATATCTAGTCATTCGCATCTGTCTGTGTCGGTGTCTGTTCGCGTTCTCCGTGCTGAAGGGCCGTGTCCCTGTGTATCCCCGGTCCTGCGTAGCCGGTTCTCTCTCTTTCTCCTCCCTCGCTTGCTCTTTGGTTCGAGACCCCCGCGGTCCCGCCTCGTTTCCACACGCACTTGCGTAATATCTCGACAACGTGTGTCATGCGCCACACAACATCCTTTTGGTGAACCTGGCGTGAACAACAAAATGTGGTAATGGAGGCATCATGAATGATGGATGTGGTCTTGGCGGCTTACGACCTAGAGGAGTCAATAAGAATAGAAGGTGGTCGGAGGCTTGTAATTCTTCCATTTGTAAGGAAGGCCATCGAAATGATGTTTCATGATGACAAGGATATAGCGATGGAGTACCTCAAGTTAGCAAGCCAAGTTGAAAGATTGTATCAAAAAGTTCCAGATAGGTATGAAGCAGTTATGACATCAAGATTCGGGCCTCAACCTTTTCACGGTTTACTTAACGATAACGAAGATGAAGATGATCGAGATGTTCGAGGATGTGGTTGTGAAGAACAATGTGACGAACAACATGGGCTTAAGATATTCGAGGACGTGCTCGTGAAGAGACATATTGTTACGGGCATGACCATTTAATATCCCGTGGTGAGAATTTACCGTAGTATTCTATACACGTGGATAAGTGTGAGGGTTAAACGAGAGTGTAAAGAAGGGGAGGATTACTTTTAATCCTCGGGATTGAGACAACCCATTAGGTCTGTTATTCTCTGACCGGACAAGGTCTAACACAAGGTGTCACGGAGACACTTCACCAAAGGGGTGATTACGGCATAGGATTAAGATTCAACGATTACACCGACTTACGTAAGTTACACAATTAGGGTGCTTTGGTTAATTACACGCGTAAGATATAACAGTAATTACAGAACGGAAATCAACACAGAAGTATAAACACCATATGCTCTATTAATTATCCGCTGCGATTACAATGGGGTCCGGGCCTTTAAATAGGTTTCCGGCCCGTAGTACAAAACGGTGCCTATCGCACCTATTCGGGATCCGTCCGGATCTGGAACGGCATACCGTTTCCAGTCCGTCCGTCCACACTATGCTCATTTACAACCATATATAATTAATTCCTTCACTCCGTATTTTGGACTCCTTGCCGGCCGGTAACACTGCTGTATGTTGTTGCTTATTGTGTATTGCCACTCTTATGTGTGCAAGAGTGAAGAGAGCAGCCGAGAGAGAGAGAGTGAAGAGAGCAGCAGAGAGAGAGAGATCACTCCGTATTTTGGACTCCTTGCCGGCCGGTAACACATGGCACGCCCGTGGGACAGTACCTTGTACGTCGAACCCTTCTCGGCCCCTTCATTGTTCACCCAAATTGTCCAAAATACTTTGTTCCAGAGTTTCAAATTATTCTTCCGGTTGTGGTTGTTGCGGCTGTGCTTGCTGCTGCTGCTGTGGTTGCGATTGGGACTGAGACTGCTCCGGCTGCTCTATAGGCGGCTGCTCCGTTTGTTTCTCTGACTCCGGCATCTCCGTTTGACTGCTTCCGGTCCGGTCTCCTTCCAGTACCGGTTCCTCATCACTGAGGTTGACCGTAACCGGTTCTCGTGCTTTCTCTTCCCGGATCCGGGACCTCTCGTAGCTTTCAAACTGGATCTGCGCCTCCAGCCTGTCGTCGTCCAGCTGAACTACAAGTTGCCGGACTTGCTCTAGTTGGTCCTCTGCCAAGGCTTGAAAGTCTTCAGCCAGCTCATCTCTTATGCCGGTGAAGTCTTCGGAAGTCAGCATATAGCAATCATCTCCCTCCTTCCGCCGGTTCTCTAGGTCGGCCCGGAGCAATTGGAGTTCCGCCGCGTTCGTGGCCCACTTGGTCCACCATTTGACGGAACCGTTGTCAATCAAGCTCTTGGTCTGGTTCAACCAGGCCCGCATGATATCCTGGATGCGACTTGCTCCCATTTGCGCTCTGCTTTCCACAACTTGTCGCTCCTCCTTCAACTGCTTGATGAGATTAGCCGTATCCTCCGCCTGCTCTCTGTAGCGCGTCAGCTGCCCTTGATATGTCGTCTGCAGCCTCTGCAGTACCTCCGCCGCTCTTTCTTTTTCCGCCTGCTGTTGCCTGAGGAGCTCTGTCCGAACCTTCTCCGCCTCTTCCAACCGTCTTCTGGTTTCTGCTTGTTCCTTGGCGTTGCCGTTGCGGTCCGATCAACTGCTTGCCGGAGCTCATCCGTCCGTTCCTTGTGCTCCGTTTGCAACCGTTTATACTCCCGGTGCAAGTGCTCAAATTCTTCCGTTTTTTGTTTGAGCTTGCCGTTGATCTGGCGATGGTTCCGGTCCTCCCGGTCCTTTACCTGCCGGAGTTCCTCTTTCAGGCGCTCTACTTCTGTTTCGGCATTTCTCCGGAGCCTGTCCTTCTCTTGCAGCATTTTCTCCTTCTCCTCCTTGAGCCAGTCGTACGCTTGGTGGCCTTTTCGTAAGCTCTCCTCGGCCAAGCGTAGCTTCTCAGCAGTCTTTTTGAGTTCTGCCTCCGCTGCCGTCTTCAACTCTCTTTCGCGGCTCCTCAGCGCTTCTTGGGCAGCTAGCTCATCCTTTAAGTCCGCAAGCTCTTGGGCTTGTGCCGCATTTCTCTCCGGAACGGTTTCCGTTGCCGGGGTCTAATTGCTATGTACAGGTTGATCTGACGATTTATTCTGTACATTGCCCGGAGTCACCGGTGCTTGGACTTGTGTTGTCAAAGCCAATTGAGCCATTTCCCTTGTGACCCTGTCCAAGTCTTGTTCAAGGCTCCGGATTCTGGACCGGGCCGTCTCTAGATCTACGGTTGTGACGAGCAACCGTTCTTGGTGCGCTCTCTCCTCCGCCTCTATGTACTCGACCGCTCCGGCGATTTGCTCGCCTACCCACCGTAGCCACATGCTACTGGTGCCTTGTTGCTGTACTGGTCGGGTCGGCTCATTCACTGTGGAATTGTCTGGCCTGAGTGCCTGTATCTGCTGTTCTGGTTCTACTCCTTGGCCGCCGTGTGTGCTGGATGGGCTCGCCGGCTGTTGAGTTCCGGTTCTCGCCGTCTCCGGAGCTGTCGACAAGGCCGGTTCCATACGCACCGGTTCCGGTTCCTCCCTTCTGGTTTGCTCAGGTTGAGTTGGGGGCGTTTCTTCCTGTTGCGGGTCCGACCGCTCCCCCGCTGTCCCGGCGGTCCTACTTCTTGACCGTCGTTGAAGGTGCTCTTCTGGCTCCTCCATTTCCTCTTCCTGGGTAACGGCATGTTTCTGGGCCATCAAGGGTTCCGGTTCCTTCTGTCCCGGTCGCCGTATGGTTATCTTAACGGGTCGGACCGGTGACACCTCCTCCGGTTCTGGGAGCCGTTTCTTCCCTTTCGTCGCCTTCGACGCCAGCAGCTGCTGTCGTTTGGACGCCGGCTTCGAGGTGCTTCCTTCCGATAATCTTGGCCGCTTCTTTGGCTGAACGGTCTCGATCGGCGGCACGAGCAATGTTATCCACTGAGCTACGGCATGCCACAGCTTCCGGCCCTCCTTGCCGTCCTTTCCTCGTACCATGTCGATTGCCATGCACAAACCGTCTGCAATCAACACCGGCCAGTCCACCTTGATCCCTTCATAGGTGGCTATGATCATCCCTGCCCGATTTTTTGGCATGACAGGGGGTCGGGGGTACACGTGGCCGTACTCATGGAGCACTCGAGCTATCTCCCTGAATAGCGGATCTTCGCCGCCCTGCGTTTGATAGCCTTTGCCGGCTACAGAGTACTCACCAAAATATCGGATGAGTTGCTCCGAGGTTGGGTTATCAATCTGAAAAATACCTCCCTCCGGAAGGACTCTTAGCGCACGGATCGCTTCCTCTGTGATGACTTCCGTGTCAAGCTCCTTGATGACCCGGTCGGCTTCTCTGTGCGGTGGTGCCTCCATGATGGTCAGGAACCCATCCAGTCCGTGTTGCCTGAGCCATTTCCTGGCCGCTTCCGACAGCGTTTGTGGTTCCATGTCTGCTTCGAGGTCGAGGAAAGATGGCGAGGTAGAGTGGTGATGAGAGTGAGAGCGAGAGATAGAGAGTTCCGAACGTGGGGGTTCTCTGAGTGCAAGTTCGTGTTTGGTAAGCTTCCACCGCCTTGGTGCTTCTGTGCTTCTTGGCTCGCGAAATGAAAAGGTCTCCATGCGTTCTGCTTCTTCTTTGTGCGTTTTGGCGCCTTTTTCGAGCATGCACACGTCGTGTACCAATTTAGTATTAAGTAGCGTGGCGGCTCTTAAATGCCCACTTCGTACCTTTTCGCTCCTTGCTTTCACGTCCGTTCATACCTCGATTTTTAATGATTTCTTTTTTTTCTTTTTTTTTTTTCTTTTTTTAATATTTTAAATGACGGTATGTGATTTTACACCTCCGTAGGTCCCTTCGGACCCTTACCGTTTTCCTTACGGGTTGTCGTGTCTTCCTTCGCCTCTGCTACGGGTTCCCCGTCGTCTTTTTCTTTCATACGTACCGTTCCCGGAAAGGTTCCCGGTATAGTGCCGGTGGGCTGCATAAACGGGTTACTTGGCATCGGTCCTTTATAGGGCTTTAGTCTAAATCCGTTGACCCACTTGCCTAGCACTTCACCAGCAAGTGTCCCTATCTGATAGGACCCGTTGTATTCCCGTGTCAGCCAATACGGGCCTGTCCATCTAAACCGGAGTTTACCCGGCATCTTGCCCATCCTCGTTTGGAATACTAGCACCGGCTTTCCGATTTCGAACATCTTCTCATTACCTTTCCGGTGACGGTCAACGAACGCTTTCCGTCGTCGTTGCTCCAGTTCCATGTGTAGGATGCTGGTCAGCCGTTGCTCCTCCAGTTCGCATAGTGCTGCTAGCCGCATTTCCTCCGACTCCTTTTCATTCAGCCGCTCCCGTAGTTGGATCCGTAAGCTTGGTACCTGAAATTCCACCGGCATGACCGCTTCTAAGCCGAACGCTAACCGGAACGGCGTTGTCCGGATACTTGTTTTGTATGCCGTTCGGTACGCCCATAGCGCGCTATGGAGCTTTGTATCCCAGTCCATCCGGTTTTCATTGACGATTTTGCGGAGAATGTTCTGCAGCGTTTTGTTGGTGGACTCTGCTAATCCGTTCGCTTGTGGGTAGTACGGTGTGCTCCGTTTATGGACCACAGCATAGAACGTTGTTAAGCTTTCAACTACCTGGCCAAGGAAGTGCCCTCCTTGGTCGCTGATTAATTCAATCGGACATCCATATCGGCACCAAATGTTCTCGTACAGGAATTTTGCTGTGGATGACGCAGTATTGTCTCTCAAGGCCTTAGCTTCCACCCATTTAGTACAATAATCCGTTGCCACGATGAAATAACGATTACCCGTTCTCATTGCCGGTGGCTTGAACGGTCCGACAAAATCCAACCCCCACTTCTGGAATGGCTCTAGTGGAAGTACCGGTTGGTGTGGCATCCGTGCTTGCTCCGTAGGCTGGCCCATTCGTTGGCATAGGTCACATTCCTTAGCGTACTTGACGGCGTCTTTTAACGTCGTGGGCCACCATAAGCCGCTCTGCCATACCTTCCTTGCCGTCGCTTCCCCGGCATAGTGTCCTCCGGCAACCCCACAGTGTGCTTCCCGTAAGATTACTTGTTTCTCGTCACTACGGACTGCCCGTCTCCATATTTCATCTGCTCCTTTGTGGTAGAGAGTGTCCCGTAACAGACAGAAATTGCGGCTCTGCACCGCCAGTCGTTTCCTCTCGTCCCGGTTCATTTCCTCCGGTGGCAGGCCCGTGCTTAGGAACTGGTGCATGTTTGTCAGCCACCTATCTTCTGATGCCACCGTGTCGTCCGCTGCCATTTCCGGGGTGATATGGAATAACTCTGCGTCCGGGAATTCATCCGATACTCCGTCGCCTGCTTCTCCGGACTCTAACCGGCTCAGGTAGTCTGCTACGGCATGCTGGATACCGGGCCGGTGGAAGATCTCGAATTCGAACTCCTGCAACAGCAAGGTCCAACGGGCCAACTTACCGGTCAGGGACGCCTTGGACACTAAGTACAGGAGCGCCGAGTGATCCACATGAAAGGAGAACTTCCTTCCCAATAGGTAATGACGAAACTTTGTTACACTATAGATCATGCCCAGGGCCTCCCGTTCCGTCGTCGAATAGTTCTTCTCCGCTTGGGACAGCTTCCGGCTGGCGTAATATACTGGCCGGTACCATTTAGGCTCCGTAAGTTGCATTAAGGCGCTGCCGATAGCGATGTCGGACGCGTCAACGAACACGTGAAATTCCTTGCTCCAATCCGGAGGCTGCACGATGGGTGCTTGCGACAAAAGTACCTTCAGGGCATTGTATGCCTTATCCTCCGTATCCGTCCATTGGAACAGTGTCCGATGTACCGCGGTGTGTAATGGTGTAGCCAAGTCAGCCAAGTGACGGAGCATCCGGCTGTGCCACCGGATCTGTCCTAAGAATCGGCTTAGTGCTTTGGCCGTTTTCGGCGCCGGTGCTCCTAGTATCGCGTTTACTTTGTCCGGGTCGACCGCAATGCCCTCCTTACTTACAATGTGTCCCAGTAAGATTCCACTAGAAACCCCAAAGATGCATTTTGCTGGGTTTAAGCTTAGCCGGTATAACCTACACTTTTCAAGGCATAACCGTAGGTGCTGCAAATGGTCTTTTCCCCGGCTATAGACTGCAAAATCATCCAGGAAAACCTGCATGAAGGCAGGAATGTATTCGCCGAAGATCTCCATGATGATTCGCTGGAAAGTTGCTGGTGCCGTTTTTAGGCCGAACATCATTACTTCGGCCACAAACACCCCCCATTCGGTGACGAACGCTGTTTTCTCCTGGTCGTCAGGGTGCATCCGGATTTGATTGTATCCGCTGAACCCGTCTAAAAAACTATAAACTTCATGGCCGGCGACGGCATCCAGTACTCCATCCGTGAACGGAAGGGGGAATGCATCCGTAATTGTGGCTGCATTTAGTTTCCGGTAATCTACACACACGCGGATTTTACCGTTCTTCTTTGGGACGACGACGATAGGGCTCAGCCACGTCGCTTTCTTTACCGGCCGGATGAAGCCCACTCTTAGGAGTTTGTCGATTTCCTCCTTCACTTTGGCGGCGTAGTTGGGGTTCATTCGGTAACGTCTTTGCGCCACTGGTTTCGCGTCCTTGCCTAAGTGGATCTGATGCTGATATAATTGAGGGTCCAACCCTCGCATGTCTTCGTATGACCAGGCGAATACGTCGCGAAACTCCGTGAGAAGTTTGATCATCACCGCTTTATCTTCCGGCTTCATTTCTTTGGCGATGTGTACCGGCTTTGATTCGTCCTTGCTTCCTAGGTTCACTTCGTCGAGCTGGGATGTTTTTACCCGTTGGGAAACGGCCATTTCCCGTTCCAACGCTTCCTGTGCTTGCCGTAATTCCCGAATCGCATCTTTGTCTGGTTCGGCTTCGGTTTCGTCCCGCTACGGCAAGTATGGCGCTACGGCTTCAGCTACGTCAATCTCGAAGAGTGGTACGATCTTCGGGTGTTCCTCCAAGTACTGGGCTTCTTCGTCGTCTGCCAACCCTTCGAGCATGTTCACGCATTCCGCATACAGCGGTGTGCATTCCTTACTGTTGCTCGTCCGTGGTTGTGTCGGTACCCGGACCTTGGCTTTTCCGCGCCGGAAGGTAATCATATTTTTCCGCCAATTTTGCTTGATGTGTGCTGTTTTCAACCATGGTCTACCCAGCAACAGTGGGTACGCGCCTTGCGCCTGTAGCTGCAGCACTACAGCCGAGATGTGAAATGTGTGACCTCCTATGGTGACTTCCAATTTCCGTATTAAGCCCGTCGGCCGTACAGAGCTCGTATCCGCCATCCGTAGCCAGAACGGACATGGCTCCCATTCATGTATACCCAAGGCATCACACGTGCGGAGGCTTATTACGTTCACCCCGGAACCTCCATCGATTATTGTGCCGGGAAGTTCGTGCCCTTTGACAATAGCTGTAATCACCGGACTACTTGTGTCCACCACCGTCGGTCCCTCCTCCGGATTCGAGAAGAGGATTGGTGCCAGTGGGGCTATACCGTCTGTCATGACCGTTTTTAGTCCTTCCGTAAATCGCGGCACGAGCTGCAAGAGTCTTCCTAATGGCAACGTGATCTGACATTCTTGCAGTGCTTGCCATGTCTCGTTTTCTGCGTGGCTACCGCCGGCACTCCCTATGGTATTTGCCTTTTGTCGTTCCGCGTCCGCGACGTTCCTTTCATTGGCTTCCTTCACCCATTCCGTCGCCTGCTTTCGTATGGCCTCTTGTGTTTCCCACTCTTTGGCCATGCCTTTCGACCGCGTGGTTACTTGTTGTATATCCGCCACTTCCGGAACCACCATATTAACTGTTGGTCGTTTATCGTAGCTCTTTGTCGGGCACTGGTTACTGTAGTGGCCTTCCTGCCTGCAGTAATAGCAGTACTCTTTACGGGTATTGTTGGATTCAGCTTTGCTGGTATCCGGAGTCGGTCCCGTAGTGAGTGGTGCGTTCTGTGCCGGTTGGCTCCTTGGGGTTCCCTGTTCCGGGTCCCTAGTGTGACCACCTTTCTTGAAATTACGTTTCTTATTATTCTTATTTTTATTTCGGTAGTCCGGTCGTGGTGGATCGTAAAATCGGCCGTAGTCCTCCTGGTGCCTTCGGTAACCAGGGGAATGGTCTCAGTCGTATTGCTCGTGTCATCTGTTGGGCTCCCGATAACGGTCCGATCGCTCATACCGGTCGTAGTTATCACGCCGATTCCCGTACCGGCCATCATTCTCTTGTCTGTCTCCGTACCGGACATTCTATGCCGGTTGGTATCGGTTCATTCTTTGCCAACGATCGTCATCTTCGTCTCGGCTGCTTCTTGGCTCGATCCGTCGGACGGGTGGTGCTTGTCGGTTTAACAGGTTATACTCGCACCGGTCCGTTGTATGACTCTTGGATTGACAAATCACACACTGGGTTCGCATGGTGCACTCCACTGCCGAGTGTCCGGCATTCAAGCAGATTGTGCATTGAATTGCCTGCCAGAACCGGAGATCTTCCTCGGTGGGTAACGCCCGTTGCAGTGTTCCCAGCGTAAGCCATGACCTTGACTTTTCCATTTCTCTGACCCGGTCAATGACCTGGTCGATGGTGCATCCTCGAAAGTCGATCACCGTACACACTGTGCGTAACGGTTCCCGGAGTGCGTTTAAAAATATCGTCCGTAATTCCTCCTCCGGGGGTGCACGGGCAAGCTGGCTATGCATTCGTTGGAAACGGATGACGAATTGGGGAATGCTTTCCCTTGCCTCCTGTCGGATCGTATAAAACAGGCCCACCATTGTCGTTTGGTCGACCTCCTTGTGGAAAAAATGCAAGAATTTTGCTTTTAATTCTGCAAAGGTTGTGATGGTCGCCGGGTCCTGCGTCCGTCGCCATCGTGTCGCTGGTCCCTCCAACGTGACTCCGAATTCCGCTATCTTCGAGCGTTCTTCTTCCTCCGGTGTCATTCGCTGGGACGTGTGATTTGCTTCCCATGTCTGCTTGAAGTCATGAACATGCGCTTCCACGTCCGGATCATCGCGATACTTTGAGTATTGGAACGGCATGTCGTCGTCCAGTATTAGGCCGCGGTTTAGTGGCGTTTGTTGATATCTTTCCGGTTTTCTCTCCGGTTCCACTTCCGGTTCTTTTGCCGGTGCTTTTTCCGGTTCCTTTTCCGGCTCTTCTTCCGGTACCTTTGCCGGCTCTTTCGTTGGTGTCGGTGGCTTTGCTTCTTCCACTTCCGGTGTTGGTGGGTTGACGGCTTCCGTTTGCGGTTCCGGATAGCCCTGGTTGAGCGGTTCCGGTTCTGGAGTTGGCACGGTATTCGACCCGTCGTCCTCCGGGCCGCCGGGGGTATCGTTGCTGCTCCGGTAGTTCGTGTGCACGCTGTATCCCCCTTCGGAATCCGATTCGTAGGCTGAAAAGGCTTCTGCCTCGTTTTCTCCGCTTGCCAGCGCCTTGAGGAGGCGTTCGGTTTCCCGGAGACTACTTAGACTGCTTCCGTCGTCCTGATCGCGAGTTTACCGTAACCGAAGAGATTCCTCGGCGACTCTCCGGATCTCGTTGGAGAACGAACGATCCGAGCGAATTTCCTGCGCTGCTTGCTGGAAAGTCTCACGCCGTCTTTGTCGTTCGGCGAGGCGTCGAGCTCGGTCTGTAACCAGGTCGTGCGTTGGTCTCGTTATCCATTAAGTCGTCGTTCGCTGCGAGAAAGCAGGAATCGTGGTCGCCAAAACTGTGTTATTCTCTGACCGGACAAGGTCTAACACAAGGTGTCACGGAGACACTTCACCAAAGGGGTGATTACGGCATAGGATTAAGATTCAACGATTACACCGACTTACGTAAGTTACACAATTAGGGTGCTTTGGTTAATTACACGCGTAAGATATAACAGTAATTACAGAACGGAAATCAACACAGAAGTATAAACACCATATGCTCTATTAATTATCCGCTGCGATTACAATGGGGTCCGGGCCTTTAAATAGGTTTCCGGCCCGTAGTACAAAACGGTGCCTATCGCACCTATTCGGGATCCGTCCGGATCTGGAATGGCATACCGTTTCCAGTCCGTCCGTCCACACTATGCTTATTTACAACCATACTTAATTAACTCCTTCACTCCGTATTTTGGACTCCTTGCCGGCCGGTAACAAGGTCAAGTGTGAACTTGCCTAGGGGCCTTGGGTATCACTATAAATAAGAGGCCTAGCTACCCTCATTTGATCATCTTTTTTTACTACATCGAGACTCTGCTCTTGTGGTGGGTCAACTCTTGTAGCGAGCGCGCCAACACCACGTACGACTCGACACCACGGCGGTGGTATGGGATGCCGATCGAGGCTCGAGTCCATCTCGATCCCTTCGCTCGGGGGTGGTCGGGTGGATCGGCACCCTTCTTTCTCTTTCTCCTTTCTATCTATCATTACTTTATCCTTATCTTAAGCTTACTTTAATACCTAGATCTCTAATATTTGGTATCAGATTTACGTACTAATGTTTCTTTGTTTTTCATTTGTCTTTTGATTGATGTTGATCGATCGATGTGCGGTCGGCCTTGATCCAGACAACGATCAACAAAGAACTTCGGTAACTCTTTCCATAATTTTTCTTTCTATTCTCTCTTCTCCCATCTAATCATGTGTTTAGTTTATATGTCATTTTTTTTCATTAAGTCAATGATGTTGTAGTGGTCTTTAATTGATTATCTAAAACGTTTACATATGTGCACGAGGTCAATACCTCGTTTGACATATTAATAATATGTGATGAGTGTCGTATGCGTACGAGGTTAATACCTCAATTACGTATTACATTCACGAACATATGTTACGTTTGCGTATGAGTTTAATCCCTTGATTTGTTGTAAACGATATGCGGTTGGTCTCGTATGCGTAAGAGGTCAATACCTCAATTGCGTATTACGATGATCTCTTATTTGTGGATGTTTCGTGTGCGTAGAGGTATATACCGCGATTACGTATCTCGATCGCATCATTTGTGGCTATTTAATATAACGATATGTTAATATAGGCATATGTGGTCACGTATATACGTATTTGATCGTATATATGTGATAAGTAAACATATGTGTATATTCGTTATTACATGATTATATCGAAAGTTGTCCTTGTCGGGAAAAGGATGTTGGTGGCCGTCCTCACATTTTTGTGAGAATGGCGTTGTCACCATCCCTTTTTCAACAATTTTTTATTGTTGACAACCCCGTTGATGGCCTCGATTTCGTTACATAAAGAAACGTCTATAGCCATAATGATGTTGAGTACGTAGGGCTTGACCCATTTCAAGTGAGGTCGCTCCAATGACACACGTATCCAACATTCCTCCCTCATTACATGGATACTTGCCACCATGAGCTCGTTGTTACGAGAGGCATTCGTAATGACGTGACCATGTGATGGGCCACATGAGCCTACTATGAAACGAGGGCTCATTTGGCTTGACCATTAGGTTGCACTTTGGCGTATGCCATTGTAATTACGAGACTTGAGGTTAGGTAACGTACCAACATAGTTTTGGTAAATGAGGGCGAAATAAAGACCCTTGACATATATGTTCTTTTAGAAAAAACATATATGATCTCGCATATCTCTTATACGCATCAAACATTAAGCATTCAAGACGAGCAACTTATTTGGTTGGCTCAAGTGTTTAATGTATTTGTTCTCGAGGTCTCGAGTTCAAATATGACCAAGACCATACAACATCCTTGATACATATGACTATAACACATGTTTAGACTTAAGGTCTAAGTGCACCTCGGCGTCCTCGTAATAGGACTTAAAGAGCCGAAACCACATATGTGGGCACCGAAACATAGTGTATTGTTAACATTTTTTTCGTGTATAAACTATTCATGACGCGAACATACATGGTTGAGCCTCGGGGAGCCACCATGAAAAAATCGATATAGAGATCAGGGAAAGACATTTATTTGTCACCCCCATGGTTTTTAAAACACCTTTGTGTTACCATAGTAACCTGATCTTGAACTTCATCTCATACGTCTAGAGGGGTATTGACGTGAGATCATGATATCGATTAATGTTTGCCCATGATATGTTTACATCACGACATGATGTTATGACTATCTCTCTGACCTTATCCTATTTCTTTTCCAGAAATAATCTTTAATGGCTCAAATTAACGACCCGATGTCAACCGCTCAAACGGAAAGAACTCAAGGGAATCCTCCTGGACAAATGTCCATTGAGATGTATTTGGCACAAATAACCCAATACCTTAGTTTCACCGCTCAACAGATGACCGAACTTCGGCAATCTCAGAGTGCTCTTGAGGCACGTGTCATTAGTCTACAACGTGAGACTAATAGACCTGATGAGCGACAAGGTGAACCATCATTTGTCGTTAAGCCATTTACGGGAGACAAAAAGGAAAGAACCGAAGAAGCAATCTGCACATGGCTGGGACGATGGGAGTCTCATTTTAAGCTCTATCCCACGCCAGATAGTACGAAGATTGCATATGTCGGCCGAGAACTCGGGGGTAAGGCCGCCGCCTGGTGGCGTGGGCTCCGTACTATGAGGAAATTGCCCGATACCTGGACAGATTTTGTCACGGTTTTTAAGGGCCAATTTCTGCAACCTCCCTCTCGAACCGAGGCAGCACAAGCTTTAATGAACCTCTCTAGCAAGAAATTTTCCTCGCTAGAAGACTATGTTCACCATGCTAGAACCCAAATCCAAAAATCGGGTCTAGAAGGGGACAATTGGTTGATAGCTTGTTTTGTCAATGGCATCCCCAATTCGGACTATCATTTGATAGTGCACGATAAGGATCCAAAATCCTTCGAAGAGGCCGTTGAAATAGTTCTTCGCTATCAACGCACTTCGAAGAAGGACCACAACAAACCCAACGAAGCGCCCAGGACTAAGCAGTCGCAATTTGTTGGGAAACGCAAGACACCCAACGAATTCCTGGATCGGGATTGTAAGTGACAACATCCTATTTGCGTATTCTGCAAAAAGAAGGGTCATACAAAAGATCAATGCCAAAAGCTCCAACGGAAAGAGCACGACAACAAAGCTAAAGCTGCAGACCATAAAGGTCAGATTCCTAATGTCCTTCAGGTTTATACAGATCATTTAAGTAGTTGTCAATGTTCTTTCCCTCACTATGTATTGGGTCCCAATGATTTACTACGTGCAAACGGGTATTATATCAATGGATCTCCCGTACAATTTTTATTTGATTCGGGAAGCTCACACAATTTTGTGAATGATCGTTTGGTTCAGATATGGGGAATCCAACCCACCGTAAGTGATCACACCTACACGGTGCACTTGGCTGATGGAAGAGTACAATGCATCAACGGGGCGATTCATTCATTAGGAATTTCTATTGATACTTATATAGAGGAAGTAGACTTCCATGTAATGAATCTTTGTACCACTGATGTAATACTGGGTTATCCCTGGTTTTATAATAAAAACTCTTCTTTATTTATTGATTGGGTTCGTCATTCCATTTCTTTTGTACTGAACGATTGTACGCATTTTATTCAATGTGTAAACAAACAATCCCTCTCGATTATTTCCTCGTGTCCATCAATATCCGAGTTGTCTTGTTCTACGTTATTTTATTGTGTACTTGATCCGGACATTCACGTTTACAATATCGATAATGTCTCGGATCAATTAACATATTTTGAACAACAACAACTTGATGAAATCTTAAATGATTTTCATGATGTTTTTCCAAGTGAACTACCTAATGGGTTACCTCCTAAACGTAATATAGACCATCGTGTAGATATTGTACCTAGTGTTGCACCAATAAGTATACCTTCGTATCGCTTAAGTCGATCCGAAGAAGATGAGGTATCTAAGCAACTCAAGGACTATTTACGAATGGGTTATATACGTTATAGTAAATCTCCATGGGGTGCACCAGTTCTCTTGGTTAAAAAGAAAGAGGGCACATGGCGTATGTGTATTAATTACTGACGCTTGAATAAAGTGACGATCAAGAATTCGTACCCATTGCCCCGGGCTGACGATCTAATTGACCATCTCCAGGGAGTTCGGTATTTTACGAAACTTGATCTCCGTACGGGCTACCATCAAATACGAATAAGTGAGGACGATGTTCCTAAAACTGCATTTCGTACGCGCTATGGCCATTACGAGTTTTTGGTTATGCCTTTTGGTTTGACCAATGCTCCGGCTACATTTCAACAAGAAATGAATGACATTTTCCAAGAACAACTTGGAAAATTTGTCGTTATTTTCTTGGATGATATTTTAGTTTATAGCCGTACATTACAAGAACATGCTAGACATGTCCGCTTTGTTTTACAAACATTGCGTGACAAATAGTTTTATGCAAAGATCTCAAAATGTGAGTTCTTCAAGAAATCAATTACTTATCTTGGACATCTCATAACCGAACGAGGAGTTGAAATTGATCCTTCTCGCATTGAGAAAATCAAGCTTTGGCCCACTCTTCGGAATATTCAAGAAGTTCGATCATTCCTTGATTTTGTCGGGTTTTTGCGAAAGTCTCTTCGTAATTACTCCCAATTGACGACGCCGTTTACTGATCTTTTAAAAGGTCAAACGCGTAAGTCTACAAAACCTATTGTGTGGAATGCTACACTAGACCTCGCCTTTAAGGAACTCAAGGACCTGGTTTGCAAGGCTCCTTCACTTCTTTTACCTGATCCTTCAAAACCTTTTGAGGTTGAAACTGATGTAAGCGATTATGCTATAGGTGCTGTCTTGTATCAAGATGGTAAACAATTGGAATTCGAGAGTAAGAAACTTGATTCTGCTCAATCTCGGTATACCATTCAAGAAAAGGAATTATTTGCAGTTATACATGCGCTCAAAACATGGCGCCATTATCTTTATGGAAATCGCTTTGTGGTAACTACGGACCACGAGTCCTTGAAATATTTTTGTGACCAACAAGACCTGAAAGGTCGTAAGTCACGATGGGATGATCTCATCCAGGACTTTGATTTTTCCATATGATATCGTAAAGGTTCCATGAACACTGTCGCTAATGCACTAAGTCGCATCCGTGAAGTTAACATGCTTAGCTTCACTGAAATAACATCAGATCTTTATGATCACCTTCGAGGAAAGTGTCAGGAATAGTACTAAAGCAGAGATGGAATTAGTACTAAGAAGAGCAATACTATTAGTACTAAGAGGACAGGACTGCGTAAGATTCCCGAGAGAGGAAGTGAGAAGAGGAGAGAGAGAGATAGCGAGGATGAGAGAGAGAGAAAGATGATGGCAGCAGCTAATATATTATGTGAAAAGATAAGTACAAGCGGCTAAGAGGTTTAAGACTGGCGTTGAACCAATTTGGTTCAAAACAATGCCTTGTGCCTCCTTTTATAGTGTTTTTAGGAATAATCCTGAAGCTTCTAGAATGTTCCAGAGAGATCTGGAATATACATCAATTTTCTATGATAAAGCATAAATAATAGCCTACAAATTACAATTCATAGTCTAATGGTAAGAGCTCGACCCATGTAGCATAAGGTCATGAGTTCGAGTCTTGCCATATCATGACACTATCTCCCCCTTAAAGATGACGAGTGGAACGAGTCGGCGCTAATTGCGGACCAGGTTTGTTCAGATACTTACGGTGGAAATCAGCAAGAAGATCCTGTGCATTGGCAACATGCTCAACGGGTTCCCAAGTATGTTTGCTCAGACTATAACCGAGCCAATCGACCAAGTAATAAAGTTTTTTGCGAACAAGTTTGGAATCGAGGATGGCAGCAACTTCATACTACGTGCTGGCGTCCAACTCCAGCAGGGGCGGTGGTGGTATCACACGATCGAGAATGGTGTTTGCTTTATAAGGTTCAAGAGAGAACCATGGAAAACCGGATGTATTCGAAGCTGCGGAGGGAGATCAAGGCGGAATGTGACATCATTAATCTTACCCGTAATACAGAAGGGACCGAGTCGTCGATAATCCAACTTGTCGCACGGTCGAGTAGTCTTGATGTGACGACGTAAGAGCCATACTCGATCTCTGATGGCAAAAGAGGAGGGAATCCGATGACGATCCGCATAAGTCTTCTGTGTGTGTTGAGCATGACGAAGGTGAGTAGAGAGATCCATCTGGATCTTTCGTAGCCTCTCCAAATGATCCTCGGCACGAGGGTTGGTAGGTAGCTCCGGGGTGTCGATCACCGACCAGCGAGGATGGAAACCGGTATAAGCAAAAAATGGGGAGACCCGAGTCGAGGAGTGAATAACATTATTATACGCAAACTCCGCAAAGTGGAGAATCTCGGCCCAATCGTCCTGTTGATAACTCAGGAAACACCGGAGATATTGCTCCAGCGTTTGGTTTGTTCCACCTGCCCGTCGGTCTGAGGATGGTAGCCGGAGGAGAGGTTGCAAGAGAGCTTGAGCATGACGACGTAAGAGCCATACTCGATCTCCGATGGCAAAAGAGGAGAGAATCCGATGACGATCCGCATAAGTCTTCTGTGTGTGTTGAGCATGATGAAGGTGAGTAGAGAGATCCATCTGGATCTTTCGTAGCCTCTCCAAATGATCCTCGGCACGAGGGTTGGTAGGTAGCTCCGGGGTGTCGATCACCGACCAGCGAGGATGGAAACCGGTATAAGCGAAAAATGGGGAGACCCGAGTCGAGGAGTGAATAACATTATTATACACAAACTCCGCAAAGTGGAGAATCTCGGCCCAATCGTCCTGTTGATAACTCAGGAAACACCGGAGATATTGCTCCAACGTTTGGTTTGTTCCACCTGCCCGTCGGTCTGAGGATGGTAGCCGGAGGAGAGGTTGCAAGAGACCTTGAGCATCTTGAAGAGATGCTGCCAATATTTGGAAACAAATTGCGGTCCTCGGTCACTGATGATACTGTTTGGGAGGCCATGATGCCGAAATACCTCATGCATAACAAGGGCGGCAGTTTCCTCGCTAGTGATGGCTTTAGTACACAGCACAAAATGTGCCATCTTCGTATATCGATCGACGACGGTTAGGATAGCATCGAACCCCTTCCAGACCGACAGATCTGTGATAAAATCAAGACAAATAGATTGTCACGGCTTACTTGGAATCGGTAAGGGTTCCAACAAGCCATATGGATGGTGTCGTGGCATCTTTGCTCGGCAGCAAGCATCACAGGTCCGAACGTAGTCGTCGACAAAACGGCGCATGTGGGGCCACCAAAAAGATCGTTGCACTAGCTCCAACGTCTTAGTACTATCGAAATGTCCCGCCGTATGGGTGTCGTGACAATGTTGGATGATTTGAAGGCGACAGGAGCAATCGGGGACATATACGCGCTTTTTAAAGAATAACAAACCATCATGATATTCGAATTGTTGGTAGTCAATACCTGGTTGTTGAGACTGAGTACAGGATGCCCGAGAAATATCAATGTGCGCCAGGATGTCTTGAGCAAAACTATCCGTCTTCAAGGTTGCACGTATGTCATCGGTAATCCGTGAATCCATCGGGATGTCAAAACTCCGCATCGTGTGCAATCGTGTTGGTCCCAAGATTACTTGCTTTTGATTATCAAATGTTGCATCACCAGGACGAGGTGCAAGATATGAACGCCGTGATAGTGCATCTGCTTTTCCTTGCTGCTTCCCCCGTCGATATGTGATTTTGAAGTCGAAACGCGTGAGGAATTGCGCCCACCGAGCTTGATGTCGATTTAGTAAGCGAGCGTTCTGAAAATAAGCAAGATTTTTATGATCGCTAAAGACAATGACCTGATGTGGAGAGCCCTCTAAGAAATGCCGCCATTGCACAAATGAATCCACGATGGCGAATAACTCCTTGTCATGTATTTCGTAGTTGATTTCTGCGACATCGAATTTGCGTGAATGGAAAGCCACCAGATGCAACTCTTCTTTATCTCCTTGTTGAGAAAGGATGCTACCGAGGGCGAAATCTGATGCATCGGCCTCCATGATGAATGGTTTGCTTGTATCCACATGAGCTAGAATCGGTGCTAATGTAAAGGCTTTCTTAAGATGCCGAAAAGCCATATCTGCTTCGATGGACCAAAGAAATGCTTGGCCCTTCTTCGTAAGTTGTGTGAGAGGTAAAATAATCTTCGAGTAATCCTGTATAAACTTACGGTAGAAGTTAGCAAAACCTTGAAAACATTGTACATCTCGTACCGACCGTGCAATTTGCCACTCTAGTACAGTTTGGATTTTAGCTGGATCCATGGCGATGCCCTTTGAGGAGATGACGTAGCCTAGAAATTCTACTTGCTTGCAGTCAAAGCTACATTTTTCTAGCTCGGTGGGTGACAAGTTATAAATTGGTCCCCATGGTGGCTCGGTTCCTGGTTGTAAATCGATGGGACAGTCATAGGGACGGTGATGAGGAAGGGTATCGGCTTTTATCTTGTCAAATACATCGGCATAAGGATGATATTTTGCCGGAAGTTGTACTGAGGAGTCCTTCTTAATAGTGCTGGAAGGATGTACTGATATTGCAAATAGGAACATTGCCTCCTTGTGTCCTTCTTCGCGTAATTGATGGAGTGAAATGGTCGAAACTCGGTGAGTAGATGCTTGGGGTGGTCGATATCGGACTTCTCTTGTTCTCCAATCTATGGCTGGATTATGTAATTCAAACCAAGGTAATCCTAGGACAATGGGATGCTCTAGACTACTAATTATATTAAATGATATTACACACACAAAACTACCTAGGACAACTTGAATGGGTTCTGATTCTTCTACAATATTCCCGGAAGCAATGGGATGACCATCAATGACCACTACAGATGCAGGATAAGGAAGTTTCCTTAGGGATATCTGAGAAGCTTGGGCAAAATTTCGATCCATAAAATAGGAATTAGCTCCGGATTCTAAGAGTGCTAGGACGGGTACTGGGGGAGTACTTTTAGTACTAACAATGACTTGGGCTAGGAACACATTCCTAACTTGCTTGGAAGGAATAGAACCACTAATGGGCTGTACAGATCTAAGGCTGTTGTCCAACCAAACGACTCCTATTTTGGCTGGACTCAATCGTTTAACTCTTCATCTAATTCACTAAGGATTTCAAATTTGTTTGAGATACATGGGCTATTAGTACTGTGAATACTATCTAACACTCTATTAGTACTATTAATACTATCAGACACTCCGAAGGGAAGAATTGACTCGGGTTTAGTACAGGCGATGATTTGATTTACCTGTCTTCTTGGCCTATGGGGACAATTGATGGCGATATGCCCTGGTCCACCGCAATAAAGACATAATCGATTGGCACGTCGTCGTTGCTTTTCTTCTTCCGATAACAGGCCGCGTCGACGCATGGTGTCGATCTCCATCGGTGTCGGAATATTGGCTTGAGGTACTTCGTGTGCAAACGGTTTAGCCGTGACTGAGGTGTATGTGGTTTCCGGCCGAGAGCGTGGTATTTGTAACTGACGTTCCGAACGCTGTTCGAAAAGGCGGTTGTCGCATCGGACCGCTCGACTGATTGCCTCCGTAAGAGACTTTGGTTCTTCGGGGAAGGTTTAAAGCAAATCTTTGACATCATTGCGCAAGCCGTAGCGAAACTGCTCCATGAGGACCTGGTCATCCCAGGGGATATCTGAGGCGAGTAGACGGAAATCCGCCGCGTAGGCAGAGGCTGGACGATCGCCTTGACGCAATCTTCGGATCTTGTTGATCGCCATCCTGATGCTATCGATATCTCCAAAGCAGGCTTTAAACTCACCAATAAAATCTTCAAAGTTATTAAGCAAGGGCGATTATTTTCTAGAAGCGGAGCGAACCATGCCAAGGCTGAGCCGCTAAGTAACGTGCCTATTAGGCCGACTCGAGATGCATCACTGGGATATCGGGAAGGATGCATCTGGATGACTAAGCGTACCTGATTAAGGAATCCCCGGAATTGCGATCGCATTCCATCAAATTTCACAGGAAGTCCAATCTTGGGCTCTTTATGAAATCCTTGGGGACTTGATCCTTGTTGTTGCAACGCTGCTTCGAGTTGTTGTACTCATAACGCTAACTCCCCATGTTGTTGTTGCGTTTGTTGTTTTTCGAGAGCGAATTGTTGCATATCCCCTATCAACCGTTGGTTTTCTTGTTCCAGGGCAACAAACTTTTCTTTTAGGCACTGTAACTCAGAGAAAATGGATTGATATTCTTGGGCGCTAACAGTAGCCATAGTATAGGGAAAAGGGTAGGAGGATGAGGGAGAATGACAAGTAGGCTGGAGGAATGACAAGTAGGTTCAAACTGTTAGGAATAGTACTAAAATAGAGATGGAATTAGTATTAAGAAGAGTAGTACTATTAGTACTAAGAGGACGGGACTGCGTAAGATTCCCGAGAGGAAGTGAGAAGAGGAGAGAGAGAGATAGCGAGGATGAGAGAGAGAGAAAGATGATGACAACAGCTAATATATTATGTGAAAAGATAAGTACAAGCGGCTAAGAGGCTTAAGACTGGCGTTGAACCAATTTGGTTCAAAACAATGCCTTGTGCCTCCTTTTATAGTGTTTTTTGGAATAATCCTGAAGCTTCTAGAATGTTCCAGAGAGATCTGGAATATACATCAATTTTCTATGATAAAGCATAAATGAAAATAATATCCTACAAATTACAATTCATAGTCTAATGGTAAGAGCTCGACCCATGTAGCATAAGGTCATGGGTTTGAGTCTTGCCATATCATGACAGAAAGTATCCTGATGACAGTTATTTTGCAAAATACTGGGCAAGAGTTGAGTCTGGAACAGACACCACCACATCCTCGAAGGAATACTTCCACATTGCTAACGGTTTACTCTACCGTAATGGGAATGTTTGTGTTCCAGATTTACCCGAGGTCAAAAAGAGGATTCTTTTTGAATGCCATGATGCACCCTCAGCAGGGTACCTTGGAATACATCGTACACTCGTTCTCATCTCCACTCAATTTTATTGGCCTAAGATGCGTCATAACATACATAGCTATGTGAGTAAATGTCACCAGTGTCAGCTTAACAAAGCCGAGCGACTTAAAGCCGCAGGACTTTTACATCCCTTGGACATTCCCAATAATAAGTGGGAAAGCATATCCATGGATTTTATTGTTAGCCTTCCTTGCACCCAAAAAGGCCATGATGCCATCTGGGTTGTCGTTGATCGACTAACTAAAATGGCCAGATTTATTGCTACTAAAACCACGGTAACAGCTCCTGAATTGGCTTACCAATTCATTGACGAATTATTTCGTTTTTATGGGTTACCGATGGATATCGTGAGTGATCGAGATCCAAAGTTTACTAGTGACTTCTGGACGCAAGTCTTTAAGAAGTTAGAAACTACGTTGAGCATGAGCTCCACGGATCATCCTCAATTCGATGGATAGAAAGAACGAGTAAATCAAATTATTGAGGACATGCTTCGAGCATACGTTGGTGCAAAACCGACAAAATGGGAACGTTATCTCCCAATTTTGGAGTTTGCTTATAACAGCTCCAAGCACACGTCGACAGGATATAGTCCTTTTATGTTGATGTACGGTTTTCAGCCACGAGCCCCGATTGATGTTAATATACATCATGATGAGTTGCGAAGTACGCAAAACTTTCTTCGGGATATGCAAGATATGCTGCATATTGCATGAGATAATATAAAAACAGCTCAAGATAGAGCGCGTTTTTATGCCGATCATCATAGGCAACCTCATGTATTCAACCCTGGACAGAAGGTATTTTGACGTGTACCTCACAATTCTAAGACATTGTCTACGGGTAAGTGCGCTAAGTTAGCCCCACGGTTTTGTGAACCTTTTACAGTCCTCAAACGCATTGGGTCATCAGCCTATCGTCTTGCTCTTCCCGATGGTGTTGGAATTCATCCAGTCTTCCATGTGAGTCGTCTAAAAGAACTTCTAGGTTCTGGCGATAATATAGTTACAACTGAAACTCTGGTTACTTCTGAAGAATTATCTTCTAAACCACATGTACCAAGAAGAATTCTCGATGTTAAAACAAAAAAATTACGTACTAAAGAAATCCGAGAATTTAAAATACAATGGATGGATAAATCAATAAAAGATGCCACATGGGAACGCGAAAATACTCTCAGAACTAATTTCCCTAACTTTCCATTGCAAGAGTGCAATGTTTTAAAGAGGGGGAGTATGTTACGGGCATGACCATTTAATATCCCGTGGTGAGAATTTACCGTACTATTCTATACATGTGGATAAGTGTGAGGGTTAAACGAGAGTGTAAAGAAGGGGAGGATTACTTTTAATCCTCGGGATTGAGACAACCCATTAGGTCAAGTGTGAACTTGCCTAGGGGCCTTGGGTATCACTATAAATAAGAGGCCTAGCTACCCTCATTTGATCATCTTTTTTTACTACATCGAGACTCTGCTCTTGTGGTGGGTCAACTCTTGTAGCGAGCACGCCAGCACCAGGTACGACTCGACGCCACGGCGGTGGTATGGGACGCCGATCGAGGCTCGAGTCCGTCTCGATCCCTTCGCTCGGGGGTGGTCGGGTGGATCGGCACCCTTCTTTCTCTTTCTCCTTTCTATCTATCATTTGTTTATCCTTATCTTAAGCTTACTTTAGTACTTAGATCTCTAATACATACGAAAAAGAACATGGGGTCAAGATATTCGAGGATGCAATCATGAAGAGAGACGTAATGAAGAACAAGAGGGGAAAGACCAAGATACGCAAGAATACAGTCATGAGGAGACATGTGACGAAGAATGTGGGCTCGAGGGGAAAGACGAAGATACTTAAGGATGCAGTCGTGAAGGGACATGCAATTAAGAATGTGGGATTGAGAGGAAGGATACAGTCATGAAGAGACATGCAACAGAACACGTGATCTTGAGGAGAAAGACAAAGATCATTACGAACACACAAGGAGTGCTCGAGATCTACAGGGTTATGATCGTGACAAAGATTACTATAAAAACAAGAGGAGAAATCAAGTTCGAGCCCTTCATGGTTGTGCTAATGAAAAAGAACTCGATGAAAACCATGATGGTGAGCGAAGCTAGGATCAAGAATCTCAGTGTTTAAATTGTGGAGACGAGTATGACAAGTTTAATGAGAGCCACGAACAAGAGAAGAAGTTAGCAAGAGACAAAAAATTTACATTTAAACGTGATGACGGTGATGATAATAACGATACACATGATTTAGGGAAGAATGAGGGTTATGATGAATCAAAGTTGTGCACTTTCTATGGATATGGTTATGATAAGGGTAATGATGAGGGTGAGAGTGACGAAGAGGAATTGTGTGTTTTAGGTTGCCTTGGTTTTCTTCGTGATAGATTTTATAAGGGTTTCACTAAATCTAATGGTGAGATTCATGAGGACATCCATTATGAAAATAGAATAGGGATTTGAGATGATGAGGACGTTCTACAAAAAATATGTCCATGATGATGTGGGGTTAACCTAATGATCACAAAGGAATAAGTAATGAGAATCTAGAAAATGTTATTTGGGATGTGTATAATGATGATGTTGATGTTGATGTTGTGAGTATGTGTGGGAAGGATAGGATTAAGGTTGATAATATTGAGGATAATCTAGAAAATGTTATGATGGTTTGGGATGTGTATAATGATGATGTTGATGTTGATGTTGTGAGTATGTGTGGGAAGGATAGGATTAAGGTTGATAATATTGAGGATAATCTAGAAAATGTTATGATGGTTTGGGATGTGTATAATGATAATGTTGGTGTTGTGAGTGTGTGCGGGAAGGATGAGTTTAGGGTAGATGATATTGAATATGATGGTTATCTCGTGATAAATGATTCAGTGATTAAAGATGTTGTTAACTCAAAGGATGACTATAATGATGATATACGTATAATTATCATTGAGGTTGTTATCGAAGAAGATAATGTTGTGGTAAAATGGATGGTTATTACTTATAAAGAATAAAGGACAAAAGTGGTTATGAGGACTACCCATGGGAAGGAAGGGAAAGATGCAGGAAGATGGTGTTCAACTAAACAGAGGAGGTTGTATTGCCACATTTCTATCTCCCATCTCAAAGAAAATAATTGGCTAATTAGAAGAAGCACCTGATTTTTAGATTCGGTTCGACAAGACACATCGATTGCATCCCAACAAGATCGAAGAAGGAGGTTGGGTATTGGTCTACAACAACAACCTTGACAAACCAACACAAGACGACAAGAAAGTTTGCAAGAAGGTGGTTCCGACCATATGTGGTGAATATCAAGGTTGGCCATACCCATTGCGGGGAAAAGAATAAAGATCTTCAAGAAAAGACAAGATGAGGGTCCTAACCTCAACAATGAAGATAGTAAGGCGGAACCTACAAACATGACCAAGGTCAAATGAGGATGTGGAGGAAATTGATTGATCACTATAGCCGAAATCTCACACTCTTTTCTTGGCACATACTAGAGGACGTGCGGTTTGGTGGAGGTGGATGTCGTGAAGATTTTCGGCAACGGTGTGAAAATTGCGTGGAATGGAGAAAATCGAGAAGATGGAATGTGCACATGTATGAAAGGGGTGATAGTTACACTCGTATGTTAGCACATTAATATGCACTTGAGATGTGCATTTAGATGCTCACTACACAAAATATGAAAAAAAGAAGAAGGAAAAAAAGCCTAGGGCCTAGTGTCATACAAAGAGGTGCAAGTAGGGTTTTGAACCTTACACTGCCAAGATAGGAAACAATTGACATACCATTAGGCTAAGTTGTTTCTTTAAAATTTATTTTTATCATTGTACTTTTCAGATGTAAATTCTCATACATGAGAGCTTGGATGAGTGACGTGGTCATCATGCATCACATGTGATGCATGAACGCCAAATGGCAAACATGCATCGCATGCATTGTATGCATGTCTTGTACCCTCACATGCATCATATGCATGGGGGCACCTATAAAAGAAAGGAAGAAAAAGAAAGAGTGGGGGCAAGAATCAAGCTATGAATTGAATCAAGATCTTAATAATAAAAAACCTTGTTATCTTATTGTTGATGTGTCTTGTTTCTCGAAACTGAAGTCAAGGGTTCAAACCCAAAATTGGAATTTCCATCCATCCATCTATCTATCTATCTTAAACACTTCCTCAAATTCCGTCTTTCTCTCTCTCTTTTTCTCGTAAGTACCTTACCCTAGTGGTAAGTTATTAACACTACAAGCATTGCGTCATAGGTTGAAAACCAATCTCCTCACCTCTCTAGTATATACTTCATATACTCTTAATTCACTAAACGCCACTATGGAATGTAGGGGTTGAACCCATGACCACTTGGTCTCCATTGGGCAACCTTACCAACTGAGCTACATCCATCTAGGCAAACTCTCTCTCTCTCTCTCTCTCTCTCATGGGAGCATGATACTCAAAGGATTCAAGGTTTAGGAAACTATAATGTACACTCTTTGATATGGGAGAAAAATCCAAGACAAAGAAGAGGACAAGGAGGGGTGGCATGTTTGATTAAGAAGGAAATAGAGAAATATGTGTCAATCGTAAAAAATGATGAACATAAATGCTACATATGGCTCAAAATAGAAACACCTAATGATTTGCCCACTTTTGTCATTGGATGTTACATTCCTCATCAAGATCCTAACTTCTATGCTTGTTTGCATATCTAGAAGATGATATTGCTTATTTCAAATCCAAAGGGGAAGTTATTGTCTTTGGTGACATGAATGCTTGTACAAGAATTTTCCAACTTGATTCACAAGAATCTTTCATGCCACATATCTCAAGGATGCAAGAGGATATGCAAATGTATAGTTGATCTTCTAGCGATGAAAAAGATCCGAACCAATTTGGGAAACTACTCCTACAAATGTGCAATAGTACCAGATTGCTTATTGCAAATGGTGTTTCCTTATGGCCTAATACTAACGGCTTTACATGTAGAAAACACAATGGAAATAGTGTGATTTACTATGTGCTACTTTCCAAAGCTATTTTGGATCGTATACATAAATTCTCACTAGGGGAATGGACACCAGAATCCGATCATAGGAATTTATGTATTGATCTCAAATGTATGCATAGGTTTGATTGTGAGAAGGTCATTGAAGATAGTAAACAAACGCACTTGAGCATGAATCTTAAGCAAGTGCCCATGTATTCCAAGATGGTTGAGGATATATTACAAATGACAAACACACAACATGGTGCCACAGTAGAATGCAAATGGGAAGCTTTTAAGAATGTCATTCTCTCTTGTACAAACAAATGTTTTTCGACCAACCACACATCATGGAAATGCACCAATAAATGTAAGAAAAAATGGTTTGATAAAGAATGTCATGAAGCTTGAAAATGCCTTATGGCTTTGGGTGTAGTTAAGGATAAAGAAAATTACCAAAAGCATTTGCATGACTATAAAAGGCTTATTCAAAGAAAGAGACGAATATGGGAAGTTACTCAACAACTTATCCAAATGCAAGACAAAGCACATGCATGTGCTAAATTTTGGGGAAATCTAAAGGGGAAACGTGTTGAGAGTTATGGTGACTTAACTCTTCATGACTTGTCTATGCATTGTAAGAATTTATATGAGTTATCTCTTGCCGGAAAGATGATGTGTTATGGTTCTCTTTCACATATGTCTGTCTTCTTTACAATTGAAGATATATGCATAGGACTTAAGAAATTGGCCTCCCGAAATGCAAGCGATCTTCAATGTATAAAAGCTAAAATGCTCAAATGGACGGGAAAGGAAGCACATATATGGATATGCGATATGTTTAATGATGCATTGCAACATGGTATTTCATATGATTGGACTACAAATTGGATCAAACCTTTACATAAAGGCAGAGATGTAAATAATGTAAACAACTATGTTGGCTCATTAATGGCAAAACTATTTGGATGTATAATGGAATCAAAGATAAGTGTATGGGCAGAAAAAAATGGTAAGAGAGCTTATGGACAAGCTGGTTTTCGAAAACACCATAGCACCATTCATCATCTTGTCACTCTTTGAGTATTAATGGAGGAAAGTCGCCTTAGAGGTAAATGTTTATATTGTTGCTTTGTAGACCTCAAGAAAGCTTTTGATATGGTACCTTGTGAGCATCTTTGGAGGTGGATGGAAGAACTTGAGGTGCCAAGTGAATATATGCTTGCAATTTCCCGAATATATGAGAAGGTTATATGTTGTGTGCGTATGAGAGATAGACTTTCAGATTTTTTCAATAGCACTATTGGTGTTAAGCAAGGATGCCCACTCTCACCAACATTATTTGGTCTATGCATTGATGAATTAGAAGAAATGGTTACCAAGTTTGTAAAGGAAGAATGTGTTGAAGAAGTTGCCATTGGGAATATTATGATTATGCTTTTGTTATATGCGGATGATGTAGTGCTTTTTGCAAATACTTCAGGAGATGCACAAACGCCTATGAAGGCATTAGAAAAAATTTGCATGCAGACTAGATTAAGTGTCAATAGGTCTAAACAAAGATTATGCTTGTGAAGAGTCAAAAAAGAGATAAACCATGCATTATGTACAACAATGAGCCACTTGAATGTGTGGAAAGCTTCAAATATCTTGGCCTTGAAGTTCCTTCAAATCATAAATGGAATGAATGTGCTACACGCCGCTTAGAGGCAGGTAAGCAAGCATATTATGCATTTGAGAACACATGCAATCTTGGAGATATTAAGTGTTGGGTCCTCAAGAAATATCTTTTTGACACTTTGATGACCCCGGTTCTTCTCTATGGGGTGGATGTATGGGGCGGTAGCATCCCTAAATCTACGTGGAAAGAGTTTGAAAATGTCCAAAAACATTTTCTTACAAAGTTTCTACAAGTTAAGAAACAAACTCCCTACACCCTCCTCCTTGAGATGAGATCACTTCCCATTGAGATCGTGGCCTTGGAAAGGGTTGTTGAATACATTCATAAGGTTCAAAAAAGCCCCTCACATCGACTTCCTAGAATTGCATGGGAAGCAAGCAAAAAGATCCAAAAGACGCATAAAAGCAAATTTTTGTGTTCCGGTTGGATGCAAGATTTAGAAAAATGGTTTGGTAGATGGGATGCAAGACACTTGCTTCATGATGCGTCTCTAGATTCCTCTGTAAATGAGGCCTTTTTGCAACGCCAATGTATCATGACACGGGACAAATGTGGTGGCTCACGCTTCACACATTACACTACAAATGTTGCACTTAACTACAAAACCATATTCTTCGCGGAACGGGGAAGCCGTTGTCGTGAAGATTTTCGTCCATAGGCGGAAACCGGGGTGGAAGGGGCAAGTCGGTGGTGTGCAACATGTGCACATGTATACTAGGATATGGTGTATAGAAAGAGAGGGGAAAATTTTGTCCCCCATTGTAAGGTCCCTCCCTCCTTGGGCTATAAAAGGAAGGGAGGGGTCACTTATGAAGGGGTTGCCTATTTTGTGCGAGTAAGGTATACCACTTAGTCGAGGGTTCTACTTCTTCCCATTTCGGTTAGGGTTTTCTTCTTGGGTTTCCCTTTAGGGTTTTCGGATAGTCATTTTGGTGCGGCCATGGCGGCCACCATTGTTGTAACCATTCGTTGTTTTAACATAACTTGTTGAACATCTTGCCTCCGCCGATCTCTCCTTCGATGTCGTGGTCTTATTCTTTCCTCTTCTCCTCTTGAGCTAAGCCTCCATATCATGTCCTATTCTTTCTCCTCCACTCCCTAGTCCAAGACCCCCACGGTCCTGCCCCTTCTACATGCACGTGCGTAACAACGCGACATCTTTGGTGAACCCGACGTGAAGGGCAGCAAGGGAGCATGGAGATGGAAGAAGACTTGGACTTCGAGGAGATGATGGCAAAAATTGTGATGGAAGCCGGACGGAAGATGGCAAAGCGAGATGCGGCTCAACAAGCCGGCGAAAGGGTGGTCGATCGAGTCGGCCGGTTCAATGGGAATGAGGTCCCAAAATTTTTGGGAGCCTATGAGGCCGAGATGGCGAAAGGGGGCGTGGACGAGGAGATGCGGCTAGAGTATTTTCCTCGAGTGGCGGCCGCATCGGTGCACAAGGAGGTCAAGGAGCTACGAGAAGCTCACGAGTCGTGGGTGTCCTTGAAGGTAGCCCTATTGGAAGCATGCGGATACGCGAAACCGGAGTGGGTATGCCGGCAACCCGATGGGGAGCGGTCAGCAACAACGTGGCCCGCGAGCGGCAGAGAAGAGAGAGCGGCGAGTGAGTACGCACTACCGCCGGAAGAGAGCTCAACGCAAAACGGTTCGGAGGAGCTCGACCTAGAAGCGCTAATACGAGAGGCATGCGAGCTTGTGAAGGCGAAAATCGGAGCCGAAGAAGGGCTTGTTATGGAGACGGGCCGGAGGCGATCGGAGGATGTGGAGGAAGAAGCCTCCCTAGACGTAGAAGACGGGGCCTATACGGAGGCCGGGAGAGTGTACGACGGCGAGATAGGAGAGGGTGCGGAGCAAGCGACCCTCTTGCCTTGCGGTGAAGGGACGGCCATGGAGGCCGGTAACTACGGATTCGGGACATGGCGGCCCGAAACATTGAGTGAGGAGCGGACAAGCGGCGGTGCCACGACTTTACACACACCGGTCCTAGAGACTCTGGCATCCGGCCGGAGAGCCGGTGTGAGACCTAGAGTGACGGACGGTGGCAGCGGCAAGGCGGGCAACCGAGACGACGGCATGGGAGAGATGGTGGCAAGCGTAATCGAGGTTTGCGGAATCGGAGATGGGGTAGCCGCGGACAACGACGACCGGACGGAAGCGGCTACTGACACAACGAGTGGCGGTGCCGGGTCCTTACCCACACCGGTCCTAGAGGCTCCGGCAGCCGGCCCGAGTGCCGGCGTGAGACCTAGAGCGACGGGCGGTGGTGGCGGCAAGGCGGCCTACCACGGCGACGAAGAGAACGAGGAAGAGATAGCCACGGACCACGACGTCCGAACGAAGGTGGCTACGAACATGGCATCGGCGAGTAACGGTATCGGGACTTTTCCCACACCTATTCTAGAGACTTCGGCAGTCGGCCCCGAGAGCCCACGTGAGACCGGAGAGACGGAAGGTGGCGGCGGCAAAGCGGACGATCGAAACGACGACGAGGAAGGTCATAGCGGACGGAGGCAAGACCTCTCGACACCGAGACCGGAGACTATGGCAGTTGCGCTCGAATGCCAACATAAGACCGGAGAGAAGGGCGGTGGCCGTGAGGAGGTGTGGCCCGGAGCGAACACGTACGAAGATGAGGATGCGAGGCCCGGAACGGGCATATACGAGAGGACCGACGGAGCGGTCGGGAGCGGCAAAGAGGAGAGAGTCGGGAACCGACCCGACCGGAAGATGGACCGGTCGATAATCCGACATGACCGGAAGACGACGCGGAAGAACATTGGAGCGGGGTCTAGTCAACCGGGCCCGAACCGAAGAAGAGCTGGCAAGGTCAGATTTGTTCGGACAAACATCTACCGGCCGGTTACGATTACGGAAGGGAGCTGACCTAACCGGAACTCGATCGGCCGAGACCGATCCGGGCGAAGGCAAAGTTGGCACGGTTGGAGGTCGAGGCGAACGGGCCACAACACCCGGTGGGAGCCGATGAGCGCGAGAAGGAAGCTAACCGGGCACGGTGATTACGGCTTGGCAGAAGACCGAGAGCGAGAGGAGCCCTCCACATCTATCCTTGAGACTTCGGCGGTTGCGGATCAACATAAGACCGGAGACACGACGGGTGGCGGCGAGGAGTCGGAGACCGGAACTGACGAGGCCACTAGAACGGGTACCCGGTGCGTGAAGACGGATGAGCACGGCCAAGACGGCAAGCCGGAGTCGAAAGGGGCTACGGCAAGAAAGGACGAAGAGACCGACGCGGAGGTCGGGTCTACGACGGATGAGGCGCGTAATACGAAGTATGCACTACAGCGTAAAACGGAGCATGCACTACGGCCAGCGAAGGGCCAAGAAGTAAGCATGCACCCGGAAGAGCGGCAACGAGTGACCGGCAACAGTGGACCGGTCGAGCCTTTGAGAGACAAGCACGCGGCGAGAGACGAAGCCGTAAGGTGCCGAGATCGGCGGATGGGTGGCGAGAGCGAAGGATGGTGCGCGGAGAACAACGGGGTACACACCGGGAAGAGAAAACGCAGCGGCTTCCCTGAGGACATACAAGGCCAAGCGGGCCAAGAGGGCGCAAGCCGAGGCGAGGCGGTAACGAGAGCCTCGAGGGACACCGACACGGAGGTCGGGAGGACGGTACGTTGTACGGTGAGGGAGCACGACGGGAAAAGGAGAGGCAAGGAACGCGGAATGGGGTCGCCTAAGGGCCAAAGAATGAGCGCATATTCGGGGGACAACATCGGCGCACGAGAAGAGCCCATGGAAGGCAAGCGCGGAGCAGGAAGAGTCGACACGCCGAGGTGTTCGGCATGCGGAGACGATAAAACCAAAGGAGGAACATACGCGGCACGAAAAGGGCGGAATCCGGAGTACGATCGGAGAATTCAGGAGCCTTTGCGAGGAATGCGTGCGGCGAGAGATGGCGCGGTGAGGTGCCGGTATCGGCGGATGATCGACGAGCGTGAAAGGCTATGTCTTGAGAACCGGAGGAGGTGCGTGGAGAGCAACGGGCTACGCGCCGGGAAGAGGAAGCACGGCTTCCCGGAAGGCATGCGAGGCCAAGCGGGCCAAGAGGACGAGAGTCGGGATGAAGCGGTAACGGGAGTCGCGAAGGACATTGACATGGTGGTCGGTATGATGGTACGCTCTACGGCAAGAGAGCATGACGAGCAAGGGAGAAGCAAGGAGCGCGTAATGGGGTCACGTAAGGACCGAAGAACGAGCACGCATTCGATGGACGACAACGACACACGGAAAGTGCCTACGGAAGCCGAGTGCAAAACGAAGGGAGTCGGTACGAGGTGTTCGGGGCGAGGAGAAGGTCGAGCCGGAGGTGGAACACACGCGATACGCGAGGAGCGGCACCCGACGAGCAATCGAAGTAATCGGGGGTCTAACCGGAGGACATGCGCGGTGAGCAAAGGAAGGGAGACCGGATCGGCAACGGTGTTCGGGATGGCCGGTCGAAGAAGAAGGTGCATGCGCCGGACATGGCGGATCGGATGGAGCCAACAGTTCGGGGAAACGCGGTGGACGTGGTGGATCGGATGGAGTCGGCGGGTCGGGGCCGGCAAGACGGATCGGCGCCAGCAAGGGACCGGCAAGGCGGTTGGGTGTCGGTAAGGCGAAAGACCCGGTTAATTACCGTCGCTGAAATCTCTCACCCTTTTCCTTTCTTGGCACATACCGGTGGATGTGCGGTTTGGTGGGGGTGGATGTCGTGAAGATTTTCGTCCATAGGCGGAAACCGGGGTGGAAGGGGCAAGTCGGTGGTGTGCAACATGTGCACATGTATACTAGGATATGGTGTATAGAAAGAGAGGGGAAAATTTTGTCCCGCATTGTAAGGTCCCTCCCTCCTTGGGCTATAAAAGGAAGGGAGGGGTCACTTATGAAGGGGTTGCCTATTTTGTGCGAGTAAGGTATACCACTTAGTCGAGGGTTCTACTTCTTCCCATTTCGGTTAGGGTTTTCTTCTTGGGTTTCCCTTTAGGGTTTTCGGATAGTCATTTTGGTGCGGCCATGGCGGCCACCACTGTTGTAACCATTCGTTGTTTTAACATAACTTGTTGAACATCTTGCCTCCGCCGATCTCTCCTTCGATGTCGTGGTCTTATTCTTTCCTCTTCTCCTCTTGAGCTAAGCCTCCATATCATGTCCTATTCTTTCTCCTCCACTGCCTACTCCAAGACCCCCGCGGTCCCGCCCCTTCTACACGCACGCGCATAACAACGCGACACCGTACACATCGACACATTTTAGAGACCATCCCGATATTTGCCATTCGAACCATTGCTTCCACGCGACTTAGCTCACATGCATTGCGATGTGAGACAGGGTCGGCTATGCACATTTTTCCCTAAACAAGTTCGTGAGTCTTAATATCACACTTTGATACAGTGCTCTGCCTTTGATCATATTCGACCATGCTTTCCACATCTCTTCGATCGAGCCCAATCCTTGCACGAATTTCTCTCACAACCACGATGTGCACTCTCGATTGAAACATTCATTGGTAAAGTTCTTTAACATCGAAGGTCGCTAGTCACCTTCACACGTATCAGGTGAAATGTAATATTTTTGGTCTCATAGGTCATATTTGACCTTCGAAGATGATAATATAATCTCTCTCTCTCTCTCTCTCTCTCTCTCCCTCTCTCTCTCTCTCTCTCCCTCTCTCTCTCTCTCTCTCTCTTGCAACACAACCACATTAGTGCGTCAATTCGGCTACTACAATTTCACTTCTTGTGTTCATTCACTCTCTCTCAGAAATTCTCATCAAGAAGGAACTAGCACTAGCAAAGAACATTTCGTCGTTGTCGTCGCCCACTAAAACGTTGCACACCACCACATGACCACCACCTACACGTCAATCCACCGTGTCGTTGAGTCTAGGTCCGGTGCATCTTAGACAACAAAGAACGACCTGACAATAAACCTAAATGATTGATTCCTTACAAGCACAAGTCACCCGACCTGTCCTCCCCGGTCAAAGACCTCAGTCGTCCCGTTCGACCGACCCGCATGCGTAGAAATCCCATCATCTCCTCCATAACCACTAGCGGATACAGGCCCGGTGGTTGTTTGCACACGTTGTCATAGTGTATTTCGTACACTACATGAAAAACTTATAAAGTACCCGATTCAATAAAAATGAAAAAATAGAAGAGAATATTAAAATGTGTATTACATGGATAGGGCAAGGTTCAAACCTTGTACCTGCATGTTAATAGTTTGTAACTTTACCATTATATGAACACATCCTACGTGTTAAAAGAGTAGATATCCCATGTACAAAGTTTATTTCACATAAAAAATAGGAAAAACTATTTTTACACGTAGAGTGCATCAAACTTTAGTTAGAAGAAAATGCATGATCGAAAAAGCTATTCATGCACAACTCACGTGCATGAACACTTTTATTAGAAGAAAAAACATAATAGATAAAGTGATTCATGTACATCTAATGTCCATGAACACTTTAGAAAAAGCATGATGCTTACCATGTGGTAGACTATAGTCTCTCCCATCACTATATAAGGGTGGAGCGAAAATTGTAATAGGTTGTTGATTTTTTTGTTATAAGGGTTTATTAATATATTATACTCATAGGATTCACGAGCTTTCTATCAATTTCTCTCTTTCAATCTAAATTCATATTCGTTTCTAAGCATTGATTAATACGCTATACTCGTGGGATTCACGAGTTTCCTAACTCTCTTTAACTCTCTTTCTTACAACCTATTCATAACTAGAATTGTCTCAAATTCTTCGTCCTCCTAGTCCAAAACCCCAGCGGTTCCCACCTGACTCATGCAACGATCCGGCGCTGAAAGGCACAACACATTTGGTGAACCCAACGTGAAGATGGGTGGCAAGGAGATAGAGAATCAACAAGAGGCTAACAATAGGATGACGATGTTGAACAGATGCTCCAAGAACAACGTGCGATGTCAAAGATTGTGGCGGCAGTAGAGCGATTCGTGCAACGGAACAGACAATTCAACAGAAAGGATGTGTCACTCTATCCACGTGATTACAAAGCGGAGATGATGCAATGTGGGATACCGAAAGGATTGCAAGTGATATCCTTCAATCGAGTGCCTAAGGATGGGCTTCAAGGGAGTATGCACGAGATATGACAACAAAATCCAACGTGGCCGGTGTTTGAAGAACTGTTGAAGACTACGTTTGCTATTGACGACTCCTCCAAGGGAACGTGGAGAGTATTCGAAGATTGGGTGGAAACACCATACAAGGGGTTGAAGGTCCTCGATGTGTTTTCAGCATTCGAAAGTCGATTCAAGAGGCTGTCCGCGAGAGATCAAGCTATCCTCGCACCAGAAAAAGTGATCATGTTCTTACAAACCGTAGATGGCTGGAATCGAAAAGATCTTGGAGTGCTTCTAGAGGATACGACTACGGAGAGTGGCATCACCAATACATGGGAAAAGGTGCAGGACATCGTCGCGGGATACACAAAGAGGGGGCAATGGCTCGGTAATGAAGAAAAGAGGGTTTCGTAACCAATTCCGATACCAGGAGCCGGATTGGAAGACCATCAAACATGGGCTCGGGAGACTATGACTGAGAAGGGAATCGATGCAACCACAGTGGAGCAGTTGCTAACGGAGATGGAGAATCTCAAAATCGTGATGGTGAAGAAGTCAGAAGACCATCACACAAGTTCCAAGTACGTGGACCGTCGATGCATATGGTGTGATAGTACCAAACATGATCGGAAAGATTGCGATAAGCACAAGGAGGCTCTATGACAAAAATCGAATCCATTCGATGGATTCTCGGAAGCCACTCCAACCGAACTTCCGAAAAGGCGGCATGAAGAAGGTCCTAGACGAGGAGATAGCGGTCAAAAGTAATTATGCGACAACCGTAGTAATATGTGTAGGTGAGACAACTAGAGAGAAGTCAACATTCTAGCCGGAGATGCTAGATATCTCAGAGAAAACCGACTCCGATGAAATCCAGAGTACCGCAGAAGGTATCTGAGAATCTACGAGATGGGAGTGCCCTGTAGATAAAAATAGTGTATATGCCTTATGTCAACTACATGAGGTGTATGTTGATGAGAAACTAAGGCGCACGGATGATGCAAGCGAACCATCGAAGACGCCAGAGAGCTGGAATTCGGATGGGAAAGGAAAAGGGAAATTGACTCCGACATTCAAACTCACCTCGGACATCAAACAAGAGACGGACCTAAAGAAGGCATTCGAAGAGAGAATCCTTGATAGTCGGGTGGAATTTTCTCTCCGGGATGGTCGATTGTGGAAGCAGCACGGGCAATGCTGGAGGAGAAGAGCTTGCCCAAGTTCTACTGGGCCGAGGCGGTAAGGACCGCGGTATACATCCAGAACCGGATTGGATACAAAGTGTCGGCGCACGAGCTATATTTCAGAACAAATCCGAACTTGCGACACTTGAGGGTGTTCGGTAGCATTGCGTATGTGCATGTACCGAAGGAGAAAAGGAGGAAGCTGGACGCAAAGGCCGAGAAGTACATCTTGGTCGGTTACTCGGACGAGCAGAAGGGTTATAAGTGTTAAAACCCTCGCACCAAACAAGCGCGTGTCAACCGCGACGTTGTGTTTGACGAGTCCGCGTCCTGGTACCTGCCCCCGACTCCGAACCCTGCCACCAATCCGAGCTCTGATGATGAGGTCAGCGAGGCCGAGATGCCTCCGGATGAGCCCGAAATCGAGACCCACGAAGAGAGTCTGATTTCACTCCGGTTAAGTGGACCGATTGGACGACTGAGTTGATACGACCAGTCCGATGAAGAGCCGAAGAGTAGTGGAGACTCGGTCGTGCATTCCCCGCGCAGGAAGCCGAGGAGACGGCTTACGCGCAAAGAGAAAGGGAAGAAGAAGGTGTCGAATTCCGGCACGGATAGGAACGAGTCAGACCGACTCCGAGGGAACCGGTGACGAGTCTTTAAAGGTGAAGACCGCGTCGACCGAGAAGGCCTCAACATCGGCTAATATGAGATTACGCCGATCTACCCGCCAGAAGAACCCTGTTTTGCGGTTCGGATACAACGAGTACATGGCGCATCATTATGCATACATGACCCATGTAGCGGAAGTGCGTGAGCCGGAGAGCTACGCAGAAGCGGCTAAAGATGCGAATTCGCGTGCCGCAATGGAGGAAGAGATGCACGCATTGGCGGAGAATGAGACCTGGGACCTTGTTGACGCACCGAAAGGGGTAAAACCGATCGGGTGTAGGTGGGTGTACAAGGTCAAGTACAACACCGATGGCTCGGTCAACCAGTACAAGGCTCGGCTAGTGGCAAAGGGCTACGCACAGAAACACGGCATCGACTACGATGAGACGTTTGCGCCGGTCGCGAAAATGACGACCGTCCGTGTTTTGCTCGCAGTAGCTGTGGCCAAGGGGTGGCACTTACATCAAATGGATGTAAAGAATGCGTTCCTACAAGGTGACCTTGAGGAACAGGTGTACATGGTACAGCCCCCCGGATTTCACTCCGGAACGAACTCCTCGGCAGTATGCCGACTGAAGAAGTCCCTTTACGGACTGAAGCAAGCCCCGCGTGCCTGGAACGCGAAGATCACGCAACAACTGCGTCGGATGGGCTTCGTCACGTCAAAATCAGACTCTTCCCTGTTCATCCGAAAAGGTCGACTCGGACCGGTTAGTATTTTACTGTATGTTGATGACTTGGTCATCACCGGCGCCGACCTAGGTGAAATCGACCGCGTGAAGCTCCAGCTTGCGGCATCGTTCGACATGAAGGATCTGGGGGACCTTCATTACTTCCTCGGGATCGAAGTGATCCGTACCCCCGAAGGCATATTGATCAGCCAACGTCATTACGTGTTGAGTATGCTCTTCAAATTCGGGATGGCCAACTGTAAGTCCGTCTCGACTCCTCTGGACAGAACCGTCAAGCTTCGTCCCGATACGGGAAAGGTATGCGACCCGACGAAGCCTCATATACTTGACCATCACCCGACCCAACCTCAGTTATCCGGTCGGGGTGATCAATCAGTTCATGGCGCGACCTACCGAGGAGCAGCTTCAGTGTGCGCAACGCGTACTTCGGTACGTAAGCGGCACTAAGGACCGCGGACTGCTATATCGGACCGGCGCAGCCGTGCAGTTAGTCGGCTACACCGATGCTGATTGGGCTGGCAACGCCACCGATCGCCGATCCACGTCTAGATACGCGTTCTCCCTCAGGAGTGCCGCGATCGCGTGGAGCAGTAAGAAGCAGCCGACAGTTGCACTGTCGAGCACCGAAGCAGAGTACCGAGGAGCGGTTGTCGCGACATGCGAAGCCATATGGTTGAAGCGGCTACTTAAGGACCTACAAGAGGAGGTGTCTGATCCAACGACGATCTACTGCGACAACCTCAACAGCATCCAACTCGCGAAGAACCCCGTCTTCCACGCACGAACCAAGCACATTGAGGTGCACTACCATTTCGTCCGTGAGCGTGTCCTTTCCGGTGAAGTCGAACTTCAGTACGTTCCGACGGATCGGCAGACTGCCGACATCTTCACAAAGCCTCTTGGTCTGGACAAGTTGCGGCAATTCTCAGGTGCGCTCGGGTTGCGTCACCTCGACGTGCCGAACTTGAGGGGGAGAACAGTCCCGAACGACCAAGCAAGGCAGCAAGAAAGGAGCGGTGACCATGACACCGAGTCGGTTGACTCGTTTGTTGACTCGGTTGAAGACGGATCGGCTGAAGAAGCCGAGGGCGGACCCGCGGAAAAGTTCGGAAGAGGACAGAAGGGGAGCAACCGAAGGAGAGAGCCGAAGCCAACCATGCATGGGGAAGATGACGCCATCGAGGGCGAGAAGACCGAAGACGAGTTGGAGACAGCCAACTCGGACGAGAGCGAAAACCGATCGGAGGTAGCCGAGTCGGTTCGGATGTTTGATTCAGACACGCTGAATCAACCGAGGCCCAAGCGGAAGAAAAGGCAGCAGGAGAAGCGTCGACACCGCAACAACCGAAGAGCTGATAAGGGCCGCATGAGCATACAAACCGACCGGAAGGGTCGATGCGCGCCGAGTCAAACAGGTCGAGGAGCGCGAGCGAGGCGTGAAGCCGGGAGGAACCGGAGCCGTGACCCCGAAGATCCCGAAGAGCCTCAAGTTGAGCTTGAGGGGGAGTGTTGAGAGACAAGCTCAACATCGGCCGGATCGGCTGAAGAAGCCGAGGACCGGATCGGTTGGGACCGATCGGTTAGGCCGAGTACATAAACCGGGAGGTCGTTAGGAAAGATATTCCATGAGGAATATATTTGGGAGTTAGTGTAGGGGCTCTTGATGAGCATTGAAGTACTGTCAGTACTTTGGTCAGTCCTTCTAGGACTTGTATAAAAGTGCTCACTGAGCACGTCTTATGTACAAACTGAGTATTATTATTGAATACAGAGTTCTCTGTGTTTCTCTCTCTGTCTCTCCCGCGTATATCGTGTAAGCCCAAGCTCTCCATTGAACCTGAGTTTACTTCCTCTGTTCTGTCTTCATACCTGCTTCCGCACGCTATTTTCTTCAGTTCACTTTCGCACTTCTCTCACTGTTTTTCCCTCCATGAGTTATCCCATATATATATGCAGCTAATACAACTCTCTCTATATATATACTAATTTATCTCACATATATATATATGACTATGTGTATATTCGTTTGAACTTCTATTCAACCGACTACCATTTGACTGAATCCCATTTCGGCTTTTTAGTCAATTTTTGCCAAACGACTCTTGTTTCGGCTTTCCAACCGATTTCGGCAGTTGACTCCCATTTCGCCTTTTTCAGTCGATTTTGGCCAACCGACTCCTACTTCGGCTTTCTGAACGATTTCCACCAGCCGACTCTCGTTTCGGCTTTTCAACCAATTCCGGCCAACCGACTCTCATTTTGGCTTTTCGACCGACTCCCCCCATAAGGGGGGACAATCTTACATAACACAATTGACTTACCACAAAGCCAAGTCATTTCTTAAAAAGTTGTATTTTTATCATCATACTTTTTTCATATGTAAATTCTCATACATGAGAGCTTGAATGAGTGACATGGTTATCATGCATCACATGTAATGCATGAGCACCAAATGGCAAACATGCATCGCATGCATTCATACATTACATGCATTCTATGTATGTCTTGCACCCTCACATGCACCATATGCATGGGGGCACCAATAAAAGAGGGAGGAAAGAAAAGGATCAATCAATCAATTGATCAAGCAAACTATGTACCGAATTAAAAAATAAATCTAGTTATCTTACTAGTGATATATCTTGTTTCTCAAAATTGAAATCTCCATCACAATCTATCTCATAATTGGAATCTTTGTCTCTCAATCTCTCTGTATCTATCTTAAATACTTTCTCGCTAAAGCTAGTACAACCTTCGAATCCTTCTGGTCCAGGACCCTGGTGGTCCCGCTTCATTTCGTGAACACACGAGGATTTCCTCGACAGCGTGAGGGCATTCTCAATGGTGAAGTTGAACTACAGTACGTTCCGACCAATCGGTAGGTGGCCGACATCTTCACCACCACTCTTGGACTCAACATGTTGCGACAATTCTTGGGCATGCTTGGGTTACAACAACTCGATGTGCCGAACTTGAGGGGCGGAGTTGAGGGGGAGACAGTTGAAAGAGCTGATAAAGCGGATGGGAGTAGCGCCACGGACAAGAGGGATCTAGCCGAAGCCAAGGGGAGAGTTGAAGTAGAAGATGAGTAGGAGACAACCGATTCAGATAAAGGTTATGATTTGGATGAGCCAAATTAGGACGACACCGAATGGGCGAGTAGGCAGTCGAAGCCAATATCAAAGTGGGAGAACTGATGGATCGTGGGGCGTCAAAGTCGTAGAGGTAAGAAGTGTTGAATATGGAATCAACCACAACCGATTCTCACTCACAAATAAAATGAAAGAACAGAAAATGAATACACAAAACAAGAAAACATAAGGTACAGAGACGCAAGTATTTAACGTGTAAAGCCTGAAATGAGAAAAACCACAAGAACCCACAGACTCCAAACAGAATCACTATATATATGGAGAGGAATAAAAGGAGACTCAGAGGCAACAACCTCAAGCTCGTCTTTGTCTAATAGATGGCGGCGGCGTTACAACTGTCACTTTGCCTCTCTCTTACTCTCTTAGTTACAGTGGCAACAACCAACAGTAATTATATGTAAAGAATCAAGAGATGGATTTTGTGCAATGGAATAGATATGAATTGTGTGTGTGTATGAGAGAGTGAGAGAGACACGGAGTAAGACACAGAGAATACGCAAGGTAAAGTATATTAACAAAGGAGAAAGACTGAACATTATACAAGGTGGGAGGAGGGTGCTTTATATAGTCACCCTCTCTCTTCATTAACTACAAGACTCATGGAGCATGGGGAATGTGAAAGCTCATAAGTTATGTGTCATAGAATATGATGCTATGACTCATACTAAATGCTAGAATACAAAGTGGTGACATAATGGTGACTCTTGACTGTTGGAGTGTCTATTCACTCTCAAGGTGAGTTCACACACTAGACCAAGTTGAGCTTGATTCTCAACACGCCCCCTCAAGCTCAAGTCGGGTCGGTTTCAGACGGTATCCGAAATCCGCTTCGACTCACGTTCCGGAGTCCGCGTCGACTCGCATTTATGCGGAGTTGCGGAATCCGTGCTCCAGCTTGCGTTGTGCGTAGTTGCGAAGTCTGTGCTTCGGCTTGCGTCTTTCTTCGCGGCTTTGCGTGGTAGATCGGCTCTTCGCGGCTTCGTTGCGCGGTTGTAGAATCCACTCATTATTGCATAGTGTCTTCAGTACTCCCCCTCAAGCTTGGCAGGTCAGGGTTCGTCAATCCGAGATCGGTCATGAATTGCCATAGCTTGTTGGCTCCTAAGGCTTTAGTGAAGATGTCGGCCGTTTGAAGATTTGTGCTAATGTGTTGTAGGTCGAGATCACCAGCTAGAACGCGCTCTCGGATGAAGTGATAGTGCACTTCGATGTGCTTTGTCCACACATGGAACACCGGGTTCCGAGCAAGATATATACTACTCATGTTGTCGCAGTAAAGGGAAGTCGGATCATTGATGGGTACACCCAGATCCTTGAGTATCCTTTTGAGCCATACGGCTTCACATGCGGCCACTGTCGCGCCCCTGTATTCCGCCTCTATGCTTGAAAGAGCGACGGTTGGTTGCTTTTTGCTACTCCAGGATATTGCTCCACTGCCAAGGGAAAAAACAAATCTGGAGGTTGATCTTCTATCGGCTTTGTAGCCGGCCCAATCGGCATCTGTGTACCCCTCGAGTCGTATTGGCATCGCGGTCTTGTAGAGGATGCCGCAATCCATTGTGCCGCTCACGTATCGTAGAACTCGCTTAGTGCAATCCAAGTGAGTATCATGCAGTGTTTGCATGAATTGACTAAGGAGACCGACCAAATAACTGAGATCGGGTCGAGTGATCGTGAGGTAGATGAGACTCCCGATGAGTTGCCGATACTAAGTCAACTCACACGCTTTGGTGCCGGAGTTCGCATCTAGTTTGAGATTGCGATCGAGCGGGGTTGCCGTGGATTTGCACTCAACCATATCGAACTTGTATAACAAGTTGAGGATGTAGTGTCGTTGAGAGATCATGATTCCGGCCGGAGTCCAAATTACCTCGATGTAGAGGAAGTAGTGGAGGTCCTTCATGTCCATCATCTCGAACTTGTCGGAAAGGAGGAATTTGACCTTATTGATTTTGACGAGATGCTCACCTCCAATGACTAGGTCATCCACATATAAGATGATGACGATTGGACTTGCGGAATCGCTTCGTATGTAGAGGGAATTGTCCAATTTTGACATACGAAAGCTGATTTGATGAAGATATTGCATTATCTTCGAATGCCAAGCACGCAGTGCTTGCTTGAGGCTGTAGAGTGGCTTCTTGAGTCGGCAAACAGCTTTCGGATGGGTGCTTGAGTTGAATCCGGGTGGTTGTATCATGTACACCTCCTCTTCTAATTCCCCTTGTAGAAAGGCGTTCTTGACGTCCATTTGATGGAGGTGCCACCCTTTCGCCATGGCAAGCACAACTATAGTCCGTACCGTCGTCATCTTTGCCACCGGGGCAAAGGTCTCTTCGTAGTCAACTCCGTGCATTTGTGCGTGGCCTTTCGCTACGAGTCGCGCTTTGTAGCGGTTGACGAAACCGTCGGCGTTGTACTTCACTTTGTAAATCCAACTGCATATGATCGCCTTTTTGTGTGGTGAGGTGGGAACGAGATCCCACGTCTCGTTCTTGCGTAGTGCATCTCCTCGTTCATGGCTTCGATCCATCGCGGATCCTTGGCTGCTTCGGAAAATGTTTCCGGCTCGCATATTGTCGCCACCTTCATCATAAAGGCATATTGATATGCCATGTAGTCGTTGTAGCCGAATCAGCTGACCGGATTCTTTTCACGGGTGGAGCGGCGGAGCTTTTCATTTGCAGAGATGAGGGCTTTCTTAGCTCCGATTGGTACATCGAAGCCGTCGAACTCACTGTCAAGTGAGTGAGTCGACTCATCGTCATCAAAGCGATCGTCTTCGTATTCCAACATTTTCGCCTTGCCTTTGTCCATCTTCGGGCTAGGCCGTGATGTGCTTTTATCGCTCGGGGGCTCTTGTGGCCCACTTAGCCTTGTGGTAATCGGGCTATCTTCGAACATGTCTTCGAGGCGATCTCCACCTTCTCGCTCTTGTTCGGCCGGTTCCACATCGATCGGGGTTGAAGTCAGAATCTTCCCTAGTGCGTACTAGGATGCGGATTCGTCGAACACGACATCTCGACTTACTCGAACTTTTCGAGTAGATGGGGTTGTAGCATTTGTACCCCTTTTGTTCGAGTGAGTATCCCATGAGGATACATTTCTCCGATTTTGGATCTAGCTTTTGCCGCTTTTCGTCGGGTATGTGCATGTATGCTATCGTGTCCGGCTTCTTTCCGAAGTATTTTTCGTGCGGAGTGACCTCGTGCACTCCGGATGTTGTGTACCGGTTCATTAGGTAGACGGCCATATTTGTAGCTTCGGCCCAATATGACTTGGGCATATGCTTCTCATTCATCATGGCCCGCGCTACTTCGAGGATGTGCCCATTTTTGCGCTCGGCTACTCCGTTTTGTTGCGGAGTGTGTCGGCAAGTGAATTCTCGCTGAATTCCTTCCTTTCGGAGATACGTCGTGAAATCATCCGAGAAGTACTCCTTGCCGCCATCCGATCGAAGGCATCGTACATGACGACCAGTGGCTTTTTCGACTTCATTTTTAAACTTTTGGAAGTATCTGAACACTTCTCTCTTTTGTCGCATCTGATAGAGCCACGTGTGCCTGGAAAAGTTGTCGATGAAGAGCACGTAATATCGGCATCCGCCGAATGTAGCCGTCTACGCCGGTCCCCATATGTCGGAATGGACTACGTCGAGTAGACCTTTGCTCACGTTCCGCTCTTTCGGGAATGGGTGTCGGTGTTGCTTGCCGAATTGGCACACTTCGCATACACCTTCAATCTCCTTCTCTTTGAATGTTGAGAGTTCAATGACAAGTCCTTTGGATTTCATTGCTTTGAGTTTGTTGAGATTGATGTGGCCGATTCGCTTGTGCCATAGCTCTATGTCAGAGTCGGCTTTCATGCTTTTTGCGAACATGGCGGATTTCATCTCATGTGAATTGAGAATGAACATCCGGCCCTCTCTTCTTCCGCACGCGATGATTCGGCCCTCTTTTTCAATGAAGCACCCTTCTTGGTCGAATCGTACTTGGATCCCTTGCTCAACCATTTGGCCGACCAAGACCAAATTCTTCGTGATGGTGGGAACATGCAAGACATTTTTAATGTATCTTTGCTTATCTCTTTCGCCGAACGGAACATTGCTGATGTGCCGAATCAGGTGCGTAGTGTCATCTCCGGTTTCGACATAATCGGATCTCTCTGGCTCTCGATGTTCGAGAAACCATTCTTTATGAGATGTCATATGGTTTGAGGCTCCGGAGTCAACAAACCGTACATCCTCCGGATTGAGGGCACTAGTTGAGGTAGAGGCCGACATAGAGTTTGCTCTATGTTCCTTCATGAACATTCTACCATGGTCGGACTTGTGTGCATACATTCCGCCACGATCTTCGTAGTCAGAGTTGTGCCCGTACATTCCGCTATACTCTTCATAGTCGGAATTGTGCGCGTAATTCGTGAGTTTTTGAATTGTGGAAGCCAATTCCCGCGTCTTCTTTCGGCACTCTTCTTTGTGGTGGCTGAGCTTTCCGCAATATCCACATTCGGTTGCATTTTGATGGCTCGGGCTGGAGTGGAAGCTCCCCTTTCTTGCGAAGGTTCCTCGTTGGATTCCGTTTTGTGGCCGAAATTGGGAGTTGTTGTCGTAGGTCGAACCTCGTCCGCCTTGTCCTTGGCCGAATCGGCCTCTCGCTCGTCCGCGTCCTCTTCCTCCGTTCAAGTGCGTGTAGAGCATGTGGCCTTCTGACTCATTGCTCCTTGTACGCACGTCACATGGTTTTCTTCGACCAATAGCATTGATTGGAGCTCGAAGAAGGGGGGAGATTTCCCCCGTGCTAGAATGGTGGTTCGCATCATGCCAAACCGTGGTGTGAGGCTGCCAAGGCATATTTGCACCATCTCATCATCATCGATATTTATGCTTATCGAGCCGAGCGAGTCACAAAGCTCCTTGATCTTCAAGGTGTATGTCGTGATGGACATGTCCCTTTGTTGAATGTTGTTCAACTCTTGGCAGAGTTGAAGCCTTCTTATGGTTGTGTTCGCCACGAAAATCTTTCGTAGATTTTCCCATGCCTCCTTCGGCGTCTTGGTTTCGTGAATGTAGCCGAGCATGTGATCGTGAACACATGTCGCCAAGCAATACATCACACGACTTGTGGCTTGATCCCATGTCTCATATCCGGGAGCCATTTCGACGGGTCGGTCTTCGTGCACTCCTTTGATGTAGCTCCAATAGCCTTGTTCGACAAGGTATTGGTGCATCTTGTACTTCCAAGATGTGAAGTTGTTTCGATCCAACTTCTCGGTAGGGAGAGCACTCCCCATTTGAGTATTCATTATGTTGATTCTTCTTCTTCTTCTTCTTCTTCTTCTTCTCTCTTCGAATGCGAGCTATGTAGCGAAGCTACGATAGTGATGAGCCGGTTCTTGGTCGTCGGCATAGGACACAACGCACGCAGATGGGCTAGATCGAGCTACCAAGTCGCTCTGATACCATGTAAAGAATCAAGAGATGGATTTTGTGCAGTAGAATAGATATGAATTGTGTGTGTGTATGAGAGAGAGTGAGAGAGTGAGAGAGACATAGAGTAAGACACAGAGAATACGCAAGGTAAAGTATATTAACAAAGGAGAAAGATTGAACATTATACAAGGTGGGAGGAGGGTGCTTTATATAGTCACCCTCTCTCTTCATTAACTACAAGACTCATGGAGCATGGGGAATGTGAAAGCTCATAAGTTATGTGTCATAGAATATGATTCTATGACTCATACTAAATGCTAGAATACAAAGTGGTGACATAATGGTGACTCTTGACTGTTGGAGTGTCTATTCACTCTCAAGGTGAGTTCACACACTAGACCAAGTTGAGCTTGATTCTCAACACTATACAACAATTATCACCAACGCACATCTAACTACTTGACCTAAGTATATGTTGGGAGATAGGTCCCTCCGGATGGGAAGGGAGAAGAACAGTGCCGATGAACAAACTCGGCCGAGGCCGAAACCGGATGAGGAGTACCCAGCTACAGAGAGCTGGATGGTACAGACCCAGTGAGAACCGGATGAGGAGTACCCGGCTACGGAGGACCGGATGGGGCAGACCCGGTGAGAACCGGATGAGGAGTACCCGGCTACGGAGAGCCGGATGGTGAAGACCCGGTGAGGAGTGCTCTCCGGATGAAGAGACATAATCGTAAATATGTCTCTAAGAGTCCATCGTGGCTATATTTGTAAATAGCCGAAAAGTCATATTAGTATAAATATGACTTAGGGCAAACCTTTGATATAGTTGTTGTCATTCTTGTTGGTGTAAGAGGAGAGAGCGTGTAACAGTGTATAGAGAGAGAAAGAGGTAGTTGCCTCTGTTGTAACCACCACCTGTGGCGAAGATCGTGAGCACGAGGTCGTTGCCTCCGTGAACTCACTGTTGTACATACTAACATAGTGATAGTTTGCAGCCCGTGGGCTGCCGTGGTTTTTTCCCTAGTTTGGGGTTTTCCACGTTAAACATCCTGTGTACATTTTCTTCTCCTTTGTGTCGTGTGTCTTCCATTTCCCGTTTTCTGTGTATGATTCTAAGCTCGGTTGTGGCCGAGCGTTGCATATAGGGAGTGTGCAGTTCCCGTCAGTATATATATACTCATATACATAAAAGACTATTTACAAATATAGCCTTAATGGGCACATCGAGGCTATTTACAAATGTAGCCCTGAGTCAGCTTCAACCGAGTTGGCTAATAATTAGTTGAATCGATTATTAGTCGATTTTCGGCCTCGACCAACTTTACCTATCGACTCTATTCCATTTGGCTCATGATGTTCCCATCCGGAGGAACTTGTTTTCCCAACAAGAAGAAGGCAGATGAGGGCCTTGAGAGTAGACAAGCCAACCAGACGGTGTCGTGCCTTTCGGCTCCGGATCGTTTGCGTGAGTCGGGTGGGAACCACTGGGGTTTTGGACTAGGAGAAAGAAGAATATGAGATGAGGCTAGTAATGGATAGATTATTAGAAAGAGAGATAGAAATTTCGTGAATCCCACGAGTGTATTGTAATCGATTAATCAATATTTAGATAAGAATATGTATTTAGATTGAAAGAAAGATATAAGAAACTTGTGAATCCCACAAGTATAGATTATATTATTTTCGTGAATCCCACGATTATATTAATTGGTGTTTTAGGAAATATATCCAATTTCCCAAATATTTTTCACACTATTACATTGTGCTCCCCATCCTTATGTAGTGATGGGAGAGACTAAGCATAGCTACATACTTTTTTTTTCTAATATGTTCATGCACACTAAATATGCATGTGATGCTTTTCTAATCCTTGCTTTTATTTGCTAAATATACTAAACTCGTGGGATTCACGAGATTCTTATCTTATAACTCTTTATACCTATTCTTTACTAGCCTTATTTGTATTTTTCTTTCTCCTAGTCCAAAACCCCAGTGGTTCCCACCCGACTCACGCAAACGATCCGGAGCCGAAGGGCACGACACAGTTGGTGAACCCGACGTGAAGACGGGTGGCAAGGAGATGGAGAATCAACAAGAGGTGATGAACATGATGATGATGATGTTTGAGCGGATGCAACAAGAACAACGTGCGATGTCGGAGATGAAGGCGGCAGTAGAGTGGCTTCTGCGACGAAACGGGGAATTCAACGGTAAGGGTGTGTCACGCTATCTACGTGACTACAAGGCGGAGATGATACGATGTGGGATACCGGAAGGATTGCAAGTGACATCCTTCAATCGGGTAGCCTCGGACGAACTACAAGAGAGAATCCACAAGATACAACAACAAAACTCGACATGGGAGTCCTTTGAAGAAGCTTTACGGGAGGCATATGACTATGAGAGATGGACGGGACGAGATCGGCGAGAATTCGACGAATGGGTGGCATCGGAGAAGACCCACCGAAGTGCAACACAAGCATTCCTAGAGTTCGAGCATCGTTTTGCTCGACTCTCGGAGCGGGAACGAAGATTGGTGGGAGAAGATAAAGTCTTAATGTTCGTAAGATCGATCGATCGGAAAGAAAGGATGGACATTGGGATCGAACTCGAAGATGATGACGGTGCGAACGGTCTTACCGAGGATTGGGCCAAAGTCGAAAGGGTATGCCGAAGACATGATGAAAGGAAGCTGAGAATCTCGTCAACAACGACATGGCCCATGAAGGATGGTCGATTGAGGAAAAACGATGAAGCCAATATGAAGGCCGAAATACAACATGATGGTACCACGGGAGAAAGAGTGGAACAAGACACCCACTCGTCTTATGAAAGAACGATGGCGAAGGATAAGGCCGATAATTCAAGTGTAGAAGGAAATTTCGGGATACAAGTGCCCGAGACATCGGGTCAAAAAGGGGTAAGCATAATAGATGTTTGCATAATTGATGCAGATAAAGAGTGTGAAGCGGATGTGATTAAGGAGGTAGCCACAAAAGATGACATCGAATCGAAGGTGGCTATGGACGAATCAACAACGGATGGCCATATCGAGACTTCCTCACCACTGATTCCAGAGACTCCGGCGGTTGCGTTCGAAAGGCAACGTGAGACCGAAGAGACGGAAGGTGGCGGAGAGAAAACAAAGGTCGAAGTCGATGCATACGACGGAGAGATAGCCGAGAATATGGCTATGGGTGAAACAATGGAGGATGATAATACCGAGGATTCCTGCCCACTAATCCTAGAGACTTCGGCGGTTGTGTCCGAGAACCAACGTGAGACCGGAGAGACAGGAGGTGGTGGCAAGAAAGGTAAAGTCGGAAGCCGGTTCGGATGGAAGGTGATCCGGACGGGATTCCGATCCGAAAGAAAGCCGAACCGGGTAAAAGACGATTCGGCCAAAAGACGAACCGAAAGAAAGCCGAACCGGGTGAAAGGGGATTCAACCGAAAGATGACCCGAAAGAAAGCCGAACCGGGTGAAAGGGGATTCAACCGAAAGACGACCCGAAAGAAAGCCGAACCGGGCGAATGAGGATTCGGCCGAAAGACGACCCAAAAGAAAGCCGACCCGAAAAGGGGTCGACTCGGTCAAAACCGATCGACTGAGTCTGACTTGGCCGAACGCGAATATGGATGGAGGCCGACCTAGCCGAAAGCCGATCGGACGAGACCGATCCGGAAAGAAGCTAATCCGACTCAATCGGAGGTTGGACCGGTCGAGGCTGGTGAAAACGAGGAAAAGAAAGCCAACCGAAACCGAAACCGATAGATCGAAACCGGGCCGGAAGGAGACTGACTCAATCGAAACCAAACAACTGATTCCGATTCGGCCGAATATGAATCCGATCGGAAGCCGATCAAACCGAAAGTCGATCGGACGAGAGCGATCCGGAAAAAAGTCAAGGTTGATGAAGACAAGAAAGAGGCCAGTAAAAGACACTACCACGAATGACAAGAGCCAAGAATATGACGAGAGAGAACAAAGAATATGGTGGATCGGATGGCGACAATGGTTCGGGTGGAAAGAATGGGTCTACTCAAAATGGAGAGACAAAGTTGACATAGCGGGACAAACGGAGGATGAAGGGGAGACAACGAGCATCGGCAACTTCGGCACATACCGGAGGATGTGTGGGTTCGGAGGGGGCGAGTGTCGTAGTGTATTTCGTACACTACGTGAAAAAGTAAAAATAATATAACCGATTTAATTACATATAAATAAATAAAATAAGAAAATCAAGATATTCATCACGTGCATAGGGCAAGATTCAAACCTTGTACCTCCAAGTAGCCAAACCTCAACTTTACCATTATGCTACCTTATCTTTAGTGTTCTACAAATAGATTTAATAACTATAAGTGCTTTATTTGCGCCTACCTTTATTAAAAGGTAAATCATGCATTTTTAGAGTGCGTGAATATTTTATAGAAAAACGCAAGCGACTAAAAAGTGACTCATGCACATCTAGCATGAATGAGCACTATATTTAGCAAATAAAAGCAAGGATTAGAAAAGCATCACATGCACATTTAGTGTGCATGAACATATTAGAAAAAAGCATGTAGCTATGCTTAGTCTCTCCCATCACTATATAAGGATGGGGAGCACATTGTAGTTTTTGTTGATTATTTTTCTATAATGATCAATCAATCTAAAATATTCGTGGGATTCACGAATTTGCTAAAATAATTCTCTCTTACTACCTAAATATTGACTAAATATACTAAACTCGTGGGATTCACGAGATTCTTATCTTATAACTCTTTATACCTATTCTTTACTAGCCTTATTTGTATTTTTCTTTCTCCTAGTCCAAAACCCCAGTGGTTCCCACCCGACTCACGCAAACGATCCGGAGCCGAAGGGCACGACAACGGGTCATGGAGCATGGGCCTAATGGCATGCAACTAGGCAAAGCTGGCGTGAAGGATCAACCGGAGCTGACAAGGAACCTCAAATTGAGCTTGAGGGGGAGTGTTGAGTGACAAGAGGCTTAGGAGGAGGGTCCTCCAAAGCTAGAGATCGAAGTGAAGGAAGAGATGGACTCAAACAAGGTGTTGTGAAAGGACTCCAAGAAACCAGGCAACATGAAGTTGAGATCAAAGATGCGGTAGATGTAGAAGAGTTCGAGAGATTACCACCAACCAAAGCAGAGCTAGAGAATGAGAGGAAGGAGATGGTGGACTCAATTATGATGATGGAGCATGAAGAAGCCTTGGAACGAAACCTTGAGATTGATAAAATAAGGCAAGAAACTAAGGAGAAGAGATACCCCCCAAGGAACCTTGAAACATAAACGAGAGATTGAAAAGGCCAAGATAGAGTCTATGCTCAAGCCCGAGATCAAGTTCGAGAGCGAGGTGGAGACCAAGGAAGGCAAAGGAGAAACCAAGGTTGATCAAAGGGAAAGGGGAATGGAGCCAAGAGCGCGAGTTTATGAGCTTGATGGGACTCAAGCTCCACGAGACGGGGGTGTATGTTGTGTCCCTAAAGAGTCCCAACCGGTCCCAAGATGAGTCGTGAAGGAGCCAAGGTACCCCAAAACGAGTTGGCACAAAACTACAAAGTACCAATTGGAGTTGGCACAAAGCATAACCCAAGCAGGGTTTGGGTTGGGATAGTCCCACACAACCACCAGGCCCAAAGTGAGTTGGGACCCAAAAAGGGACCTAGTCCTAATCCCAATCATGATCCTAGTCCCAGTGCTAGATCCACCATCGGTTGGGACAACCCTGTCCCACTTGGGACTGCTCCATGACTAGCTCAAGGGCATGCCTCAACGACCATTCTTGGCCCAACGTTAGGAGAACTCAACAACCACCTCTTGGCATAATGGCTCGAGAAGCCCAAGAGTCACCTCTTGGCATAACAACTAGAACAACCATCCTTAGACTATATATGGAGGAGCTTCTCCTCAATTTGGTTCATTCCTTGATTCGAAACTTACACACTATCTCATTTCACTCTCTCCTTAATCTTAGCTAGCTCTAAGGAGCTTGTAATAAAACCTTATTGGAATCGTGATTAAGCATTAATGATAATTAATCTTAGTTTTGTCTTGATATTGTGAAATGATAAGAGATCAAACCCAGCCTAGTTAGCTTCTTACTTCTTACGCAATTTATAGTTGATACAAAGGTACCCATTTGGGTTGGCTTAGCTAAAAAGGGCGTGCTAAAAGGGTGGGTCGGCTTAGGTACATGCATCCTAAAAAGGGTGTGCTAAAAGGGTGGCACAAAGGAACACATGCACACCACAATATCTCTTCTCCCCACTGTGTTTTGGGTCATTTCGAGACCTGCATGTTTTAGGTTGATAAGAAGCACGACTCTTTCACCACGCCACTTTATTATTTGGTGTCAAATATGTACATATGTACATGGATCCGTGACTGACATAACATAGCATAGCATAGCATGCATACATACATACATACATACATATATATATATAGATAGATACATACATACATACTGAGCGACATCATCGATCGCATCACGTTCATCAGGACGACGCCAACGACGATGAGGAGGAGCTGCTGCAGCAGAAGAGGCGGGGCTGCTGCTGCTGCTGCTGCTGCTGCTGCAACGCGAAGAATCAATGCTGCTGCTGCTGCTGCAGTCCGTTCCGATACCTCGTCATCACATTCTGACCGCGCTCAACCTCGTACTGCCAGCTTCGGTCAGTCTCTCTCTCTCTCTCTCTCAAGAAACATAGATTCGCATTTAGATCATTCATGCCACTCTTCCAGGTTTCAGAGAAGTCGGTGAGGAGGAGAAAGGGAGACTCGTTGGGGATGTGTTCAAAAGCGTCGCTTCAAACTACGATACCATGAATGATATCATGAGTGCAGGATTGCACCGCCTCTGGAAGGACAGGTCGGTCACTCCTCTCCCCCCCCTTCGCCGAGTATTACTTCCTCTTGATGGAAATGATTGCCAGAAATGCCCTTTTGGAAAGTCAATAGAGAGAGAGAGAGAGAGAGAGAGAGAGAGTCTGTCTTGCAGGGTGATCTCAAAGCTCAGTCCCTTTCCTGGTATGCAACATTTGGATGTGGCTGGTGGTACAGGTGATTGTTATGTACTTGCGATATTTGAACTTGCTGTGTGAAACACCCTTTCATATAGTTGCGTTATGTAGTCATTGACACTTCATCCTCTTTTGTGATTAAGGTGATGTTGCATTCCGTGTCCTTGATGCCATTTATTCACGAGAGCAGATGGGTATGCGTGGAAAACCTTCTGATATTGAGGCTGATGATGATACCCGGGTGTATGTGTGTGACATTAATCCAGCAATGCTAAATGTTGGCAAACAAAGGGCCCAACAAAGAGGTAAGACTTTTATTGGATTGTGTTTGAAAGTAAACTGTGATGCTAGCTGGGATGTCAGATTTCTTCATAACAAGTTCAGAAAAAGTGAACACAGAAACATATTGCAAACGGTTTCTGATTCTTTTCTAAAGAATGAAACATTTCTATTTATTTATTTTGTCTTGTGTTCCCTTCCCAAATGTTCTTTCCCCCCTGTCTCTCTCCCCAAATGTTCATCATGTTGTGTGTAACTTCGTTGGAAAACACTTGCAAACTCACATGAAATATACTCTTAAATTTTGGAGTACAGCACAAATAATCAACTGGAGCATAGTGTATCTAACATTGAAATGTGATCAGTATGCATTGCATTGCCATTTCTCTAGACTCGACATATCGTATAGCATGCACTCAAACAACCACCTGCACATGTGAAATGTAACCATTAGAAAAGAAAAACATTTTGGGGGTGCTCAATTTGTTATGAACCCATGATCACTTTTGTACTTGAGGATCTGACAACAGATCCTCTTGTAAGGAGCATAGGGTATACAAGAGATTGAAGACTTCATTTCTGGTAGTGACAAAAAACACCATAAACTTCAAAACAGGAAAGTCTCCATGTGCCTCCATCTTCCGAAGCCAATTCAAAGTCCTTTTCTCTTGAAAGGAGTTTATGAGTACTTGTGGTTGATAAACATTCCACCAACCCGGATCTGAGGTTCTTTAAAGCAATTTTTGGAAGTGATTGAAATTGCAAAAGGAAAGTGTAATAAATTCCCAACATACCAGATAGAGTGTTGTTATTGGATAATAGAAATGATGGTCTTGTGTAATCTATATGGAGAATCTTCCTCACATTAATGATGTTTTTTACGCCAAATTCTCGAAAGCCTGTGCCATCTTCGATCAGATCAAGGATTTAATGCCAGCTATCAGTACTCTTTCTCCTCTTAGCTTTTGTGTGGCAATGTGTAGAAGCATTGCAATTGGTCTAGATGATGCAACTTGGAAATTGCTCAATCTTAAGGTAGTTGCAATAACGATATTAGATGAAATTCTAGGAAATATTGAGGGGTTAACTAGTGGTCATGAGGTTGTTGGAGGGTGGCAGCTCCAGCCTTGCACTCTCTTTCATCTTTATTATCTATGTACTATATTCTCTCCCTTCCCAGATTCTTCCCTCTCTAGAATCCGCAACTCCTTTAATGCCTTCTCTCTCTAGAATTTGTAATGCTTTAAATGCCTTTTTTCTCTTCTACTTTTTCCAAGATATTCCCTTTTATTCCTAGTTTTTTGTACTTGTTTGATAGTACAAGAGCCACTTTACTACCAAACAACCATTTCACCCACTTTCCCCAATTTTGTATAAATAGGCTATACCGGCCTCTTTTGTAAAGACTTTTTTTTTTTACTTTGGTTGCTACTTAAAAACAAGCTCTATTATTTGGCCGTGTCTCTACTCTTTGCAACCATTTTTCTACTGCTGTCTAACAGCCTTCTCACGGCTTGGCTGTGTCTATTTTGTTCTAACTCTTCCGTTGCTGCTATTAACAACTTTTCTCACAGAGGTATGGAGCAAACTAAAAACGATGTACGTGTAGACCATTGCAGTGAATCAAGTTCACTTGATGAGAAGGCTCATGGCTACATGACTTGAAGATGCCAAGTTTGCATCTAAACACATTCAACATTCAATGGTCTACTCAATCAATTTGAAGATGTGGGTTTGCAAATATTCAACGACAAAATGAAGGCAATCGTCTCACTCATTAAAGGTAAAGAGGGATGTTTGAGGGAGCAACTATTGATTGATGACGTTCAGTAAACAAGACTATAGTAGAGATGAGAGTAGAGACACAGGTTTTTGGGTGTACCCAACCGCCTTGATTGGTACACAAGAAAAAAAAGGTGAATAATGTGTTCACATATACGAATAATTACCTAATTTGTGAACTATGGGCCTTTACACCCAACAACCTCCCACTTAAAGGTCCGATGTGAACATTCAAGTAACTCCCTCTAACTGTATGCAATGCTCATGTTGAGCTTTGCCAAGACTTTTGGTGAGAATATCTGCAGGATTATCCTGTGTTTTGATCTTGGTCAATGTGACTAGACCATCCATCCTCCAAAACTTGTCTGATAAAGTGATGTCGCACATCAATGTGTTTAGTGCGCGAATGAAACATGGCATTTGTAGCCAGATACACAACACTTTGGCTATCACATCCTAACACAGGAGTACTAACAGACATGCGAAGATCTATGATTACCTCTCAACAACTATCATTTGAGCATGATTAGCTCTATGATACCTGGGCATGATTGCTTCCCAAGGAAACTAATTCGTTTTGTAGGGTAACAAATTGCGTGATTTGATCCATGATGTATGGAGTGTCATGAATCTTGAGATTTGCTAGTTGGCTCTCAACAACTATCATTTGAGCATGATTAGCTCTATGATACCTGGTTTTGATGGCTGTCTATAGTTCATTGGTTGTCTCTTCATCTGTGTCTTGAAATTAACGAGCGATGCTCAGTTTAATATTAAACATGAGGAAACCATGAGCACGAGAATCCTTATCGAGCCAAGCTTCAATCTCAGCTTTAGATGAACCAGCAACTGATTTGGGTGAAGAAGATGAAGTTACCGGTGGTTTCTTCTCACTACCATTGACTACATTCCATAGACGATGGTATTGTAGCAAGGTCTTTATCTATAGTTCCCAATCCAAGTAATTATTCCCATCCAAGTTGGACTCTTTGGGGAGTTGGGGAATGGTTGATGAAAACAATGGTGGCATGTGAGGCCATGGATATCCTCCTCTTGAGCTACAACTGGACAATTTACAGCAGCTGTAAGTAGATGCTCAGGGTCTTTCTACTCCTCCCTAGATGCTAGGTGAGGCTCAGATGAGGGGAAAAGAAAAAAGAACCTCTTCTGTAGGTTGGGAGGGTGGCTGCTAAGAGAACCTCCTCTATAGGGTTGGGAGGGAGGGATAAAAGAAGATAGGTCTGTCACTCTTTGGCAAAAAAAATCAGGCTGTGGATATGGAGGCCTCATTGCTCTGTTACCATGTGAGAAAAGCTGTTAATAGTAGTAGCGGAACAGTTAGAACAAAATAGACACAGCCAAGCTGTGAGAAGGCTGTTAGACAACAGTAGAAAAAATGGTTGCAAAGAGTAGAGACACAGCCAAAGAGTAGAGCTTGTTTGTAAGTAGCAACAAAAGTAAAAGTTTTTACAAAAGAGGCTGGTATAGCCTATTTATACAAAATTGGGGAAAGTGGGTGAAATGGTTGTTTGGTAGTTAAGTGACTCTTGTACTACCTAACAGGTACAATAAACTAGGAATAAGAGGGAATATCTTGGAAAAAGTGGAAGAGAGAGAAGCATTTAAAGTGTTGTAGATTTTAGAGAGAGAAGGCATTTAAAGAGTTGCAGATTCTAGAGAGAGAAGAGACTGTAGTACAGAGATAATAAAGATGAAAGAGAGTGCAAGGCTTGAGCTGTTACCTTCCAACAAAGCTTTATATCCACATCAGAAAATAATTAAGAAACAAGTTGGATGCAAAATCCATCAAAGACATCTTTTTGGAATATGGTGCAGAAGGTGAGATGGGTTATAGAATTTGGTTATTGCAATGGTAAAAGGTAATCAAAAGTTGGGATGTTGTATTCAATGAAGCAAAGTTGCTCAAAGGTAATTGTACCTAATCAGAATCAACAAAAAGAGTGAAAATACATCAACAGCCATTGATTCAAGAATAACATATCAAAGCGATGAACAGGTAGAGATCCACAAACTAGTTTTATTGTTAGAAGATGGACAACAAAAGAGAGAAATTTTAGCCTATGAAGATGAAGATTAATTACAACCTCCTACAAATGAAGAACGAACTGCCGAACTACAACAAGAAGATATTCCATTAAATTTGAACCCATCCTAGATAATGTAGATCATTGGGTTAGGAGATAAACACAAATGTGGTGTCCAACCCAAAGGTATGATCCATCTCTTCATCAAATTCATTTAATAAATGAATTGGAGCCTCTCACTCTTAAAGAGGCTAGGACATGTGAGCATTCTAACAAGTGGGAGCTTGCTAAGGAAGAGGAGATCAAACCACTCCTTGAGAATGACACATGATATCTTGTTGAGCTACTGAAAGGTAAAAAGGCTATACTCAACAAGTGGGTCTACAAGGTAAAGCTCATGAAGATAAACCCAAGTATAAGTCTCATTTAGTAGCTATAAGGTATAAACAAATACAAAGAATTTGATTTTCAAAAGGATTTTCAATACACTTAGGACACTTTTCTTATTTCAACCTTTTGTATTAGAAGTTATATCAAATGGATTTAAAGATGGCATTCCTCCATGGACGCCCAGATATGGAGCTTTATATGTTGCAGCTTGAAGGGTTCACTATTCCAGGAAAGAGAATTTAGTTTGTAAAATTCAAAGTAGCCTATGGTATAAGAAATTTGACCCTTTCATGTTCTCAAGTGGCTTCACTCAAACTAAGGCAGATCCTTGTCTCTATATGAAAAAGGAAACTAACGGCAGTCCTATTATTTTTGTTTTGTATGTTGATGACATGCTAACTGTAGGAAAGCATGAAACAACTTTGCAGGACATAAAATGCTAATTCAAACCTGCATTTTCCATGAAAGATCTCAGAAACGCTCAGCACATTCTTGGGATAAGAATCAGACGAGACAAACAAAAGAAGTTACTATTTGTGTCCCACGAGAAATACATTGAGAAGGTATGGGAAAGATTTCAGATAACTGATGCAAAGTCATCTTCAGTGCCATTCACCCACAAGTAAAGCTTTCGAAAGCATATTCTCCCAAAGACGAAGAGGAAGCAGAAAAAATGTAGGCTATCCCATATGCTTCAGCTTGTGGGTCACTAATGCTTGCATATGCTGTAGTAGTATGCAGATTTATGAGTCAACCTGGACAAAACCATTGGGGTGCAGTCAAGTCTCAAAGATACTAAGGAAAAATGCATTTGTTATGACAAAAGGAACTTGAATCTTCATGGCTATTGTGATTCTGATATGGTTGGAGATGTAGACACAAGAAAATCTACTTATGGTTACATCAACACTCTTGTAGGGGGAGCTATTTTGTGGTTTCCACAGCTGCAATAAATTGTTGTACTCTACTACAGAAGCTGAGTATATCTCAGCTGTAGAGGCTTCTAAGGAGGCCATTTGGTTAACTCTCTTGTGTAGTGTCCTACAATGTGATTACCGAAGTGCCATATGTTTGGCAAAGAACCCTGTTTACCATGCAAGGACTAAACATATTGATATTCGCTATCACTTCATTAGAGAGGTGATAGAAGATGGTCAAATCCAACTGGTAAAGATTGATACCACCGAGAATTCTGCAAAAAGTGTTTATCAAAGACACTTCACCAAAAACTGCCTTCAGCAAGTAGGAATTATCTAGTAGAGTAGTAACCTAGCTCCTTTAACTGGAAGTCTGTTGGGATTAAAGGACCTTGGGTTTTTCCGTTTAAACTAGAAAAACGTTTTTATATAATTGAATGATTTCTGATTTTTGTTAGAGTTGCACAGTCTTGTTTTTAAAACTGTAAACTGCACTACAACTTCCACAAAAATATTTTGTACATTGAATGGGATCCTTGGACAAGATTCCCACTCAGCATTAAATAGGTATTTATGAGGCATGACTTAGCTGTCCCATCAGCATTTAAGGCCCTTCTTCTAAGAGCATATTCTACGTATCTTGAATAGCACATATATATATGTGTGTGTGTGTGTGTGTGCGTGCACTCCAACCTTGTACATTTTTTTTAAGAGGTGGGTCTTTTGTTTTGCAGAGCTACTTCTACTTTCTTTAATATCTCCTATGTGTTAAACCCCATCATTGTTTTCAGTTTCGATATCTCTGCCTTTAGATATTTGAGAAAACTGTTATTCTATCTTCTACTTCTTTACAACACACAAAGCTTCCAAATTTCTATAGAAAACTATACCCTAGTTTCTTGTGTTGCAACGCTGACTGCACACAACAAGTTTGCGACTTGATATAACTTGTTTCCTGGCATGGGTCCGTTTAAGTTTGGCCCAAGGGAGGATTTTGAGGGACTATGCTGTGATATGCAGCATGAAATATCAGCCATCACATGATCGCATAGTCCCATGAACTTGTCATCCCATCCATGCAAATATTCAACATTCACACATCATGGTTTACGTAATGGGGTTTCACAATCATATGAAACAGAAACTAACATTTTGGGAAACAAGAAACAATGTTTCATACTTTGCCAGAATTGAAAAAAGAATAATTATGTGGTTGAAAATAATTTTGGGGAATCTTCTCTGATTACAGAAAATTTCCTGCTCATTCCTAGCCTGTGACCAATATCTTTGTTCCCACCATTCTTACACTTGACTCAGGTGGATAGTTTGTGCTAATAAAATAATATGTCAATATATGGGACCCCACAATATGCAGCATGCATCAGCTGTGTATCTACTGAAATGTATTACGTCCAAATTCAAGTTTTGAAGTTTCACCCATTGGTTTCGATTTACATTATTATAATGAGAACTTATTTTCTGCTAGGGCTTGGCAAAGCACAATCATTGGTGTGGATTGAAGGTGATGCAGAATCTTTAAGTTTCAAAGATGAATCTTTTGATGGCTATACCATTGCTTTTGGCATCAGGAATGTGACTCACATTGACAAAGCCCTAAAAGAGGCATACAGGTTGGAAAATGTTTACATATTATGTTACCTTCCTTTTTTCTCCACTTGTACTAGACGTCTGATGTTGTACTTTGTTTTTTTTGAGATCAGAGTATTGCGGCGAGGTGGTCACTTTCTATGTTTGGAGTTGGGCCATGTACAAAATCCAATTTTCAAGCAACTGTGAGTGATAATTTGTTTTTGATCACCTAGAGAGTGGTCAACATAAAGAATGTCCTGAAATTACTATGTTCGTTTATCTAAGTAGCGATTCATGAAGAGCTGGTTGGGCTCTATTGGTGTATTGATTAAGACCCTTAATTCTGGCCAAGTCTAATTACTGTACATCTGGATGTGAGAGAATTGTTTTTTTTTCCTGAAACAGAGAGAACTGTTTTTAATTGCCTATGGCTGGTTAATATAAGATCTGTTTTGAAAATGATGCTCAATTTTTCCTAGTGATTCATGAAGAGATTGATTGGATTCTATTGTTGTATCCTTGAAGACCCTTCATCACAGCGAAGTCTGGTTATTACACATTGAATGTGATGGGAGGACACAGTTTTTGTAGGCTTTATATATGTGATAATTTTGACCCATGAATTCTTTTGCAGGAATGCGTGATTGTAAAGCTAATAGGACTTTTATTTTAGTTGTTTTTATGCAATTTTTAGAAATTCTGTTCACTTTCACGAACAAACCTATTTTGTCTTTCCTATTGCCTAGACTGTTGGTTCTTAAGATGCCCAAATATTTGAAGTCAGCCGCTGCACCCAATCATAACATTGCTGACATTTATGTAAGTTGTGTTCAGAACAGAAACATGCACTACACTTTTCTCTTCTCATGTTCATCAGCACACCAAAACCATGAGTAACATAACCCCACATATCTAGGTGGGAGGAAATGCATGTAATCATTTGTGCTTCTCGTTTACATTTAGTTCCATGCTTGAATTTGTAGTTCGTTGGTCCTGTATTTTCAATGTACACTGGTGACATCTACATAGGTCGTGATGAGAACAGAAACTTGCACTTCACTTTTTTCTGCTCATGTTCATCAGCACGACTATTAGTAACATAACCCACATATACAGGTGGGAGGAAATGGATGTAATTATTTGTGCCTTTTGTTTACATTTAGTTCCATCTTGAATATTTAGTTCATTGGTCCTGTAATTTAAATGTGCAAGATCGTTGGTAAATGTGTAGTAGATTTTATTTTTCTGATCAGGTATGACTTCTACTCATTTTCTGTCATCCCAAACATTGGAGAAATGGTTGCTGGGGATAGAAACTCTTATCAATACCTTGTTGAAAGCATTCGGAAATTTCCAAGACAGGTCTCCCTTCCCTCTCCTCATGTTTTCTTGGCTTTATATATAAAACGGATGAGTATTGAGGATTAAGTATGCAGTGATTGATCTGGTTCCTTCATCTCATGACTTACTTCAGGAAAACTTTGCTCGAATGGTGCAAGAAGCAGGTTTCCAGAACGTGGAGTATGAGAATCTTGTAGGTGGGGTTGTGGCCATTCACTCTGGCTTTAAATTGTGACACCAAAATTTGGAATTGTTCTCTGGGAATACAATAAATGGTCAGCTGAGTGAGTTATAATAAAGTCTCCAGAACAAATGTATAGAAATGTCCTTCGATCTCTTTGCTTTCTAAAGAAGTAGATTGTCTCAATTCTAATTGGTCACGTGAGTTTGCATGTTGTAGTTCCAGTTTGGCACCATGATATTTGCAAGATTTGGGTTGGGAGGTCATTTCAGGAAATTTTTATCCTGTCCATGTAAGATTTACGGTCATCTGTGTATGCATCGAGATTCTCGTTGTAACGAGGCAGATATAGCCCACCATGGTTCTTATGATGAATGTTTCAAATTTAAGGCTACCCATAAGCCTCTCAATTCATAAAAAAACCATTATGTATTTATGATACACTTTTTAACTAATTGGTATTTTTAATAGGATTTTATGACTTTGCTTTTATGTCCCTTTCATTACTGCTACAAGAATTGTGTGAATGAAACTCAAAACACTCATCCCCTCTCCAAGCTATACGTTAGTCTCATGTTTAGACTTGTAAGCATAAATAATAACAGTCACTTGGTTATCTCAAGTGGCCCTAAATGAGATGGATGTAGAAAATATTATAGTTGAGTATCAACGTACTATTGTGGATCACATGACCCACAAATAAATTGGTAATGATTTTATAAAACACATCTTGAAGCATGATTGGGCCAGAAATGCAACTGAAACGTTTTGCTTGGCATTCATAGCTAGTGACAGACACAATTGGCATGTATTGCTTGATCATCAATTTTTAACCTCTAAAAATCTATACCTGAAGTTGGTAGGTTTGGAGTTTCATTGGCATTGCTTTCTTTTAGTGGAGAAAGTTGAATCATGTTTAGGTTGGTTGTAGACATTTACACTACCCTATTTGCCCTTTTAGGAATACTACTCCTTTATTTGGTTATGGAGATGTTTAGGTTTGATTGACATTGTCTCTATATTTTCATATTAGTGTTGTACCTTATAAAACAGTTGCACCATTGTTCACTACTTTACCATATAAAGTAGTTGCACCATTGTTACAAGTGTAGTAAAGCTCTAGCTTCATACTTACATGTCTCCTTTTCGAAACCCAAGGTATGATCCATGTTGTAACTCAGTGGTATGTAGGAGTTGACGACAACAGTTTAGGGTTCCTATTTTTTGAAGGTGAAGAGCTTTGCCAAACGGGAGGCAGGCGGAAAAATCAAGTGCCTAAGGTTCGATGGCGGAAAATAGTACTTTTCTGACTAGTTCTTGACTTATCTACAAAAAGAGGGAATCCAACGCGAATTCTCTTGCAGATACACACCTTAGTAGAACAGCATGGCCGCACGGAAGAGTCGGACGATCACAATGCTTGAGGAGAAATAATGCTCAAGTTCTATTGGGCCAAAGCGGTCAGAACAACTGTGTACCTTCAGAGTCAGACATCTGCAACTAGAGGAAGTGTTGCCACACAAGTTGTACTTTAGGAAGAAGCCGAACTTGGCACACTTGAGGGTGTTTGGCAACATCACATATGTGCATGTGCCGAAAGAGAAGTAGTCGAAGCTGGATGTCAAAGTCGAGAAATGTATCTTGGTCGGCGACGCAGATGAGCAAAAGGGTTATAAGTGTTATAACCTCTGAACCAAAGAGGTTCGAGTAAGCCGAGATGTTGTGTTTGACGAATCGGCTTCGTGGTACCAAACTCCGACCAATCTGACCCCCATTAACTCCATTCCGAATTCTAAGGATGAGGCCATTAAGGCTGAGATGCCATTGGATGTGGAGGAAGAAATCGACACTCTAGAGATGACGTCTAATCTATCAAATGATCCAAGATCTTGGTATATGAATGTCATTCGACCTGCCATATCGACACTAGCAATATCGGAAATACAAAATTAGCTCCCTTCTCTATTGATACAATCAGAATGTCTATTTCAAACCTCGACCATTGACATGCGGATGGCATTCTCCGCTACAGCTTGGGCAACGAATGGTGTACTCTTGCGGGTACCCTTGAATCCGGAAGCACCAACAGAACACCAAAGAATTATTGATCCTCAAACATCCGTGATTGTAATAGTGGTATTATTGAAACTCGAGTCCCTCGAGAAGACTCAATTATACCGGTCCTTTTTAAGCCATTCAAATAAGTTGGTCGATTCTGAACAATAATAATATCTTTCGGTTTGCAACAATAACTAGGTACATCCACAATATGATCGTTGATTGAATAGAAACTACTGAAGTGACTTTCTTTTTTAATCACTTCAACCTTAGTGATCATATTTACTCATTATGCATTGAGTATCCGTTTCTTCTTCATCATTCTAAAGATAATAGAAAAAAGCTTGCATTTCAGTTATCTTACTCAAAATGTCCAATATGTCAGATTTCATTCAATTCTTTTATCCCAATGGTATCTCAGAATATTATTTTGGCTTCTTCACTCCATATTGTAGGGTGGATCTGTCGGTTAGTTGGAGACCTCCCTCCGAACTGCACGTACGACTCTCATCGAATACATCTTTCCATATGATTGAATAGAAACTACTGAAGTGACTTTCTTTTTCAATCACTTCAATCTTAGTGATCATATTTACTCATTATGCATTGAGTATCGGGGCCATGCCCGAAGTCGTTAGCTCAACCGCAAGGAGAGGGAGGAGAGTCCGATCTCATTTTGGCTAAGTGGGCCAAATGAGGGGATGAGCCAGAATGGTCTGCCAAATGAAGAACCGATGAGCAATGAAGCCTTGGTCGTGCAGTCCCCACGTTAGAAGCCGAGGAGACAGTTTATGTGGAAAGAGAAGGGGAAGATGAAAATGTCGGAATATGTCATAGAGGTCGGTGCATCTTCAGTTTGTTGACTGGAAAAGTTCCTCTACGAACTAAAACAACGCCCTCGAGCCTGGAACACAAAGATCACGCAAAGATTGCATCAAATGGGGTTTCAACCATCGAAATCAGACCCCAACAATCTCTTTGTCCTGTCTTGGAGAATGTGCATTCCTAGGATCTGTCTTGCTAGACCCATATCCTTCATTGAGAATGACTCACTCAAGGCTTTCTTTAGGATTCTGATCTTGATATGGTCCCGTCCAACAATTAGCATGTCGTCCACGTACAACAAGAGGACGAGGGAGTCTCCTCCGCTGAACTTCTTCACAAATATGTAGTGATGGGCCTGCATTTTTTGGTACCCTTGGTCGGCCATGAAGGATTCGAACTTCCGGTACCATTGTCGGGGAGCCTGCTTGAGTCCGTAAAGGCTTTTCCTCAACTTGCATACCAAGTTCTCCTTCCCCTTTTTGAGGAATCCTTCTAATTGCTACATATATATCTCCTCTTTAAGATCACCATGGAGAAAGGTCGTTTTGACATCCAACTGCTCGACTTCAAGGTCCATGCTAGTCGCTATGCTCAACACTGTCTCGATGGATGTTATCTTCATCACCAAGGCAAAAATCTCGTCGAAATCTCGTCCTTTCTTCTGTTAGAAGCCCTTCACCACAATGTAGGCTTTATACCTTGGTGGATTCTGCCATCTCCTGATTTTAGTTATACACCCAATTATTTCGAAGCGTCGTCTTTCCTTTTGGCAACTCCGTCAGCTTGTATGTGTGGTTCTCATGCAAGGAATCCATTTCATCCTGCATGACACTTAGCCACTCTCTATTGTGGGTGTCCCTCCTTGCTTCCTCAAAGCTTTCCGACTCCCCCTCATCGGTTAACATGACATATTCCTTCTCCGGAAATCTTCGGGGGGCCACCTATTATCCAATGATAATTGGAGTTATCAAAGCCAAGTAGTAAGCAAGAAATAAACCACTTCTAACTCTCAAGTCCTGATTTTTGGAATGGCTCTTAGCATAATGAACATAATCTTTAAGAGAAGAAGTTTTCCAAAGAGAAAGAATTAGTAGGTTTTGCGTTATTTCAATCTCAAAAGGGGATTGAAGTAATTGTCTCTTAAAGATGTTGATGAAGTCCTCCGACTCATTGGGAAACTCTTGGGTATTGTAAACCCCAAGCAACCAAGTGGTAGCGTTACCCCCAAGGTCACAATTGACATAGGTAATTTTGGATGCAGATCTAAATGAGACTCCCAATGGCCAGACCACATACTAATGCCTTCTTTGGTGTATTCCTTTTTATCACTTGTGTAAAGTTTCACAACAAAGAATGGTTCCCCATGTTTTTCCTCATTCATGGAAGAATTCACATGCATATCATGCACGCAAGATTCAAGAGCTCCATAAGATTTCTAAAGCTCAAAATCCTCAATCAAGGTGGAATTGAGAACATGTTGCATGAATGGTAGTGGATGTGGCAACTGATGCCATCAATTGTGTGTCACATGCCATGTCGGTGTTGTTGGTTTGCACCATTAAGATGTTTGAAGAAACATGATTGGTTATATTTAAGGACTTTACATAGTAGAGTTGGAGAAGCGTTTCTCAAACAATATTGGACAAAACAATCATGTTTGTATCCCTTTAGATGTGTGAGAAATGATTCAAGAATAAGGACACTATGGTAACACTAAGTTGTTTCAATAACCATGGGGGAGGCAATAAAATGTTTGCTCCTTATCTGTATAGTAAATGACCTTGGTGGATTCCCGAGGCTCAACCATGGTGCCAACTATAAGGCATATCCAAACACTAGAAAATAACAATGAAATGGAGCGGATTTGGAGGAGCTACATTATTTGGGGAGAGCCAGGGCAAGGGCACTTGGCACCCGGGGATTTTGTGGTAGCACAAGCTAGTAACAACCGGAAAACGGACCATGATGTTGCAAAGGTGGAACCCCACTGGAAGTTGTGGGTATGTGGTTGTCGCCCCCTCGTGGAACTAGAATGGAACCCAGGGGATTTTGTGGTAGCACAAGCTAGTAACAACCGGAAAACGGACCATGATGTTGCAAAGGTGGAACCCCACTGGAAGTTGTGGGTATGTGGTTGTCGCCCCCTCGTGGAACTAGAATGGAACCCAGGGGATTTTGTGGTAGCACAAGCTAGTAACAACCGGAAAACGGACCATGATGTTGCAAAGGTGGAACCCCACTGGAAGTTGTGGGTATGTGGTTGTCGCCCCCTCGTGGAACTAGAATGGAACCCAGGGGATTTTGTGGTAGCACAAGCTAGTAACAACCCGAAAACGGACCATGATGTTGCAAAGGTGGAACCCCACTGGAAGTTGTGGGTATGTGGTTGTCGCCCCCTCGTGGAACTAGAATGGAACCCAGGGGATTTTGTGGTAGCACAAGCTAGTAACAACCGGAAAACGGACCATGATGTTGCAAAGGTGGAACCCCACTGGAAGTTGTGGGTATGTGGTTGTCGCCCCCTCGTGGAACTAGAATGGAACCCAAGGGATTTTAGGTGGAAACATGGCAGTAGACTATGCCACTTCTTCGATTACAATTTACAACACTAAATTGGGTCGGGCTATACAATTGTTGTTGGACGGTTCCCTATGCAATGGTTGGCAATATATTGGGCATCCCGAATGAGGTGCTCAGTACCTTTCGGAAATGTCTCTGGCGTCTCCTTGTTCCTAAGAAGATCAAGCTATTTTGGTGGTAGATCGACCATAACATGGTCCCTGTTGGCGAATGGCTGGCCTGATAGCTTTGCCCACTCTGTTCTTCACCTATTGAGACTTTGAGACACTTGTTTCTTGGATTTCCCTCAAGCTCAAAGGGTATGGGACAAAGTGACTTGCTTCCTAGTTGCATGCGAAATGGAAGGAACAACATTGTGGAGTGTGATGACTTGGATTGATCTCTCAGTTGATAGTTGGATGAATGTCTTCAATGTAGACAATTTGTGCTATGAATGCATAAGAGGTAAACTCGTCAAGACCCAATTTGAGAGAGGCTTGAAGACTGCATCCCCTCGGTTCCAGGAGATTTGGATGTTGATCGCAGACTTCACCCTTTGCTATGTATGGAAAGCACATAGCCTAAAGGTCTTCCAAGATCTGGTATGTCCCCTAGAGGAATTGATCATGGATATATGGTTCGGGATATTAGATACATACTAGGGAAATTGGACGAGGTTTGCGGCCACTCCAACGACGTGGTCATTGCCCGTTTGCACTTCTGGAAGAAATGACGGAACACAACGATGGTGGCGTAAGGAGGAAATGGGCCGAGGTTGTACTACCAACCCCCACGCTGGTTGTTTCCTACTCACCTCCCACCCTCCCTTTGTTGTAGGCCACAAGATCCGGCTTGTATTAGCCAATGATGAAGGGCACTAGTTTATAGCTATAGGTACCTACTTACATTAAGTATTCAGTTTGAAAGGATATGTATGCCATGATAAGGATCCTACCGATCTTGAGGAAGCAATGGACATTTTACTTTGTCATGGTCGTACATCAAAGAAGGACCATAATAAGCCCTTGTCATATATGCTTAATCCATCAAATTCACTATGAAGTGGTAGACACTCAATGAGTTCTCAACCCATGACTCTATGAGACCAGTACCTACATGTGGATATTGTTAAAAGAAGAGTCATACAAAGGAGCAATGTTGAAAAATCCAACAAAAATAGTCCAAATTAAAGGGCAAGACTCTTGGTGACTCCAAAGGTCAGTTACTTGATATTCCTGAGGTTCATACTCAACATCTAAGTAGTTGTACAAGTTCCTTTGCACATGTAATAGGACCTTATAATTTGTTTCATGCCAAGAGACTTATCAAAGGGTGTTCAATATATTTCTTATTAGATTCTAGTAGCTCAAAAAACTTCATCAATGATTGCTTAGACTTCAACGAAGTCTAAGTGATTAGACATACAAAGTTCATTTAGTGGTTGGAGTTCAATACATCAAAGGCATGATTCATCAATTGTCGATCCATATAGATACTTACATAAAGAAACTAGAATTTCATGTCATGAGTCTTATATCCACTGATGCAATAGTTGGTTATCCATTGTCTTTGCAGAAATCCTCTTTATTCAAAGATTGGGTGAACCATTTAATATTGCTTTCACTAAATGATTCTCAACACTTTATTCAATGTGTCAAATCTTCGTTCATCTCTTGTCTTTTAAGTGCATTTTTTCTTTTCTTTTTGTTGGAAAATGTATTGTTGTGTACTTGAACCTAATCTCCACATATATGATATATCAAGTGATGAGGATCAATTAACAAGTTCTTGATTCATTCTTAAGGAACTACCAAAAGGGCATGCCTAAGGAACTACCAAAAGGGTTACCTCCTAAATGTGTTATTGACAATTATATTGATCCCATTTTGGGTATAACACTCATTAGTATTCATCTCTATCAACTTAGTCAAATTGAAGAAGGTGAAATTGCTTCAGAACCTGAGGAGTACTTAAGGATGAGTCATCTACATTATAGTAAATCACTTTGGGGTGCACTAGTCCTCTTGGTGAATAAAAACAAAGGAACTTGACAATTATGTATTTCTTATCAACGATTGAATAAAGTCACCATTACGCATAGTTTTTCCTTGCCTTATGCTAATGATTTGATTGATCTTCTACAAGGAGCTAAATGTTTTTTTAAGATTAATTTGAGAATTGGTTATCGCCAAATTCATATAGCTAAAAATTATCTTCCAAAGACAACATTTTCCAAATGCTATAACCATTACGAATTCTAACAATGCCTTTTGGTTTGACTAATTCTCTTGCCACTTTTTGACAAGAACTTGGGGACTATGTATCAACTATCACCAATTGAATAGTTATTCCTTGCCTCGAGCAATTGATTTGATAGATCATCTACAAGGAGCTAAACATATTTCTAAATTTGATTTGAGAACTAGTTATCACTAGATTCACATTGCTAAAAATAATATTCCAAAAATGGCATTTCATACACATTAATGCAACGATATCGAAATGTGCGTTTTTCAATAACTCAATTAATTATCTTGGGCATTTGATCACCAAACAACATGTGAAAATTTATCCTTCTTAAATTAATTGTCTTGGATATTTGATCACTAAAACACTTGTGAAAATTGATCCTTCTTAAATTATATTGGACATTTGATCAGTAAATGATATGTGAAAATTTATCCTTCTTAATTAGATAAAGTCAAAATTTAGTCTACTCCCATCTAGTGTTGCCTTTTGACGGCTAATATTGCATGTCATGAGAATGGTATTCCAAATTTTTTGCCTTGTAAAAAAAAATGCCCTTCAAAAAGTAAATACATCGAATATTTGTACAAAACAATATATTATACATGTCTATCCTTTGCATCTTTCCAAATTTCATGTACAGGATCCCATTGTATTTTGTTGAGCGGCAAGCTCAAGTGGAGCCGGATCGGTTGGATAAGCCTAAGCCGGTGAGCAAGATGGATCAGTAAGCCGGTGAGCAATCGAGCCGGCAAGCAACAGAGCCGGTGAGCTGGGGAGCCAGTTAGCCGGATCCAATCGATAACCGGAATCCTAGTATTAGTTTAGACTACTAGGCAGTTATAGTCTCGTCGTAAGTGTCAGATGCTTGTGTGAGCATTGAAGTACGCGGTACTTTTGTCAGTCCCACGAGGACTTGTATAAATAGTGCTACTCAACATAGTTGTAAGTGTAGAGTTTTTATATTGTTTTGAATATAGCTTTTACGTTCTGCTCTCTCTGTCTCTCCCGTGCACTTTGTGTATTATCTGCTTTCTCTGTTTTCTAACGCTTCCGCAAGTAATCGTTTTCATGGTATCAAAGCGCGAGGGTTGAGAACCTCTGCAACTGACAAATGCTTGAAAGAAAACCCTAACAGGTTGTAAGAACAACAGACAGAGAAGTGATGGATAGAGGAATGGCTAGCTCGCTCCCTGTGCAGAAACTCGACAGATCCAACTACGCATCTTGGTCGTACAAGATGCACTAGTACCTGCTTGGGCATGGCTACTGGAGTTTCGTCGAAGGAGCCAACGAAACAGCACTTGATGCGACACATAAGGATTTCCCAGTGTGGGAACAATTGGCAAGTAGAGTGATGTACTGCTTCGCGTCCAGTGTCGGAGACCAGCTGCCGAGCCACATCCGAGACGCCAAGACGCCGAAGGAGGCTTGGGGAAACCTGAAGAAGGTTTTCGCCGTGAGCACTACAACTCGGAAGCTGCAACTCCGATAGGAGTTGAGCAATGTCCGATAGAAGGACATGTCGGTGGTGGATTACACGGCCCGGATCAAAGAGATCTATGACTCGCTTGTCTCTATCAACGTTACCGTAGAGGAAGATGAGATGGTACAGGTCTGTCTTGGGGGCCTAACATCTAAGTTCAGAGTGTTCCGAACGGCGGTATGTACAAGGGAGAATACGCCGTCATTTTTTGACTTACAGTAGATGCTCCTTGTAGAGGAGAACCACGCCGGTGTGTCAACTAGTGCACCCATTGACAACTGGATGTTGTACATGAAAGCGGATCGGTCCCATGGGTGTGGTGGACGAGGCGGGTTGGCACACAATGGAGGTGGCCGACAAGTCCAGGAACAAAGGCACATAGAACGTGCCGACAACAGTTCCGGACCCTCCGGGAGCAGGGGGGGTCATGGCGGCACCGGAATATGGCAAGAGAAGACTGCAACGGAATGCTAGTACTATGGCAAAAAGGGCCACAGAGAAAACGAGTGCTGGAGAAAACGCGCCGATTCGGACAAATTTGGATCCAACAAGGCTAGCAAGGATGGTCGGCAAAGCTCGCACTACGCGAAGGGATCGGGAGGATCCAAGAACGGTAACGGGCCAGCCTTGGTGATGAAGCACGAGGCGAACTCGATGAAGAAGACCACTTCCAAATCGGAGGAAGTGTGGTATGTTGATTCCGGTGCGTTGAACCATATGACGAGCCACAAAGAGTGGTTCTCCTTTTTGGAGAAACCGGATCAACCAGGAGTAGTCGAAACCGGAGATGACACTCCTCACCCAATCGTGCACGTCGGACAGAAGGGGAAGCTGATGAACGTATTACATGTTCCGACAATCACGAAGAACCTGGTGTTGGTCAGACAGATCGTCGACCAAGGGATGCAGGTGCGGTTTATGCACCTCGGGTGCTTCATCGAGGAAGAGGGCCAGATTATTGCGCAAGGGCGCAGAGACGGGAGGATGTTTATCCTCAACACCAATGACGTCGGCACCGCTCTGTTTGCAAAAAGACAGAAGTTCGAATCGGACATCGACCTGTGGCACAAGCGGATAGGCCATGTCAATTACTAGAGGCTTCAAGACCTGTAAACGAAACAAGTTGTTTTTGGTTTGCCGAAGTTCAGCGGCCGGAAGGCCCAAGTATGTGAAGCCTGCCAACTCGGGAAGCAACACCGGCTTCCATTCCCTACCGAACGTAACCGGAGCCGTAACAAGCTCGACCTTATCCATTCTGATGTGTGGGGACCGGCCCAGAATGTTAGTCTTGGCGGGAGTCGATATTTCGTCTCCTTCATCAACGACTATACGCGTCACACATGGATCTACCTCATTGAGCGGAAGAGTGAAGTCTTCGAGTGTTTCTGGAGTCTCCAAATCATGGTGGAACGGGAATCGGAGAGGAAGATCAAATGCCTGCGGTCGGATGGCGGAAAAGAATACTTTTCCGGCCAATTCAACAGTTATCTGTAGCAAAAGGGAATTCAGCGAGAGTTCAGCTGCAGATACATACCGCAACAGAACGGTGTTGCCAAAAGGAAGAACCGGCCGCTTATTGATGCGGCAAGGGCAATGCTAGAGGAGAAGAGCATGCCCAAATTCTACTGGGCGGAGGTAGTCTGAACGGCTGCCTACATCCAGAACCGGATCGATGACAAGGTGTCAGCTCACGAGCTGTATTTCGGACGCAAGCTGAATTTGAGACACCTTAAGATCTTCGGTAGCATTGCATATGTGCATGTACCGGATGAGAAGCGGAGGAAGCTGGATGCAAAATCGAAAAAATGCATCCTAGTCGGCTATGCTCAAGAGCAAAAGGGTTATAATTGCTATAACCCCCAGACAAAGCAGGTCCGAGTTAGTCGAGATGTCGAGTTCGATGAATCGGCATCGTGGTACTCCTTACCGACTCCGACTTCCGAATCTGACCCAATGCCAGAGGATGACGCTATTGAGCCTGAACTGACCCAGGTAGATGATGATGAAGCGTGGACTCAGTATGAGAGTCCGGAATCATTTCGGTTGAGCGGGCCAAATGAGAGACTAAGTCAATCTGACCAGTCCGATGAGGAACCGGCAAGTAGTGGAGACTCTGCCGTGCTCTCCCCACGCAAGGAACTGAGGAGACGGTTCACGCGCAAAGAGAAAGGGAAGAAAAAGATGTTGGAATTCGAAACCGGCAATGATGAGTCGGATTGGTGTGCATCCGACTCCGGTAAGGAGAAAGGCGGATGTTCGGCATCGAAGATCGAACTGGCCAAGAAGGGCCTCAAACTGGGTAATGGTGAGTTATGCCGGTCCACCCGCCAGAAGGATCCCGTCAAGCGGTACGGGTACAATGAGTACATGGCGCATCACTATGCGTACATGAACAAGGTGGCGGAACTGCGTGAGCTGGAGATGGCGCATCGCTATGTGTACATGAACAAGGATGCAAATTGGCGTGCCGCTATGGAGGAAGAAATGCGGGCACTTGATGTCAACGAGACATGGGACATAGTTGACCCTCCCCGTCACTATAAACCGATCGGATGCAAGTGGATGTACAAGGTAGAGTACAACGCCGACGGTTCAGTTAACTTGTACAAGGCCCGATTAGTGGTGAAGGGATACGCACAGACCCACGGAATCGACTACGACGAGACCTTCGCTCCGGTAGCGAAGATGACGACGGTTCGGGTGGTGATGGCGGTTGCTACAACAAGGAGGTGGCATCTTCACCAGATGGATGTGAAGAATGCGTTTCTTCAGGGTGATCTTGAAGAAGAAGTCTTTATGACTCAACCCCCTGGTTTTCAATCGGAGATGAACAAGTCGGTGGTATGCTGGCTGAAGAAGTCATTGTATGGCCTGAAGCAAGCCCCTCGAGCTTGGAATGTGAAGATCACGCATCGGTTGTGTAAGATGGGGTTTGTGGCCTCCAAGTCAGACTCTTCGTTGTTCATTCGGCAAGGCTCAACCGGTCCGGTATGTATCCTGCTGTATGTTGATGATTTAGTCATCACTGGACTGGGTCTTCTAGAAGTCAACCACGTCAAATTCCAGTTGTCGGACGCATTTGAGATGAAGGACCTAGGGGACCTTCATTATTTTCTTGGGATCGAGGTGATCCGAACCCCCGACAACATATTGCTCTCACAATGACATTACGTCTTGCATATGCTGTACAAGTTCGGCATGACAGAATGCCGACTTGTCTCCACACCCTTGGACCGGAACTAGAAGCTTCGTCCTAACTCCGGACCGGCCTGCAACGAGAAACGGTTCCGACAAATTGTCGGAAGCCTTATTTACTTGACTATCACGTGACCCGACATCAACTATTCGGTCGGAATGATAAGTCAGTTCATGCAGAAGCCGACCATGGAGCACCTTCAGTGCGTGCAACAGATACTACGATATGTACGTGGCACGAAGGACCAGGGCTGTTATACCGGCGAGGTATAACTGAAGGGCTAGTCGGTTACACGGATGCCGACTAGGCTGGTGATGCGTCGGATCGTAGATCCACTTCCGGTTTTATGTTTTCCCTTGGGAGCGCAGATGTTGCGTGGAGCAGCAAAAAGCAGCCAATAGTGGCTCTATCAAGCACTAAGACTTAGTATCGGGGTGCGACTGTTGCCACCTGCGAAGCCATTTGGCTTCGGCGACTACTGCGAGACTTGCGGATCGAGGTACCGACCCCGATCCCGATTTATTGTGATAACATCAGCAGCATGCAGCTCGCCAAGAACCCTGTGTTCCACGCTCGCACGAGGCACATAGAAGTGCATTATCACTTTGTGCGTGAGCGGGTCCTGAGCGGTGAAGTTGAACTACGGTATGTTCACATGGATCGGCAAGTTGCCGCCATCTTCACCAAGCCTCTCAAATCGGAAAAGTTGCAACACTTTACCGACATGCTTGGTGTTCAACATCTCGACGTACGACACTTGAGGGGGAGAAGAAGGGGCAAAGACACCGCCGGAACGGGCAAAGGCAAAGAAACTGTTGCCGACACCGGTAAGGGAAGAACTGGAAGAGGGGGAGACAAGGAGGAAAAAGAAGCCGAGTCGATGAAGAAAGTCGGCACGTCTGAACAATTTAGAACGAGCGGCAGTGGTGGCAAGGTCAAGGAGGACCGAGCCAACCAGAAAGAAGAAGTGTGCACGCATGAAGAAAAGTGCATACTATGCGGAGTTAATCATCATCATCACGACGGCAGTGACCGAGATACGGAGTCAAATGAAGAATTCGACTTCGGTGAACCGGCTGAAGAAGCCGAGGATGGAAGCAAGGCCAAGACTCGGACGTGGTCTGATGTGGTGAAGGGCCTTAAACCGAAAGACGAGTTGGAGGATACCGACTCGGACAAGAGCTGGAACGAGTTGGGAGTGACCGATTCGGAAAAGAGCTGGAACGAATCGGAGAGAGCTGATTCGGATCAATAGACGGATCCGGATGAACTGAGTCAACTAGAGGCCAAGCAGAGACGGATGCAGCGGAAGTCGATGCCATCGCGGAGGAACCGACGGATCGGCAAGCGCCGGAGTCATAGCAGCGAAGGAGCTGAGAGGGGCCTATTGAGCAGACATGCCGACCGAGAAGGTCGAGGCGCGCAAAACCAAAAGGGCCGCGGCAAACGGGACTGGACCGGACGAGGAGCGCGAGCAAGGCGGAGCGATGCCAGGAGAAGTCGGTTGGAAGAACTGACTGCCACAAAGGCTAACACTGGAGCGGCAAGCTCAACTAGAGCCGGATTGACTGGATAAGCCTGAGCCGGTGAGCGAGACGGATCAGTAAGACGGTGAGCAACCGAGCCGGCAAGCAATAGAGCTGGTGAGCTGGGGAGCCGGTTAGCCGCATCCAATCGATAACCGGAAGCATAGTATTAGTTTAGACTACTAGGCAGTTATAGTCTCGTAGTAAGTGTCAGATGCTCGTGTGAGCATTGAAGTATGCGGTACTTTTGTCAGTCCCATGAGGACTTGGATAAATAGTGCTACTGAGCATAGTTGTAAGTGTAGAGTGTTTATATTGTTTTGAATATAGCTTTTACGTTCTGCTCTCTCTGTCTCTCCCAAGCACTCTGTGTATTCTCTGCTTTCTCTATTTTCTAACGCTTCCGTAAGTAATCATTTTCATATTTCTTCAATGCGTGGCCCATTCAATGAGACTCACATTAAATCATCTAAATGCTCTATATTCAATCGATTTCTTTTCATCTCTTTGATGAGATTTTGCTTAGAGAACCCTCTCTCACACGAAACTCTACTAGACAGAATTGCTTGAAGGTGTATCATCCCACACCATCAAGGAACCATAGGTGCAATCAAAAGAAGAAAACATGGCACAAGTACGAGCAACATTGGTAGTTAACAAAAGCAACAATGATATTAGGCAAGCCATTGTAAATTTCCGTAGAGGGAAATATAAGAATGATTTAGCCATTAATAGAGTCAGAAAATGCTCTGGCCATCAACGTTGGATATGTAGTAATTTCCTAACCATAGGAAATAACTATTGATATGATGAGATGGATCATTGTTAAAAGTTGAGGATTTGTATTGAGACAATAATATGCAAAAGCATGAAACGTCAGTCTCTATTAATCTAAAGTTCATACCAAAGAGAGAGAGAGAGAGAAAGACGATGAAGGTAGAAGAAGAAGAAGAAGATTCTCTATTATCTAAAGTTCATACCAAAGAGAGAGAGAGAGAGAGACGACGCAGGTAGAAGAAGAAGAAGAAGAAGAAGAAGAGTCTCTATTATCTAAAGTTGTTGTCCGCCGGAATAGTAACCGACGGACAAGAGCGTAGGAATAAGAAATAATATAAGATCATAATGCATGTAATAGTTCACGCAGGAAGCAGGAACGACTAAATAGACCCTGCGTATATAAAGGATAGAAAACCTCTGATAGAGGGAGCGTGTAATTTTGGGAATGTAAAGAAGCATATCGTAATAGAATTCTATCTTCTCTGAAAATCTGTGTATAGCTACGGCTAATCTACTGTGTGTTTGGAATACCTGAGAGTGTAAGAACGTGAGTGTGTAACCACTGATAAGGAGTCTGTTGTAGCCGTCTCCCTTATACGTTGTTAGGTTATTCTCCTATGTATTATGCATAGACACCACCATTCGTTGTTTCTCAATCACTTGGAGGTCTAGGTCGAAGGACTGACTGCAGACCGTGTTCCTAATCGGTAACACTTTTGGCACGCTTGGTGATCTATGTCTTCTCACAGACGAACAACAACGAATGGATGTTTAGCTGCAGACACCCTAGAGAACCAACACGACAAGACCGACCAATCACAAGGTTCATCACACGCCAGGCACGGGAACGCGCACGACAAAAGCCTCGCCTCAGCGACCTCAGTACTACCTGTCGTGATTACAAGGGTGTTGAGAGACAAGCTCAACATTTGTGCGTAATATGATGTGTAACCAATGCGTAGACTAGGTGCACAAAACCGGTACGCAGACCGATGCGTAGAAAGGCCGTATCGGTGCATAGACCGAAAGGCCGTTAGGAAGATATTCCTCATAAGGAATAGTTTTGGGAGTAAGTGTCGAGGCTCATTTATGAGCAATCAAGTACTGTTCGTACTTGTGTTAGCCCATTGTCAGGGCTTGTATAAAAGTGCTCACTGAGCACATCCTATGTACAGATTGAGTATTATTTTTGAATTTAAGTTCTTGTGTTACTCTCTCTGTCTCTCCCGTGCGTACTGTGCAAACCTAAGCTTTCCATTAAACCTACGTTTTCTGTTGTTCGGTTTTCCTATATTGCTTCTGCACGCCATTCTTTTCATGGTATCAGAGCGCGAGGGTTGAGAACCTCTGCAGCTGACTTTGCTTGAAGGAAAAACCAATGAATCAACTGAGGGCCAAGCGGAAAAGAAGGCAGTAGGAGAAGCGCCAACACCGCGACAGCAAGGGACCTATGAAGGGCCGTGGGAGCAGACAAGCCGGCCAGAAGGGTTGAACAGGCCGAGGAGCGCGAGCGAGCCGTGGAGCTAGGAGAAGTCGGAGCGTAGGTCCGGCAAAATAGGCGGAACCTCAAGTTGAGCTTGAGGGGGAGTGTTGAGAGACAAGCTCAACATTTGTGCGTAATACGATGCATAACCAGTGCGTAGACTGGGTGCACAAAACCGGTACGCAGACCGGTGCGTAGAAAGGCCGTATCGGTGCGTAGACTGAAAGGCCGTTAGAAAGATATTCCTCGTAAGGAATAGTTTTGGGAGTAAGTGTCGAGGCTCATTTATGAGCAATCAAGTACTGTTCGTACTTGTGTTAGCCCATTGTCAGGGCTTGTATAAAAGTGCTCACTGAGCACATCCTATGTACAGATTGAGTATTATTTTTGAATTTAAGTTCTTGTGTTACTCTCTCTGTCTCTCCCGTGCGTACTGTGCAAACCTAAGCTTTCCATTAAACCTACGTTTTCTGTTGTTCGGTTTTCCTATATTGCTTCTGCACGCCATTCTTTTCATGGTATCAGAGCGCGAGGGTTGAGAACCTCTGCAGCTGACTTTGCTTGAAGGAAAAACCAATGAAGAAGAACAAGAAAACCGATGGACAGAGGAATGGCTAGCTCGCTTCCAACGGAGAAGCTCGACAGAACCAACTACGCATCTTGGTCCTACAAGATGCACCAATACCTGCTCGGACATGGTTACTGGAGCTATGTCGATGGAGCAAATGACACAGCACCCGATTTGACACACAAAGACTTCCCAGCGTGGGAACAATCGGCGAGCAGAGTGCTATACTGCTTCGTGTCTTGTGTGGGTGAATAGCTGCTAAGCTACGTCCGGGATGCAAAAACGCTGAAGGGTGCATGGGAAAATCTAAAGAAGATTTTCGCCGCGAGCACCACAGCTAGGAAGCTTCTACTTCGACAGGAGTTGAGCAACCTACGACAACGTGATTTGTCGGTGGCTAACTATACCTCGAGGATTAAGGACATATGCAACTCCTTAGCTTCCATTGATGTGAACATCGAGGAAAGCGAGATGGTCCAGGTCTGTCTCGGAGGTTTGGCGTCAAAGTTCGAGGCGTTCCGAACTGCAGTGTGTACCCGGGAGAATACGTCGTCCTTTTTCGACTTACAGTCAATGCTCCTGGTAGAGGAGAACCACACGGTGCGTCGACGAGCACGCACACCGACAACAAGATGTTGTACACGGAGGGAGAAAGGCCCCATGGTCGTGGCGGATGAGGCGAGTTGGTACGCAATGGAAGCGGCCGACGGGATCAAGGAAGAACGCACCGAAGTGATGTCGACAGCAATTCCGGACCCTCCAGAAACAGGGGGAGTCGAGGCGACGAGAACCAGAAAGGGAAATCCGCCACGGAATGCTGGTATTGTGGCAAGAAAGGCCACAGGGAGAGCGAGTGCTGGAAGAAGCGCGCCGAGTCGGAGAGGTCTGGCTCCGGACATACCGACAAAGGAAATCGGCAGCGATCGCACTATGCCGAAGGATCCGGAAAAGCCGGAAAAGGGTCAGTCTTCGTGACGAGACACAAAGCAAACTCAATGAAACAGTCTGCCCCGAAATCAGACGAGGTGTGGTATGTCGACTCCGGCGCGTCAAACCACATGATGTGCCACAAGGAGTGGTTCTCATACCTTGAGAAACCGACGCAACCAGGAGTAGTCACAACTGGAGACGACACTCTGCATCCGATCGCAAATGTCGGTGAAGTTCCCTTGAGCCATGTCGGGCAGAAAGGGAAACTTATGAACGTGTTACACATCCCGACCATCACGAAGAATCTGGTGTCGGTCGGGCAGATTGTGACGGGAACTGGTCGTTCCTTATGCTCAACGCTCGGCCACAACCGAGCTTAGAATCATACATAGAAAACGGGAACTAAATGCACGACACAAAGGAGAGAAAAGGTACATAGGATGTTTACATGGAAAACCCAAACTAAGGGAAAAACCACGGCAGCCCACAGGCTGCAAACTATCACTATGTTGGAATGTACAAACAGTGAGTTCACGGAGGCAACGACCTCGTGCTCACGATCTTCGCCACAGGCGGCGGTTACAACAGAGGCAACGACCTCTTTCTCTCTCTGTACACTGTTACGCTGTCGTGCCTTTCGGCTCCGGATCGTTTGTGTGAGTCGGGTGGGAACCACCGGGGTTTTGGACTAGGAGAAAGAAAAATACAAATAAGGCTAGTAAAGAATAGGTATAAAGAGTTATAAGATAAGAATCTCGTGAATCCCACGAGTTTAGTATATTTAGTCGATATTTAGGTAGTAAGAGAGAATTATTTTAGCAAATTCGTGAATCCCACGAATATTTTAGATTGATTGATCATTATAGAAAAATAATCAACAAAAACTACAATGTGCTCCCCATCCTTATATAGTGATGGGAGAGACTAAGCATAACTACATGCTTTTTCTAATATGTTCATGCACACTAAATGTGTATGTGATGCTTTTCTAATCCTTGCTTTTATTTGCTAAATATAGTGCTCATGCACGCTAGATGTGCATGAGTCATTTTTTAGTTGCTTGCGTTTTTCTATAAAATATTCACGCACTCTAAAAATGCACGATTTACCTTTTAATAAAGGTAGGTGCAAATAAAGCACTTATAGTTATTAAATCTATTTGTAGAACACTAAAGATAAGGTAGCATAATGGTAAAGTACAAGGTTCAAATCTTGCCCTATGCACGTGATAAATATCTTGATATTCTTATTTTATTTATTTATATGTAATTAAATCGGTTATATTATTTTTACTTATTCACGTAGTGTACGAAATACACTACGACAACGCACTCTAATCTCGTGCAAAACAGGAATGACAACAACAGTAACTAAAAGTTTGCCCTAAGTCAGAAACATATTTACGACTTTTCGGCTATTTACAAATATAGCCTCGATGGACTCTTAGAAACATATTTACGAATATGTCTCTTCATCCGGTTCTCACCAGGTCTGCACCATCCGGCTCTCCGTAGCCGGGTACTCCTCATCCGGTTCTCACCGGGTCTGCACCATCCGGCTCTCCGTAGCCGGGTATTCCTCATCCGGTTCTCACCGGGTCTGCACCATCTGGCTCTCCGTAGCCGGGTACTCCTCATCTGGATCTCACCGGGTCTGCACCATCCAGCTCTCCGTAGCCGGGTACTCTTCATCCGGATCTCACTGGGTCTGCACCATCCGTCTCTCCGTAGCCGGGTACTCCTCATCCGGTTCTCACCGGGTCTCCACCATCCGGCTCTCCGTAGCCGAGCACTTCTCATCCGGTTTCGGCACTGTTCTTCTCTCTTCCCATTCGGAGGGACCTGTCTCCCAACAGATCGTCGACTAGGGGATGCAGGTTTGGTTTACGCATCTTGGGTACTTCATTGAGGAAGAAGGCCGTATTATTGCGCAAGGGCGCAGAGATGGGAGGATGTTTATCCTCGACTCTACTGACGGTGGCACCAATGTTCGCGAAGGGACAAAAAGTCGAGTCGGACATCAACTTATGGCACAAACGGATAGGCCATGTCAACTACCAGCGGCTTCAAGACCTGCAATCGAAACAAGTGGTGTTTGGATTGCCCAAATTCAGTGGCCGGAAGGCACAGATTTGAGAAGCCTGCCAGCTTGGGAAGCAACACCGACTTCCTTTCCCAAACGAGCGTAATCGGAGCCGGAACAAGCTAGACTTGATACACTCTGATGTGTGGGGGCCGGCACAAAACGTTTTTCTTGGCAGGAGCCGATATTTTGTCTCCTTCATCGACGACTACACGCGGCACACGTGGATCTACCTCATTGAGAGGAAAAGCGAAGTCTTCGACTGTTTCCGGGACCTCAAAGGGTTCGTGGAAACGGAAACAGGAAGAAAGATCAAGTGTCTGCGGTCAGATGGCGGAAAAGAATACTTTTCCGGTCAATTCAACGGTTATCTACAACAGATGGGAATTCAACGCGAATTTAGTTGTAGATACACGCCAGAGCAAAATGGCGTGGCCGAGAGAAAAAATCGGTCGGTTGTGGAAGCTGCACGCGCAATGCTGGAGGAGAAGAGCTTGCCCAAGTTCTATTGGGCTGAGGCGGTAAGAACTGCGGTATACATCCAAAACCGGATCAGAGAAAAAGTGTCGGCGCATGAGCTATACTTTGGAACAAAACCAAACTTGCGACATTTACGAGTTTTCAGTAGCATTGCGTATGTACATGTGCCGAAGGAGAAAAGGAGGAAGTTGGGAGCAAAAGCCGAGAAGTGTATCTTGGTCGGCTATTCCGACGAGCAGAAGGGTTATAAGTGCTATAACCCGCGTACCAAACAACTGCATATGAGCCGCGACGTTGTGTTTAATGAGTCCGCGTCCTGGTACTTGCCTCCGACTCCGGATCTCACCTCCAATCCGAGTTCTGACGATGAGGACAGCGAGGCCGAGGTGCCTCCGGCTGAGCGTGAAATCGGGATCCCCGAAGAGAGTCCGATTTCATTTCGGTTAAGTGGACCGAATGGACGACTGAGTCGGTACGACTAGTCCGATGAAGAGCCGACGAGTAGTGGAGACTCGGCTGTGCATTCCCCGCGTAGGAAGCCGAGGAGACGGCTTACCCGCGAAGAAAAAGGGAAGAAGAAGATGTCGGATTCCGGCACGGATAGGAACAAGTCAGACGGACGCGAGTCCGACTCCGAGGGAAGCGGCGACGGGCCTTCAGGAACGAAGTCCGCATCGGCCGAGAAGACCTCGACATCGGCAAATGACCGATTACGCCGATCTACCCGCCAAAAGAACCCAGTTGTGCGGTTTGGATACAACGAGTACATGGCGCATCACTCTGCGTACATGACCCGTGTAGTGGAAGTACGTGAGCCGAGGAGCTACGCAGAAGCGGCGAAGGACGCGAATTGGCGCGCCGCGGTGGAGGAAGAGATGCACGCACCGAAGGGTGTGACGCACCGAAGGACCTGGTTGACGCACCGAAGGGTGTGAAGCCGATCGGATGTAGGTGGGTGTACAAGGTCAAGTACGACACCGACGGCTCGGTCAACCGATACAAGGCCCGGTTAGTGGCAAAAGGCTACGCGCAAAAACACGGCATCGACTACGATGAGACGTTTGCGCCGGTCGCAAAGATGACGACCGTCTGTGTTTTGCTCGCAGTAGCCGCAACCAAGGGGTGGCACCTACATCAGATGGATGTAAAGAATGCATTCCTGCAAGGTTAGTTTGAGGACCAAGTGTACATGGTACAACCCCCCGGATTTCACTCTGGACTGAACATGTCGGCAATATGCCGATTGAAGAAGTCCCTTTACGGACTGAAGCAAGCACCGCGTGCCTGGAATGCAAAAATCACGCATCGGCTGTGTCGGATGGGCTTTGCGACGTCAAAATCAGACTCCTCGTTGTTCATTCGGAAAGGTCGACTCGGGCCGGTCAGTATTTTACTCTATGTTGATGACTTGGTCATCACCGGTGCCGACCTAGGTGAGATCAACCGCGTGAAGCTCCAACTTGCAGCATCATTCGACATGAAGGATCTGGGGGACCTTCATTACTTCCTCAGGATCGAAGTGATCCGCACCCCTGAAGGCATAATAATCAACCAACGTCATTACGCGCTGAATATGTTCTTCAAATTCGGGATGGCAGACTGTAAGTCCTTCTCAACTCCTCTAGACAGAACCGTCAAGCTTCGCCCTAGTTCCGACAAGGTTTGCGATCCAACAAGGTTTCGAGAAGTTGTTGGAAGCCTTATCTACTTGACCATCACCCGACCCGATCTCAGTTATCCGGTCGGGGTGATCAGTCAGTTCATGGCGCGCCCTACCGAGGAGCACCTTGAGTGTGCGCAACGCGTACTGCGGTACATAAGCGGCACTAAGGACCAAAGACTGCTATATCGGGCTGATACAGCCCTGCAGTTGGTCGGCTACACTGATGTCGACTAGACCGGCAATGTTGCCGATCGCCGATCCATGTCCGGACATGCGTTCTCTCTTGGGAGTGCCGCGATAGCGTGGAGTAGCAAGAAGCAGCCGACAGTTGCACTGTCGAGCACCGCAGCCGAGTATAGAGGAGCGGCTATCGCAACATTCGAAGCCATATGGTTGAAGCGGCTACTTAAGGATTTGCAGGTGGAGGTGTCTGATCCAATGACGATCTACTGCGACAACCTCAGCAGCATCCAACTCGCGAAGAACCCCGTCTTTCACGCACGGACCAAGCACATTGAGGTGCACTACCATTTTGTCCGTGAGCGTGTCCTTTCTGGTGAAGTCGAACTTCAATATGTTTCGATGGATCGGCAAACCGCCGACATCTTCACCAAGCCTCTTGGTCTGGACAAGTTGCGGCAATTTTCGGGTGCGTTTGGGTTGCGTCACTTCGACGTGCCGAATTTGAGGGGGAGAAACATCCCAGATGACCACGAAAGGGAGCAGGAAAGGAGCGGAAAAGACCTTGGATCGGCTAAAGAAGCCGAGAGCGGATCCGCGGAAGAGTCCGAAAGCGGACACAAGGGGAGCAGCCGAAAGAAAGAGCCAAAGCCAACCAACCAGGCATGGGGGAGGCGAGAAGACCGGAGACGAGTTGGAGACAGCTAACTCGAACGAGAGCGAAAACCGATCAGAGGTAGCCGAGTCGGTTCGTATTTTTTGATTCAGATACACTGAATCAACTGAGGGCCAAGCGGAAAAGAAGGCAGTAGGAGAAGCGCCAACACCGCGACAGCAAGGGACCTATGAAGGGCCGTGGGAGCAGACAAGCCGGCCAGAAGGGTTGAACAGGCCGAGGAGCGCGAGCGAGCCGTGGAGCTAGGAGAAGTCGGAGCGTAGGTCCGGCAAAATAGGCGGAACCTCAAGTTGAGCTTGAGGGGGAGTGTTGAGAGACAAGCTCAACATTTGTGCGTAATACGATGCATAACCAGTGCGTAGACTGGGTGCACAAAACCGGTACGCAGACCGGTGCGTAGAAAGGCCGTATCGGTGAGTAGACTGAAAGGCCGTTAGAAAGATATTCCTCGTAAGGAATAGTTTTGGGAGTAAGTGTCGAGGCTCATTTATGAGCAGTCAAGTACTGTCAGTACTTGTGTCAGCCCATTGTTAGGGCTTGTATAAAAGTGCTCACTGACCACATCCTATGTACAGATTGAGTATTATTTTTAAATTTAAGTTCTTGTGTTACTCTCTCTATCTCTCTCCTGCGTACTGTGCAAACCTAAGCTTTCCATTAAACCTGCGTTTTCTGTTGTTCGGTTTTCCTATATTGCTTCCGCACGCCATTCTTTTCAAATGGTGATTCTTCACTCTCCAAATACCTCGACGATATGCGGGGAGCACGCTCACCATAGCAACACTGTGGTCTTTCCCGACCCGCCGTAGCCCCCAGCATGGCCTTTGCCTATCCCCGCTTTAACGGCGAAACCGATGCCACAACCCATATTCGCATGTTCCTCAATGTCTGGAATGCGAACCACATGGCGCAGAGCCTTTCGGAGGTGGTAGCGCAGAGCCTTTCGGAGGTGACAGAGTTCGGGTTAACATTGGATGGGCGAGTGGCATTTTGGCATTCACAGATGGATTTGCCAGCAATCATGACCTTTGATCAACTGCAGTCCGCTTTCTTGCGGTTCTTCCATCGGAGGGTTTCACAACACAAAATCCTCGGACAGTTCTACACGATTAAGCAATTGCCGACCGAGACAATCGCAGACTTCAGCTTACGTTTCCAAAATTTACGGCGGAAACTGGAACAGAGCCCCGCGGAGGACGAGGCTAGAGAGACATTCCTGGCAGCATTACACCGACCCATACGGACAACGCTCAACAACAATAGCGTGAAAGGGGAAATGACGGATATGTTCATTGAACGAGCATTACAGCTCGAGTTGGACGAGGAGGAGGAAAGGTTTTCTATGTCGTCTTTACGACAAGCATTACCCCAGGACGAGGAACTCAGGGCATTCCGCAGTGGAGTGCAACATGCAAATCCATTGCCCAATCTGCCACTCGAAGGCTCACACAGTCGAACAATGCGAATACAATATGTTGAACAGAGCCACTCCCACAGTACGCAGCATGGACACAAAACTTCCCCCACGCCGTACTGAATAAAGGAGGCAAGAAGACTGACCACGGTATGTGGATCGCAACTCACGTGACGACTGACACCACCGAAATCGCCGGAATCACAACGATTCCGAGGAAGACAAACTAGAGGATGAGGATTACCCTGAACCTCCGAGTTATGCTAAAGGGGGCTGGCGCTATGAGAATCACCGGCCGACAAACAAACGCGGCGGCTTCAATGGTTATCCTGGGAAGCCGCGACAATATCGAGACCACCAGCGATACGACGAAAGCTCGGGAGATGAGCGACACCAAGAACCACGCTGGGACCAACAGCAACCACCGCGTGCGTTCCGACAAACGCAAGCGGACTGTGAGGAGCAAGTCGCACCAAGGGATTGGCACACACCACCAGGAGCCGAAAAGGGCGAATCAAGCATCCATTGTTTTGTTTGTCAGCAGCCTGGACATTATGCCACGCAATGCCCAACACGGAACGGCAAGGGGCTTGCTGTCAATACGATTACGGCGGAAGTGCAACAAGTCACGACACACCAACAAACAAAAACGGATGATTGGGCTGTGCAAGATGAGATACAACGACAAGCCCAGGCATGGGTGGAAAAAGCAAATGCGACCAATACAAAGCGCATGCAGAAGGAGTTCGCGAATATGTGGGAGCGAGCGTAGGACGAAGGACCGGTGCCAGACCCCATTTGGCAGGCATTAGTGGGCTTCGAGATAACATTAACCATGGAGAAGCTGCTGCAGCTAGTCCCACGCTTCCGCCAGACCATGGAAGAACGGGTGACGGGCATACTCGGGGTGAGCGTCGCTACAAACCTTACAGATGTTAGCGACGGGCTGCCTGTTGTGGATCACAACAACCCGACTATTACATTGATATTACACAGACAGGAAATTCCCGGATGCGTAATCGATGGCGGCTCGGGCATTAATGCAATCAGTGTGAAAACTTGCAAGCAATTAGGCATTTCAGAATGGGAGGCTTGCCCATTCTAGCTCCGAATGGCAGATACCCGCTCAGTACGACCATTGGGGTTAATTCTCAAGATAGGCATTATCGTGGGCGGACATCGCATCAACATCTCGGCGGTCGTCCTTGCCTTGGACGCCCCAGGAGCGTACCTAGTGCTTCTGGGAAGACCATGGCTTCGGGCAGCAAATTTCAAGAAGAGCTGGCAACACAAGTGTATCAGTTTCCGACACGGACGCGCTAAGGTTCGCGTACCTACGGAAGGAAGCACGCCACAACCCAAGGGTATAACACCATTATACGCAGAAGATATAAATATGTTGGCTGGGGTGGAGGATGCAGAATTAGAGGCATACCTAGATGAGCACCCTCGGATCATTCCGCTGTTCGAAATCGACGTCATCACAACTGCAGCAGAATATGCCACGGCCACTATCCTCCACGACGAGGCTTACGAACCAAACTCAGAGTCCATATTGGAACTCAGCAGAGCACGGGTGGCATTCGAAAGGGAAATGGAAATTTCACGACAAGTCACCGCCTCCGCCCTAGAAGAAGTAAATGTGGGTACGGAGTCAGAACCCCGTTTCCTCTCCATCGCAAAGGAATTAAGGTTGGACCAGAGAAACACGATGATCGCACTACTCAAGAAATATAAAGATGTGTTCGCTTGGGCTCACGAGGACATGAAGGGGTTAGATCCCAAATTCTATCAACATAAGATCAATTTAGCAATCGACGCAAAACCCGTCTGATTAAGGACTAGGTTTGTCGGGATACTGTAGGTGAAAATTAGCAAGAAGATCCTGAGCATTGGCGACATGCTCGACGGGCTCCCAAGTACGTTCGCTCGGACTATAGCCGAGCCAATCGACCAAATAATAAAGTTTGTTGCGAACAAATTTGGAGTCGAGGATGGCAACAACTTCATACTCTGGGCCGGCGGTGGTGTAACACGATCGGGAATAGTGTTTGCTTTATAAGATTCAAGAAGAGAACTATGGAAGACCGGATGTATCCGAAGATGCGGAACGTGACATCATTAACCTTACCGGTAATATGGAAAGGACCGAGTCGTCGATAATCCAACTTGTTGCACGGTCAAGTAGTCTTGATGTGACGACGTAAAAGCCATACTCGATCTCCGATGGCAAAAGAGGAGGGAAGCCGATGACGATCCGCGTAAATCTTATATGTTTGTTGAGCATGACGAAGATGAGTAGAAAGATCCATCTGGATCTTGCGTCGTCTCTCCAAATGATCCTCGGCATGAGGATTGGTAGGTAGCTCCGGGGTGTCGATCACCGACCAGCGAGGATGAGAACCGGTATAAGTGTAGAATGGGGTCGAGGAGTGAACAACATTATTATACACAAACTCCGCAAAGTGGAGAATATTAGCCCAATCGTCATGTTGATAACTCAGGAAACACCAGAGATATTGCTCTAGAGTTTGGTTTGTTCGTTCTGCCTGCCCATCGGTCTGAGGATGGTAGCCAAAGGAGAGGTTGCAAGAGACCTTGAGCATCTTGAAGACATGCTGCCAAAATTTGGAGACGAATTGCGGTCCTCGGTCACTGATGATACTGTCTGGGAGGCCATGATGCCGAAATACCTCACGCATGACAAGGGTGGCGGTTTCCTCGCTAGTGATGGCCTTAGTACATGGCACAAAATGTGCCATCTTCGTATATCGATCGACGACGGTTAAGATAGCATCGAACCCCTTTGAGATTGGCAGATCTGTGATAAAGTCAAGACAAATAAACTGACGGGAACCGCAACGCTCCTTATGCGCAACGCTCGGCCACAACCGAGCTTAGAATCATACACAGAAAATGGGAAATAAAACACGACACAAAGAAGAGGAGGGTACACAGGATGTTTACGTGGAAAACCCAAACCAAGGGAAAAACCACGGCAGCCCACAGGCTACAAACTATCACTATGCTAGAATGTACAACAGTGAGTTCACGGAGGCAACGACCTCGTGCTCATGATCCTCGCCACAGGCGGCGGTTACAATAGAGGCAACGACCTCTTTCTCTCTCTCTCTCTCTGTACACTGTTACGCGCTCTCTCTTTTCTTGCACCAACAAGAATATGACAACAATAGTAACCTAAAAGTTTGCCCTAAGTCATATTTATACTAATATGACTTTTCGGTTATTTACAAATATAGCCATGATGGGCTCTCAGAAACATATTTACGAATATGTCTCTTCATCCGATGAGCACTTCTCACCGGGTCTGCACCATCCGGCTCTCCGTAGCCGGGTACTCCTCATCCGGTCTTCACCGGGTCTGCATCATCCGGCTCTCCGTAGCCGGGTACTCCTCATACGCACTGTTCTTCTCCCTTCCCATCTGGAGGGACCTGTCTCCCAACATAGACTACCACAGATTACTTGGAATCAGTAAGGGTTCCAACAAGCCATATGGATGGTGTCGTGGCATCTTTGCTCGGCAGCAAGCATCACAAGTCCGAACGTAGTCATCGACAAAACGTCGCATATGGGGCCACCAAAAGGATCGTTGAACTAGATCCAACGTCTTAGTGCTACCGAAATGTCCCGCCATATGGGTGTCGTGACAACTTTGGACGATTTGAAGGCGACAGGAACAATCAGGGACATATACAAGCTTTTTAAAGAATAACAAACCATCATGATATTCGAATTGTCGGTAGTCCATACCTGGTTGTTGAGACTGGGAACAGGATGCCTGAGAGGTATCAATGTGTGCCAGAATGTCTTGAGCAAAATTGTTCGTCTTCAAGTTCGCACGTATGGTGTCGGTAATCTGGGAATCCATTGGGGTGTGAAAAATCTGCGTTGTCTGCAATCGTGTTGGTCCCAAGATTACTTGCTTTTGATTATCGAACGTTGGATCACCAGGCCGAGGTGCAAGATATGAACGTCGTGATAGTGCATCTGCCTTTCCTTACTGCTTCCCCGGTCGATATGCGATTTTGAAATCAAAACGTGTGAGGAATTGAGCCCACTAGCTTGCCGTCGATTTAGCACACGAGCGTTTTGGAAATAAGAAAAATTCTTGTGATCACTGAAGACGATGACCTGATGTGGAGAGCCCTCCAAAAAGTGCCGCCATTGCACAAATGAATCCACGATGGCTAATAACTCCTTATCATGTATTTCGTAGTTGATTTCCACAACATCGAATTTGCGCGAATGGAAGGCCACAGGATGTAACTCTTCTTTATCTCCTTGTTGAGAAAGGATGCTACCGAGGGCGAAATCTGATGCGTCTGTTGTCCGCCGGAATTGTAACCGACGGACAAGAGCGTAGGAATAGGAAATAGGATAAGATTGTAACGCATGTAACGGTTCACACGGGAAGCGTGAACGGCTAAAAGACCCTGCGTATATAAAGGGCAGAAAACCTCTGATAGAGGTAGCGTGTAATTTTGGAATGTACAGAAGCGTATCGTAATAGAAATCTATCTTCTCTGATATTTGTGTATAGCTACGGCTAATCTACTGTGTCTCTGTAACACCTGAGAGTGTAGAAGTAAGCCGGTTGTAGCCGTCTCCCTTATACGCTGCTAGGTTACGGAGCACATTCCCCTACGTATTACGCACAAACGCTACCGTTCGTTGTCACACAGTCACTTGGAGGTCTAGGTCGAAGGACTGACCATAGACCGTGTTCCTAATCGGTAACACTTTTGGCACGCTTGGTGATCTATGTCTTCTCACGGACGAACAACAACGAATGGATGTTTAGCCGTAGACGCCCCAGAGAACCAACACGACCAGACGGGCCAATCACAAGGTCCATCACATGCCAGGCGGAGGACCGCGCAAGGCAGAAGCCTCGACTCAGCGACCTCAACGCTACCTATTGTAATCACAAAGGTGATTTTCCGCTCTTCAAATACCTCGACGATACGCGGGGAGCACGCTCACCACAGCAGCACTGTGGTCTTTCCCGACCTGTCGTAGCCCCCAGCATGGCCTTTGCCTATCCCCGCTTTAACGGCGAAACCGACACCGCAACTCATATTCGCATGTTCCTCGATGTCTGGAATGCAAACCACATGGCGTAGAGCCTTTCTGAGGCGGTAGCGCACCAGTCCAAAATGACAAAGTTCGGGTTAACATTGGATGGGCGAGCGGCATTTTGGCATTCACAGATGGATTTGCCAACAATCACGACCTTCGACCAGCTGCAGTCCGCCTTTTTGCGGTCCTTCCATCGGAGGGTTCCACAACGAGAAATCCTCGGACAGTTCTACACAATTAAGCAGCGGCCGACTGAGTAGATCGCAGACTTCAACTTCCATTTCCAAAATTTACGGCGGAAACTAGATAGGAGCCCCACGGAGGATGAGGCTCGGGAGACATTTCTAGCGGCCTTACGTTGACCCATACGGACAACGCTCAACAACAATAGCGTGAAAGGGGAAATAGCGGATATGGTCATTGAACGAGCACTACAGCTCAAGCTAGACGACGAAGAGGAAAGGTTTTCTATATCCTCATTACGACAAGCGTTACCTCAGGACGAGGAACGACATTTTCGTCACGCAATCCAATGCACGATTTGCTTGAACTCGGGGCATTCCGCAGTGGAGTGCAACATGCAAATCCACTGCCCAATCTGCCACTCGAAGGCTCACACAGTCGAACAGTGCGAATACAATATGCTGAACAGAGCCGCTCCCACAATACGCAGCATGGACACACAGCGTCCCCCACACCGTACTGAACAAAGGAGGCAAGAAGACCGACCACGGTATGTGGATCGCAACCCACGTGACGACCGACACTACCTGAATCGCCAAAATCACAACGATACCGAGGCAGACAAGCCAAAGGATGATGACTACCGTGGTCCCCCGAGTTATGCTAAAGGGGGTCGGCACTATGAGAATCACCGACCGATGAACAAACGTGGTGGCTTCAATGGTTATCGTGGGAAGCAGCGGCAATATCGAGACCATCGGCGATATGACGAAGGCTCGGGCGATGAGCGACACCAAGAACCGTGCCGGGACCAATAACAACCACCGCGTACGCTCCGACAAACGAAGCCAAACCGTGAGGAGCAAGTCGCACCAGGGGATTGGCACACACCACCAGGAGCCGAGAAGGGCGAATTGAGCATCCATTGTTTTGTTTGTCAGCATCCCGGACATTATGCCACGCAATGCCCAGTACGCAAGGGCAAGGGGCCCGCCGTCAATACGATTACAGCGGAAGTCCAACAAGCCATGACACGCCAGCAAACTAAAACGGCTGATTGGGCCGCGTAGGATGAGATACAACGACAAGCCCAAGCATGGCTTGAAAAAGCAAACGCGACAAATACAGAGCGCATGCGGAAGGAGTCCGCGAATACAATGGAGCAAGTGGAGGACGAAGGACCTGCCCCGGACCCCATTTGGCAAGCACTGGCGGGCTGCGAGATAACATTAGCCATGGAGAAGCTATTGCAACTAGTCCCACGCTTCCGCCAGACCATGGAAGAACGGGTAATGGGCATACCCGCGGTGAGCGTCGCTACGAACCTCACGGACGTTGGCGACGGACCGTCTGTAGTGGATCACCACAACCCGACGATTACATTGATATTACACGGACAGGAAATCCTAGGATGTGTAATCGATGGTGGCTCGGGCGTTAATGTAATTAGCGCGAAAACATGCGAGCAGTTAGGCATTTCAGAATGGGAGGCTTGCCCATTCTGGCTTCGTATGGCAAATACCTACTTAATACGACCATTGGGGTTGACACGCAAGATAGGCATTATCGTGGGAGGACATCGTAGTCCTCACCCTGGACGCCCCAGGGGCGTACCCTGTGCTGCTGAGCAGACCGTGGCTTTGGGTAGCAAATATCAAGCAGAGCTGGTCACACAAGTGTATCAGTTTTCGACACGGACGCACCAATGTTCACGTACCTACGAAGGGAAGCACGACACAATCCAAGGGTATAACACCATTATAAGCGGAAGATATAAATATGTTGGTTGGGGTGGAGGATGCAGAATAAGAGGCATACCTAGATGAGCACCCTTGGATTATTCCGCTATTCGAAATCGACGTCATCGCAACCGTGGCAGAATATGCCACGACCACTATTCTCCACGACGAGGCTTATGAACCAAATCCGGATTCAATATTGGAACTAAGCAGAGCACGGGCAGCATTCGAGAGGGAAATGGAAATTTCACGGCGAGTCACCGCCTCCGCCCTGGAAGAAGTAAACGTGGGTACGGCGTCAGAACCCCGTTTTCTCTCCATCGCAAAGGAATTAAGGCCGGACCAGAGAGACGCGATGATCGAACTACTCAAGAAATATAAAGATGTGTTTCCGTGGGCTCATGAGGACATGAAGGGGTTAGATCCGAAGTTCTATCAACATAAGATCAATTTAGCAACCAGCGCAAAACTCGTTCAGCAACGCTGCTACCGTATGAACCCGAACTACGCGACCCGCGTAAAAGAAGAAATTGACAAACTCCTAAAAACGGAATTCATACGGCCAGTTAAACAAGCCACATGGTTAAGCCGATAGTAGTCGATCCAAAGAAAAACGGTAGAATACATGTTTGCATGGATTACCGAAAATTAAACGACGTAACCATTACGAACGCATTCCCTTTACCATTCACCGATAGCGTCCTGGATGCCGTCGCAGGACATGACATGTATAGTTTTTTAGATGGCTTCAGTGGGTATAACCAGGTACGCATGCATCCTGATGACCAAGAGAAGACGGTATTTGTCACGGATTGGGGAGTCTATGTGGCCGTCGTCATGATGTTCGGGCTAAAGACGGCGTCGACGACATTTCAACGAACAACTACGAAGATCTTGGGGAATATATTCTGGCGTTCATGCAAGTTTTTTTAGACGACTTTGCGGTATATGGGAAAACAATCGACCATTTTATGCATCTGCAACTGTGCCTGGAATGTTCCCGCACCACACGCTTAAGCCTGAACCCCGCAAAATGTGCCTTCGGTGTGACCAACAAGACTCTCCTAGGCCATATAGTCAGCAAGGTTGGAATAGCGGTCGATCCGAACAAGATCTCCACGATTACGCAAGCCAAAACTCCGACAAACGCGAAATCACTCAGCCGGTTTTTAGGACAAATACGATGGCATAGTCGGATGATATGATACTTGGCAGACTTCGCCACGCCGTTACATCTTGTCGTGCATCGGACTCCCTTCCAATGGACCACAACGGAGGACAAGGCCTATGAGGCGCTTAAGATAATGCTCACACAGGCACCCGTCGTACAACCACCAGTTTGGGCGAAGCCATTCCACATATTCGTAGACGCCTTGGACATAGCAATAGGAAGTGTGTTAATGCAACTCACCGAACCAAATTGGTACCAGCCAGTGTACTACGCTAGTCGCAAATTATCAACAGCAGAGCGTAACTATTCCACAACGGAGCGAGAGGTGCTAGGGATGATCTATAGCATCAATAAATTACGACATTATCTGTTGGGGAGGAAATTCATGTTCCACGTGGATCATTCGGCACTGTTGTATTTGGTGGAGAAACAAGCACTGACGGGGAAATTGGTGCGATGGATGCTGCTGCTTCAAGAATTCGATTTTGTAATTCAGCACCGCCTAGGGACGCAACACGCAGTGGCAGATTTTTTGAGCAGACTCGATAATGGAGAAACAGTACAGAAGGACGACGACGACTTTCCGGACGCCAACATTCTGCGGGTCGCCGCACTAGCAGAAAGAACTGAATTGACCTTTCCGGACTAGTGGCTTATGGAAAGGACATACTTTTTTACTACGGAACTGCCTCCACCACAATTACGCACGGACGAGAAGAAACAATTAGTCGTCCGAAGTCGTAACTTCTGCCTGGTAGAAGGAATTTTATATCACAAAGGAAGTGATGGCCTTTGGCGACGCGGGGTACGTCAGGATGAGAAAGAAGCAGTCTTACGGGAGGTTCACTGCGGCACAGTAGGCGGGCCTATGGTGGCCGACTACACAGAAGGACGCATACAAGTATTGCAGAAACTGTGATTTGTGTCAACGGATGGGCCAGCCCACGGAGGGCGCAAGGATGCCACACCAACCCGTATTACCGTTAGACCCCTTCCAGAAGTGGGGATTGGATTTTGTGGGCCCCTTCACACCGGCGGTAGCCCATACGGGCAATAAATACATATTGGTAGCCACGGATTATTGCACCAAGTGGGTAGAAGCAAAGGCACTACGAGAAAATATGGCGGCTGTCACAGCGAGATTCCTTTACGAGCACATCTGGTGTCAGTTCGGTTGTCCGATTGAGCTTATCAGTGACCAGGGGAGCCACTTTCTCAATACGGTTGTTCGAGAACTAACACATCATTACGCCGTAGTCCACAAGAAGAGTACACCATATTATCCACAAGCGAATGGGTTAGCGGAATCCACCAACAAGACATTACAGACCACCTTAAAGAAAATCGTCAATGAAAATAGAACGGACTGGGATACCAAATTACAGAGTGCGTTATGGGCGTACAGAACCAGCTACAAAACAAGCATACAACCAACACCGTTTCGGCTAGCGTTTGGGCTGGAGGCCGTGATGCCGGTGGAGTTTCAAATACCCAGTTTACGCATTCAGGTACGGAACCGACTATCAGAAGCCAAGTCGGAGGAGGTATGGCTACACTAGCTACTCGAACTCGGCGAAAACTCGTACACAGCATGGTTATGTTGGAGCAGGAACAACGACAGCGTAAAGCGTTTGTGGATCAACATCGGAACGCACGGGAAGAGGAGTTCGCGGTCGGTCGAGCGGTACTGGTTTTCCAAACCTGCATGGGCCATATGCCAAGGAAGTTATGATTCCCTTGGAAAAGCCCGTACTGGATAATTGTTCCAACTAGGCACGTTGGCCGGGGAAGTCTTACGACAAAAGGTGAATGGGTTCCGCCTTAAACCTTACCTGGGCCCTACGCCACCTAACCCATTCACCGCCGGACAGGACAAAGCCGAAGAACCCGCGGCGTAAGTGGATGGCCCCACTTGTATCATAATGTAAAAATAGGTTGTATGTAACCGTTACGAAAAAAGAGAAAGAAAAAAGAGAAGATAACGACGATATTAAAAAAGGACTGAATGCATGCACAGACTCCTTGATCAAGAACACACGGCACCACGATGGTTGACTGCCCAATGAACCCTAGGCCACAAAAAGAAGGAAATAGAAGATCTTCTACACAACACAGCAACCCACCTCCTAACTCTAAGGGCTCCCCTCCCTCGCCTTCTCCTCCATCCTATCACTGAGCTCAAGCCCACCGCAACTACCAATGTCCTCCCCACGAGCCCACTCTGGCTATGCCGATCTTTATCTCTACCGCCTTATGTCGATGGCTCATGGAGAAACGCCTAGATGGGTACATCAGGGTCGTAGAGGCACCTCCACACCCGGATGCGTTGGACATCGCTAGAAAGCTCAATATCGACACGGTCACCAACTCTTCCATCCGGAAAAAGTTGAACCTGTCATCACTAGGTGAGAGGCATTTCGAAATCCCTCCTGCAGAGTCACTGCAGAGATACTTCGGCCCATATTCCTCCTCCGCCACAGCCTATAGAACGAAGCAGATCCCGGGTCCCTTTTTCCGTGAAATCGCCAAGTTCCTATTAGAGGTTGGATGCGTACACGTCAACGCATATGGGATGCCCAAGTAGAAGGTGGGTATCATTATTGATACCTTTGAAGGGCGTGCGGTCGACTGGGGAGTCATCACGGGGCCGGCGTTAAGGGAAGGCATGCATGCGTTGTCGCGAAGATTCGCGCGTGCGTGTGCTACTCGAGCGACCACCGGGGTCTTGGACTGGGGAGGATGTTTGCAGAATTATCGAAGAGATGACGATCAATGTAAGATTAGATGAAATTGGTTTACTTGAGAAGAAGAAAGATTGTACACTTGAGAAGTAGAAAAATATGAAGAAGATAAAGACAAATATAATTATATTGATGATAATGGTGTTGGTGATATCACATATTGAGCCCCCCTTACACAAGCTCAAGTAGAGGCTTTTATAGGTCTTTCCATGCTTGTGACATGCACAAAACCATGGGCTAAAACCATGGTTTTGTGCACACGGTTTTGCTTATGTCATGCACAAACCATGGGTTTAGAACCATGGTTTTCTAATGGTTGTTTCATCTATAATTCATATATGAAAAGTAAATACATAAAATCTACACTATATGATAGTTGTCCTAGTGGTAAGGAAATTATCTTGTATCTTAGAGGTGCAAGGTTCAAACCTTGCTTGTGCCCCTCTGTATGAACTCAAGTGCCACTAGGCCTTGGGTTTATTTGCTAAGTGCATGTGCAATGTTGCACATCCTTGGTTTATTCGTCTCACTCGGTTTCACACCGTAGCCGAAAATTGTCACGACAACGTATCAAGGATGCAAGAAGCTCAAGTCGATCATACAACAGTACCTGACAGTGTTATTCCACCCCCCCCCCCCCCCCCGAGGCCTGCCGACACTGCAGCCCAGCAGACCCACGCCTCCGCCTCGATCCGCGAAGCATAGGTTAGCGGAGTTAGCTGCCACAACCCGCCCAACTAGACACACGGACAACGCCGGAAGAGCAAGCGGCGTGCTCCGCGGAAGTGGCACCAGAGCCAGACGTCGAACCACGGCAGGATAGCCCCAGACCGAAACGGCGGAGGTTGGACAGGAAAGATGGGCGGGGATTAGTTAAAGACGTCCCCACGGCGGTAGAGACAACGACCGAAGGCGATGGTATCCCGGACATGGCCCATGAGTTTAGCGCCCTCTTATATAGTTCGGAACCTCTTTTGAGCTCATGGAATTACTGGCAACACAACAGATAAAGGCCTCACAACGAATGGTTGAGGAGCACGCGGACCGCTAGATGATCGAGCGCGCCCTAACACAAACGACGAAAAGCGACGATTGAGGACTGGCTAGCCAGGGTCGGCAGACAGAGGAACGCCGGTGTACACCGAGTGGCAAAAAGCCATTAAACACGGCCCTAGTCAAAGTCCATAGGGAACTGGCAAAGGTCAGCACGGGCGCCAAGGAGATGGCCATTAAAAATAAAAATGTCTGGAAGAAGGTGAAACTGACCCAAGCCGAGCTGCAAAAAGCCAACGAACACATCGCGGAGTTGGAAACTAACGCGACTATGACGTAGCAGGCAACTCCACCACCAAACCACACCATCAACGCCTTGAAGGAAGAGGTTGAGGCTCAGACCGCCATTGCTTCCAAAGCAAAAAGGGTCGTACAACTAGCGGAATCAGAAATTGACCACCTTCGCGCTGAACTTCGCCAATCCTCAGACAGGGAAAAGGATATCTGGGCCAACGACTGGAAGGCAGTAAAAACCCTTGAAAAGAAACTCGTTGCGGAGATAGCACAGCACACCCGGACAAAAGAAGAAAACGCTCAATTACGGGAGGAAGCGAAGAAATCGGAGGCGGCAATCGCGGGACTCCAGACCTTATTGGAGAAAAAGAAGGTATGGTTCGACAAGCAGCTGGTGGGCGAACAGGAAAGAAGGCATCAGCTCGAAATCCGCCTAAACAATGAAATGGAGAAATTAGAAGAACTCCATGCGAAGGAATCCCAGCCGTGGGCGGGCATGAAGAGCACGTACGAAGAAGCGGCTGCAGTTAGTAAGCAAGAAATTGCAAACCTCAAGAAGTCGGTGGAAGAAGCACGTAACCACTGCCAGGCCATCACAGACAATGTGTGTATCCTTCTACAAACGAATCGGGAGAGGTTCACAGTGCAATTGAAAACAGCGCTAGACAAAGGATGGATGGCGTCGACAACCCAAGCGGCGGAATTGCACGCATATCGTGCGGACTGGGAGAACCAGCGAAAAGACGGTCGAGGCTTCTATCAACTCAATGAGGAGAGCATTGCGGCAGTACGCGAGGACCTAGCGTAGGACTATCACGCGCTAGCGGACCAGCATTCCGAAGAACTCGCGCAACTATTAGACGATTTTTGTGAAAGCCAGGAGGATCTGTTTCAACAGATCACACAAGCCGGCAGCACGCGAACAAATGAGGAATCTGTCGCGACACCAATTCCGGACACTGCTGAAGAAGAGGAACCTCAGGCCAGGTCACCAGAAATTACAACTACGGTGAACAGCGCAGACAACGAGCGGGGCCCCCACATTACCAGACAGCGAAACCACTACCCAAGAGGAACCCCATCTACCGAAGCATACGCTATCGGCCGACCACACGAAGAACATTGTGGACCAAGCAGAACCGCAACCTCACTCCCCAAAGCGTACAATGACAGTTGACACCATGGAGCGAGTGACGGAGGAGACGGAGGAGACGGAGCTGCGACCGACCACGAGCCTGCTGATGGCTGAGCCCAACCGCCTAGCCCAAGAAGAGCCCATAGAACCCGGACCGCCCACACAGGACGATCGCGACACCAGGAGAAGCCCTTCCGCCCAAACAGGGAAACCACACCACGGGGCACCTACGAGCCCTATGTCGTCCCCGGACGTGGCCACCGTAGCCGAGCCAAACATCCCGACCATTTTGGAAGAAGATTAACGGGATGGGTCCGACGTGCCATGGCACTGTCCCACAAGCGTGCCAGGTGTTGTCTACTAGAACAGTAACCGACGAACAAGAGCGCAAGAATAGGAAATAGTGTAACATTGTAACACATGTAACGGTTCACGTGGGAAGCGTGAACGGGTAAAAGACCCTGCATATATAAAGGGCAGAAAACCTCTAATAGAGGTAGTGTGTAATTTTGGAATGTAAAGAAGCGTATCATAATAGAAATCTATCTTCTCTGATATCTATGTATAGCTACGGCTAATCTACTATGTGTCTGTAACACCTGAGAGTGTAGAAGTAAGCAACGGTGAGTGTATAACCATTGTTAAGGAGCTCGGTTGTAGCCGTCTCCCTTATACGCTGCTAGGTTACAGAGCACATTCCCCTATGTATTACGCACAGACGCTACCGTTCGTTGTCACACAGTCACTTGGAGGTCTAGGTCGAAGGACTGACCGTAGACCATGTTCCTAATCGGTAACAGCGTTGGCCTCCATGATGAATGGTTTGCTTGTATCCACATGAGCTAGAATAGGTGTTGATGTAAAGGCTTTCTTAAGATGCCGAAAAGCCATGTCCGCTTCATTGGACCAAAGAAATGCTTGTCCCTTTTTCGTAAGTTGTGTGAGAGGTAAAATAATCTTCGAGTAATCCTGTATAAACTTGCGGTAGAAGTTAGCAAAACCTAGAAAACATTGTACATCCCATACTGACCGTGGAATTTGCCACTCTAGCACAGTTTGGACTTTAGCTAGATCCATGGAGATGCCCTTTGAGGAGATAACGTAGCCTAGAAATTCCACTTGCTTGCAGTAAAAGCTACATTTTTCTAGCTTGGCATAAAGACCATTCTTGCGGAGTCGGTTTAGTACTAATAGTACATGAGAATCATGCTCTTCCGGGGTCTTCGAATAAATCAATAGATCATCCAGATAGATGATGAAATAGATATCCATGGCATACCTATTCCGGATGGTGACCTTATTTAAGCCGCGGTAATCAACGACGAGACGAAGTGAGCCATCTTTCTTCTTGACAAAGAAGATGGATGCTCCGGCCGGAGATTTCAAATGACGAATAAACCTGCTTGCCAAGTTCTCCTCTATGTAAGCTCGAAGGACTTCTAACTCGGTGGGTGACAAGTTGTAGATTGGTCCCCATGGTGGCTCTACTCCTGGTTGTAAATCGTAGGGACAATCATAGGGACGATGATGAGAAAGAGTGCCGGCTTTTACCTTGTCAAATACGTCGGCATAAGGATGATATTTCGTCGGAAGTTGCACTAAGGATTCCTCCTTAATATTGTTGGAAGGATGTACTGATATGGCAAATAGGAACATTGCCTACTTGTGTCCTTCTTCGCGTAGTTGACGTAGTGAAATGGTTGAAACGCGATGAGTAGATTCTTGGGGTTGTCAATATCGGACTTCTCTTGTTCTCCAATCTATGTCTGGATTATGTAGTTCAAACCAAGGTAATCCCAGGACAATGGGATGCTCTGGACTACTAATTATATTAAATGATACTACACACGCAAAACAACCTAAGACAACCTGCATGGGTTTTGACTCTTCTACAATATTCCTGGAAGCAATGGGACGACCATCAATGACTACTACATATGCGGGGCAAGGAAGTTTTCTTAAGGATATCTGAGAAGCTTGGGCAAAATTTCGATCCATGAAACAGGAATTGGCTCTGGAATCTAAAAGTGCTAGGACTTGTACTGGGGGAGTACTTTTAGTACTAACCATGACTTGGGCTAGGAACACATTGCTAACTTGCTTGGAGGGAATGGAACCACTAATGGGCTGTACAGATCTAGGGTTGTCCAACCAAACGGCTCTTATTTTGGCTGGACTCAATCGTTTTTAACTCTTCATCTAATTGACTAAGGATTTCAAGTTTGTTTGAGATACTTGGGTTATTAGTACTATTAATACTATCAGACACTCCCAAGGGAAGAATTGACTCGGGTTTAGTACAGGTTACGATTTGATTTACTTGTCTTCTTGGCCTATGGGGACAATTGATTGCGATATGCCCTAGTCCACCGCAATAAAGACATAATCGATTTGCACGTCGTCGTTGCTTTTCTTCTTCCGATAACGGGCCATGTTGACGCATGGTATCGATCTCCATCGGTGTCGGAGTATTTGCTTGAGGTATGTCTCGTGCAAACGGTTTAGCCGCGACTGAGGCGTAAGCGGGCTCCGGCCTAGAGCATGGTATCTATAATTGACGTTCCGAACGTCGTTCGAAAAGGCGGTTGTCACATCGGACCGCTCGACTGATTGCCTCCATAAGAGACTTTGGTTCTTCGAGGAATGTTAGAAGTAGATCTTTGACATTGTTTCGCAGGCCATAGCGAAACTGCTCCATTAGTGCTTGATCATCCCAGGGGATATTTGAAGCTAGTAGACGGAAATCCGCCCCGTAGGCAGAGGAGGCTAGACGATCGCCTTGACGCAATCGTCGGATTTTGTTGATCGTTGTCCAGATGTTGTTTGTATCTCCAAAGCAAGCTTTAAACTCACTAATAAAGTCTTCAAAGTTATTCAGTAAGGGTGATTGTTTTTCCAGAAGCAGAGCAAACCATGCCAAGGCTAAGCCGCTAAGCAACGTGCCTATTAGGCCAACTCAGGATGCATCAGTGGGTTATCGAGAAGGATGCATTTGAATGACTAAGTGTACCTGATTGAGGAATCCCCTAAATTGCGATTGCGTTCCATCAAATTTCACAGGAAGTCCAATCTTGGGCTCTTTATGAAATCCGTGGGGACTTGATCCTTGTTGTTGCAACGCTGCTTCAAGTTGTTGCACACATAACGCTAACTCCCCATGTTGTTGTTGCAACTCCCCATGTTGTTGCTACGTTTGCTGTTTTTCTAGGGCGATTTGTTGAAGATGCCCTAACAAGCGTTGGTTTTCTTGTTCCAAGGCAACAAAATTTTCTTTTAGACATTGTAGCTCAGAGAAAATGGATTGGTATTCTTGGGCGCTAACAAAAGCCATTGTATAGAAAAAGGATAAGAGGATGAAGGGAACCAAAAGAAAGACTAGAGAGGAAAATTGGTTCAAACTGTCAGGCATTAACTACCATTAATTGTAGGTGATTAGGACCCAAAAGGATTTGTTTTTGATGCTCAAATGCAGGTTCCCTTGGACGAAGTTCCATATAAGAGCGTTGAGAAAGCGCATCTGCTTTGCCTTACTGCTGTCAGGAACAGTACTAAGACAGAGAAGGAATTAGTACTAAAAGAAGTATTAGTACTAAGAGAGGTGAAGAACTCTCGAGAGAAGGAAAGAGTGAGTGAGAGGGAGGGAGAGAGAGATCAAGAGAGAGAGAGAGAGAGTGATGATAAGAAAAGATATATATTATGTGAAGAAAATGTACAGTAGCTAGGAGGCTTAAGACTGGCGTTGAACCGATTTGGTTCGAAATTTTGCCTTGTGCCTCCTTTTATAGTGTTCTAAGGAATACTCCTGAAGTTTCTAGAATGTTCCAGAGAAATCTGGAATATACATCAATTTTCTATGATAAAACATAAATGAAAATAATATTTTATGTATTACAATGTATAGTCTAATGGTCAAGAGCTCGACCCATGTAGTATAAGGTCATGGGTTCGAGTCTTGCCATATCATGACCCTATCCCCCTTTTAAAACGACGAGTGTAACGAGTCGTTTTGGATTGAGGACCCAGTTTGTTTGGATATTGACGATGGAAGTCTTCAAGAAGAGCACGAGCATTGGTGACATTCTCTATCGGTTCCCAAGTACGCTCGCTGGGACTATATCCTAGCCAGTCGACTAGATAGTAGAGCTTGTGGCGAACAAGCTTGGAATCAAGGATGGCGGCAACCTCGTACTCAGGTCCATCTTCAAGCTCGATCGGGGGTGGAGGCTGTGTAATACGTCCTGGGATGGTGCTTTCTTGATAGGGTTCGAGGAGAGAACTATGAAACACCGGATGTATCCGAAGTTGTGGAGGTAGATCAAGACAAAAAGCGACATCATTAATCTTTCCGATAATACGGAAAGGACCTAATCGCCGATAATCCAACTTCTCGCATGGGCCTTGATGTGTCGTCGGAGTAGCCATACCCGATCTCCAATGTTAAAACTAGATGGGAGTCGATGACGATCCGCATAAACCTTGTGTGTTTGTTGAGCTTGTTGGAGATGAGTAGATAAATCCGCTTGTATCTTGCGTAACCTCTCCAAACGATCCTCTGCGTAAGGATTTGTGGACACCTCTAGGGTTTCAAGTACACACCACCGGGGGTGACATCCCGTATAAGCATAAAATGGCGTAACTTTCGTGGATGCGTGGATAGAGTTGTTATAGGCAAATTCGGCGAAGTGGAGAATATCTGCCCAGTCATCCTGATGATAGCTGAGAAAGCACCGCAGATACTGCTCCAGCGTTTGATTGGTTCGTTTGGCTTGGCCGTCGGTTTGTGGGTGGTAGCCGGAGGAGAGGTTACAAGTGACCTTGAGCATGTTAAAAAGGTGCTTCCAGAATTTTGACACGAACTAGGGTCCACGGTCGCTGATGATACTATCGGGAAGTCCATGATGCCGACATACTTCACGCATGACAATTTCGGCAGTGTCTTCACTGGAGATCTCCTTAGTACACGGCAAGAAATGAGCCATCTTCGTATATCGATCGACCACCGTTAGAATCGCATTGAACCCCTTAGAGACTGGAAGATCTGTGATGAAGTCTAGAGCAATGGATTGCCACGGCTTGCTTGGAATTGGTAATGGTTCTAATAAACCATATGGATGATGCCTTGGCATTTTCGCTCTGCAGCATGTATCACAAGTCCGAACAAAATCCTTGACAAATTGTCGCATACAGGGCCACCAGAATGATTGTTGTACTAAATGTAGTGTTTTAGTACTACCAAAATGCCCAGTTGTATATGTGTCATGACAGTTTTGTACTACTTGAAGGCGACAAGAACCATTAGGAACATACAAAAGTTCTTTAAAGAAGAGTAATCCATCATGGTATTTGAATTGCCGATAGTCCGTACCTGGTGGTTGCGACTGTGAACACGACGCTCGAGAGGGATCAATTTGTGCTAGTATAGCTTGGGCGAACGCATCTGTCTTCAAGTCTTCGCGTATGGTATCGATAACGCGGGAATCCATGGGCATGTCAAAGATCTTTGTTGCTTGCAGTCGTGTCGGTCCCAAGATGACTTGTTTTTGGTTATCGAAAGTTGGCTCGCCGGGATGGGGTGCTAGGTACGAAAGCCGTGATAATGCATCGCCTTCCCTTGGTGCTTCCCCGGACGATATGTAATTTTGAAGTCGAAACGCGTGAGGAAGTGGGCCCACCGAGCTTGACGTCGATTCAACACACAAGCATCCTGAAAGTAGGCAAGGTTCTTGTGGTCACTAAATACGGTGTCGTGAAGAAAACTGTCCACAAGCGGAATCGGTGCACCGGAGCGTAGGAACCGGCTCTTCATGCATGTGCGTCTTATGTAGTACATAAGAGAGAATTAGGTACATAGAAGATCCTAGGTAGGTAGATTCGGTAGGTAGGAAGTTAATGGGAAACGGCTCCTTTCTTGCCTATAAAAGGAGGGAGACGAGGAGGAGTGGGGGGATCGCGGTTAGAGAGGACGAAGTGTTGTCGGGTTGTGGGCCGAAGGCTTCTCTCTCTTCCATACTCCATAGCTTCTTTCTGTGTAGGGTTTCGGGAGGCTCGTGCTGCTCTGAGGAATGCCCGACTGCTTCCGGCAGCACCTCCAACCTACTCCTTTCTTTTTGAGCGTTTACGAACAGGCATCGGCATCTGTTCGCTAGCCTGTTCGGTTGTAACCGACTTCGTGCTTCTTGTTGTTTGTCCTTGTTAATATATATATACATACATTCGTGTCTCTCTACGTCGTGTCCCACTCGCGTCTTTGTGTCGAAGGGCCGTGTCCCTGTGAATCTACGCCCACACGTAGTGGGTCCCTTCCCTTCTCCTTTGTCTCTTGCTCTTCGGTACAAGACCCCCGAGGCCCCGCCTCATTCCACGAATCCGCGAGGAATACCTCGACATCTTGGTGAACCCGACGTGAAAGAGGCAGCAGAAGAGCAGAAGATGAGGGGGTCGGATCTTGCAGAGGCCATGGCTTTGGCCGTGGATCGGATATTGAGCGCACGCGAGGGCACCGGCGCCCTCGACAGAGCCATTGAGGCGGTCGTCGGTACGATCGGCAGGTTCAGCGGAAAGGATGCCACGAAGTATTTGGCGTCCTACAGGGCAAAAATGCTGATGCGGGACATTCCAGAAGAGAGGCGTCTTGCTGGGTTCCCTCGAGTGGCGATGCCGGGCATCCATGCGGAGGTGCTCGAGGTATCGGCGGAGAGCCGTACCTGGGAGGAGTTCGAAGGCCGACTCCTAGAAAAATACGGGCTGGACGACGCGCTCCGGCTTTCAAAACAGGACTTCATGGAATGGGTGGAGTCCCCCGGCAAGGGAAGAAACACGTCGGCACTCCTCCGAGAGTTTGAAGAACGCTTTGCGCGCCTTTCGGCGCTTGACCGAACCATTCTGGATACGAGCCGGGTGTTGGGATTTTCGGTCCCTCCGGATGGGATGTCCGGACATGAATGACGGCAAGCCCGGTTACGGTTACGGAACCGGATGAAGATACAGGCCCGGTGAGCGCACTCTCCGGATATGAAGAGTACCCGGCTACAGAGCCGGATGACGGAGCCCCGGCTACGGAGCCGGATGATGAAGACCCCGGCTACGGAGCCGGATGACGAAGACCCGGCTACGGAGCCGGATGATGAATGTACCCAGAGAGAGATCCGGATGCGGGGACATATTTATAAATATGTTTGCCAAGGGCCCTTGAGGCTATATGTGTAAATAGTCCGAAAGTCATATGTGTATAAATATGACTTAGGGCAAACAGTTTATGTTGTTGCTCATATTTTTCTGTTTTCACTTAGAGAGAGTGAAGAGAGCAGCCGAGAGAGAGAGAGAGAGAGAGAGAGAGACGAGGAGGTCGTTGCCTCTGTGTATTACCGCCGCTTGTGGCGAAGATAGTGAGCTCAAGGTTGTTGCCTTGAAGCTTCACCATTGTACATCTCTGTTCATAGTGATAGTTGGAGTTTGAGGACTCCCGTGGTTTTTTCCCATTTAGGGTTTTCCACGTAAAATATCCTGTGTACTCTTCTCTCTACTGTCTTCGGGTACTTTGTATTTCCTATTTTCTGTGAGTTAATCCTATTTATTGGTTGTGGCCGAGCACCGTTTGCAACAAAGTGGTATCAGAGCGACGGTAACACAGAAAATGGAAGGCGGCGGCAGCGGGCAGCCGGGGATGATGGTGCTGAATGCGCAGAATTACGCCGACTGGAAGATCAAGATGGAGGATCTTCTTATTGTTCGGGACCTGTACGAACCGATTGACAGGTCGGAAATACCGAAGGGGGTACTTGAGTCGGAATGGAGGCTTCTAAACCGGAAAGCCGTTGCAACCATTCGGCAATACGTCGATGTAAGTGTTCTGCAACATGTGGCGAACGACACCAACGCATACGAGATGTGGCGGAAGCTGTCGGGCCTCTACGAGAGGAAGAATGCGTTGAACCGGACCTCCCTGATGAGGAAGATTGTGAACCTCAAGTACCGGGACGGCGAGAGTATGGTGGAACACGTAAGCACGTTTATGGGATTCGTGAACCAGCTTGCGGCGATCAAGTTCCCGCTGGAGGATGCAATGCAAGCCATCATTCTGATGTGTACATTGCCGGAAAGTTGGGAGAACTTGGTGGTGACTCTCAGCACCTCCTGCACCGAAGATAACTTGTCTTTACAAACGGTAAAGACAAGTATTTTGAACGAAGAAGCGCGTCGGAGAGATAAAGAACCGGCCTCCGACTCGAAGGCGCTGCTTACCGAATCGGAACGGGGAAGACAATGGAACCGGAGTCCGCAAAGACGGGAGAAGTCGGGGACCCGGTCGCAGTCAAGAGGAAGACCCACATGCTTCCACTGTGGGAAGCCGGGGCACTTCCGGAAGAATTGTCGGCATTACCGAAAAGACAACGGAGCCGACGACACTGATTCGAAGAAGTCACCGGAGCGAAACGGTGCATACCGGGGAGCCACGGACCGGAGAGGTTCGGATCGGCGAGGGCAGGACCGGAAAGGAACGACGGCACTCGCGGCAAGTGAAGAGGAGATCATGCTCATTACCGAAGAGAGGGAGCTGAACCTTGCCGGAGAAGAGATGACCTGGGTGGTCGATTCCGGAGCGTCGTTCCACCTGACCCCGGAGAAGAAATACTTCTCATCCTACACAGCCGGTGAGCATGGCTGTGTCCGGATGGGAAATGAAGGTACGTGCCGGATTGCCGGCATAGGAGACGTGTGGCTGATGACATCAACCGGATGCAAGATGCTGCTGAAGGATGTCCGGCACGTTCCGGAGGTTCGATTGAACCTGATTTCGGCCGGGAGGCTAGACGATGAAGGCTACACGGGTAGCATCCGGAACGGTGTCATGAAGTTCAGCAAAGGGAGCCTGATAGTGGCTCGGGCCCGGAAGGTCAACACACTGTACCTTATGAATGCCCGGTTGTGTCCGGAAGAGTTGAACGTGGCAGCCGACACTGCCGGTGAGCTGTGGCACAAGAGACTGTGCCACATGAGTGAGAAGGGGATGAAGAGGCTTGCAGAAGACAACCTCATTCCAGTGAAGCATGTGCACCTGGAGAAGTGCACCGATTGCCTGGCCGGTAAGCAGAACCGAGCCTCCTTCCACTCAAGGCCACCGACGAGACGTAGTGCACCATTGGAGTTGGTGCACACTGATGTGTGTCAGGTAGAAACGAAGTCACATGGCGGAGCCCAGTACTTCGTAACATTCATTGATGATCACAGCCGGAAGCTGTGGACGGCACCGTTGAAGACAAAGGACCAAGTATTGTCCGTCTTCAAAGAACTCCACGCGAGAGTGGAAAGGGAATCCGGCAAGAAGCTGAAAGCGATACGAGCGGATAACGGAGGGGAATACCGGGGGCAGTTCCAGGAGTAATGTCGCTCAAAGGGAATCCGGCTCGAGTTTACTGTGCCGAAGACGCCGGAACTAAACGGGCTGGCCGAGAGGATGAACCGGACCATAATTGAGAGGGTCCGGAGTATGCTGGCGCATGCGAAATTACCCAAGGGGTTTTGGGCTGAGGCAATGTCGACGGCGACATACGTGATAAACAGATCACCCTCAGTACCTTTGGACGGGGACACGCCGCAGAAAGTGTGGACCGGTAAGGAAGTGTCCTACCGGCACCTGAAGGTGTTCGGGTGTCTCGCATACGTGCATGTGGCAAAGGACCGGAGAGGAAAGCTAGATCCAAAGACCCGGCCATGCATATTCCTCGGTTACGGCGATGACGAGTTCGGCTACCGAGTATGGGACCCGGTCGACAGGAAGATATTCAAGAGTCGAGATATCATCTTCATGGAGGACAAGACACTCGCCGACTGGGAGTCGGAGAAGAAGATGAAGAGCTCCAAGTCGACCGGTGAGGATCAACTCTACGAGGAGCAGTCCCGACCGGCAAGGGACCGGTTAACACTCGAAGATCCGGCCGAAGACGGTGAAGAAACAGAACCGGCCGAAGAAGATGAAAATGATACCGGAACCGGCCCCGATCCCGAAATGGATTCGGATGAAGAAGAATCAGAAGAACCGGTTACCGAAGCTCCGGAACGGAGATATCCTCTAAGAGAGAGAAGGGCCCCCCGGAGATTTCCGGAACCAGAGCACGTGCTGCTAACCGACGAGGGGGAGCCGGAGAGCTTTGAAGAAGCGAAGCATGACACCCATAGCCGCAGGTGGCTAAGTGCCATGCAGGAGGAGATGGATTCCCTGCATGAGAACCACACATATGAACTTGTGGAGTTGCCGAAAGGAAAACGGGCACTCCGTAACAAGTGGGTGTTCAAGCTGAAACCGGGAGATGCCGGAAACCCCCCGAGATACAAAGCCAGGATCGTGGTGAAGGGGTTCCAGCAGAAGAAGGGCGTCGACTTCGACGAGATATTTGCCCCGGTAGTGAAGATGACCTCCATCCGGACGGTGCTGAGCATAGCGGCAAGCATGGACCTCGAGGTAGAACAGATGGACGTGAAGACGGCATTCCTTCACGGTGACCTCGAAGAAGAGATCTACATGCAGCAACCGGAAGGATTCGAGAAGAAAGGGAAGGAGCACTTGGTATGCCGGTTGAAGAAGAGCCTTTACGGACTGAAGCAGGCTCCCCGGCAGTGGTACCGAAAGTTTGACTCCTTCATGACCGATGAAGGGTACCACAAAACGCAGTCCGACCACTGCGTGTTTGTGAAGAAGTTCGACGGAGGAGACTCTCTAATACTTCTCCTGTACGTGGACGACATGTTGATCGTCGGACGGGACCAGGTCAAGATACGGATGCTGAAGAAGGCTCTTCACCGAATCTTCTCAATGAAGGACCTGGGTCCGGCGAGGCAAATACTAGGGATGCACATCATCCGGGACCGGAAGAAGAAGCAGTTGTGGCTGTCACAGGAGAAGTACGTGACAAAGGTGCTTCACCGGTTCAACATGTCGGAAGCAAGACCGGTCGGATCAACCCTCCCGGCAAACTGCAAGTTGTCCAGCAAGCAAAGCCCCAAGACAAAGGCTGAGAAGGAGGACATGATGAAAGTACCATATGCCTCTGCCGTCGGAAGCTTGATGTACGCAATGGTGTGTACAAGACCGGACATAGGATATGCAGTCGGAGTGGTGAGCCGGTACATGAGCAATCCCAGCAAAGAGCACTGGAACGCGGTCAAATGGATACTCCGATACTTAAAGGGCACTTCGAACATGTGTCTCCGATTCGGCTCCGGTAAGCCCGAACTCGATGGATTTACCGATTCGGACATGTCGGCTGATGCGGATACCAGCCGGTCTACATCAGGGTATGTAATGACATATGCAGGAGGAGTTGTTTCGTGGCAGTCGAGGCTGCAGAAGACGGTTGCGTTGTCAACCACAGAGGCGGAGTACACTGCGGCTGTTGAAGCCGGCAAGGAAATAATATGGATGAAGGACTTCATTAGAGAGCTCGGGATCCGGCAGGAGGAGTACCGACTCTACTGCGACAGTCAGAGTGCCATCCACCTTGCGAAGAATGCGGCCTATCATTCCCGGACGAAACACATCCAGCGTAGATACCACTGGATCCGGGAAAGGATAGAAGACAAGGAGTTCGTGCTGACGAAGATCCACACGGACGAGAACGGGTCGGATATGCTGACCAAGGTGCTCACACCCGACAAGCTGGAAGCATGCCGGAAGAGGATCGGACTGGAGAGACATCCCATGCCGAAGTGAAGGGGGAGTTTGTTGGGATTTTCGGTCCCTCCGGATGGGATGTCCGGACATGAATGACGGCAAGCCCGGTTACGGTTACGGAACCGGATGAAGATACAGGCCCGGTGAGCGCACTCTCCGGATATGAAGAGTACCCGGCTACAGAGCCGGATGACGGAACCCCGGCTACGGAGCCGGATGATGAAGACCCCGGCTACGGAGCCGGATGACGAAGACCCGGCTACGGAGCCGGATGATGAATGTACCCAGAGAGAGATCCGGATGCGGGGACATATTTATAAATATGTTTGCCAAGGGCCCTTGAGGCTATATGTGTAAATAGTCCGAAAGTCATATGTGTATAAATATGACTTAGGGCAAACAGTTTATGTTGTTGCTCATATTTTTCTGTTTTCACTTAGAGAGAGTGAAGAGAGCAGCCGAGAGAGAGAGAGAGAGAGAGAGAGACGAGGAGGTCGTTGCCTCTGTGTATTACCGCCGCTTGTGGCGAAGATAGTGAGCTCAAGGTTGTTGCCTTGAAGCTTCACCATTGTACATCTCTGTTCATAGTGATAGTTGGAGTTTGAGGACTCCCGTGGTTTTTTCCCATTTAGGGTTTTCCACGTAAAATATCCTGTGTACTCTTCTCTCTACTGTCTTCGGGTACTTTGTATTTCCTATTTTCTGTGAGTTAATCCTATTTATTGGTTGTGGCCGAGCACCGTTTGCAACACCGGGTCCTACTGTTCGTCAAGTCGGTGGACAAGCGGGATCGGGATCAAGTCGGCTCCTTGCTGGAAACCGAAGACGGGCTGACGACCGACTGGGCTACGGTTAAGAGAGTCTGTGGCCGTTTCGACAATCGGTGAGAATGGGCTGATAATGGGGCGGCCGGTGCGGGCTCTGTCACAGCAAGGAGGCTTGAACCAGCACCGCAAGGGCGAAGGGCAGAAGCCCGGGAGTGGCTCGAAACCAGGTCGGCTCCGACCGGCATGGTCAATGACTCGTCCGGAGGAGCAGCGCTGGAGGAGTTGACGCGGGCGATAAAGGATCTCCAGATCGCCCAGACTCGAAGGGAAGGCGGCGAACCGGCTCGTGACCGACGGCCGGTAGCAGGGAACAGGTGCATGTGGTGCGACGAGGTCGGCCACATTTGGAAGGACTGCGGCGATTTCGCAGAGGCGTTGAGGAACCGGGTGGTGTACCTATGGGAAGGTCGGGTGCACGCCAGCGATACCAGAAGGGCCCTAAACCGGAACGACAGGCGAGGAGGTATGAAGAGACTAATGGAAGAGGCAGCGGCCCGACACGTGGAGGCCATCCACTACTCGGCGTCGGCCGGTATTCGGGTCGGGGGCAGCGAGGCCCGAAAGGAGAGCAAAGACGGATTCTGGTCGGCAATGCTGGAAGGCCTCGCCGGCGCACGGCTGAGGAAAGATGAAGCGGACCGCGCTGAGAGACGGGTCCGGGAAATAACCGGGTGGAGCGACCCGGTCGAGGAGAAGACGGGCTTCGTAGAAGCCGCCTGCCGAAACTACGAGGCTCTGGTAGAAGACAAACGAGTAGGGAAAGCCAGAGCGGCCGGGCCCTCACAACGATACGAGACCCGATTCGGGCAACGACGGAACGATGCCGGTGGGTCCAGCGCGTAAGATAACCCAGGAAGGGCGGATACCGACTGGGGGTGGAAATAGAAAGGACCACGGACCTACGAAAGGTCCTAGAAGAACGGATCCTCGACAGCAAAGTGGAGTTGTCATTGCGGGAGGTGCTGGGGATGGCTAAGAAGGAGTTCCACGACTCCATTGTGGACTTGGTGAAGCGGAAGAGGCTGTCGACGGAGACGGAACCGGAAAGACCGGTGGAGGTGCGGACGACGCACATCGACGACTTGGCACTGGAAGATGAGTGGGCGGAGAGCCACTATTCGAGGCCACACTAGGCCCGAGCGACCACGGAGACCCAGGTAAAGATCGGAGATGTTCAGGAACCGGTGGTGGCACTGGTGGACCACGGTTCGGAAATAAACTTGATGTCCATGGACTTCTATAAGAAGGGAAAGTGGCCGATCAACACCAAGCACGGGTGGAAGATACGGGCGGCGACGCGCGCCACCGAGGAACTGCACGGGGCCTGCTCGAACGTGCGAGTCAAGATCGGCGACGTCGAGATTGACCAGCACTTCTTCGTACAGGAGACGTCCTCGCACCCAGTCATATTAGGGGAACCATACATCACGGCAGCGTGAATGGAGACCAAGGTGCTGGAAACGGTTCGGCCTATGCGAGGGTCAAAAGCCAGGACGGGCGCCATTCGGTCCAATTTCTGACGGTGCGGCCGAACCACGAGTGAAACCGCGAATCCCTCGGTGGCGAGAACCGGGAGGATTTTTAGAGAGGGCTGCCAAGGCGTGGGGCCTAGACAGTCCGGACACTCGGAAAAGACCCCACAGCTGTACAATAGAACCGAAACCGAAGAAACTTTGTACGATAGGTAGAAAAATTTTCTTCTCCAACAACGGAGGGTGTATGATAGTCGGCATCGTTGGCCGAGAAAAGGCAAGGGCGGAGGAGCGACTTCGAGCGTGCGGAGTTCTCGGCCCGAACGAGGAAATCAGCGGAGCCGTGGAGGCGGTCTCCTTCGACGACACCTTGGAAATACTGAGGGAGGTAGCCAGAGAAAACCTTAACGAAGACCGGACGATACCGGTATGTTCCGAAGAGATGTACGAAGTCATCGCGAACTTCAGTCAAGGGCTCGGGTCGATTCGGACGGCCCGGGTTAGCACGAAGTACAAGACGGTGGACCGGAAGGTAAGGCCAGTCGCGGCACCCTTACCGGAGGGCAGCGAGTCCCGAATCAGAGGGGTTGCGTCGGACCCCAGTTTACGAGATCCGGTCTGCATAGGACACACCTTCACCGACGGGACGCTCCGGGAGCTCAAAATCGGTGAGGACGAGTTCCTACTGCCGGCGGAGGAAGACCGGTTTCGGAGGATGCTCAGAAGGCATGGGAAAGCCTTCGCATTCTCACCGGAAGAGATCGAGTGCATAGACTCGACAATCGTGGAGCCGATGGTGATATTCACAGTACCACATGTGCCGTGGAATCTCAAGCCGATTCCAGTACCGAGAGCTCACATCCCGAAGTTGATGGAGCTATTGAGGCAGAAAGTCGATATGGGCATTCTCGAACCATCGAGTGCCCCATACTCGAACCGATGGTTTACCGTACCAAAGAAAAACGGAACATTGCGCTTCATTCAAGACCTGCAGCCGGTCAACAGAGTGACCATTCGGAACGCAGGAATCGGACCGACCATAGACGAGTTCGCGGAGGCCTTCGCCGGAAGGTCGATTTACTCTGTCGGTGATCTGTACTCGGGGTACGACCAGTTCCAGCTAGTCGTGGAGAGCAGAGACATTACGACGATGCGAACTCCCCTCGGCCTAGTGCGAATGTGTACCCTGCCACAAGGAGGGACCAACTCGGTGGCCCACATGATGAATGCAATGAACAAGGTACTGAGGGATTGCATCCCGGACATCACCATGCCATTTCTAGACGACATCCCGATCAAGGGGTGCCTCGTGGAAGAGAAGGACGAGACACTCGGGCCGGACGGATGCCAGCGATTCGTGGCAACACACATCGACGACTGCGAGAAGGTGCTACAAAGGCTAGAGGTTGCGAGGCTCACCTTCTCCGGGGAGAAATCGGCCTTCGAGCAATCAGAAATCCTGGTGGTCGGACACCTATGCGGACCATATGGCCGGAAGCCGTCTCCAGCAAAAGTAGAAGCCATCTCCGCGATGAAGACCGACTGTAGCTCGGTTACGGAAGTTCGGAGGTTCCTGGGGGCGTGCGCATTCTACCACATATGGATCCCGCATTACGCCCACGTTGCGGAGCTGCTATACGGGTTGCTGAAGAAAGGGCGAAAATTCGAGTGGCGAGACGAGCACACGGAGTCGGTCCGGAAGCTGCAGGAAGCTCTTGCGGCAGCACCGGCGCTCCGGAAGGTTGTCTACGAGAAGGGTACCCCGGTATACATAACGGTGGATACGAGTCCGACCGGGATCGGATGGGTCGTCAACCAAGAAGACGAGGACGGCATTCGGTTCCCGATCTGATTCGGCGCGAAGGTCCTCAGTGAGCGACAACGAGGGTACGCCCAGGTTAAACGCGAACTCTGGGGTATCGTTTCGGCAGTAAAGGCCGACAAATACTACGTGATCGGGACAGAAGTGATTATCGAGAAGGATTGCCTCCCAATTCTCGGCATGGTTTCTGGATGCGCGACACCAGACCTGGCGATGCTCAAGTGGATAGCATACATCAAGTCCCTGGACCTGGAAATACGACACATTTCCGGAAAGGACAACGCCATGGCCGACATGCTTTCAAGGGCAAGGTTTGATGACGAGGGCGGCATGGTTTCGGAGGACGAAGAAGTCGGCGTGGACTTCTTCGAGGCAGCGTACGTGACGACCGATGGGACGAGCACTCCGGCGCTTAACGGCTTCGATGAGAGCAAGTACGACGGTGAGTGGCTCCAGATCGGTGGTTTCTTGAGGACAATGACGCCGGATGCGTCGTGGACGAGGGACGAGGCCAACCGGATCCGGAAGAAAGCATACCAATTCTTTCTCCGGGACGGATACTTATGGAAGCACCCGAAGAAGAGGAACGGCGTCCCACTCCGGGTGGTGGCGATGAAGGAAGAACAGGAGGAGCTGCTGACGGCCTACCACGACAGCCCTTGGGCTGGACACCATGGAACGTGGGCCACGTTCGAGAAGATAAAGGGGAAGTACTGGTGGCCGAGACTGTACCGGGACGTGCATCGGTTCGTGACAACTTGCGAGAGCTGTCAGATGCACTCCATAGTCCGACATCGGGATGAGCTTCACCCTACGTACCCTCCGACCATCCACTTCAAATGGATGGTAGATCTGGTGACGATGCCGATGGGAGTAGGACAGATGCGGTATCTGGTCCTAGCTCGGGAAGATCTGACGAACCAGGTGGAAGGCCGAGCCCTTCAGAACAAAACGACTGCGGCCGTATGTCGGTTCCTGATCAAGGACGTGATATGCCGGTACGGGTGCGTCGGGAAGATCGTGGCTGATCACGGGGAGTTGGACGCCGAAGAGGCCGAGGAGCTGTTCGACCGGCTAGGAGTCAAGCTCTCGCTTACCACTACGTACAATCCAGAGGCGAATGGGAAGGCGGAGCGCAGAGCGCGAACACGGACCGATCGTCAAGGCGATAGTTCGGGCATGCGGAGGTCAAGTCGGGAACTGGCCGCGGCTGTTGCCTTACGCGTTGTGGGCGGACCGAACTACGCACAGTTCGGTAACCGGATTCATGCCGGCAGAGCTCATGTTTGGGCAGAAGCCGATCATGCCGATGGAACGTACGATCTCCTCATGGGCAACCGTGGACTGGAAAGACAAGATGAGCTGGGAGGAACTGTTGGCGGCACGCATACGACAGCTCGAGCGAAGACCGGAGGACGTGGAGCAGGTTGCGGAAAAGCTTCGGGTGGCAAGGACGAGGAACAAAGCCCGGTTCGACCGAACGCACCGGCTCCGACCAAAGAAGATCGAGGAAGGCGACTGGGTGCTAGTCTACGACAGCAGCCTCGACAACCAGCACCGAGCGACACGGAAGTTCGCAAGAAGCTGGTTCGGGCCTTACGTGGTACAAAGCGCCAACGACAACGGGACGTACCATCTGGCGGAGCTCGACGGCACGAGAATGGCAATACCGGTAGCTGGGAAGCGGATCAAATCGTTCAAGAAGCGTCACGACGACGAGCCGGATTCGGTTAACCTGGACCACGACGACGAACGATCCGAAACCGAGGAAGAACCGACGGGCGGGGAATGAAGGCTGGACCGGTTTTCTCCGTCCCAACTCAATTTGGCGCATGCCGGTGGATGCGCGGTTAGGTGGGGGCGGATGTCGTGAAGAAAACCGTCCACAAGCGGAATCGGTGCACCGGAGCGTAGGAACCGGCTCTTCATGCACGTGCGTCTTATGTAGTTCATAAGAGAGAATTAGGTACATAGAAGATCCTAGGTAGGTAGATTCGGTAGGTAGGAAGTTAATGGGAAACGGCTCCTTTCTTGCCTATAAAAGGAGGGAGACGAGGAGGAGTGGGGGGATCGCGGTTAGAGAGGACGAAGTGCTGTCGGGTTGTGGGCCGAAGGCTTCTCTCTCTTCCATACTCCGTAGCTTCTTTCTGTGTAGGGTTTCAGGAGGCTCGCGCTGCTCTGAGGAATGCCCAACTGCTTCCGGCAGCATCTCCAACCTACTCCTTTCTTTTTGAGCGTTTACGAACAGGCATTGGCATCTGTTCGCTGGCCTGTTCGGTTGTAACCGACTTCGTGCTTCTTGTTGTTTGTCCTTGTTAATATATATATACATACATTCGTGTCTCTCTGCGTCGTGTTCCACTCGCATCTTTGTGTCGAAGGGCCATGTCCCTGTGAATCTACGCCCACACGTAGTGGGTCCCTTCCCTTCTCCTTTGTCTCTTGCTCTTCGGTACAAGACCCCCGAGGCCCTGCCTCATTCCACACATCCGCGAGGAATACCTCGACAACGGTGACCGGATGAGAGGGTCCCTCCAGAAAATGTCTCCATTGCATAAAAGAATCCACTATTGCCAATAGCTCCTTATCATGAATTTCGTAGTTGATTTCAGCGGCGTCAAACTTGCGTGAGTGAAAAGCCACAGGATGTAGCTTCTCATCATTCCCCTGTTGTGACAGAATGCTCCCCAATGCAAAATCCGATGCGTCAGCTTTGATAATAAATGGTTTTTCCGGATCGACATGAGCTAGAATTGGAGCCGATGTAAATGCCTTTTTAAGACTCTCGAAAGCCACGTCCGTTTCTTCTAACCAAATGAACGGTTGTACCTTCCTGGTAAGTTGTGTGAGAGGTAGAATGATCTTTGAGTAATCTTGCATGAACTTCCGGTAAAAATTTGCAAAGCCTAGGAAGCATTGCACATCTCGCACCGAACGTGGAGTCTGCCATTCTACCACCGTTTTGACCTTAGCTGGGTCCATGGGGATGCCTTCTGACGAAATGATGTAGCCGAGAAATTCCACTTGGTTGCACCCGAAATTACATTTTTCCAGCTTTGCATACAGACCATGTTCTCGAAGTCGTTTTAGTACTAATAGTACATGAGAATCATGTTCTTCTTGGGTCTTTGAATAAACCAGTAGATCATCCAAATAGATGATCAAACAATCATCCAATAGATCTCGGAATATATCATTAGCCATGTGTTGGAAGACTGCCGGTGCATTAGTGAGGCCGAACGGCATGACCGTATACTCGAAGTGCCCATATCTGGTGCGAAACGTGGTCTTCCATTTGTCTCCTGGTCGGATCCGTACGAGGTTATATGCTCCCCCCCGTAAGTCGATCTTCGTGAAGAACCTGGCACCATTGATCCGTTCTAAAAGACTTGAGATAAGGGGAAGAGCATACCTATTCCTGATTGTAACCTTATTCAAGCCACAGTAATCTACAACAAGACGAAGCGATCCATCCTTTTTCTTGACGAAGAAAATGGGCACGCCGGCTGGAGATTTCGAATGCCGGATGAAACCATTTTCCAAATTCTCCTCTATATAGGCCCGAAGGACTTCCAGCTCGGTTGGTGACAAATTGTAGATCGGTCCCCATGGTGGCTCTTTTCCCGGTTGTAAATCGATGGGGCAATCGTACGGTCGATGATGAGGAAGTGTGTTGGCTTGTACTTTATCGAACACATCGGCGTAATGACGATACTTGTCGAGAAGTTGAACGGTGGATCCTTCTTTAGTGGTGCTAGAGGGGTTTATTGATATTGCAAAGAGGAACATTTCCTCCTTGTGCCCTTCTTTACGCAACTGACATAGCGAAATGGTTGCCATCTTCTGAGTTGACCCTTGGGTTTGTCGACACCGGATTTCTCTTGTTCTCCAATCTATGTTTGGGTTATGTACCTCGAACCACGGTAATCCTAAAACTATGGGATGTTCTGGGATACTAATAATATTAAATGATACTACACATGCTAAGTTATCTAGGACAATATTAATGGGCTCTGACTCTTCCATGATATTTCCAGAAGCAATGGGACGTCCATTAATGACTACTACAGAGGCTGGACACTGGAGTTTTCTTAGGGATATCTTATGAGCTTGAGCAAATTTCTTATCCATAAAGCAAGAGTTAGCTCCGGAATCTAGGAGTGCTAGGACATGTACTGGAGGGGTACTTTTAGTACTAACTATTACTTGGGCTACGAACACATCATTAACTTGCTTAGAGGGAATGGAACCACTAATGGGCTGCACAGATCTAGGCTTGTCCAACCAAACGGCTCCTATTTTGGCTGGACTTAGTCGTTTAACTCTTCTTCTAACTGACTAAGGACATCAAATCTGTTTGCCAGATCTGGGCTATTAGTACTATTAGGACTATCAGATATCCCTACTGAAATAGGCTCGGGTTTAGTACAATTAGAACTAGCGACTATTTGGTTTACCTGTCTTCTTGGCCTATGGGGGCAATTTATTGCAATATGTCCTGGTCCACCGCAGTAAAGACATAGTCGATTTGTATGGCGTCGCTGCTTTTCTTCTTCGGATAATGGCCCTCGACGACGTGTAGTGTCAATCTCCATCGGAGTCGGAGTATTCGCTGGAGGCGCATTATATGACTCCCTCGGAAAAGGTCTTGCTACCACTGAGGCGTAGGTGGGCTCTGATCTTGCCCTCGGCATCTGTCGTTGTCGTTCCGAACGTCGCTCAAAGAGGCGGTTGTCACATCTCACCGCGTGACTGATTACTTCTATTAAGGACTTTGGCTCTTCGGGGAAGGTCAAGAGTAAATCCTTGACGTCGTTGTGTAAACCATAACGGAATTGCTCCATCAACGCTTGATCATCCCAAGGGATATCAGCGGCGAGTAGGCGAAAATCTGCAGCATATGCGGAGGCTGGACGGTCACCTTGGCGTAATCGCTGAATTTTGTTGATTGCGGTCCTGATGTTGTCAGTATCTCCGAAACATGCTTTAAACTCACCTAGAAACTCTTCAAAATTGTTGAGTAACGGGGATTCCTTTTCTAATAGTGGAGCAAACCATGCCAACGCTGAGTCACTTAACAAAGTGCCTACTAAACCCACTCGTGATGCATCAGTGGGATACCGGGAAGGATGCATTTGAATAACTAATCGTACCTGGTTAAGGAACCCTCTAAACTGCGATCGCGTTCCATCGAACTTCGTGGGAAGGCCAATCTTGGGTTCTTTATGAATCCCTTGTGTTCCGGGCCCTTGTTGTTACATCGCTACGATGGTTGCTTCGAGTTGTTGCACGTGTAACGCAAGTTCCCCATGCTGTTGTTGCGTTTGCTGCTTTTCTAAGGAGATTTGCAAAAGATCCCCCAGCAACCGTTGGTTTTCTTGTTCCAAAGCATGGAACTTCTCTTTCAAGCATTGAAATTCCGAGAAAACAGATTGATATTCTTCAGTGCTAATAGTGGCCATGGGATGAAAGAAAAGAGGAATAAGAGATTAGTAGGAAATGAGAGAGACAGAAGGTAGGGAAATCGGTTCAAACTATCAGGAACAGTACTAAGACAAAGAAGGAATTAGTACTAAAAGAAGTGTTAGTACTAAGAGAGGTGAAGAACTCTCGAGAGAAGGAAAGAGTGAGTGAGAGGGAGGGAGGGAGAGAGAGAGAGAGAGAGAGAGAGAGAGAGCAATGATAAGAAAAGATATATATTATGTGAAGAAAATGTACAGTAGCTAGGAGGCTTAAGACTGGCGTTGAACCGATTTGGTTCGAAATTTTGCCTTATGCCTCCTTTTATAGTGTTCTAAGTAGGGATCGGCAACGGCTCGGCTCAAGCCTAAACCGTTTGGCTTAGCCGGCTTGAAAACGGCTTAGCAGCTCGGCTCGGCTCAGTTTAGGCTTGAACTTGCCTTAACGGTTTGAGCTCGGCTCGGCTTGGCTTGAGCCTCGCCAAACCGGCTCAAGCCGGCTAAACCGTTTAAGCCGTTGATAGACTTTAGAGAGGGGGAGAGAGACAACAGACAAGGGGAAAGAGAGAGAGAGAGAGTAAGGGAGGGAGAACTACATAGACGAGGAGAGAGAGAGAGAGAGGGAGGGAGACAACATATAAGGAGAGAGAGAGAGAGAGACTACACAAACGAGGAGAGAGAGAGAGAGAGGGAGGGAGACAACATATAAGGAGAGAGAGAGAGAGAGAGAGAGGAACTACATAGAGGGGAGAGACAGAGAGACTACACAGAGGGGAGAGAGAGAGAGAGAGAGAGAGAGAGAGAGAGAGAGACTACACAGAGGGGAGAGAGAGAGAGAGAGAGAGGAACTACATAGAGGGGAGAGAGAGAGAGACTACATAGAGGGGAGAGAGAGAGAGAGAGAGAGGGAGGGAGAGTCGAGACCATAGACATGAGAGAGAGAGAGAGAGAGAGAGAGAGAGAGAGGAACTACATAGAGGGGAGAGAGAGAGGATTTACATAGAGGGGAGAGAGAGGGAGAGGGAGAGAGAGTCGAGACCACAGACGTGAGAGAGAGTGGGAGGGATCATCTGAGAGAGAGAGGGAGGTAGGGAGAGAGAGAGAGAGAGAGACGGAGGTTTCTAAACCGGTTTACAAGCCGTTTACCAAGCCGGTTCACAAACCGGTTTAGCCTAAACCGGTTTGTGAACCGGCTCGGCTCGGCTCGGCTCAGGTTTGAGATCCTGTAAACGGTTTAGGCTTAGCCGGTTTGGCTTGGATCAGGCCAAACCGGTTAAGCCTAAACCGAACCGTTGCCGATCCCTAGTTCTAAGGAATACTCCTGAAGTTTCTAGAATGTTCTAGAGAAATCTGGAATATACATCAATTTTCTATAATAAAACATAAATGAAAATAATATTTTATGTATTACAATGTATAGTCTAATGGTCAAGAGCTCGACCCATGTAGTATAAGGTCATGGGTTCGAGTCTTGCCATATCATGACAACTGCATCCCAGGGCGATATATGATTAGAAAGTCGAAGTGGGTCAAAATTTGCACCCACCAGGCTTGTTGCCGACTCAAGACTCGAGCATTTTGAAAATATGTCAGGTTCTTATGATCATTGTAGACAATGATCTGCGGAGAAGAGCCTTCTAGAAAATGTCGTCATTGTTGAAAAGAATCCACAATTGCATGAAGTTCTTTGTCATGGATCTCCTAGTTGATCTCTATAGCTTCAAACTTTCGGGAATGAAAGGCGATAAGGTGTAGCTCTCCGTCATCTCCAATCTGTGATAGGACATTTCCTAGTGCAAAATCGAATGCATCAGCTTCAAGGATGAAGTGTTTTGTTGGGTAGACATGTGCTAAAATAGGTGTTGTTGTAAACGCCCGTTTTAAACTTTCAAATGCCTTGGCTGCATCTGAACTCCAAATGAATGGTTGATTTTTGTGTGTAAGTTGAGTGAGCATAAGCACGACCTTAGAATCATTTTTAATAAATTTTCGATAAAAGTTCGCAAACCCAAGAAAACATTGCACATCGCACATTGAAACGGTCTTCTGCCACTCTAAAATTGCTTGAACCTTCATGGGGTCCATAGAAATACCATCTAATGATACAACGTACCCCAAAAATTCCACTTGATTCTGGCTGAAACTACACTTTTCTAATTTTGCGTAGAGACCATATTCTTATAGTCGAGTAGATCTTTTCAATAGCTAGAGACCATATTCTGGCTGAAACATGTTCATCATGCTCCTCTTGGGTCTTCGAGTAGATCAAAATGTCATCTAGGTAAACTATAGTGAAGATATCGAGAAAATCTTGAAAAATATCATTCGCCATATGCTGGAAAACTACATGTGCGTTCGTGAGACTGAATGACATCACAATATACTCAAAATGTCCATAGCGAGTGCGAAAAGTAGTCTTCCATTCATCCCCCGGATGAATCCAAACTTGCTTATATGCACCACGAAGGTCCAATTTAGTGAAATATTTTGCTCCACTAAGACATTCCAAAAGATTCGGGATTAATGGTAGAGCATATCTATTCCGGATGGTCACTTTGTTTAACCCTCGATAATCCACGACAAACTGAAGAGACCCATTCTTTTTCTTAACGAAGAAGATAGGTGCACCAACAGGGGATCTAGAATGCCGAATGAATCCATTTGCGAGATTCTCCTCGATATATTCCCGCAAAGTCTCTAGCTCTATAGGGGAGAGATTATAAATTGGGCCCCATGGAGGTTCTTTCCCTGGTTATAAATCAATAGGGCAGTCGTATGGCTGATGCTCTGGAAATGTATTGGCCTTCACCTTATCAAAGACGTCGGAGAACTCTTTGTATTTCTCTAGTAGTTTAATGTCCCCTTCATGTAAGGTGGATGATGGAGTTGCTACTATTGCAAATACGAACATATCCTCAGTCCCCCCTTCCTCACATAACAGGCGTAAAGAGATGGTCGATAACTTATGGGATCTAGTATCAAATGTCGGAGAGTTGAGGGATACGAGCTTTGTTCTTTCTTCTTGGGCCTCCTCAATTGTCCTTTTCATCCAATCAATCTTCGAGTTATGGAGTTCAAACCAAGGGAGAACTAGAACTATTGGGTGTTCCGAACTAGAAATAATGTTGAAAGAGATTATGCTTGCCAAATCGCCAAGCACTATACGAATTGGCTCAGACTCCTCGACTATATCACCTGATGCTATGGGACGTCCATCAATGACTCCTACGACGACTGGGTTTGGGAGTTTATTCAAAAGGATGTTTTGTGACAATGCAAATTCATAATCCATGAAACAAGAGTTGGCTCTAGAATCTAGGAGGGCAAAGGCTAGGACTCGATGACATGTAGATGTGGTAAGCTCAACTTGTGCAAAAAAAACTCTACTCACTTGACTCGATGAAATGGAACCACAACTAGGAACTAACTCTACGTATCTAGGATGGTTCAACCAAATGGCTCCTATTTTGGCCAGACTTACTCGTTTAACACATCCTCTAATTGACTCAAGACATCGAATATGTTATCATGGTATGGACTATTAGGCTTATTTATGTTATTAGAAGTAACAATGGAACTCGAAGTAGGGATGTCATGTGCACTTACTTGGTATACTTGACGTCTAGGTTTATGTGGACAATTCACGACTATATGTCTTGGACCGCCACAATATAGGCATAGGCGGTGCGCTCGACGTCGTTGCTTCTCAACATCTTATAAAGGCGCTTGATGTTGTGTTGTCTTTATTTCCATCGGAGTTGGGTCATCCCTTTCAATGGGTCTGGAAACTTGTGGAGGCGTTGCGACTACAGAAGCATACGTCTATTCTGGTTGGCGACATAACATTTGTTGGCGCTCAGAACGTCGCTCAAATAGGCGATTATCACATCGCACGGCTCGACTAATGGCCTCTATTAGAGACTTCGGATCTTCATGAAAAGTAAGAAGAAGATCTTTGACATCATTACGCAAACCTTGACGGAATTGATCCATTAAGGTCACCTCATCCCAAGGGATATCGCATACCAAAAGACGGTAATCAGTTGCGTAAGCCAACACGGGACGATCTCCTTGTTGGAGCCTTCGAATCTTGTTTATCGCCGTCATAGTGTTGTGGTGTCTCCGAAACTAGCTTGAAACTCCTTAACAAATGCTTCAAAATCCTCCATCAATGGTGATTTCTTCTCGAAAAGTGGTGCAAACCATGCTAATGTTGTACCACATAACAAGGTTCCCACTAATCCCACACGAGCAGCATCAGTTGGGTACCAATTGGGATGTAACTGAATAACCAAACGGACTTGATTCAAGAAGCCTCGAAATAAAGACCACGTACCATCAAGCTTGGCAGGGAGGCTAATCTTTGGTTCTCGAGGGGAGTTTTGAGCCCCCGACGCTTGTGCTCATAATGACAATATAGTAGCTTCGAGTCAATGAACCCATTGTGATAACTCTTCATATTGTTGAGCTTTTTCAGTACTCACTTGTCATAGGTCACCCAATAGCCTTTGATTTTCATGCTCTAATGCCACAAATTTATTCGTGAGCATGTCGAGCTCAAAAAGAACACGCATGTATTCTTGTTTGCTCACGGACTCCATAACTTACGAGGAGAGAGGAGAAGAAAGAAGATAACTTATTGGAAGAGGGAGAAATAAAACATTGGTTCAAACTATCAAGCCAAAGAGAGAGAGAGAGAGGAAAAGAGATACAGTGTTAAGATAGAAAGAGAGAATTGTTAAGAAAGTATTGTATTGCAATATAAGATGGAGTACAAAGAGTAGACAGTATGGAGCTATAGGATGACGTTGAACCAATTTGGTTTTTGGAGGATTGATAGATCCCTATTTATAAGTCCCTATAGAGTAATATAGATTACTCTAGAATATTCTAGGACATTCTAGAATATAGAGTAATCTAGTAGTCTAGAAGGTTCTAGCATATAGAACACTCTAGGACATTCTAGAATATAAAGTAATATAGAATATTCTTATGATATTAGATTATATATTCTAAAAACCATACACATAAACATGTTACTACAATGGTTAAGGATTTGACATGTGTATAACAAGGTTGTGGGTTCAAATCCTTTCGAGGCATGATGTGAGTGTCATCATGACAAAGTCTATGAAACAAATCCCTTGTAAAAACCATCTAGACGAGTCATCTAGAACAATCAAAGAATATGTGTGTGTCCTTCACTTCTCTCATGAGACGCATAGAAAACTTTCAAGGTTGAATTTGATGGAAATGATTATGTGATAGGGGCAATCTTGTATTAAGATGCCAAACTCATAGTATTTCACTTCTCTTATGAGTCGCACAAAAAACTTTGAAGGTTGAATTTGATGGAAGTGATTATGTGATAGTGGCAATCTTGTATTAAGATGCCAAACTTATAGTATTTGAGAGTAAGAAACTTACTCCTACTCATTTCAAGAAAAAGAATTGTTTGCAATTCCACATGCATTTAAGCCATAGAAATTGTAAAGAACACTAAACCTCTTGGAGTTGGGGGAAGCGGAAGCCATGAGCATGTGTCAGCAAGAGAATGAACCAGAGTAAACAACTATAAATGAGAAGTACATAACACAAGGGATTACAACTTATGGATTGACGAGAAAACAATATTGATAAACTAAAATCAACGACAGAATATGATGGGCCAGGTAGCTTTATATACAAGTCCTCAAGCGACTAGCAAATAAAATGTGGTTGGTGGAGTCTAGTATAGACATATGCTCGAGTACAATTTTTTCATATGAATATTTAATATTCCTTGATGACATTTACTCTTGATAACAAACTAGATGTCGCAATCTTAGTTCAAATACCTAGACAGTTCACACGGGATTACAATAAAGTGTTTGGATTGGAACAACCGATTGCTCGTACATATGTTCGGGTGCAAAGAATAGACAATGACAGTGCACAAACAGAAAACAGAAAGTACCGAAATGCGGAGAGCAGAGACACTAGTATTTTACGTGGAAAACCTGAAAAGGGAAAAACCACGAGGGTCCACAAACCCTAAGAAAACAAATCACTATATGTACGGACAAGAGTACAAGTAGACTCGGAGGCAACAACCTCGAGCTCGTCTTTGTCTAACAGACGGCGACAGAGTTACTACTCTCACTCTCTCTCACACACACTATAACTTGTTACAACTACAATGATTATCACACATTTTCTAACTATGAAGTTTGCCCTAATTGTATTTATACTTATACAACTTTTTGGCTATTTACAGATATAGCCCACATGGGACACATTTAGACTATTTACAAATATAGTCTCCCAAATCTGTTATATAATTCATTTTCAATTTTGGGCTCGGCTGAATTACCCATGTGTCTTTGATTCTGATCGTTCTCTTCCCATTTGGAGGGACCTATTTTCCCAACATAAAGTGTGGTCACACACTTTTTCACACTATGTGCTTTCTACATAAGCACATGTTCTTAACCTTGGTTTTCTTGGTGTAGTTGATGACTCATTTGAAATTGTTGGAATAGTTGGGTTGTGGTCTTCACATTGTTTTTATGTGCTCAACCTCAATCAGACAAGATCGATCTTGCCAATTCAAAAAATGTTGATCGAGGGGTTTTTCATTGGGCTTCTCCTACTGGGATTTTGTTTTGGGTGCCAAGCATATGCTACTCTTACCCCATCTTCCTTGTCCTCTATCTCATCACAGGTGTCGATTCATGGTCCAGTTGATCTCTAACTTCAAAACGTCTTCCTCCAACTTATGAATTGAGTCGAATCAAGTACAATGATTGGTTTAATTTGTCGAAGCTAGTTTTTCTCTTCCTCTTTTGCTTATCTTGAGTGCCAATATGTTGAGATATCAAGCTCAACTTAGTTTAGTTAGTTAGTCAACATACGTAACTTAGTAGTTACCTAGATAGAATCTAGTTAGTGTGTTGACCTTAAAGCCTTAAATAGGATTTTGTACTTGACTGAGATACATTATAGATCCTCCACTCCCATGCTCATTTAATATAGGACTTACACCTTTGTACCTATATTCTACTCACACATGTGCACCTTTGCACATGAGATGTATATATACCTCATTGTGGGTATTTTTGTATTTGATGATGCTTTTTAATATAGGTAATCATCCCCCATTTATATTATTGTTCATAAGTGTTAACTTTCTCTCTCTCTTCCTCTCACACACATATCACTTAATCGTCCACTTAACTTAATCACATAATTAGGTACTAATTAACCCGTACTTAATTACCTAATTCTTAACATGGTATCAGAGTGCGTGGTTTAGAAAATCCACTAAGCCCACCCGACTCCGTGATTGTGTGTTCGAGAAGTCGACGACAAAATCCGGCTATCGGCTACCGTAGTGCCACTACGTAGCACATGTACGTGACCACAGGAAGAAAAGACAAAAGGGACGACATTACAACAACATGAACACACAAATGGGTAGCTTGCTCTCTAGTGAAAAGCTAGACCGGAGCAATTATTCATCTTGGGACAAGATGAACCAATCCCTAGTTGGCCAAGGGTATTGGAGCTACATCAAAGGCGCACAAGAAAATCGACTCAACCCAAAGAATGCTGACTACTCAACATGGGAGCAAGCGGTGAGTCGAGTCATGTATTGCTTGCCAACATGTGTCCACGACCACATGCTTAGTCATATTCGAGACGCCAAGACGCCTAAAGAGGCGTGAGAGAAGGAGGAGCTTCCATGCCGAACAAGGTCAACAAATGTGACCCATTACTTGCAATTATTGTGGCAAAATCGGCCACCACAAGGAGTGCCAAAAAAGAAGAAGTGAGTCGGCTTCGATAAACCGACAACTCACAAACTACGCCACTAACTCCGAATACGACGACTATGGTGGACTATTCGTAATGAGACATAGAGCGAACTCTATGTCAGTCTCCGACTCCACAAGCACCTCCAACTTGGAAGACGTGTGGTTAGTCGACTCCGGCGCCTCACATCATATGACGTCACACCAAGAGTGGTTTCGTGACTTACGAACGCCAGATCGACCAGGCTTCATAGAGACGGGAGACGACACCACACATCCCATTCAGCACATCGGCAATGTCCCATTTGGGAAAGAAGGTGAGCAAACTTGCATCAAGAATGTGTTGCACGTGCCCACAATAACAAAGAATTTGGTCTCGGTCAGCCAAATCGTGGAACAAGGCATGCAAGTTCTTTTGAACAACGAAGGATGCTTCATTGAGAAAGATGGTTGACTCATAGTTAAGGGACGGAGAGACGGTCGAATGAGGTGAAATCGGACATGTATGCCAAAGGTCACAAAACCGAGACGAGCATCGAGTTGTGGCACAAGAGAATCGGCCACATCAACCTCCAACTGCTCCGAGCTATGCAATTAAAGGGAGTCTTCATCGGACTTTTGGCCTTCGAGTCAAAACTAGTCAACCAAGTGTGAGAAGCGTGTCAACTTGGCAAACAACATCGACTCTCATTCCCGAAGGAGAGCTACATAAGCAAGGGCCTCCTCGATGTCATACATTCAGATGTATGGGGACCGGCTCAAACGCCGACGATCAACGGATGTAGTACTACGTCACCTTCATCGACGACTACTCACACTACACGTGAATCTTCCCAATGAAGAAGAAGATCAAAGGGCTCTCCCACTTCCAAAAGCTCAAGGGCCAAGTCAAAAGAGAAATCGGTCAACACATTCTATGCCTACGATCAGATGGAGGCAAGGAGTACTTCTCCAATGAATTCATCTCCTATCTTCAAGGTGAAGGCATCCGGAGAGAATTCTCATGCCGACACACACCCCAACAAAATGGAGTCGACAAAATGGAATCGCCGAAAGGAAGAATCAACAAATACTCGAGGTAGCACGCACCATTATGCATGAGAAGCACATGCCGAACTTCTATTGGGCCGAAGCGGCATCCATGGCCGTCTATCTCATGAATCGATGCACCACCAATGGAGTGCATGAGCTAACTCCATACGAGCTCCTTGTTGGAAGGACATCGATCCTGTCGCACTTCAAAGTATTCGGAAGCATTGCGAATGTACGCATACTGAATGAAAACCAACAGAAGCTTGACTCGAAGTCAGAGAAATGCATCCTCGTAGAATACTCATCTAAGAAGAAGGCATACAAGTGCTATAACCCTTCGATCCGAGTGGTTCGGGTGAGTCGAGACGTAGTCTTCGACGAATCGGCATCATGGTATAAGCCCGATTCGGCTCCATCTTATGCGATCGAGGAAGAATTGAACATCAACTCGGAGGACAATATTCGGCCAAGCCCTTCACCAAAGGACCGTCCAAGCTCTATAGAGCTAAGTGGCCCACACGAGCCTTCACGCGACCAAAGCACGTCGCCGCCAAGTCCGAACTTGGACAAAGGCAAAGGTAAGATGCCTGAATACGAAGTCGATCACCTCGGCGACAATGATTTGGATGTGTCGGCTCCCTCACTAGACAGTGAGTTTGGGGTACCCATTATCCGTACACCCGAAGTAAAAAAGGCGCTCACATCGGCGAGCGAAAAACCTTCGACGCTCATCTAGAGAAAAGAACCCTATCACTCGGCTCGGCTACAACAAGTACATGGCCCATCATTATGCCTTCGCAATGAAGGTAGTAGCCGAACAAGAGCCCGAGAGCTCTACATAACTGGCTCGTGGTCCACGATGGGTACAAGCACTTGGCCTTCGACCATTTAGCGCTACAAGCCTTCGTCACGGGCTTGAGGGGGAGGAACCGAGACTGCCGCCACGAAAATACAGACGCTGAAAGCCGCACAGAAGCCACCATCGAAAGTCGGACGACGCCGAAAGCAAAACCGGATGTCGGACGCCTCACACTTGAGCTTGAGGGGGCATGTTGAATATCAAGCTCAACTTAGTTTAGTTAGTTAGTCAATACACGTAACTTAGTAGTTACCTAGATAGAATCTAGTTAGTGTGTTGACCTTAAAGCCTTAAATAGGATTTTGTACTTGAGTGGGATACATTGTAGGTTCTCCACTCCCATGCTCATTTAATATAGGACTTACACACCTTTGTACCTATATTCTACTCACACATGTGCACCTTTGCACATGAGATGTATATATACCTCATTGTGGGTATTTTTGTATTTGATGATGCTTTTTAATATAGTTAATCATCCCCCATTTATATTATTGTTCATAAGTGTTAACTTCCTCTCTCTCTTCCTCTCACACACATACACACACATATCACTTAATCTTCCGCTTAACTTAATCACATAATTAGGTACTAATTAACCCATACTTAATTACCTAATTCTTAATACAATACTTTGTGTGCTTTGTCTTGACCTTGGTGCTTCTCCTTATACTTGTACTCCCCCTGAAGTTCACCATATGGAGTAACTTAAGGCCTAGATCCACCGATAATTGCAACGGTTTGTCGCGACGTAGTGCCTTTGTGAAAATAAAGGCCACCTACTCATTGGTGTTGATGTATTTGAGAAGCAACAATTTCATCCATTCTTTTCATATTCTCTTCTACTTCAACTTCATGGGAATTCAACCCAACAACTTTTTTGAGTGTCGTTAATGTTTCTACTAGGACATTCCACTCAATGCAAGTTCTAATCTCATCACGGACATTCTTTAAGTCTTATGGTCTAACCTTTTCGTTACTTATAGTATTAATCACCTTATCCCAGAAGTAGTACCAATATGAGGATCACCTATCTTCAACCTAGACATTGTCGAGTAGTAAGTTGTTTTTATCCTCTTGCCTTTGGTGTCCTTTATTAACTTCTTCATTCTGCCTTTTTTTGACGTTAAACCAGAGAGGTGATCAAGTTTCTAATAGACAAATATTTCCATCTTGATAAAAAATTAAATCTCCATCAAGAGCTTCTTGATGACTCTTGCAATCCCTCTTTTGATATTCGATGTTATCGAACCATAAGCATTGGCAGGTAAAGTTTTTGTTGACTCAATCTTTCAACTTTCTCCAGCTTGACGAACCTCAACCTCAGAGAGATGAGTACATACAAGAGATGGAGATAGTTTAGAATTCAAGAAGCAAACAATATATTATAACATACTCTATTAATTTGGGAATACAAGATTTTATTTACCAAAGTTACATCTTCGTCAAACTCCGACTCAAACCCTTGACTTCTATCTTGAGAGATGAGAAACTTGTTCGGTAAGCAAGCTGCCTTAATCTTTTGATTTTTATTCGTGATGCCTAAATGCTTCGATTCCTCTCCTTCAATAAGTGTTTGAATAAGAGTGCATGTGATAAGTGAATGCATGTGATGTGTGATTGCCACTTGGCACACATATGTTACATGTGATGATGCATGATAGCCATGTTACTCATTTGAGTCAACATGTATGAAATACTACACAAAATACAATTATAATGAAGAGAATATAGACACATTGAATAACTGACCGTAATAGTTCACACTCAGTGTTTGATATGTAAGGTTATGGGTTCACGACACTGCAATTTACTTCCATTCAATAGGCATGGCTTCTTGGTGACTCCTTGATTCCAACCCAACATCAACCACTCTTCTAGAAGTCGGGCGCACTTTTTGCCTTGCTCTTCATCTGTTGCACCCCTCTCCACCCTGACATAACGAATTTCAAACGCTAATGTGGTAATTGGCGACATAACAATATCTTGAGAGTTCAAACCTAACGCGCATGGCCTTCGAAGTTAGTGGATGATGTTTTGGTCATCATGCTCATGTGTGCAATAAGCAAGAAAACTTCGAGAAGCTCGAGTTTTGTGACCGCAGTGTAGTGGCCTAAAGAAAGCAAGCTCCCATGTCCAAATATATATACATATGTATATATATATATATATATATATATATGAATTCAATAAGAAGGATGGAGGAGGAAGAGGCAGAGATTTATTTATAAAAGAAGAAGAAGAAGAAGAAGAAGAAGAAGAAGATCGAAATCGAAGAAGGACCTTTCTTCTTCGTCGGAGACTCTGTTGCAGCAAAAGCAAGCAAGCAAGCAAGCAGGCATTGCTCTGCACTGCTCTGCACTCTACTTCTCCAATTTCTTTCATTTCTTCACGCCCCTCCCCCCTCTAAAAACAAAAACAAAAAGAAAAACGAAAAAAGAAAAAAGAAGAAAAGAAAAGAAAAGAAATCGGAAACCTAGAAATATAAGGCAGCAGCATAACCCAGAGAAAGTATATGTCTTCTTCTACCCTAGCAGAAACCCTAATCAGGTAAGGCTAGCCTCCATCGTCTCGCGTGGTTGTGGGAAGGGAGGAGGATAGGCTGTGGCTGTGGCTGTGCAGAGAGGCATTGAGGAAATTCGTGATTTTCTGACACACAGTAGTTTGGGTGTGTTCAGTTCAGTGGGTGTAAAAGAAGGGGGATGATGGCTCAGGCGGGGTCAACAGTGGGTGTGGCAGTTGCAGTAGGAAGCCAATTCATGTCCACGTCTCTGTACGTGGGTGACCTCGATATCACCGTGACCGAGGCCCAGCTCTATGACCTCTTCAACCAGGTGGGCCAGGTCGTCTCCATCCGGGTTTGCCGTGACCTCATCACTAAACGATCTCTTGGTTACGCCTATGTCAATTACAACATCGTCCAAGATGGTACACATCCACTCTCTCTCTCTCTCTCTCCTTCTCCTTTCCTTTCCGTTGCTTTAGTAATCTCTGTTTTCCTGTCCATGCACTACTAGCTTTTCATGTTTTAGAAAGGAAATGCCATGTTTCTTATTTTGTTTACTGTTATGGCCAGCATCTCGTGCTATGGAGCTGCTGAATTTCACATCTGTCAATGGGAAGTCGATACGCATCATGTATTCCCATCGTGATCCTAGCATTCGCAAGAATGGGTCTGCGAATATCTTCATCAAGGTTATAGCTCCTTTGCTGTTTTGAAATGGATTTAAATAATCAGCACCTGCTATTATTATTTATGTCTTCATCAAGGTAGAAGATTAATTCTTTTGAAATGCATTTGAACTCAACCAGCATCTTTGGTTTCTTTCGGGATTCTTTTATTGCAGAATTTGGACAAAGATATAGACAGCAAGGCCTTACATGACACCTTCTCTGTATTTGGTACCATCCTTTCATGCAGAGTTGCGGTAGATGAATCCGGCACTTCAAAAGGCCATGGTTTTGTTCAGTTTGAACAAGAAGAGTCTGCACTTAATGCTATTGAGAAAGTGAATGGAATGCTTATAAATGACAAGCAAGTCTTTGTAGGGCCCTTCCTTAGAAAGCAGGAAAGAGATCTAGCTACTGCTGGATCTAAATTTAACAACGTGTATGTTAAAAACATTGCTGACAGTACAACTGATGACGAGTTTAGGAAATGTTTTGAAGCATTTGGACCCATTGGCAGTGCTGTTATAATGAGGGATGGTGATGGGAAGTCCAAAGGTTTTGGATTTGTGAACTTTGATAACGTGGATGATGCTGCAAAGGCAGTGGAAAGCTTGAACGGCAAGTGGATAAATGATAAGGAATGGTATGTTGGAAGAGCTCAGAAGAAAGCTGAAAGGGAGGCAGAACTCCGAGCTAAATTTGAGCAAGCTAAGAAAGAACGAGCAGAGAAGTTTCAAGGTGCAAATCTTTACTTAAAGAACATTGATGACAGTGTCGATGACGAGAAGTTGAAGGAATTGTTCCTGAGCTGCGGCAATGTCGTGTCGTGCAAGGTGAACAAATTGATATCTCGTCATCTTGTTATATCAGCTAGTTAGGCTTATAAATGGGTAATTGCTAAGTTCTGCATTATTCACTTTGTTCTACACAAGATAATGAAGACACCCCAGGGTCAAAGCATGGGTTCTGGATTTGTGTCCTTCTCCACTCCCGAAGAAGCTACAAGGGCGGTATGTTATACTGTTTTTGAGAGAGGAATAAACCTCTGAAGCAATCGTCTTTTTTAAATGAATGTGGGATTTTTGATATTCCTTTCCTCAATAGGTTGTCTGTTCTAGTTAGCAGGAAAGGATGCTGACTGCTTTCTGGCTTAGCTGCTGCTTTAATAATAATATTCTTCTAACTAGTATTTTTGCAGTAATATTTTTTGCCCAAGTTTCACTAAGATGTTGAACCTGTGGTCAGCTAGTTCAATGTGGATTATCTGCTTCCATAATAATATTCTAAGTAGTATCTTGGTGAAATTTCTTTCCCCAAGTTTCATTGAGATGCTGAACCTGTAGCAAGCTAGCTAGTTCAATGTGGCTTTTAGCCTTTTCTTACATTACTTAGTGTATCTCATGGGCAATTTTCTATCTCAATTTACATGTGCAACTTAAGAGATTGTGTTCATTTCCAGGTTAATGAAATGAATGGAAAGATGGTGGGTACCAAGCCTCTATATGTTGCCCATGCTCAAAGGAAGGAGGATCGGCGAGCTAGACTGCAGGTGGGTGTTTTTGAGCAACTTCATCCTTGCCTTCACATAAATCATCCAGATTTCTCACCTTGCAATGGTTAATGATTTTTGTGTAATGCATGTTGTTCAGGCTCAGTTTTCTCAGATGCGAAATTCTGCGGTGAATACCCCTCCTGTGGCAGCAAGCCCACCACCCATGTTTCATCCTGGGGCTGCTGGAATGGGCCAGCAAGTATTTTATGGTCAACCTCCCCATGGTTTGATTCCTTCTCAGGTATCAGACCTCTATTTAAATGTCATGCCTTGTTTTTGTTCAATAATGTGTATTCCAATATAAGTGGCAGTAGTTTAAGTATCACATCCCATGATTTATAAACACATTATGACTGTTGTCTTGGCAGACAAATGGTTATGGCTATCAACATCCAATGGTTCCTGGTATGAGGCCTGGTGCCCCACAAATGCAAAACTATTTTATGCCGTTTGTACAAAGGCCAGGTCAGCAGGGTCAGCGGATGGGAAATAGAAGATCAGGTGCTCCTCTTCAGCCTCAACAACATCAGTTTCTACCGCAGGTACGGTTTCTTTTTGGCCTCTGGTGCTCAGGTACTTTTCTGTGAAAGAACTCTAAAGAAAGTGATTTGTTCAGGCCATGCCGCGAAATGGTAATAGGCCCATGCGGTACTCTCAGGCATCGCGGAATGCAGCCGAGGAAATTAGCAGTACTACATATGACATTGGGTCAATGCCAATTACTGCACTTGCATCTGCCTTAGCTTCAGCTCCTCCAGAGCAACAGAGAATAGTAAGCACTAGTTACAAAAATGAGCTCGGGCAATATTAGCTGTTTTAGATATACTCTTTCTAATCAGATGATTTGTGCTTGTGGTGCATAGATGCTGGGAGAGCAGCTGTATCCTCTTGTTGATCAATTAGAGCACGATCATGCGGGGAAGGTTACTGGTATGCTTTTGGAAATGGATCAGCCAGAAGTGCTACATCTGATCGAGTCTCCTGATGCTCTCAAGGCCAAAGTAGCAGAGGCAATGGAAGTTTTGCGAATGGCTCAAGGAAGCGTTGCATTCACAAATTCCATTGATCAGATTGCAAATCTATCCTTGAATGAGCCATTGTCAACCTAGAACATCCAGTTTTTGTGATTCCCTTTCGGAAGTATTTCTTTTGTCTTTTCTATCTTGTAATGTGAGTAGCGTTTGTTTGTAGCTATTTAAATTCTAAGCCGGATACTGGAGACCTAGAAGAGTTAAGTCGATGTTATTCAGCCCTTGTATGGGCTTCGGTTTTGCACTTTGTTATATGCACTCGGTTTTTGCATTTTGTGCAGACTCTGTTTGTTTGTTCTGTTGATTCAGTAACTACTTCATCAATGTCTAAACTTTTGTGGGGATTTATCTTCTCTAAAGCATAGTGCCTGTGTTTTTGAAATGATGTTTAGATTTGAATCAGAGTTCTCAGGCTTTATCCTGCATCCAGGAAGAGGAATACTGCATTTGGGATGGGAGCTCATGTAAATATTTACGTGTACAGTCATCGAAGACTAATGCATCCACACCACAATTAACTCCTTTCTTCTGGAGACATGTCTATATTTCTGGTGCAGAATAAAGAAATGATCTTCAATGATCATTACATTGATGCATCACTCAATGATATATTAGTGTAGATTCCTTTGGAATGAAATTGAAAAGCGAAATGAAATCTAATCTGGAAATAATTTATGAATTCAAGTAGATAAATGAACAATCATTACAGATGCATTTCTTCGTGATGATTTGAATGTGTGGATTTGTCTAAGGTAACAAATGAAATTTAAATGAAAAATGAACTTTTATCAGCTGGAGGTAGTTAAAAAATTAGAGAAATGAACAATCTTAATGGAAATGCATTACTTTGTGTAGATTGTGTTGATTAGTATTCTTTATGATATGCTATAACAGAATATTCAAAAAATTTGAACACCAATTTATCTCTTAGAAACTCTCGGAACTTGATTTATATTAGTTTCGAAAGGCAGAATGTAACTTCTAATCATAGTAAGAAAGGAAAAAATTTGAAGGAAGAAATGTAAAAGCTACCTTTTAGATGAACACGATTGATTCCTAATGAAGTTGGCATCACAAAAGGTTTAATCATGCTGTGAATGAACCATGGCAACTACTAATTACATCATAATCATGCATCGATGACCACCACATAGATTTTATTTCAGGACCAGGTGATATATGAAACAAACTACTATGCTTTCAATTTATCAAATACATGCTTTGGATTTTTGTAATGCTCTTTATATTTTACTGGTGGGGAATCTCAAGATCGGCAAAAACAAAAACGAAAAAATGTACAAATAAGTTTTCCATTGTATACATTATTATTTGTTGAAATAATTCCCTGCTGCCATCTATGATGTACTAATCCTACCTTTCAATTCCATGTTCAAACGTTCAAGTATAGTTAATTTGCTGCTTTGTTCCCAACAATTTATCAAAGAATTCTCACAATTGACAACACAAGCCACCTGTAACCACCCACTCGTCAATATACTACTAGCTATGCATGGCAATTGTCTCTAGCCTTTTGTAAAAATCGTTTTACCTCCTATTTTGCATAGATCCTCATATAATTAACCCGTTGGCTCTAACTGATATAGTAGCTTCTTAAGAGCATTATATGATAGGAATGAATACAGAGTGCTTCTCTATTTCAAAAGAGAAGTACTGATGATCATTGAGTAGAAAGTAATAACCTCTTGTACAAAAGAAGCAAATCTTAAAGAGATTATATTATGGTCAAAGTAGTGAACACAAGCCTCCCACCAAAAGATTGTAGGAATCAATGCACACTGCCCTTATTTATGTCTTGTGCTTGTGCCTTACATACAAGGTAACTATAGTATAATTAACAATCTATATTGAGTCTACAATACCCCATCGGTTAATTTGGTTAGAAAGTCCTAATCTTGTTATTATGTTTTAACTAATCTACCATCCAATGCAAGATTACAGGAATGTATGTCCACTAATCCGATTCAAATTAACTTCTTCAAATTAAAATAAGCTAAACTTCCAAGGCAACTTAAGATAGGTGCAATGTGCAAGACTTGCAAAAAAGGTAGTTTTTTTAGTATGAACGTGTGCTGATCTCAATAAATGGTACTTCAGCCAGTCCTTGCATCACCTTGACTGCCCATTAATTGCTTACATAGCTTTTCGACTTTCTTTTCAAGCAAAACTTCCTTTACTCGAGAGCGTGCTTGACGATAAAAACTATCAAGCCGACTTAGGTCATCATAACTAGCTTTGCTTATCATTCTGTCCCATTCCTGGAAGATGGCCCAAGTAGCATTGGCATTGGCAGATCCAAGGGTTCCATATAAGGCTGCATGAAGTGTGCTGGCTTGCTCTTTGGCAGCAGCTAATTCAGATTTTAATGCAGATATTTCCTTCTGAGCAATTGCAAGTTCATCTGCAGAGGTACTCACCTTTGGAAGCTGATCAATATCTCCCGATGAATGTGCATCAATGGCATTGGCCTCTTTGTCATGGGCAGGTGGCCAGACAACCCGGCAAGGGGTGGGGCTATCATCCACTTTCCCTGTACCCAATATACCATTCTGTCCACGGCCCCAAGCAAACAGAGCACGTCCATTATTCACGGAAACAACTGTGTGTGCCGCCCCACACGCCACTTCGTCACAGTGAGATGCATCAAAAAGAGTGTGTCCCATTATGCGTACTGGAGACAAATAATCTCCACCTTCAATGCCGGGTGGTCCAACTCCTGGACAAAGCCCTAGACCCCGCTCCATCCCCCAACACCATATTTCACCTCCTTCAGTGACAACAGCCATGTGAAACAACCCGCAGGAAACTGACACAATCCTTGTATCCTCGGGTAAACCCTCAACTACATGTGGGGAATCTAAGCTCTGAGAAGTTCCTTGGCCTAGCTGCCCATTCTCACCCATCCCGAACGTCCAACACATACTTCTCTTCTTATGTGCCCCCCCGTCAGTGATAACAGCGGTGTGATATGCTCCACAAGAAACGTAACTCAATCTCCCCACATTATTCTTGTCAAATGCAGTTACAGCCTGTGGGTTCAATCTACTTTCTTTATCTCCTAGGCCAAGCTGACCATATTTATTGCTCCCCCAAGTGTAGCATGCATACGGTTGTGTTTCTTGCTCATCGACAACTGCTATAACATGCTCATAGCCACATGCTACTTTCACCACATTTAGTCCCTGCAGACCTGCAACAGGATGTGGTGTTTCACAGATGGAAAGTGCAAAGGATTGATGTCCGTTTCTTACATTCACTGGTGAAGGGCAGTTCCCCCACATCCACAGAATTCCATCTTCACTGACAGCACAAGACATCATACCACCTGCTGCAACACGAACTACCTGTCCCACGTGCATACACCATTATGTACAGGCTACTATGTTATATTCAACTTGTAAAACAATGGTATACCTTTGGAGGTTTCTCCTCAAGAAGTTCAGCTCCTGTATCATCTGCTGCTTCTGCATGTCTTTCCCAACGAAGTATGGGGTTTGGGTGAGAGTCATCGATACTCTCATATCCCAACTGACCATCCATGATTTCCTTAAGGCAAACAATCATAATGCTAACTTGCTGATTGCTTGAAAAAACTATAACTAGAGATGCAAAAACTTTTAAGTAATTCTTTACGAAAAATCAAGCGAACTCCACAACCAGAAACAAACCAGATGACAAGTAGACACAGCTCCCTATTGGGAATTGCAACTGATATACAAGTGTAGCCAGATATGGTTTTGAATTCTCTTATCCTCCATATTGATTCTTTTCTCAATCTTTTGCTCGGTAGAAATTAGTTGAGCTCTGTCTGATCTACTAGAAGTAGAAGTTGAATCAATCACGGGCAATAATATGGAATATTTTTTAATCAGATTTCCATGCCCTTGCCATTCATACATATGCAACATATTAATAACATCTTCCAACACTTTTTTATTAAAGAAAGTTAAGCAAGACAAAGAGTACAGCGGATACAAACATTGTAGCCCCAAGACCAGACAATACCATCACCTGCATGCAGCGAAACAAAGATCTTAGGGATATTCAAGTACAATTATCAGAAGAGATGTCAGAGTTGATAAAGCCCATTGCAAACAAATCACAATAGTCTGGATATATAGGTATATATATATATATATACATACATACATACATAATAGATATATTGACAAATAATATGGAAATCCTTGCACAATACCCTTAATTCCAATCAAGTACTGAAAATCTAGCTATTATGTATAAACATAAGGTTCGGGCGGGACTATACCTGCTAAAGCTAAGCTATGATAAGAACCTGCTGCAATGTCGATGATGGTAGCAGTGGGGGTAGTGACAGTGGCATCAGGCCCTTCCATTGGGATGATGCGTAGTGGTGTTGGGAGGATCTGATCCGCGGTCCCGTTCCCCAATCGGCCAAAAAGGCCCTTGCCCCAACAAAACACCTTGCCATGACCATGACCATGACCATGACCACCTAGTAGAGCACAAGAATCCAGTACTCACAACGTCTTCCAACGTGAAGGATGAGATGGTGGCCTTGTCGGAAGCAATTGATGATGGGGGGAAATGAATTGCGTACGCACCTGTAAGGAGCAGAGTATGGCCTTCCCCTGCCACAATACGCGCCACCGCCTCATATCCCTCCTCCATCGCCATACATACAATACAGGTAACAGGATTATGGCTGCTGGGCAAATGCTTATATAGTGTACATACATACATGTACATACCTACATACATGGAGGAAACAAGCTCTTCTATCCTCTTCCTCTAAATCTATTAATCTATCACTATGTGTACAGTGTAGTAAAGGAGGAGGGATGTTTGTTACCCCAATGTGTTAAACCCTCAATACTAATAAAAGTGCCATAAAAAGGCCAACCTCGTAGTAAAGGAGGAGGGATGTTTGTTACCCCAATGTGTTAAACCCTCAATACTAATAAAAGTGCCATAAAAAGGCCAACCTCGTCCTCTTCAGACAAGGAACCCGCATGCAGAGCACAACTTTTTGTTGTGGTTGTATTCCATGTAGAAGAACCCGTTTCTTGGACTCCAATTGTATCACATACCCCAATATGTAAAGTAATAAAAAAGCAACCTAATATGATGGCTAGGTTAAAGCACTAGTTCCCTAAACGAAAACTATTAAATCTTTCATATATTATCAATCACTTTTGTCTAATGTCTCACTCACCACCGAAAGGGTTTGCAAACATCCCTAGTTAATGGTGTCCGAAGTCGGTACGCAACCACCCGAATTGCCTTAGCATTTGGGAATATAAGAAATCGATGTCTTGCTTCCTTCTCGACCAATGTACCTATGCTATTGGAAACGTGTCAATGTTTTAAAGTCGTCGCCAAAAGAAACCCACCTTCTATTGCTTGCCAAAAAAACAGTTTAGCATGGATTGGAATGCAAGAATGCCATTGTACACCCAAAACTTAACACCATTGTATACAACATGTAATATGCCATGTATGCAAAACCCTCATCACTAGTCAAGCTCTATGCTTAGTCAACTTGTGATATAGATTAGTGGTGTGCACTGCTAGTATCAATTTGTTACCATTGAATAACCAATTGTTCCACAGTTCCTCTAGTAGGGCATGTTGACCCACAATGCTAGGTATTGCAAATACTAATTGCCAAATATAGTCATATTCAAGAGGTGTATGAAACCTATTGTGCATTGTACTAAAGGTCATGATTTTCATACATGACTAAAAAATAACGTTTTCACAATTACCAAGCCAAGCCTTGCCATATTATTGAAATCAAACTTGAGATTTTCCTTTCCATCTAAATGTAATAACTATGAGGATGGTCTAAACTTGGGTGGTTGCCACTTGATCAATTCTAAACTCCTTTGCCAAGAGTGCACTAAGTATCGAACCATTATAGATTGTGAGCATCTAAACAATTGATCACTATTAACAATAGGCTAATATAAAGTTATGATTCTTGTTTTCCCATGATATATACCAACCTTCTCCATAAAATAACAATTTATCTCTACTAAGGTCAAGATCCCATAAACATACCTTTTAAGAGGCTAATTCTTCAACCACCCATGTGATCCTCCAAACTTTTTTTTTTCCAAAAAAAACTACCATTAGTTAAGGCAATGTACATAGGATAATATACAACTCATATCTTACAGGCCAACTTGCATGTCAAAAAGAAAACAATATGTGTAAAGGAAACAACAAAAACAATTCCAAAACACCGCATCATTCGATGTGCATAGCATTACCCGAACGCATACCCTCCATGTGAGCCTCACACAACCCAAATTTAGCATTGACATCCTCCACTCTCTTCTCATGGCAGCACCCATCTATATGTTAGGTACACTCGGAGGGAACAACCACTGTGGTGGTTGATAATTCCACTTCGCTTTACCATCCACCATCTGTAGCATCGATGAACCGCTCCATTTCAGAAGGAACTGAGCTCTAGCTTCTTCACTTGCGTCTGAGGGCCCTTGAAGACTTTCAAACTCTCCTCGTAACGTAGAAATAAGATTAAACTAGATCATCATTAAACTCTCAGCCGGTGGGGTTCGCTTATCTGAGAAAGTCTCCTTGCACCTAGATACCCACACTTGCCAAACCGTAAGGCCGACCACTAATAACCATATGTCCACGTAGCGTTCCTGTATGAAGAATGAACCTCCTTATGCTGGTTGTACAGTTCCTTGCATCACCTTTAAAGAAGGACTATTTCCATTCCACCCTTGAAACCACGCAACCAATTTAGTGGCCAACCAAGTGACTGCAGTGCTCGATACATGAACCTCAACCCCGAATCGAGCCAAGATTCTTAAGCTCCTCAGCCAAACTTCTTGGGCTCATGGGCAACACCACAAATAATGTGCGATGTCCTCCAAGCTCGCACTGCAGGCCTTGCAACTACTCATGCCACCTCTTTTCCCAAGCCACTCTCCCGTTGGAACAACCTGATGGGTGATTAACCAGAAAAACACTTTGACCCGCTCGGGGAGGGATGAGTTCCATATCTTGCTCCTGGTTCTATCCACGAAGACTGAATCAACAACTACATGGACCCATTTGTTGGCACACTTCTCACGATGCCAACATAACTTCTCCCCAAGCGTGTTGAGTATTCGAAGAAACCTATTGATTTATCTTGTTCTCCCTTCCACTTATATTCAGTAGGATCCCATTCTAAGCACTCGAGTGGCTTGCCTTCAACCACATGCAAGATCTAGTCCTCCTCAACCTCATCGACTGGTGGATTCACCTTCCATTTCTTGCCGTCTCGTGCTACAATTCTAATCGGGTACCAACTTGCACTTTCATCTATTGATCCCAACTGGATGATCTTCCCATTCTTTCCTAGATCCCTGGCATTGATAACTTTTCCCGTATCATCACATTGTCTGGACCATTCACCCTCTTCCTCATTACCAATAGGAATAGAGTAGACAGTTGTATTGACTAGGTCAAGCATCTTTTTGCCATTTCTGACCTTTCCCACATCTTCATATAATTTATCACGATTACTACCGGACAACCGCATCCAATCTACCACTGAATGAATCCCTACACAATACAATATAGACCATGGCATACACTTGCTCTGTCCAAGCATCTTTCCCTCTGACGATTTTATGGTCTCATTCCACAGTAGGGGTTGGCGCATCCATTCAGCATTAGTACTTGGACGATTCCGACTTAGATGCCCACAGAGCATACTCCACGCCTTCATCATTGGCATACAGGTACGATCAGCCAACCAATTAGATTTCCTCAACTTTAAGTTCATACAAAAAAACCATGCTTTATGTGACTTCCATTGCCCACCAAGTCTTGGACTCTAGAGAATCCTCCTATTATGTATCAATGTTTTCCATAACTCGTTACTAGGTAGCAAGCTCCTTACCAATACCTTATATAGCAATGCATAACTCTACAATCCAGGGTCAATCAATCCTAAACCCCCCTTACTCTTGGGAAGAACCAATGTAGACCATGATACTTTGGCTGCCGCATTGTCTTTCCTGATCCCATCCCATAGGAATCCACTAATACACGCTTTAACAGTACGAATAGCTTGCTTGTCAAACATCCACACTAAAACTGCATGCCATACGTAGACAAGAGCACATGGTTAGCTACTATGATCCTACCAGCCAATGATAAGTTCATCCATGACCAATTGCATATTTTGTCACAAATTTTACTTTGAATTTGTTGCAACTGAATTCCTTTGTCGATATCTACACCAATCCATGTGTTGAGCGAGCAAGCTCAACTGGATCCGGATCGGCTGAATAAGCCAGAGCTAGATCAATATTCGGATGGTATTCGGAAACAACCGGCTGGATCGGGAAGACGGATCGGAGAGCCGGATTCGAGCGGGAACCGGAAGTCTAGTAGTAGCCTAGACTACTAGGTAATCATTGTCTCGTAGTTAGTGTCAGTCACTCGTAGGAATATTGAAGTACCTGTCAGTACTTCTGTCAATCCTTTATGGACTTGTATAAATACTGCTATTTAGCATGTTGTATGTACAGAGTTACAGAGTGTTTTTATTTTTTTTGAATCTAGTTTATGTTCTGCTCTCTCTATCTCTCCCGCGTATACTCTGTGTATTAAGCTTCTCCATTAAACCTTCATCTTTTTCTCTGTTGCTATCCAGCTGCGCCGGTTCTGTCTAACGCATCTGCACATTAACATTCACATGGTATCAGAGTGCGAGGGTTGAGAACCTCTGTAGCCGACACTTGTTTTCGTAGATGAACCCTAGAACCCAGTAACAACAGACAGAGAGAAGATATGGACAGAGGAATGGCAAGTTCACTTCCAACAGAGAAGCTCGACCGGAGCAACTATGCATCCTGGTCATACAAGATGCACCAGTACCTGCTGGCGCATGGATATTGGAACTTCGTGGAAGGAACGAACGAGGTAGCGCTGGAGCCGGCATAGGACTTCCTGGTATGGGAGCAAGGAGCAAGCCGAGTATTGTACTGCCTCACGTCTTGTGTGCACGACCAGATGCTCGGCTACATAAAGGATGCAAAAACACCGAAGGAGGCCTGGGGAAATCTGAGGAAGATTTTTGCCTTGAGTACCACAACCCGTAAGTTGCAACTGTTAGAAATTGACGCTTTCAAAACCTTCACCTCTCGGCCACAACCGAGGAAACATGAATCAATGCAGCAGAAAACGAAAACACAGAGAGAGACTCGAATGCACAGGGTTTAGCGTGGAAAAACCCTAGACGGAAAAAAAAACCACGGGAGTGCAAGACTCCAACTATCACTATACGCAGGGAATGTACAATGGCGAGCTGCAAGGCGACGACCTTGAGCTCGCTGTCCTCGCCACAGGCGGCGGTATTACACAGAGGCGTCGACCTCTTCCTCTCTCTCTCTCTCTCTCTGCTGCTCTCACTTCGCTCCCTCTCAGTGGAAAACAGGAAAAATGAGTAACAACACAAAACTGTTTGCCCTAAGTCATATTTATACACATATGACTTTCGGGCTATTTACAAATATAGCCTCAAGGGCCCTTGGCAAACATATTCACAAATATGTCCCCACATCCGGATCTCTCTCCGGGTACATTCGTCATCCAGCTCCGTAGCCGGGGTCTTCATCATCCGGATCCGGAACCGGGTCTTCATCATCCGGCTCCGATACCGGGTACTCCTCATTCGGGTCTTCATTCCCGATTCCCGGACATCCGACCATCCCATCCGGAGGGACCGTAATCCCAACAAACTCCCCCTTCACTTCGGCATGGGATGTCTTTCCAGTCCGACCCTCTTCCGGCACGCTTCTAGCTTGTCGGGTGTGAGCACTTTGGTCAGCATATCTGACCCGTTCTCGTCCGTGTGGATCTTCGTCAGCACGAACTCCTGGTCTTCTATCCTTTCCCGGATCCAGTGATATCTTCGCTGGATGTGCTTCGTCCGGGAGTGATAGGCCGCGTTCTTCGCAAGGTGGATGGCACTCTGACTGTCGCAGTAGAGTCGGTACTCCTCCTGCCGGATACCGAGCTCTCTAATGAAGTCCTTCATCCATATTATTTCCTTGCCGGCTTCAATAGCCGCCATGTACTCCGCCTCCGTGGTTGACAACGCAACCGTCTTCTGCAGCCTCGACTGCCACGAAACAGCTCCCCCTGCATACGTCATCACATACCCTGATGTGGACCGGCTGGTATCTGCATCAGCCGACATATCCGAATCGGTAAAGCCGTCGAGTTCGGGCTTACCGGAGCCGAATCGGAGGCACACGTTTGCCGTGCCCTTCAGGTATCGGAGTATCCACTTGGCCGCGTTCCAGTGCTCTTTGCCGGGATTGCTCATGTACCGGCTCACCACTCCGACTGCATATCCTATGTCCGGTCTGGTACACACCATTGCGTACATCAAGCTTCCGACGGCAGAGGCATATGGTACTTTCATCATGTCCTCCTTCTCAGCCTTTGTCTTGGGGCTTTGCTTGCTGGACAACTTGCAGTTTGCCGGGAGGGTTGACCCGACCGGTCTTGCTTCCGACATGTTGAACCGGTGAAGCACCTTTGTCACGTACTTCTCCTGTGACAGCCACAACTGCTTCTTCTTCCGGTCCCGGATGATGTGCATCCCTAGTATTTGCCTCGCCGGACCCAGGTCCTTCATTGAGAAGGTTCGGTGAAGCGCTTTCTTCAGCATCCGTATCTTGACCTGGTCCCGTCCGACGATCAACATGTCGTCCACGTACAGGAGGAGTATTAGAAAGTCTCCTCCTTCGAACTTCTTCACAAACACGCAGTGATCGGACTGCGTTTTGTGGTACCCTTCGTCGGTCATGAAGGAGTCGAACTTCCGGTACCACTGCCGGGGAGCCTGCTTCAGTCCGTAAAGGCTCTTCTTCAACCGGCATACCAGGTGCTCCTTCCCTTTCTTCTCGAATCCTTCCGGTTGCTGCATGTAGATCTCTTCTTCGAGGTCACCGTGAAGGAATGTCGTCTTCACGTCCATCTGTTCTACCTCGAGGTCCATGCTTGCCGCTATGCTCAGCACCGTCCGGATGGAGGTCATCTTCACTACCGGGGCAAATATCTTGTCGAAGTCGACGCCCTTCTTCTGCTGGAACCCCTTCACCACGATCCTCGCTTTGTATCTCGGGGGGTTTCCGGCATCTCCCGGTTTTAGCTTGAACACCCACTTGTTTCGAAGTGCCCGCTTTCCTTTCGGCAACTCCACAAGTTCATATGTGTGGTTCTCATGCAGGGAATCCATCTCCTCCTGCATGGCACTTAACCACCTGCGGCTATGGGTGTCAAGCTTTGCTTCTTCAAAACTCTCCGGCTCCCCCTCGTCGGTTAGTAGCACGTGCTCTAGTTCCGGAAATCTCCGGGGGGCCCTTCTCTCTCTTAGAGGATATCTCCGTTCCGGAGCTTCGGTAACCGGCTCCTCCGTTTCCTCTTCATCCGAATCCTTTTCGGGATCGGGGCCGGTTCCGGTATCAGTTTCATCTTCCTCGGCCGATTCTGTTTCTTCACCGTCTTCGGCCGGTTCCTCGAGTGCTAACCGGTCCCTTGCCGGTCGGGACTGCTCCTCGTAGAGTTGATCCTCACCGGTCGACTTGGAGCTCTTCATCTTCTTCTCCGACTCCCAGTCGGTGAGTGTTTTGTCCTCCATGAAGATGATATCACGACTCCGGAATATCTTTTTGTCGACCGGGTCCCATACTCGGTAGCCGAACTCGTCATCGCCGTAACCGAGGAACATGCATGGCCGGGTCTTTGGATCTAGTTTTCCTCTCCGGTCCTTTGCCACATGCACATATGCGAGATACCCGAACACCTTCAGATGCCGGTAGGATACTTCCCTACCGGTCCACACTCTCTGCGGCGTGTCTCCGTCCAAAGGTACTGAGGGTGATCTGTTTATCACGTATGTCGCCGTCGACATTGCCTCAGCCCAAAACCCCTTGGGTAATTTCGCATGCGCCAGCATGCTCCGGACCCTCTCCATTATGGTCCGGTTCATCCTCTCGGCCAGCCCGTTCAGTTTCGGCGTCTTCGGCATAGTAAACTCGAGCCGGATTCCCTTCGAGCGACAATACTCCTCGAACTGCCCCCGGTATTCCCCTCCGTTATCCGCTCGTATCGCTTTCAGCTTCTTGCTGGATTCCCTTTCCACTCTTGCGTGGAGTTCTTTGAAGACGCACAACACTTGGTCCTTTGTCTTCAACGGTGCCATCCACAGCTTCCGGCTGTGGACATCAATGAATGTCACGAAGTACTGGGCTCCGCCATGTGACTTCGTTTCTACTTGACACACGTCAGTGTGCACCAACTCCAATGGTGCGCTATGTCTCGTCGGTGGCCTTGAGTGGAAGGAGGTTCGGTTCTGCTTACCGGCCAAGCAATCGGTGCACTTCTCCAGGTGCACATGCCTCACTGGAATAAGGTTGTCTTCTGCAAGCCTCTTCATCCCCCTCTCACTCATGTGGCACAGTCTCTTGTGCCACAGCTCACCGGCAGTGTCGGCTGCCACGTTCAACTCCTCCGGACACAACCAGGCATTCATAAGGTACAGTGTGTTGACTTTCCGGGCCCGAGCCACTATCAGGCTCCCCTTGCTGAACTTCATTACGCCGTTCCGGATGCTACCTGTGTAGCCTTCATCGTCTAGCCTCCCGGCCGAAATCAGGTTCAATCGAACCTCCGGAACGTGTCGGACATCCTTCAGCAACATTTTGCCTCCGGTCGAGGTTGTCAACCACACATCTCCTATGCCGGCAATCCGGCACGTACCTTCATTTCCCATCCGAACACAGCCATGCTCACCGGCTGCGTAGGATGAGAAGTATCTTCTTTCCGGGGTCAGGTGGAACGACGCTCCGGAATCGACCACCCAGGTAGTCTCATCGCCGGCAATGTTTAGTTCACCTTCTTCGGTGATGAGCATGATCTCCTCTTCACTTGCCGCGAGAGCCGTCGTTCCTTTCCGGTCCTGCTCTCGCCGATCCGAACCATTCCGGTCCGTGGCTCCCCGGTAAGCACCGTTCCGTTCCGAAGACTTCTTCGAATCGGTGTCGTCGGCTCCGTTGTCTTTTCGGTAATGCCGACAATTTTTTCGGAAATGCCCCGGCTTCCCACAGTGGAAGCATGTGGGCCTTCCTCTTGACTGCGACCGGGTCCCCGACTTCTCCCGTCTTTGCGGACTCCGGTTCCGTTGTCTTCCCCGATCCGATTCGGTAAGCAGCATCTTCGGATCGGAGGCCGGTTCTTTATCTCTCCGACGCGCTTCTTCGTTCAAAATGCTTGTCTTTACCGTTTGTAGGGACAAGTTATCTTCGGTGCAGGAGGTGCTGAGAGTCACCACCAAGTTCTCCCAGCTTGCCGGCAATGTACACATCAGGATGATGGCTTGCATTGCATCCTCCAACGGGAACTTGATCGCCGCAAGCTGGTTCACGAATCCCATGAACGTGCTTACGTGTTCCACCATACTCTTGCCGTCCCGGTACTTGAGGTTCACTATCTTCCTCATCAGGGAGGTCCGGTTCAACGCATTCTTCCTCTCGTAGAGGCCCGACAGCTTTTGCCACATCTCATATGCGTTGGTGTCGTTCGCCACATGTTGTAGAACGCTCACGTCGACGTATTGCCGAATGGTTGCAACGGCTTTCCGGTTCAGAAGCCTCCATTCCGTCTCAAGTACCCCCTTGGGTATTTCCGACCTGTCGATCGGTTCATACAGGTCCCGAACAATGAGCAGATCCTCCATCTTTATCTTCCAGTCGGCGTAGTTCTGCGCATTCAGCACCATCATCCCCGGTTGCCCGCTGCTGCCGCCTTCCATTTTCTGCACTGCAGTCGCTCTGATACCAAATTGTTAGAAATTGACGCTTTCAAAACCTTCACCTCTCGGCCACAACCGAGGAAACACGAATCAATGCAGCAGAAAACGAAAACACAGAGAGAGACTCGAATGCACAGGGTTTAGCGTGGAAAAACCCTAGACGGAAAAAAAAACCACGGGAGTGCAAGACTCCAACTATCACTATACGCAGGGAATGTACAATGGCGAGCTGCAAGGCGACGACCTTGAGCTCGCTGTCCTCGCCACAGGCGGCGGTATTACACAGAGGCGTCGACCTCTTCCTCTCTCTCTCTCTGCTGCTCTCACTTCGCTCCCTCTCAGTGGAAGACAGGAAAAATGAGTAACAACACAAAACTGTTTGCCCTAAGTCATATTTATACACATATGACTTTCGGGCTATTTACAAATATAGCCTCAAGGGCCCTTGGCAAACATATTCACAAATATGTCCCCGCATCCGGATCTCTCTCCGGGTACATTCGTCATCCAGCTCCGTAGCCGGGGTCTTCATCATCCGGATCCGAAACCGGGTCTTCATCATCCGGCTCCGATACCGGGTACTCCTCATTCGGGTCTTCATTCCCGATTCCCAGACATCCGACCATCCCATCCGGAGGGACCGTAATCCCAACAGCAACTACGACAAGAGCTGAACAACATCCGGCAAGGAGACATGTCGGTTACGGATTACACCACCAAGATAAAGGAGATTTGTGACACACTCGGGTCCATCAACGTGATGGTGGACGAAGATGAGATGGTACAAATCTGCCTTGGTGGTCTAGCGCAAAGGTACGGGCTAATCCGGACAACGATCTACACCCGAGAGAAGCCACCGACTTGCAATCGATGCTGACGATCGAAGAAAAACATGCGAGTGGGTCGAGGACCACTCAATCGGACGACTGGATGCTGTACACGGAGACAGATCAACCCCATGGACGTGGTGGACGAGGTGGGTCGGCACGCAATGGAGGCGGCCGACAAGAGCAAGACCGAAGGCACAGAGGTAGTGCCAATAGCAGTTCCAGACCCTCCACAAGCAGGGGGAGTCAAAGCGGTGCCGGAAGCCAGCAAGGAAAAGCCGAATGCTGGTACTGTGGCAAAAAGGGCCACAGGGAAAGTGAGTGCTGGAATAACCGCGCTGATTCGGACAAATCCGGTCGGGAAAATCGGCAAAGCTCGCACTACGCGGAAGGATCGGAAGCACAAGGCTAACTCGATGGAAAAGAGTACTTCCAAATCGGAGGAAGTATGGTACGTTGATTTCGGAGCGTCCAACCACATGATGAGCCATGAAGAGTGGTTCTCTTTTTTGGAAAAACCGGATCAACCGGGGATTGTCGAAACCGGAGACGACACCCCTCACCCACACACCAGAACAAAATGGTGTGGCCGAGAGGAAGAACTGGCCGATTGTTGACGCGGCAAGGTCAATGCTGGAGGAGAAGAGCATGCCCCATTTCTACTGGGTTGAGGCGGTCTAGACGGTTGTCTACATCCAAAACCGGATCGGAGACAAGGTGTCAGCACATGAGCTGTATTTCGGGCAGAAGCCGAATTTGAGACACCTTCGGATATTCGGTAGCATAGCATATGTGCATGTATCAGATGAGAAGTGGAGGAAGCTGGATCCGAAGTCGAAGAAGTGCATCCTGGTTGGTTACTCGCATGAGCAGAAGCGGTATAAGTGCTATAACCCCTGGATGAAGCAGGTCCGAGTAAGCCGAGATGTTGAGTTCGATAAGACGGCATCGTGGTACTCCTTACCGACTCCGACTTCCGACTCTGACCCAATCCCGAAGGATGAGGACAGTGAGCCTGAACTAGTCCAGATAGAAGATGACGAGCTTGAGACTCTAGAAGAGAGTTCGGAATTGTTTCGGTTGAGTGGACCGAACGAGCGACTGGATCAAAGTGACCAGTCGGATGAGGAACCAACGAGTAGTGGAGACTCAGCCGTGCTCTCCCTGCACAAGGAACCGAGGAGACGGATCACGCGCAAAGAGAAGGGGAAGAAGAAGATGTCGGAATACAAAACTGGCAACGTCGAGTCGGATCGGAGCGAATTCGACTTTGGAAAGGATGAAGGCAGATCGTCAGGAACGAAGTCCGAACCGGCCAAGAAGGGCCCCCAAACCGGGTGATGACAAGTTACGTCGGTATTCCCGCTAGAAGAAACCCGTTATGTGGTATGGGTACAATGAGTACATGACGCATCACTATGCGTACATGACCAAGGTGGCGGAAGTGCGTGAGCCAGAGAACTACACAGGAGCGGCAAAGGACGCAAATTGGCGTGCCGCTATGGAGGAAGAAATGCGGGCACTTGATGCCAACTGGCAATGACACATGGGACCTCGTTGACCCTCCCCGACACTATAAACCGATTGGATGTAAGTGGGTGTACAAGGTAAAGTACAACACTGCTGGTTCGGTTAACAGGTAGAAGGCCCAGTTAGTGGCGAAGGGATACGCACAGACCCACGGAATCGACTACGATAAGACCTTCGCTCCGTCATTTCTCTCTACCTCCTATACAGTTTGTTATATTAAATGAGCAAATTGCATTTTTGGGTATAACTAGACACATATTCACAAGTGAATATCGCATTATATACCTCATATGCCCAAAAACTTCTACAAACATTATATCCCAATCATATATGAACAACCTAAATGTAAGATCAAGTGAGCAACAACGTTGACTTAATATTATTCTGTACACTCGAAACCAAATAAACAAGATTAAAGATCTCAGAAATCCTAGAACAAAGCTAAATTCAATTATATTAATAAAGAAACAATTATAACTGTAAAGAATCAAGAGATGGATTCTTGTGAAGTGGAAGAGATGTGAGTTATGTGTGTGTGTAAGAGAGAGAGAGAGAGAGAGAGAGAGAGAGAGAGAGAGAGAGAGAGAGAGAGAGAGAGAGAGAGAGAGAGAGAGAGAGAGAGAGAGTGAGAGAGAAACACAGAGAATACGCAAGGTAAAAGTATGTTGACAAAGGAGAAAGAATCAACACTATACAAGGTGGGAGGAGGGTGCTTTATGTAGTCACCCTCTCTCTTCATTAACTACAAGACTCATGGAGCATGGGGAATGTGAAAGCTCATAAGTTATGTGTCATAGAATATGATTCTATGACTCATACTAAATGCTAGAATACAAAGTGGTGACATAATGGTGACTCTTGACCGTTGGAGTGTCTATTCACTCTCAAGGTGAATTCACACACTAGACCAAGTTGAGCTTGATTCTCAACACGCCCCCTCAAGCTCAAGTCGGGTCGGTTTCAGACGGTATCCGAAATCCGCTTCGACTCGCGTTCCGGAGTCCGCGTCGACTCGCGTTTATGCGGAGTTGCAGAATCCGTGCTCCAGCTTGCGTTGTGCGTAGTTACGAAGTCTGTGCTTCGGCTTGCGTCTTTCTTCGCGGCTTTGCGTAGTGTGCGTGGTTTGCGGAATCCACGCATTATTGTGTAATGTCTTTAGTACTCCCCCTCAAGCTTGGTAGGTCAGGGATCGTCAATCCAAGATCGGTCATAAATTGCCATAGCTTGTCGGCTCCTAAGGCTTTAGTGAAGATGTCGGCGGTTTGAAGATTGGTGCTAATGTGTTGTAGGTCGACATCGCCAGCTAGAACGCGCTCTCGGATGAAGTGATAGTGCACTTCGATGTACTTTGTCTGCGCGTGGAACACCGGGTTTCGAGCCAGGTAGATACTGCTCATGTTCTCACAATAAAGGGAAGTCGGATCCTTGATGGGTACGCCCAGATCCTTGAGTATCCTCTTGAGCCATACGGCTTCACATGCAGCTACGGATGCACCCCTATATTCCGCCTCCGTACTCGAAAGAGCGACTGTAGGCAGCTTCTTGCTACTCCAGGATATTGCTCTGCTGCCGAGGGAGAAAACAAATACGGAGGTTGATCTTCTATCGGCTTTGTAGCCGGCCCAATCGGCGTCTGTGTACCCCTCGAGTCGTATTGGCATCGCGGTCTTGTAGACGATGCCGCAATCCATTGTGCTGCTCACCTATTGTAGAACTCGCTTAGCGCAATCCAAGTGGGTATGATGCGGTGTTTGCATGAATTGGCTAAGGAGACCGACTGGATAATTGAGATCGGGTCAAGTGATCGTGAGGTAGATGAGACTCCCGATGAGTTGCCGATACTGAGTCGGCTCACACGCTTTGGTGCCGGAGTTCGCATCTAGTTTGAGATTACCATCGAGCGGGGCTGCCACGGATTTGCACTCAGCCATCCCGAACTTGTATAACAAGTTGAGGATGTAGTGCCGTTGAGAGATCAGGATTCCTGCCGAAGTCCGAATTACCTCGATGCCGAGGAAGTAGTGGAGCTCCTTCATGTCCGTCATCTCGAACTTGTCGGAAACGAGAGATTTGACCTTAGTGATTTCGACGAGATGCTCACCTCCAATGACTAGGTCATCCACATATAAAATGATGACGATCGGACTTGCGGAATTGCTTCGTATGTAGAGGGAGTTGTCCGATTTTGACATACGGAAGCCGATTTGATGAAGATATTGCGTTATCTTCGAATGCCAAGCACGCGGTGCTTGCTTGAGGCCGTAGCGTGGCTTCTTGAGTCGGCAAACAGCTTTCGGATGGGTGCTCGAGTTGAAGCCAGGTGGTTGGATCATGTACACCTCCTCTTCTAATTCTCCTTGTAGAGAGGCGTTCTTGACGTTCATTTGATGGAGGTGCCACCCTTTCGCCGCGGTAAGCGCAATTACGGTCCGCACCGTTGTCATCTTTGCCATTGGAGCAAAGGTCTCTTCGTAGTCGACGCCATGTGTCTGAGCGTATCCTTTCGCTACGAGTCGAGCTTTGTAGCGGTTTACGGAGCCATCAACGTTATACTTCACCTTGTAGATCCATCTGCATCCAATCGCCTTTTTGTGTGGTGAGGTGGGAACGAGATCCCACGTCTCGTTCTTTCGTAGTGCCTGCATCTCCTCATTCATTGCTTCGATCCATCGCGGGTCCTTCACGGCTTCCGAAAAGGTTTCCGGCTCCCGTACTGTCGATACCTTCATCATAAAGGCGTAATGGTACGCCATATAATCGTTGTAGCCGAATCGGCTTACGGGGTTCTTTTCACGAGTGGATTGGCGGAGCTTTTCATTTGCAGAGATGAGGGCTTTCTTGGCTCCGATTGGTACCTCGAAACCGCCAAACTCATTGTCGAGTGAGTGAGTCGATTCATCGTTGTCGAAATGATCGTCTTCATATTCCGCCATTTTCGCCTTGCCTTTGTCCATCTTCGGGCTAGGCTGTGATGTGCTTTGATCGCTCAAAGGCTCTTGTGGTCCGCTTAGTCGGGTCGTGATCGGACTTTCTTCGATCATGCGCGTAGGGCGATCTTCATCCTTGATCTCTTGTTCAGCAGATTCCGGGTCGAGCGGAGTCGGAGGCGAAGTTGTCTCTAGTGCGTACCAGGATGCAGACTCGTAAAAAACGACGTCTTGACTTACTCAAGATTTTCGAGTTGAGGGGTTGTAGCACTTGTATCCCTTTTGTTCGAGTGAGTATCCTACAAGGATACATTTCTCCGACTTTGGGTCAAGCTTTTGACGCTTCTCATCGTGGATGTGCACGTACGCTATCGCGCTGAATATCCGGATGTGCGATAAGTCCGGCTTCTTTCCGAAGTATTTTTCGTGCGGAGTGACCTCGTGCACGCCGGATGTTGTGCACCGGTTCATTAGGTAGACGACCGTATTTGCCGCTTCGGCCCAATATGACTTGGGCATATGCTTCTCGTTCATCATGGCCCGCGCTACTTCGAGGATGTGCCGTTTTTTGCGCTCTGCTATTCCGTTTTGTTGTGGGGGTGTTGGTAAGTGAATTCTCGCCGAATTCCTTCCTTTCGGAGATACGCCGTGAAATCGTCCGAGAAGTACTCCTTGCCGCCATCTGATCGAAGGCATCGTACATGTTGGCCCGTGGCTTTCTTGACTTCATTCTTGAAATTTTGGAAGTGTCCGAACACTTCGCTCTTTTGCCGCATCAGGTAGATCCAAGTGTGCCTAGAGAAGTCGTCGATGAAAAGCACGTAATATCGGCATCTGCCAAATGTAGCTGTCTGCGCCGGTCCCCATACGTCGAAATGGACTACGTCGAATAGACCTTTGCTCACATTCCGCTCTTTCGGAAATGGGTGTCGGTGTTGCTTGCTGAATTGGCACGCTTCACATACACCTTCAATCTCCTTCTCTTTGAATGTTGGGAGTCCGATGACGACTCCTTTCAATTTCATTGCTTTGAGTTTGTTGAGATTGATGTGGCCGATTCGCTTGTGCCATAGCTCTATGTCGGAGTCGGCTTTTGTGTTTTTCGCGAACATGGCGGATTTCATCTTGCGTGAATCGAGAATGAACATCCGACCCTCTCTTCGTCCGCGTGCGATGAGTCGGCCCTCTTTTTCGATGAAACAACCGCCTTGATTAAATCGAACTTGCATCCCTTGCTCTACAATTTGGCCGACGGAGACCAAATTCTTCGTAATGGTCGGTACATGCAAGACATTTTTAATGTAATTTTGCTTACCTTCTTTTCCGAACGGAACATTGCCAATGTGCCGAATCGGGTGCGTAGTGTCGTCTTCGGTTTCAACATAGCCGGGTCGGTCCGGCTCTCGAAGTTCTCGGAACCATTCTTGATGCGATATCATATGGTTCGAGGCACCGGAATCGATGAACCATATGTCTTCCGGACCGGAGGCACTAGTTGAGGTAGCGGCCAACATAGAGTTTGCTCTATGTTTCATCATGAACATTCCGCCACGGTCGGAGTTGTGCGCATACATTCCGCCACGATCTTCGTAGTCGGAGTTGAGCCCGTACATTTCGCCACGGTCGGAGTTGTGTGCATACATTCCACCACGATCTTCGTAGTCGGAGTTGTGTGCATAATTCGTGACTTGTCGGCTTGTGGAAGCCGATTCACGCATCTTCTTTCAGCACTCTTCTTCGTGGTGGCCGAGCTTTCCGCAATATCCGCATTCGGTTGCGTTTTGACGGCTGGGGCCGGAGTGGAAGCTCCCCCTTCTTGCGAAGGTTCCTCGTTGGCCTCCGTTTTGCGGCTGAAATTGGGAGTAGTTGTCGTAGGTCGGACCTCGTCCGCCTTGTCCTTGGCCGAATTGGCCTCTCGCTCGTTCACGTCCTCTTCCTCCATTAGAGTGCGTGTAGAGCATGTGGCCTTCCGACTCATTGCTCCTTGTACGCACATGGTTTTCTTTGACCAATAGCATTGATTGGAGCTAGAAGAAGGAGGGAGATTTCTCCCGTGCTAGAACGGTGGTTCGCATCGCGCCGAATCGTGGTGCGAGGCCACCGAGGCATATTTGCACCATCTCATCATCATCTATACTTACGCTTATTGAGCCGAGCGAGTCGCAAAGCTCCTTGATCTTCAAGGTGTATGTCGTGATGGACATGTCCCTTTGTTGAATGTTGTTCAACTCTTGGCGGAGTTGAAGCTTCCTCGTGGTCGTGTTGGTGGCGAAAATCTTTTGTAGATTTTCCCACGCTTCCTTCTGCGTCTTGGCTTCTCGAATGTAACCGAGCATGTGGTTGTGAACACATGTCGCCAAACAATACATCACGCGACTTGCGGCTTGCTCCCATGTTGCGTATCCAGGAGCTGCTTCGGCGGGTCGGTCTTCATGCTTTCCTTTGATGTAGCTCCAATAGCCTTGTCTGACAAGGTATTGGTGCATCTTGTACTCCCAAGATGAGAAGTTGTTTCAATCCAACTTCTCGGTAGGGAGAGCGCTCCCCATTTTAGTATTCATTATGTCGATTCTTCTTCTTCTTCTTCTCTCTTCAAATGCGAGCTATGTAGTGAAGATACGATAGCGATAAGCCGGTTCTTGGTCGTTGGTGTGGAGTACAACACACGATCATGATGAGGCAAATGGGCTAGATCGAGCTATCAAATCGCTCTGATACCATGTAAAGAATCAAGAGATGGATTCTTGTGAAGCGGAAGAGATGTGAGTTATGTGTGTGTGTAAGAGAGAGAGAGAGAGAGAGAGAGAGAGAAACACACAGAATACGCAAGGTAAAAGTATGTTGACAAAGGAGAAAGAATCAACACTATACAAGGTGGGAGGAGGGTGCTTTATGTAGTCACCCTCTCTCTTCATTAACTACAAGACTCATGGAGCATGGGGAATGTGAAAGCTCATAAGTTATGTGTCATAGAATATGATTCTATGACTCATACTAAATGCTAGAATACAAAGTGGTGACATAATGGTGACTCTTGACCGTTGGAGTGTCTATTCACTCTCAAGGTGAGTTCACACACTAGACCAAGTTGAGCTTGATTCTCGACAATAACCAACATTTGTTATGCAATCGATAAGTTCATCATCATCTATTCAATAAAAATTATACTTAACAACCACACACTTTGCGAGTCAACCAATACAAATATATGATATACAATTAAAGTTTGCAAACCAATTAGATAGTGTAAAGAAATGGTACTCAAACAAAATAATCTTATATTCCAAAACAAGTTTAGTTTACAATTTTATAGTTACAAATACAAACTAATATACAATCACTCCATTAGGAGGTTTGAAACAGGCTGCTCTCCAAGATCAACTGACAATGGTGCTGCATCGACACGTTCTGTCTCGTCAGCTGAATCTTGTATATGATTAGAACCCGGTGCATCTTCAAGGTCAACAAGGTCGCCTCCTTCCTTGTCTATAGGTTCCATCAGCTCTGTGGAGGCCATCTGAAACATCTCTGTTTGGTTGATATGCTTTGCCCCAACCTCTTGGTCCTGGTCGGGACAATCCCAAATGCCTTGGATCCTCATCTTAATAAAATTGACTTGGTCAGGGTCCTTTTCTAATGTGATGCAGTTCCTGAACAGTTTAAGAGCACATGCAGTCGTCGTTCCTAAATAAACAATCACACATTCAAAAGTAAGAAAACATGAGAAGAAATAATATTTCATTCTTAAAAAAATTGATGAAACTTATGAGATTACCTATTCTAGAAAATAAGTCTAGAATCCAATCATTAGGGTTCGAGAACAACTCGACCAATCGATTAATCAATTGTTGGGGCTTTTGATAAGGGTTTACTAAACTCTTATCGCCAGACACGTGGTGCAATTTCTTTGTTACAACTAGGCACATGATATAGTTGACAACGTTCCGCTCATTAACATGTGCCTGAGCCTTCTTCTTAGAAATTGCGTCGTAGTAGCCCACACACATGTACTCCACAACGCTCACCATTCGATCACCTTGGGTACTAGTTATGTTCGTTTTAACCCTATTTTATAATGGAATCGAAACAAGTTAATAAATATGTAGTAATCAACATAGAATCCATACATTAAATATATAGTAACATAATGCTTGTCAATGCATATGTTCGGTGGCATGGCATCTTGACTTCAATGCAGTCATGATCGATAATGCCTGGCCCATATTGTGAAATATAACAATATGCTATAATGGTGCTAGGGTTAGCTCCGCGAAGTCCTTAACCATCTTCTCTATTTGCAAATATTTGTATGGCACATCGTCATATGTCGAGCTTGATATTTTGAAGCCATATGGTATATCCGCGACGAGCAATGTATAATGTCTCTTGGGTAATATGTCAAGCATATTACCCAAGCATATTACCCACATCACCATTATATACACTATAATACAATTGTTGGAAAGGATCACTCTTGTGCAAAAAGCTTTTGATGGTATCTGAGTCCTCAGGCACCTCGAGCTCCTTTCCTTTTGTCATACGTTTCTCGTATTTAGCTTGTTCCAAATGGATGATGAAGGCGCTAGGTATGCCTTCATTGTTGTCACTATTCTTCTTTGAACGAGGTAGTTTCTATAATTATAAATTTTGTAAGAAGAAACCCATTATCTAAAAATCAATTAATATTTGTAGAACATACATACCCATTCTCTAAACACGATAAAGAATTCTTCAAGAGCCTTGTAAGATGATGTTTTTGGGCAAGATTGCTCCACTTCTTCCCACATAGGCAAGGACAAGTTTTTCATCATCAGCTCTTGAATCTTCATGTTAAGAATTAGGTAAGTAATTAAGCAAGGGTTAATTAGTACCTAATTATGTGATTAGTTGATAAGCGGAAGATTAAGTGATATGTGTGTGTGTGTGTGTGAGAGAGAGAGAGAGAGAGAGAGAGAGAGAGAGAGAGAGACACTTATGAATAACACAAGATGGGGGATGGGTAACTATAATGTTAAATTAGCATTATCATCATCAAATCCAAAAATACCCACAATGAGGTATATATATACATCTCATGTGCAAAGGTGCACATGTGTGAGTGGAATATAGGTACTAAGGTGTAAGTCCTATATTAAATGTACTTAGGAGTGGAGGATCTAGAATATCCCACTTAAGTACAAGGCCCTATTTAAGGCGTTATAGTCAACACTTCTAACTAGATTCTATCTAGGTAACTATGAAGTTACATGGTTGACAAACTAACTAAACTAAGTTGAGCTTGATCTCTCAACACGCCCCCTCAAGCTCAAGTGTGAGGCGTCCGACATCCGCTTTGGCTTTCATCAGCTTCGTGTGCTTCTGTCCGGCCTTCGGCTTTCTTCACAGTGGCAATCTCAGTTCCTCCCCCTCAAGCCAGTGACGAAGGCTTGTAACGTGTGGGTGAAGGTCGACTACTTCCACCCATCATGGGTTACGGGCCACTTCGGTGGAGCTCTTGGGCTCTTGTTCGGCCGCTACCTTCATCGCGAAGGCGTAATGATGGGCCATATACTCGTTGTAGCCGAGCCGAGTGACGAGATTCTTCTCTCTAGAAGAGTGTCGAAGTTTTTCGCTCGCCGATGTGAGCGCCTTCTTTACTCCGGGTGTACGCATGATGGGTACACCAAACTCACTATCTAGTGAGGGAGCCGATCCATACGAATCATTGTTGTCGGGGTGGTCGACTTCGTATTCGGGCATCTTACCTTTGCCTTTGTCCAAGTTCATACTTGGCCGCAACGTGCTTGGGTCGCGTGGGGGCTCTTGTGGCTCACTAGGCTTTGCCGTAATCAGACTTTCTTCGAACATGTGTTCGAAGCGATCTCCATCTTCTACCTCTTGTTCGGCGGATTCCGAATCAAGCGGAGTCGGAGTTGAAGTTGTCTCTGGTGCACACCAGGATGTGAACCGATTGGGTAGAAGGGTTGTTGCACTTGTATGCCTTCTTCTCGGATGAGTATCCTATGAGGATACATTCCTCCGACTTCACGTTGGGCTTCTGTCGTTGTTCGTTCGGGACATGGTTGTTTACGTACCCGTATTTAATGTTTAAATACGTATAGTACCTGATCATTTGTATAGTACATACTATACCTCAATGTTGTTCAGTCAAATATCATGTACATTTGTCCAATACGATATTTAACATATTTATAAAAATATAGGTATAATACGTATTTATAAAGAAAATGTAATTAAAACCCTAACAAAAAGCCAAAGAAAAAAAAGATTTTAGTGAAAAAGAAGCCAAAGGAAGGAAGAAAGAAGAATAAAAGAGACGACGATGAAGAAGAAGAAGAAGAAGAAGAAGAAGAAGAGAGAAAAGAACACATAAACCTATCCTTAGTGTGATAATTGTAGTAGATAGAAGAAGAAGAAGAAGAAACGAAGGAAAGAGAAACCTATCATGAGTGTGATAATCGTAGACGATTCCTCAATCTATGAAGGCATAATTGTAAATAATTACAATTTGAAGTAGAACATCGTGATACACACTTACACTGATTTATAGAATAAGGGAATGTCAACATCCATATTACTACAAGTATTTTAGGATGTGAAATGTTCAAATGTCTTATATGCATTTTAGGATGTAAAACTATATTGTACATGACAAAATTGTGTAAACATAGATGTTTTTTACAATATTATAGATATTTTTTAGAAAGGTAAATAGTTTTCAAATTCTAGTTCAGTATTTAACGTACTATATGTAAAATACGTATTTTATAAGTATTTAACATATTAAGAAAACGTATTTAATGTATTTTTAAATTGGGAGGTACTATACGAGTATTAATACGTTAAATACATATGGTATCCGTACCTTACCTAACGTACCTAACAACCTTGGTTCAAGATGCGTACATTCGCAATGCTTCTGAACACCTTGAGAGCGACAGGATCGGCTTCCTTTCGACGAGGAGCTCGTATGGAGTTAGCTCATGGACTCCATTAGTGGTGTACCAGTTCATGAGGTAGACGGCCGTGGATGCCGCTTCGGCCCAATAGAAATTCGGCATGTGCTTCTCATGCATCATGGCGTGTGCTACCTTGAGTATTTGCCGATTTTTCTTTCGGTGACTCCATTTTGTTGGGGTGTGTGTCGGCATGAGAAGTACTCCTTTCCTCCATCCGATCGTAGGCATCGAATGTGCCGTCTGGTTTCTTTTTCGACTCTTCACTCTTCTTCTTCATCGGGTAGATCCACACATAGTGTGAGTAGTCGTCGATGAAGGTTACGTAGTATCGGCATCTGCCGATCATCGGCGTTTGAGCCGGTCCCTATACATCCGAGTGTACGACGTCGAGGAGGCCTTTGCTCGCATGGATCTCCTTCGGGAATGGGAGTCAATGTTGTTTGCCGAGTTGACACGCTTCGCATACTCAGTCGACTCGTTTCGACTCGAATGTCGGAAGTCCGATGACGACTCCCTTCGTTTGCATCGCTCGAAGCCGTTGGAGGTTTATGTGGCCGATTCTCTTGTGCCACAACTCGATGCTTGTCTCGGTTTTGAGACTTTTACCGTACATTGCCGATTTCACCTCTTTCGAATCGAGGATGAACATTCGGCTGTCTCTCCGCCCCTTAGCTATGAGTCAGCCATCTTTCTCAATGAAGCAACCTTCGTTGTTGAAGCGGACTTGCATGCCTTGCTCCATGATTTGGCCAACCGAGACCAAATTCTTCGTTATTGTGGGCACGTGCAAGACATTCTTGATGCAAGTTTGCTCGCCTTCTTTCCCGAATGGGACATTGCCGATGTGCCGAATGGGGTGTGTGGTGTTGTCTCCCGTCTCTATGAAGCCGGGTCGATCCGGCATTCGTAAATCACGAAACCACTCTTCGTGAGATGTCATGTGATGTGAGGCGTCGGAGTCAACAAACCACACGCCTTCCAAGTTGGAGGTGCTTGTGGAGTTGGAGGCCGACATAGAGTTCGTTCTATGCCTCATTACGAATATTCTGCCGTAATCATCGTATTTGGAGTTGACGGCGTAATTCGTGTGTTGTTGACTTGTGGAAGTTGATTGGCTTCTTCTTTTTCGGCATTCCTCCTCGCAGTGGCCGATTTTGCCGCAATCGTTGCAAGTTGCGGGCCTCGTTTGCTAACTATGTTTGGCGTGGAAGCTCCCCCTTCTTTAGAAGGTTCCTCGATGGCTTCCATGAAGGTTTGAGTTCCCTTCGTGTGATGGGTCGAATTGACCTCTTCTACCGTCGTGACCTCCTCCTCGGCCACTATCCGAATTTGAGAACAACATCTGTCCTTCCGACGTCTTGCTTTTGGTTCAGACGTGGTTCTCTTTGACCAATAGCATTGATTGGAGGTCAAAGAATGAACAAGGGTTTTCTCTCACCACGATTGCCATCCGTAATGGATCGAATCGTTGTATGAGGCCGCCCATGCATACTTGAACCATCTCGTCTTCGTCGACATTTATTTTGGTGGAGCCAAGCAAGTCGCAAATGCTCTTGATCTTGGCGGTGTAGTCTAACACAGACATGTCTTTTTGCCAAATGTTGTTCAACTCTTGTCGGAGTTGAAGCTTTCGGGCGGTCGTGTTGGCGGCAAACATTTTATTTAAGTTCGCCCATGCTTCTTTAGGAGTCTTGGCGTCTCGAATGTGGCTAAGCATGTGGTCATGGACACATGTTGCCAAGCAATACATGACTTGACTTGTCGCTTGCTCCCATGTTGCATAGTCGGCGTTCTTTGAGTCAGGTCGATTTTCTTGAGCACCGTTGATGTAGCTCCAATACCGTTGGCCGATGAGGTATTGGGTCATCTTGTACTCCCAAGCTGAATAATTGCTCTGATCTAGCTTTTCACTAGGGAGCGAGCTACCCATTTGTGTGTTCATGTTGATTGTGTCTTCTCCTCTTTTGCTTTTCTTCCTTCGATCACGTACACGTGCTACGTAGCGGCACTAGGGTAGTCAATAGCCGGATTTTGTCGTCGACGTCTCGAACACACAATCACGGAGTCGGGTGGGCTTAGTGGATTTTCTAAACCGCACGCTTTGATACCATGTTAAGAATTAGGTAAGTAATTAAGCAAGGGTTAATTAGTACCTAATTATGTGATAGTTTATAAGCGGAAGATTAAGTGATATGTGTATGTATGTATGTGAGAGGAAGAGAGAGAGAGTGTGTGTGTGTGTGAGAGAGAGATACACTTATGAATAACACAAGATGGGGGATGAGTAACTATGTTAAATTAGTATTATCATCATCAAATCCAAAAATACCCACAATGAGGTATATATATACATCTCATGTGCAAAGGTGCACATGTGTGAATGGAATATAGGTACTAAGGTATAAGTCCAATATTAAATGTACTTAGAATGGAGGATCTAGAATATCTCAATTAAGTACAAGGTCCTATTTAAGGCGTTATAGTCAACACTTCTAACTAGATTCTATCTAGGTAACTATGAAGTTACATGCTTAACTAACTAACTAAACTAATTTGAGCTTGATCTCTCAACACTTCATATACACCTTATGGCTAAAAAACAAAAGAAACTGAAATTAGAAAAAAGAAGAAATCAACAAAGCAATCAAATCAAAATGATACATGCACATAGATGACTCACTTTTGAAACTCTGTGACCATTTCGTCAAGGCTAAACTACTTGGTGACCACTCTTGATAATACAGATATCAATAATCTGTCATCCTTAATTCCTTGCAGTGACCGCCAATGAAGTAGCTTCATATCTTCGGCTAACTCTTCAATTACTAAGTCACTTTTACGTGACTTAGATTTCATCTCCACCTATGGGTCGAGCTTAGCCTTCTTTGACCCTTTATTTCTTTACGCTCCCACATACTAAAAATGCAATCGTGGAGGTCCCACACCTCCCATGTTCTGAAGGCAAGTTAAAACCATGAATCATATTTTCTCAGGCCTTCAGACTTGGTGCTTTCGTTAACTGCTATCCCCACTTCAAGCAGACATTGTCGTCGCAATCCAGGATGCAGCTGAGGACCAAATTTTTGCAGCGCATCAAGGTACTCGTGATGGAAGAACTTGATGCGTTCGATACATGACATATTTTTTCTATAGTCATTATCGTTGTTATGATCCCAAGCTAACAACTTGGCTTCTTCATGTGTAAGGTCTGCATACACTTTACATTCTGCATACTTGAAGAAAGGGGTAAGAGGATACTCCTTGACCAACTGACGTCAGGCTTCAGCATAGGGGGATCCTCCAATCAGATAGTATGTGTAGTCATCTACCAAACTGTACTTGAATTCATCAACAATAGGGCATTGATCTAGGTCGATCATTACTAAGAATGGCACTAAACTCGCATGTGGATTAATCTTCATTTTGCTTTTTAAGTTCTGCACATGCATTGAATGTGGCTCTCTAATTTCTAGAGCTCGTCTTCTTGTCTCCGGATCGATGGGTGGCCATTGAATATAGCATATTGGTAAGTGAAATAATTGTCCTTTACGGACAAGCTTCGTCTTTACAATATTTTCTTTGATCCGATTCTGCTCTGAGGTGAGTATCCCCGATGAAATGTGGCCCCCTAGAGGAATAACTTCGAGCTCGGCGTCTTCCTCCTCATCGTCTACGAACTCGAGGACCTCCAGCTTGTCCTCTTCTGGTTGCTGCCTTTTCTTGTACTTCTTATGTTTCGGTTTAGACTTGTTGGCAGACTTTGGTGGGGTTGTTGCTTGTGTGACCATCAACTCTCCCTTAATGTACGGGCGCAAAGCAACAATCAAGTTGTTTTTTGTCTGAACATCCTTTTTTAGGGCTTTAGGGTGGTAGGAGTCAGTATGAAATTACGTGCATTGATCTTGACTCTCTGAAACCCCACTGAGCTATCAACATCGAAGAAGAGGTTCGATGAGTCGTTGTCTTCATATTCGATGTTCCGTATGTAGCCGTAGGTGAATGTCTTTCCCACCTGCACTTCACCTTCAGACTTTGCAAGAATAAGAAGGAGGTCCCCTTCTTCCTCGGTGTAGATCAGTGTCCACTCCACATCAGGGTAGCTCTTTAGGTGAGGCTCCCCACTCTTTTCGCCTAAAGTCTTTGGCGTGTTACCGACAAAAGACTTTAGAGTGTCGTCACCTCCTAACTCGATAAATATTTTGCGAGAATTAGCTTTCATCATGGTGTCAAAAGGTCTTCTTGTTGGTGATGAAATTTTTAGTTTGAAGGACGGCACCTTCTGTCGTGGCTCACTAAAAACAACAAGGCAGGACACAAGGATATAACAATAATGTTAATAATAAACACCTCGTTGAAAGGGATACACCTCGATTTTGGAAGCAAAAAATGAATATAAAAAAAGAATCTTTTTGGAATCTAAACTGTTGGGTTGGAAAACATACCTAGCAATATTCTTTCCCTTGTTCATGTTGATGTCGGATATGTTTACTTGACCGGGGAGGCGAAAACTCGACGATTTTGGTTGCTGAGTGCTCTTATGCTCTTCTTCTGCTTAACCGTTGTCGTGAAGAAAACCGTCCCTAGGCGGAATCGGCGCACCAAGGCGTGGGAACCGGTTCTTCGCGCGCGCACGCTCCAAGTTGTACATAGAAGCGAGTTAGGAGGATAATCGGCAGGAACGGGCCCTAACACGAGTGGAGACAAAGACCGCGCAAACAGTCTTTTCGGTGGCGCGCGCGAGCTAAGGAACTGTACGAGTCGGCGGCGTAACTACGCGGATGCGCGAAGAACGGAGCGGATCCCTGTTCGAAAGGGACAGGGAATAAAGCTGACAGGAGGGCCTGCTCGTCGATATATAAGGAGCAGGAAAGAGCTGTTGAAAACATCTCGCGCAGAGAGGACGAAGTGCTGTCGGACCGTTTCTGGACGCTTCTCTCTCTGTTTCCTTCCTTCTTGAGCTCCATAGCTTTTCTGTGCAGGGTTCCGGGGAGGCCCGCGCTGTTTTGAGGAACGCCCGAGTGCTTCCGGCAGCACCTCCGACCTGCTACCCCTTTGTGCGTCGAAGCGAACAAGCATCGGCATCTGTTCGCCGGCCTGTTCGGCTGTAGCCAACCTGTGCCCATCGAGGGTTGTAGTCGTGTTAGCCATTTTTGTTGATATACATATTCAGTCATTCGCATCTGTCTGTGTCGGTGTCTGTTCGCGTTCTCCGTGCTGAAGGGCCGTGTCCCTGTGTATCCCCGGTCCTGCGTAGCCGGTTCTCTCTCTTTCTCCCCCCCCCTCGCTTGCTCTTTGGTTCGAGACCCCTGCGGTCCCGCCTCGTTTCCACACGCACTTGCGTAATTTCTCGACATCTTTGGTGAACCCGACGTGAAGGAGGCGGCAGAAGAGCAGATGATGAGGGGGTCGGATCTTGCAGAGGCCATGGCTTCGGCCGTGGATCGGATTGTAAACGCGCGCGAGGGCACCTGTGCCCTCGACAGAGCCATTGAGGCAGTCGTCGGCACGATCGGCCGGTTCGATGGGAAGGATGCCACGAAGTATTTGGCGTCCTACGGTGCAGAGATGCTGATGCGGGACATTCCGGAAGAAAGGCGTCTTGCCGGATTTCCCCGAGTGGCGATGCCGAGCATCCATGCGGAGGTGCTCGAGGTGCGGGCGGAGAGCCGTACCTGGGAGGAGTTCGAAGGACGGCTCCTAGAGAAATACGGGCTGGACGACGCGCTCCGGCTTTCGAAGCGAAGGTTCATGGAATGGGTGGAGTCCCCGGGGAAGGGAAGAAACGCGTCGGCACTCCTCCGGGAGTTCGAGGAAAACTTTGCGCGCCTTTCGGCGCTCGACCGAACCATCCTGGACACGAGCCGGGTCTTGCTGTTTGTCATGTCGGTTGACGAGCGGGATCGGGAGCAAGTGGGCCTCTTGCTGGAAACCGAAGACGGGCTCACTACCGACTGGGCGGCTGTCAAAAAAGTCTGTGGCCGTTTCGACAAACGGCGAGAATGGGCGGATAACGGGGCAACCGGGTCGGGCTCGGTCGCAGCAAGGGAGCTCGAACCAGCGCCACAGGTGCGAAAGGAAGAGACCCGAGAGTGGTTGGAAACCGATTCGGCTTCGACCAGCGTAGTCAGAGGCTCAACCGGAGGAGCGGCGCTGGAGGAATTGACGAGGGCGATAAAGGACCTCCAAATCGCGCAAGCCCGAAGGGAAGGTGGCGAACCGGCTCGTGACCGACGGCCGGCGGTAGGAAACAGGTGCATGTGGTGCGATGAAGTCGGCCACGTTCGGAAGGACTGCGGCGACTTCACGGAGGCGCTGAGGAACAGGGTGGTGTACCTGTGGGAAGGACGGGTGCATGCCAGCGACACCCGAAGGGCCCTGAGCCGAAACGACGGGTGAGGTGGTATGAAAAGGTTGATGGAAGAGGCGGCGGCCCGACACGCGGAAACCGTCCACTACTCGGCGTCGGCCGGCATTCGAGTCGGGGGCGGCGAGGCCCGAAGGGAAAGCAAAGCCGGATTCTGGCCGACGATGCTGGAAGGCCTTGCCGGTGCAAGGCTTAAAGGGGAGGAATCGGACCGTGCGGAGAAACGGGTACGGGAGATGACCGGGTGGAGCGACCCGGTCGAGGAAAAGACGGGCTTCGTGGAAGCCGCTTGCCAGAACTACGAGGCTCTGGTAGAAGAGAAGCGGGTGGGGAAACCCGGGACGAACGGGCCCTCACAACGATACGAGACCCGGTCCGGGCCACGACGGGACGAAGCCGGCGGGGCCGGTACGCAAGATAAACCCCAGAAGGGCGGGTACCGTCTGGGGACGGAGATAGAAAGGACCACGGACTTACGAAAGGTCCTGGAGGAACGGATCCTCGACAGCAAGGTGGAGCTGTCGTTACGAGAGGTGCTGGGAATCGCCAAGAAGGAGTTCCACGACTCCATCGTGGACTTGGTGAAACGGAAGAGGCTGTCAACGGAGACAGAACCGGAAAGACTGGTGGAAGTGCGGACGACGCACCTAGACGACATGGCGCTGGGAGACGAGTGGGCGGAAAGCCACTATTCGAGACCACCTTGGGCCCGAGCGACCACGGAAACCCCGGTGAAGATCGGCGATGTCCAGGAACCGGTGATAGCTTTGGTGGACCACGGATCGGAGATCAATTTGATGTCCATGGACTTCTATAGAAAGGGTAAATGGCTGATCAACACCAAGCACGGGTGGAAAATAAGGGCAGCAACGCGCGCCACCGAGGAACTGCACGGGGCCTGTCCGAATGTGCGAGTCAAGATCGGCGACGTCGAGATTGACCAGCAATTCTTCGTGCAGGAGACGTCTTCGTATCCGGTCATACTGGGAGAGCCGTACATCACGGCGGCGCGAATGGAGACCAAGGTGTTGGACAATGGTTCGGCCTACGCGAGGGTCAAAAGCCAAGACGGGCGCCATTCGGTCCAGTTTCTGACGGTACGGCCGAACCACGAACGTAACCGCGAATCCCTCGGTTTCGAAAACCGAGAGGATTTTTAGAGAGGACTGCCAAGGCGTGGGGCCGCGACAGTCCGGATGCTCCGGGAAAACCCCACATCTGTACGATAAAACCGTGTGCAATAGGTAGGAAATTTTGCTTCTCCGACAGCGGAGCATGTACGATGGTCGGCATCGCCGGCCGAGAGAAACAAAGACGGAGGGGAGGCTTCGAGCATGCGGAGTTCTCGGCCCTGACGAAGAAATCAACGGAGCCGTGGAGGCAGTCTCCTTCGACGACACCTTGGGAATGCTGGGGAAGGTAGTCGAAGGAGACCTTAACGGAGACCGGACGATACCGGTATGTTCCGAAGAAATGTACGAAGTCATCGCGGACTTCGGTCGAGGGCTCGAGTCGGAACGGACGGCCCGAGTTAGCACCAAGTACAAGACTGTGGACCGGAAGGTGAGGCCAGTTGCGGCGCCCTTACCGGAGGGCAGCGAATCCCGAATCAAAGGGGTTGCATCGGACCCCAGCTTACGAGATCCGGCCTGCATAGGACACACCTTCACCAACGAGACGCTCCGCGAGCTGAAGATCGGTGGGGGCGGGTTCCTACTGCCGGCGGAGGAAGGCCGGTTTCGGAGAATGCTCGGAAGGCACGGGAAAGCCTTCGCATTCTCACCGGAGGAAATCGGGTGCGTAAACCCGACGATCGTAGAGCAGATGGTGATATTCACGGTACCGCATGTACCGTGGAATCTCAAGCCAATTCCGGTTCCGAGAGCTCACATCCCGAAGCTGATGGAGCTGTTGAAGCAGAAAGTTGATATGGGCATTCTCGAGCCGTCGAGCGCCCCGTATTCAAACCGATGGTTTACCGTACCAAAGAAAAACGGATCGTTGCGCTTCATTCAGGACCTGCAGCCGGTCAATAGAGTGACCATTCGGAATGCAGGGATCGGACCGACCATAGACGAGTTCGCGGAGGCCTTCGCCGGAAGGTCGATTTACTCGGTCGGTGATCTATACTCAGGGTACGACCAGTTCCAGCTAGCCGTGGAGAGCAGAGACATTACGACGATGCGAACTCCCCTCGGCCTAGTGCGGATGTGTACGCTGCCGCAAGGAGGGACCAACTCGGTGGCCCACATGGTGAATGCAATGAACAAGGTGCTGAGGGACTGCATCCCGGACATCACCATGCCGTTTCTAGACGACATCCCGATCAAGGGATGCCTGGTAGAAGAGAAGGATGAGACGATCGGGCCGGACGAATGCCGGCGATTCGTGGTGACGCACATCGACGACTGCGAGAAGGTGCTGCAAAGGCTAGAGGATGCGAGGCTCACCTTCTCGGGGGAGAAGTCAGCCTTCGGGCAGTCGGAAATCATGGTGGTCGGACATTTATGTGGACCATATGGCCGGAAACCGTCTCCGGCAAAGGTAGAAGCCATCTCCGCGATGAAGCCTGATTGCAGCTCGGTCATGGAAGTACGAAGATTCTTGGGAGCATGCGCCTTCTACCACATATGGATCCCGCATTACGCGCACGTTGCGGAGCCGCTGTACGGATTATTGAAGAAGGGGCGAAGATTCGAATGGCTAGACAAGCACACGGAGTCGGTCCGGAAGCTGAAGGAGGCTCTTTCGGCAGCACCGGCGCTCCGAAAGGCCGTCTACAGGAAGGGCACCCCAGTGTACATAACGGTTGACACGAGTCCGACCGGGATCGGGTGGGTCGTCAACCAAGAAGACGAGGACGGCAATCGGTTTCCGATCCGATTCGGCGCGAAGGTCCTCAGTGAGCGGCAGCGAGGATACGCCCAGGTTAAACGCGAACTCTGGGGTATCGTTTCGGCGGTGAAGGCTGACAAGGACTATCTGATCGGGACAGAGGTAATCATAGAGACGGATTGCATGCCGATTCTCGGTATGGTTTCCGGATGCGCGACGCCGGACCTGGCAATGCTCAGGTGGATAGCGTACATCAAGTCCCTGGACCCGGAAATACGACACATTTCCGGGAAAGACAACGCCATGGCCGACATGCTTTCAAGGGCGAGATTCGATGACGAGGGCGGCATGGTTTCGGAGGACGAAGAGGTCGGCGTGGACTTCTTCGAGGCAGCATACGTAACAACCGGCGGGACGAGCACTCCGGCGCTTAACGACTTCGACGCGAGCAAGTACGACGGGGAGTGGCTGCAGATCGGCGGGTTTTTGAGGACAATGGCGCCGGATGCGTCATGGACGAAAGACAAGGCCAACCGGATCCGGAAGAAAGCGTACCGGTTCTTTCTCCGGGATGGCTATCTATGGAAGCACCCGAAGAAGAGGGACGGCGCTCCGCTCCGGGTGGTGGCGATGAAGGAGGAACAGGAGGAGCTGCTGACGGCCTACCACGACAGCCCTTGGGCCGGACACCGTGGAACTTGGGCCACGTTCGAGAAGATAAAGGAGAAGTACTGGTGGCCGGGACTGTACCGGGACGTGCATCGATTAGTGACAACTTGCGAGAGCTGTCAGATGCACTCCGTGGTCCGACACCGGGACGAGCTTCACCCTACGTACCCTCCGACCATCCACTTCAAATGGATGGTAGATTTGGTGACGATGCCAATGGGGGTAGGACAGATGCGGTACCTGGTCCTGGCGCGGGAGGATCTGACGAACCAGGTGGAAGGCCGGGCCCTTCCGAACAAAACGACCGCGGCCGTATGTCGGTTCCTAATCGAGGACGTGATATGCCGGTACGGGTGCGTCGGGAAGATCGTGGCTGACCGAGGGGAGTTGGACGCCGAAGAAGCCGCGGAGCTGTTCGACCGGCTGGGAGTCAAGCTCTCGCTCACCACTGCGTACAATCCGGAGGCGAATGGAAAGGTGGAGCGCGGACACGGACCGATCGTCAAGGCGCTGGTTCGAGCATGCGGGGGCCAAGTCGGTAACTGGCCGCGGCTGCTACCTTATGCTTTGTGGGCAGACCGGACCACGCACAGTTCGGTAACCGGGTACATGCCGACGGAGCTCATGTTCGGCCAGAAGCCGATCATGCCGATGGAACGGACGATCTCCTCGTGGGCAACGGTCGACTGGAGGGACGAGATGAGCCGGGAGGAGTTGTTGGCCGCGCGTATGCGACAGCTCGAGCGGAGACCGGAGGACGTGGAACTGGCTGCGAAGAAGCTCCGGGTGACGAGGACAAAGAACAAAGCCAGGTTCGACCGAACGCACCGGCTCCGACCGAAGAAAATCGAAGAAGGTGACTGGGTGCTCGTCTACGACAGCAGCCTCGACAACCAGCACCGAGCTACACGGAAGTTCGCACGAAGGTGGTTCGGGCCTTACGTGGTACGGAGCGCCAATGACAACGGGACATATCACCTGGCGGAACTAGACGGCACGAGAATGGCGATACCGGTTGCAGGGAAGCGGATCAAAGCGTTCAAGAAGCGACACGACGACGAGCCGGACCCGGCTCTCCTAGTCAGCAGTGACGAACGATCCGAAAACGAGGAAGAACCGACGGGCGAGGAATGAAGACGGGCCAGTTTTCTCCGTCCCAACTCTCTTGGCGCATACCGGAGGATGCGCGGTTAGGTGGGGGCGGATGTCGTGAAGAAAACCGTCCCTAGGCGGAATCGGCGCACCAAGGCGTGGGAACCGGTTCTTCGCGCGCGCACGCTCCAAGTTGTACATAGAAGCGAGTTAGGAGGATAATCGGCAGGAACGGGCCCTAACACGAGTGGAGACAAAGACCGCGCGAACAGTCTTTTCGGTGGCGCGCGCGAGCTAAGGAACTGTACGAGTCGGCGGCTTAACTACGCGGATGCGCGAAGAACGGAGCGGATCCCTGTTCGAAAGGGACAGGGAATAAAGCTGACAGGAGGGCCTGCTCGTCGATATATAAGGAGCAGGAAAGAGCTGTTGAAAACATCTCGCGCAGAGAGGACGAAGTGCTGTCGGACCGTTTCTGGACGCTTCTCTCTCTGTTTCCTTCCTTCTTGAGCTCCATAGCTTTTCTGTGCAGGGTTCCGGGGAGGCCCGCGCTGTTTTGAGGAACGCCCGAGTGCTTCCGGCAGCACCTCCGACCTGCTACCCCTTTGTGCGTCGAAGCGAACAAGCATCGGCATCTGTTCGCCGGCCTGTTCGGCTGTAGCCAACCTGTGCCCATCGAGGGTTGTAGTCGTGTTAGCCATTTTTGTTGATATACATATTCAGTCATTCGCATCTGTCTGTGTCGGTGTCTGTTCGCGTTCTCCGTGCTGAAGGGCCGTGTCCCTGTGTATCCCCGGTCCTGCGTAGCCGGTTCTCTCTCTTTCTCCCCCCCCCCCTCGCTTGCTCTTTGGTTCGAGACCCCTGCGGTCCCGCCTCGTTTCCACACGCACTTGCGTAATTTCTCGACACCGTGATAATGAGAAATAGAAGATGACTTCCCTTTATATAATTTTTATTTTGTATTTTCAAAATTATTTTTATTTATTTTTAAATAAAATAAAATAAAATGTTTTTGGACATGGTGCTTATTATAGAACCAAGATTGTGCCTATTTTGGACATTGTTTGTGTTACTTGCCTTGAGCAAAATGTCCTCAAAGTCGAGTGAAAATTCTCTGTTTTTTATTGAGCCTGTTATATTATCTGATAACTCCTTATTCTCAATTGAGGAATATAGCCATGTTAATAATAAAGGTGCCATGTTAAGACCAACGACGATCAAGAGCAAAGCTCAACGTCAATTTTTTCGATAGAGCCATTAAACTTAGGTAAAACAAGATATATTAAAGTAGATACAACTCATGTCGAGTCTAGTTTATTGAATGCTAACAAAGACTGTGTCAATAAGCCTCTAAATTTTCAAAGAGTTCCTCGACAAGTGAGTGTTAAACGATATAAATTTTTGTGTTTGGATCGACAAATTTCAATTGACATATGCAAGCTATGTTGTGGGAGCCTTTTTCTATCAAAATTTTGAAAGGCAAACTTGCAGGGGTTGCGACAAAAGTATTTGTCTCTCAATGGCAACGAAAAAGATACATTCTTCATTGCCAATATGTGTCATGATGACACTCACATCATGCCTCGAAAGGATTTGAACCCACAATCTTGTTATATATATATCAAATCCTTAACCATTGTAGTAACATGTTTATGTGTATAGTTTATATAATCCAATATCATAAGAATATTCTATATTACTTTATATTCTAGAATGTCCTAGAATATTCTAGAGTGTTGTATATTCTAGAACCTTCTAGAATACTCTAAAAACCTTCTAGACTACTAGATTACTCTATATTCTAGAATGTCGTAGAATATTCTAGAGTAATCTATAGGGATCTATCAATCCTCCGAAAACCAAATTGGTTCAAACTGTCAAGACAAAGAGAAAGAGAGAGAAAGAGAAGAAAAGAGATATAATTTTAAGATAGAAAGAGAGAATTGAAAAGAAAGTATTTCTCATTTCTCCCTCTTCCAACAAGTTCTCTTCTTTCTTCTCCTCTCCACTCGTAAGTTATGGATTCCGTGAGCAAACAGGAATACATGCATGTTCTTTCTAACCTCGACATGCTCACGAATAAATTTGTGGCATTAGAGCATCAAAATCAAAGGCTACTGGGCGACCTACAACAAGTGAGTACCGAAAAAGCTCAACAATATGAAGAGTTATCACAACGGGTTCATCAACTCGAGGCTACTATATTGTCATTACGAGAACAAACTTTGGGGGCACAAAACTCCCCTCGAGAACCAAAGATTAGCCTCACCAAGTTTGATGGTAGGAGGTCTTTATTTTGAGGCTTCTTGAATCAAGTCTGTTTGGTTATTCAGTTACATCCCAATCGGTACCCAACTAATGTTGCTCGTGTGGGATTTGTGAGAACCTTGCTATGTGGTACAACATTAGCATGGTTTGCACCACTTCTTGAGCAGAAAGCACCGTTGCTGGAGGATTTTGAGGCATTTGTTAAGGAGTTTCAAGCTATTTTCGAAGACACTGACAACACTAGGATGACGATAAACAAGATTCGAAGGCTCCGACAAGGAGATTGTCCCCCGTCAGCTTATGCAGCTGATTTCAGTCTTTTGGCATGCGATATCCCTTGGCATGAGGCGGCCTCAATGGATCAATTCTGTCAAGGTTTTCGTAATGATGTCAAAGATCTTCTTCTTACTTTCCACGAAGATCCGAAGTCTCTAACAGAGGTGTTGAGAATCAAGCTCAAATTGGTCTAGTGTGTGAACTCACCTTGAGAGTGAATAGACACTCCAATGGTCAAGAGTCACCATTATGTCACCTCTTTGTATTCTAGCATTTAGTATGACTCATAGAATCCTATTCTATGACACATAACTTATGAGCTTTCACATTCCCCATGCTCCATGAGTCTTGTAGTTAATGAAGAGAGAGGGTGACTATATAAAGCACCCTCCTCCTACCTTGTATTTAGTTGAGTCTTTCTCCTTTGTTAATATACTTAACCTTGCGTATACTTTGTGTGTGTGTCTCTCTCTCTATCTCATACACACACACACACACACACACACACAGTTCACACCTATTCCGCTTCACAAGAATCCATTTGTTGATTCTTTACGTCGTATCAAAGCGATTTGGTAGTTTGATCTAGCCCATTCGCCTCATCGTGATTGTGTGTTGTGCTCCACGCCGACGACCAAGAACCGGCTCATCACTATCGTAGCTTCGCTACATAGCTCGCATTCGAAGAAAGAAGAAGAAGAAGAATTGACATAATGAGTACTCAAATGGGGAGTGCTCTCCCTACCGAGAAGTTGGATCGAAACAACTTCGCATCTTGGGAGTACAAAATGCACCAATACCTTGTCGGACAAGGCTATTGGAGCTACATCAAAGGAGCGCATGAAGACCGACCCGCCGAAGCGGCTCCCGGATACGCGACATGGGAGCAAGTCGCAAGCCGCAAGCCGCGTGATGTATTGCTTGGCGACATGTGTTCACGATCACATGCTCGGCTACATTCCCGAAGCCAAGACGCCAAAGGAGGCATGGGAAAATCTACGAAAGATTTTCACCGCCAACACGACCACGAGGAAGCTTCAACTCCGCCAAGAGTTGAACAACATTCAACAAAGGGACATGTCCATCACGACATACACCTTGAAGATCAAGGAGCTTTGCGACTCGCTCGGCTCAATAAGTGTAAGTATAGATGGTGGAAATATGCCTCGGTGGCCTCACACCAGGGTTCGGCGCGATGCGAACCGCCGTTCTAGCACGGGAGAAAACTCCCTCCTTCATCGAGATCCAATCAATGCTATTGGTAAAAGAAAACCATGTGCGTACAAGGAACAATGAATCGGAAGGCCACATGCTCTACACGCACTCTAATGGAGGAAGAGGACGCGAACGAGCGATAGGCCGATTCGGCCAAGGACAAGGCAGACGAGGTCCGACCTACGACAACACGTCCCAATTTCGGCCGCAAAACGGAGGCCTATGAGGAACCTTTGCAAGAAGGGGGAGCTTCCACTCTGGCCCGAGCTATCAAAACACAACCAAATGCGGATATTGCGGAAAGCTCTGCCACCACGAAGAAGAGAGCCGAAAGAAGATGCGTGAATCGACTTCCACAAGCCGACAACTCACGAATTACGCACACAACTCCGACTATGAAGAGTATAGCGGAATATACGGGAACAACTCCAACTACGAAGATCGTGGCAGAATGTATGCACACATCTCCGACCGTGGCGGAATGTTCATGATAAAACATAGAGCGAACTCTATGTCGGCCTCTACCTCAACTAGTGCCTCCGGTCCGGAAGACGTATGGATCGTCGATTCCGGTGCCTCGAACCATATGACATCGCATCAAGAATGGTTCCGAGAACTTCGAGAGCCGGACCGACCCGGTATGTCGAAACCGGAGACGACACTACGCACCCGATTCGGCACATCGGCAATGTTCCGTTCGGAAAAGAAGGTAAGCAAAATTACATTACAAATGTCTTGCATGTACCGACCATTACGAAGAATTTGGTCTCCGTCGGCCAAATTGTAGAGCAAGGGATGCAAGTTCGATTTAATCAAGGCGGTTGCTTCATTGAAAAAGAGGGTCGACTCATCGCACGTGGACGAAGAGAGGGCCGAATGTTCATTCTCGACTCACACGAGATGAAATCCGCCATGTTCGCAAAGGGCATGAAAGCGGATTGGCCATATAAATCTCCAAAAGCTTAAAGCAATGAAATCGAAAGGAGTTGTCATCGGACTCCCAACATTCAAAGAGAAGGAGATTGAAGGTGTATGCGAAGCGTGCCAATTCGGCAAGCAACACCAACACTCATTCCCGAAAGAGCGGAACGTGAGCAAAGGTCTACTCGACATAGTCCATTCCGACGTATGGGGACCGGCGCAAACGGCTACATTCGGCAGATGCCGATATTACGTGCTCTGTATCGACAACTTCTCCAGGCACACTAGGATCTACCCAATGCGGCAAAAGAGCGAAGTGTTCGGACACTTCCCAACTTTCAAGAATGAATTCGAGAAAGCCACGGGCCGACATGTACATTGTTTTCAATCAGATGGCGGCAAGGAGTACTTCTCGGACGACTTCACGAGGTATCTCCGAAAGGAAGGAATTCGGTGAGAATTCACTTGCCAACACACCCCGCAACAAAACGGAGTAGCAGAGCGTAAAATTCGGCACATCCTCGAAGTAGCGCGGGCCATGATGAACAAGAAGCATATGCCCAAGTCATATTGGGCCGAAGCTGCAAATACGACCGTTTACCTAATGAACCGGTGCACAACATCCGACGTGCATAAGGTCACTCCGGACGAAAAATACTTCGGAAAGAAGCCGGACTTATCAAACATCCGGATATTCGGCGCGATAGCATATGTGCACATCCCCGACGAGAAGCGTCAAAATATTGACCCGAAGTCGGAGAAATGTATCCTCGTAGGATAGTCACCAGAGCAAAAGGGGTACAAGTGCTACAACCCTTCAACTCGAAAATCTCGAGTAAGTCGAGACGTCGTTTTTGATGAGTCCACATGCTGGTATGCACCAGAGACAACTCTGACTTCGACTCCGATCGACCCGGAATTCGCCGAACAAGAGATCAAGGATGAAGATCGCCCTACGCGCATATTCGAATAAAGTCTAATCATGACCCAATTGAGCGGACCACAAGAGCCTTTGAGCGATCAAAGCACATCACAGCCTAGCCCAAAGATGGACAAAGGCAAGGCGAAAATGCCGGAATACGAAGACGATCGCTTCAACGACGATGAGTCGACTCACTCACTCGACAGTGAGTTCGGCCGTTTCGAGGTACCAATCGGAGCTAAGAAAGCCCTCATCTCTGCAAATGAAAAACTCTGCCGCTCTACCCGTGAAAAGAACCCCGTAAGACGATTCAGCTACAACGATTATATGGCGTACCATTACGCCTTTATGATAAAGGTAGCGATAGTACGGGAGCCAGAAACCTTTTCGGAAGCCGCGAAGGACCCCCGATGGATTGAAGCAATGAACGAGGAGATGCAGGCACTACGGAAGAACGAGACGTGAGATCTCGTTCCCACCTCACCACACTAAAAGGTGATCGGATGCAGATGGATCTACAAGGTCAAGTATAACGTCGATGGCTCCGTAAACCACTACAAAGCTCGACTCGTAGCGAAAGGATACGCTTAGACGCATGGTGTCGACTACGAAGAGACCTTTGCCCCGGTGGCAAAGATGACGACGGTGCTAACCGTAATTGCGCTTGCCACGGCGAAAGAATGGCACCTCCATCAAATGGACGTCAAGAATGCCTTTCTACAAGGCGAATTAGAAGAGGAGGTGTACATGATACAACCACCCAGCTTCAACTCGAGCACCCATCCGAAAGCTGTATGCCGACTCAAGAAGCCACTCTACGGCCTCAAGCAAGCACCTTGTGCTTGGCATTCGAATATAATACAATATCTTCATCAAATTGGCTTCTGTATGTCAAAATTGGACAACTCCCTCTAGATACAAAGCGATTCCGCAAGTCCGATCGTCATCATCTTATATGTGGATGACCTAGTCATTGGAGGTGAGCATCTCGTCGAAATCAATAAGGTCAAATCCCTCCTTTCCGACCAGTTTGAGATGACGGACATGAAGGAGCTCCACTACTTCCTCGGCATCGAGGTAATTCGGACTCCGGCCGGAATCATGATCTCTCAACGGCACTACATCCTCAATTTGCTATACAAGTTCGGGATGGCTGAGTGCAAATCCGCGGCAACCCTGCTCGATCGCAATCTCAAACTGGATGTGAACTCCGGCACCAAAGCGTGTGAGCCGACTCAATATCGGCAACTCATCAGGAGTCTCATTTACCTCACGATCACTCGACCTGATCTCAGTTATCCGCTCGGTCTCCTTAGCCAATTCATGCAAAGACTGCGTGATACTCACTTGGATTGCACTAAGCGAGTTCTACGATACGTGAGTGGCACAATGGATTGTGGCATCCTCTACAAGACCGCGATGCCAATACGACTTGAGGGGTACACAGACGCCAATTGGGCCAGCTACAAAGCCGATAGAAGATCAACCTCCGGATTTGTCTTCTCCCTTGGCAGCGGAGCAATATCCTGGATTAGAAAGAAACAGCATACCGTTGCTCTTTCGAGTACGGAGGCGGAATACAAGGGCGCAACCGTAGCTGCATGTGAAGCCGTATGGCTCAAGAGGACTTTGAAGGATCTGGGCGTTCCCATCAAGGATCCGACTCCCCTTTACTGCGAGAACATGAGCAATATTTATTTGGTTCCACGCGCGGACAAAGCACATCGAAGTGCACTATCACTTCATCCGAGAGCGCGTTCTAGCTGGCGATGTTGACCTACAACACATTAGCACCAATCTTCAAACAACCGACATCATCACTAAAGCTTTAGGAGCCGACAAGCTATGGCAATTCATGACCGATCTCGGATTGACGATCCTTGACCTGCCAAGCTTGAGGGGGAGTACGCAAGACACTACGCAATCGCAATAACGCGTAGATTACGCAACCGCGCAACGAAGCCGCGAAGAGCCGATCTACCGCGCAAAGCCGCGAAGAAAGACACTTACTCTTGCTCGGTAACGAACGCGAGGTTCAACTCCCGGGAAAAAACTTCGTGGAATTGGGAGGGCGATTCAAAATTGAAACAAAACCCCAGGATTCGAAGTGAAATTCTTGATTTGCCTGACGCAAGCTGAAGCGCAGACTTCGCAACTATGCACAACGCAAGCTGGAGCACGGATTCCGTAACTCCGCATAAATGCGAGTCGACGCGGACTCCGTAACGCGAGTCGAAGCGGATTTCGGATACCGTATGAAAACGACCTGACTTGAGCTTGAGGGGGCGTGTTGAGAATCAAGCTCAAATTGGTCTAGTGTGTGAACTCACCTTGAGAGTGAATAGACACTCCAACGGTCAAGAGTCACCGTTATGTCACCTCTTTGTATTCTAGCATTTAGTATGAGTCATAGAATCATATTCTATGACACATAACTTATGAGCTTTCACATTCCCCATGCTCCATGAGTCTTGTAGTTAATGAAGAGAGAGGGTGACTATATTTAAAGCACCCTCCTCCTAACTTGTATTTAGTTGAGTCTTTCGCCTTTGTTAATATACTTAACCTTGCGTATACTCTGTGTGTGTGTGTCTCTCTCTCTCTATCTCATACACACACACACAGTTCACACCTATTCCGCTTCACAAGAATCCATTTGTTGATTCTTTACAAGAGGCCATTAGTTGAGCCGTGCGATGTGATAATCTCCTATTTGAGCGACGTTCTGAACGCCAACAAATGTTATGTCGCCAATCGGAATAGACGTATGCTTCTGTAGTCGCAACGCCTCCACAAGTTTCCAGACCCATTACATGGGATGGCCCAACTTCGATGGAAATAGAGACAACAAATGTCGAGGGCCTTTATCAGATGCTGAGAAGCAACGACGTCGAGCTCATTGCCAATGCCTATATTGTGGCGGTCCATGACATATAGCCGTGAATTGTCCACATAAACCTAGATGTCAAGTATACCAAGTAAGTGCACATGACATCCCTACTTCAAGTTCCATTGTTACTTCTAATAACATAAACAATCCTAATAGTCCATGCCATGAGAATAGATTCGATGTCTTGAGTCAATTAGAGGATGTGTTAAACGAGTAAGTTCGGCCAAAATAGGAGCCATTTGGTTGGACCATCCTAGATATGTAGAGTTAGTTCCTAGTCGTAGTTCCATCTCATCAAGCTAAGTGAGTAGAGTTTTTTCTGCACAAGTTGAGCTTACCACATCTACATGTCATCAAGTCCTAGCCTCTGCCCTCCTAGATTCTGGAGCCAACTCTTGTTTCATGGAACGTGAATTTGCATTGTCACAAAACATCCTTTTGAATAAGCTCCCGAACCTAGTAGTCGCAGGAGTCATTGATGGTCGTCCCATAGCATCAGGTGATATAGTCGAGGAGTCCGAGCCAATTCGTATAGTTCTTGGCGATTTGGCAAGCATAATCTCTTTCAACATTATTCGCAATCCAGAACACCCAATAGTTCTAGGTCTCCGTTGGTTTGAACTCCATAACCCGAAGATTGATTGGATGAAAAGGACAAATGAGGACACCCAGGAAGAAAGAACAAAGCTTGCATCCCACAACTCTCCGACATTTGATACTAGATCCCATAAGTTATCGACCATCTCTTTACGCCAGTTACGTTGTCGTAGTGTGAATCACACACTACGTGAAATAGGTAAAATACTATATCCGATTTAAAGTACGTATAATAAATAAAATAAAATATTAAAAATATATTTATTACATGCATAGGGCAAGATTTGAACCCTATACCAATCCACGTTGACAAACCCCAACCTTACCATTGTACTAACTTATCCTTAGTGTTCTAAATATAGATTTAATACCTATAAGACCTTTATTTACGCCTACCTTTATTAAAAAGGTAAGTCATGCATTTTTAGAGTGAGTGAATACTTTATTTATAAGAAAAATGTAAACCAATAAAATATTACTCGTGCACATCTAGCGAGCATGAGCACTATATTTAGGAAATAAAAGCATAGTGTAAAAAGCGACTCATGCGCATTTAGTGTGCATGAACACTTTAGAAAAAGCATAGAGTCTATCTATAGAAAAAGCATGGATTGTTAAGACTCTCTCATCACTATATAAGGATGAGGAGCACAATGTAATAGGTGTGTGAAATATTTGGAAATTGGATATATTTCTAAAAGACACCAATTAATATATGCGTGGGATTCACGAAATAATCTGTACTTGTGGGATTCACAAGTTCTTTTTAATCTCTTTCTTTCAATCAAAATACATATTCTTATCTAAATATTGATTAATCGAATACAATACACTTGTGGGATTCACGAGATTTCTATCTCTCTTTCTAATAATCTATCCATAACTATAAACTTGTCTCAAATTCTTCCTCTTCCTAGTCCAAAACCCCAGCGGTTCCCACCCGACTCACACAACGATCTGGCGCCGAAAGGCACGACAACGTGAGGGAGGGGGGGGACCGAGGATATGTTCATATTCGCAATAGTAGCAACTCCATCATCCACGTTACATGAAGGGGACACTAAACTACCAGAGAAATACAAAGAGTTCTCCGACGTCTTTGATAAGGTGAAGGCCAATACATTGCCAGAGCATCAGCCATACGACTACCCAATTGACTTACAACAAGGGAAAGAACCTCCATGGGGCCCAATTTATAATCTCTCCCCTATAGAGCTAGAGACTTTGCGGGAATATATCGACGAGAATCTCGCAAATGGATTCATTCGGCATTCTAGATCCCCTGTTGGTGCACCTATATTCTTTGTTAAGAAACAATATGGGTCTCTTCGGTTGGTTGTGGACCCGTTGTGGATTATCAAGGGTTAAATAAAGTGACCATCTGGAATAGATATGCTCTACCGTTAATCCTGAATCTTTTGGAATGTCTTAGTGGAGCAAATATTTCACGAAGTTGGACCTTCGTGGTGCATATAATCTAGTTTGGATTCGTCTGTGGGATGAATGGAAGACTGCTTTTCGCACTCGTTATGGACATTTCGAGTATACTGTGATGCCATTCGGTGTCACGAATGCCCCTGCAGTTTTCAGCCATATGGTGAATGATATATTTCTAAGTTTTCTTGATATCTTCACTATAGTTTACCTAGATGACATTTTGATCTACTCGAAGACCCAAGAGGAGCAGGATGAACATGTTCACTAGGTACTACGTCGACTATGAGAATATAGTATCTATGCAAAATTAGAAAAGTGTAGTCTCGGACAAAATCAAGTGGAATTTTTGGGGTACGTTGTATAATCAGATGGTATTTCTATGGACCCCATGAACGTTCAAGCAATTTTAGATTGGCATATGCCCGTTTCAATCCGCGATGTACAATGTTTTCTCAGGTTTGCAAACTTTTATCAGAAATTTATTAAAAACTATTCTAAGGTCGTGCTTTCGCTCACTGAGACATTGGAGCTCTTGAAGAGAGTCCGATCTCATTCAGGCTAAGTGGGCCGAATGAGCGACTCAATCGGCATGACCAGTCAAATGAAGAGCCAATGAGTAGTGGAGACTCGGTCGTGCATTCCTCGCGCAGGAAGCCGAGGAGACGGTTTACGCGCAAAGAGAAGGGAAAGAAGAAGATGCCAGAGTACGACAATGATAAAGATGAGTCGGATCGAAGAGAATCCAACTCCGAGAAGAACGAAGACGGACCTTTGGCAACAAAGTTCGTGTCACCCAAGAGGGCCTCAAAACGGCTAATGAGCAATTACGCCGATCTATCCGCCAGAGGAACCCCGTGGTGCGGTTCAGATACAACAAGTACATGGCGCATCATTATTCGTACATGACGCGAGTGGCAATAGTGCGTGAGCCGGAGAGCTATGCAGAAATGGCGAAGGATGCAAATTGGCGTGCCACAATGGAGGAAGAGATGCACACATTAGCGGAAAATGAAACTTGGGACCTGGTTGACGCTCCGAAGGGTGTACAACCGATTGGATGCAGGTGGGTGTACAAGGTCAAGTACAACCGACGACTCTGTCAACCGCTACAAGGCTCGGTTAGTGGCGAAGGGATATGCACAACGACATGGCATCGACTATGATGAGACCTTTGCGTCGGTCGCGAAGATGACAACCGTCTGTGTCCTGCTTGCGATAGCTGCAGTAAAGGGGTGGCATTTACATCAGACTGATGTAAAGAATGCATTCCTACAAGGAGAACTTGAGGAGAAAGTGTACATGGTACAACCCCCTCCCGTTATTTTAGTCCGAAAAGAACACCTCGGCAGTATGCCGACTAAAGAAGTCCCTCTACGGACTAAAGCAAGCCCCGCGCGCGTGTAATGCGAAGATCACGCAACACCTACGTCGGATGGGGTTTGCGACGTCCAAATCAGACTCTTCATTGTTCGTCCGGCAAGGGCGACATGGACCGGTTAGTATTTTACTTTATGTTGATGATTTAGTCATCGCCGGCACCAACAAAGATGAAATCGGCCATGTAAAGTCCCAGCTCACGGCATCATTTGACATGAAGGACCTAGGAGACCTTCATTACTTCCTAGGGTTCAAAGTGATCTACACCCCCGAAGGCATACTGATCAGCCACCGACATTACGTGTTGAGTATGCTCTTCAAGTTCGGGATGGCATACTGTAAGTCCATCTCAACTCCTCTGGACAGAAACATCAAGCTTCACCGAGATTCGGGAAAGGCGTGCGACCCGATACGGTTCCGATAGATTGTCGGCAGTCTAATTTATTTGGCGATCACTCGGCCGGATCTCAGTTACCCGGTTTGCATGATCAGTCAATTTATGTCGCAACCCACAACCAAACACCTCAGTGCGCGCAACGAATATTGCATTATGTCCACGACACTAAGGATAGAACACTGCTATATTGGACCGGTATTGCTGAACAGCTCGTCGGCTACTCGGATTCTGATTGGGCAGGAAACGACGACGATCGTAGATCCACATCTGGGTTCGCTTTCTCACTTGGGAGCGCCACGATCACCTAGAGCAGCAAGAAGCAGCCGACAGTTGCAATGTCGAGCACGGAGGCTGAGTATCAAGGAGCGGCTATTGCAACATGCAAAGCCATTTGGCTCAAGAGGCTAGGATCTGTAGGTGGAGGTGTCCGCTCCGACAACGATCTACTGCAAATACCTTAGCAACATCCAACTTGCAAAGAACCCCGTCTTCCACGCCCGAACCAAGCACATTGAGGTGCACTACCATTTTGTCCGCGAGCGTGTCCTCTACGGTGAAGTCCAACTTGTGTATGTTCCGACGGATCGACAAACTGCCGACATCTTCACCAAGCCCTTTGGTCTTGACAAGTTGTGGCAATTCTCAGGTGCGCTTGGTTTGCGGCACCTAGAAGTGCCAAACTTGAGGGGGAGAAAAGACCAGGAAAGGGAGCAAGAAAGGAGCGGAAGTGACCGTGAAGCTGAGTTGGATGAAGATTTTGATTTCGGGTCAGCTGAAGAAGCCGAAGAAGGAAACCAGGGCAACAACCAAAGGGAAGAGTCAGAGTCAGCCGAACAAGGGGGAGATGAAGCCAAGAAGGGAGCGAAGGCCAAGACCAATACATGGCTTAATATGGTTAAGGGCCTGAAGATAGAAAACGAACCGGAGACAGCCGATTCGGTTCGAATGTTCGATTTGGAGATGCCGAATCAACTGAAGGCCAAGCGGAGGAAAGGGCAGCAGAAGAGGCACCAACACCGCGATAGCAAGGGAGCTGAGAAAGACCGCACGAGCAGACAAGCCGACCGAAAGGATCGAGGCGTGCGGAATCGAACGGGTCGAGGAGCGCGAGTGACGCGTGAAGCTAGGAGAAACTGGAACGAAGATCCGAAAGAGCAGGCAGAACCTCAAGTTGAGCTTTAGGGGGAGTGTTGAGATACAAGCTCAACATTGGGTGTGTAAACCAATGCTTAGACTGGGTGCGTAAACTGGGCGCGCAACGAGAGGCCGTTAGATAGATAGTCCGTAGAAGAATATATTTTGGGAGTTAGTGTAGGGGGTCATTGATGAGCATTGAAGTATGTGTCAGTACTTCTGTCAGTCTGTATGGACTTGTATAAACGTCCTCTCTGAGCACATCCTATGTACAGAGTTTTAGAGTATTGTTTTGGAATAGAGTTTTCTGTGTTTTGCTCTCTCTGTCTCTCCCGTGTATGATGTGTTGATTAAGCTTTCCATTAAACCTTCCTTATCTTCCTTGTCTCGTGTCTTTTATATGTTGTTACCCGGTTGTGTTTGTTAAGCTTCCGCACGTATTCTTTTACACGTCTCTGTGGCCTAGTCGAGGCCGACCATGCCTTCTTGGGCATTTACCAAGTGATCCACAACCGTCAACATCACTTCATCGAGTTCTCCTCCTCACATCTTAGATCTCCCTTGCCACCCTTTCATGTTACTTGGGTAGGACCACGGGGCTCTCAGATTAGGGAGTAAGAAGGGGTGGAGAAGACCCGAGATTTGCTTGTCGATGAAGACTACTTGCCGAGCAAGGGCTCATTGCTCCCTTTATGGAGCCGGTGGCTTTCGTTGACCAAGACTACTCGTCCAGTGTGTGGGTGCACAAGAAAAGGTGAGTAGACAAGGTGAACGTACAAAGAAAGCGGATGTAAACACAAACACAAAAGTCTGAACGCCTTGAGGAGGATAGGTGCTTCAGAACGCCTATCAAGAGCTTGGACCCAAATTGCTCCCTCGTCACAAGACGCATGAATGCACACGGAAAGGAAGAGCACACATTCACGAATGCCTGCAGTCTTTAGGAGGAGGAGAGGCGCATGGGCACGCCCGACACGCTCCCTCGTCACAAGACGGCCGAACGTACAAGGAAGACACAAAACACACACATGAATGCCCGTACACCTTTATAAGGAGGAGAGATATATCGGCACGCCCAAAACACTCTCTCGTCACAAGATGGTCGAACGTACAAAGAAGACACAAAACACACACACACGAATGCTTGTACGTCTTTATGAGGAGGAGAGGTGCATGGGCACGCTAGAAACACTCTCTCGTCACAAGATGGTCGAACGTACAAAGAAGACACAAAACACACACACACACGAATGCTTGTACGTCTTTATGAGGAGGAGAGGTGCATGGGCACACCAGAAACATTCCCTCGTCACAAGACGGCCAAACGTACAAGGAAGACACAAAATACACACATGAATGCTCATACACCTTTAGTAGGAGGAGAGGTGCATGGGCACGCCCAAAACGCTTCCTTGTCACAAAATGATTGAACGTACAAAGAAGGGGACGAGAACAAAAACATAAATTATTGGATGGAGAAAGCAACACACATTTTCATTATACGACTTAAGAGCCAATCAAGAGATTACAATGGAAGGGACTCGAGCAAAACACAAGCTCAAACACGAGTATGGAGAACAAAATTAAAGATGAAGGGATCTTGTGGGATGGGGAGGAAGATGTAGTCGAGTAGTGAACACCAAACACGTGAATGTAGGTGCAACCGAAGAAGAAGACAGTGAATACCGAAAGAAGACCATCGAGTGTCGTCCACGGAGACAAGCACTCGAACACCAAGAAAACGAGGACCACAAGCACACGGGCACACGGGCACACCAACACCAACACGAAGAAGACGAGCACAACGACGAAGAGGGGATGAAAGGTTATGAGCAAGAGTTTTTTACCCCAAAACGGTGAAGACGAAGATGAAGAGCTCGCAAAACGAAAATGGCCTCCTCCCCCAAAAAATCCTCCTAAAAATGAGCCCCTTGTCCTCCTTTTATAGGAAAAAAAAGGAAGGGGGGTTGCCACATTCATATTTAAAGCAAAAGGAATAAAACTCCTTGAATAATGTTGCACTATGACACTAGATTCAAACCGTGCACCTCTCACTATAAATCAATGTCTCTAACCACTAAGCCATTAACTCTCTTTTATTTAGTGTATAATTCTATATCTACAAATCAACATTCTAGTCTCATTTCTCCTCTCTCTTACTTTTCCTTTCTCTCTCCAATTACTCAAATTTTTGTGCCTCCTTTGCACCCTTGATTTTCCCATTTCTTTTGCACCACTTACACCCTTCATTTCACCATTTTATTCGTGAATGTGCATAAATAATTTCCCTTGCATGCACGCACATTGCACATCCGCCCTTGTGTTCACCAGTTTTTCCCACACTCGGCATGACACATCATGGCAACGGGGTCGACTACAACGAGATCTTCTCGCCGGTAGTCAAGATGACCACCCTTTAGCTCCTACTCGGAGCCCTGGTGATGGAAGATCTACAGCTCGAGCAATTGGACATCAAGAAGGCGTTCCTACATGGAGATCTCAACAAAGACATTTACATGTCTCAACCGGCAGGGTTTACGGCAATGGGGGAGCAACATCACCTCATCTGCCGGCTAAAGAAGAGCCTTTACGGCCTAAACCAAGAGCCGCAAATTTGAAACCTACATCCGTCAGCTTGGATATAGCCAGTCGGACTTCGACCCATGCATGTACATCCAACAAGTGGCCGACGAGTCCTAGATCTATCTGATCCTTTACGTCGAAGACATGCTTATCGCCAGCAACGACAGAGCAAAGATCGGAAAGCTAAAACAGATTCTTCATAGAAATTCTCAATGAAGGAGCTCGGACAAGCTCGACATATACTGGGCATGAGGATAGAGCAAAATTGAACCGAAAAGACCCTCCGGCTCTCCCAATCCGACTACATCCAAAAGGTGTTGAGCGTTTCAATATGGAGAACGCGAAGCCAACACCGACACCACTTCTGATGTCACATCGACTATCGGATAGAGACTCTCCATCCATAGAAGAGGAGTGAAAGCTCACGAGCCGAATCCCCTACGTATTGGCCATAGGAAGTCTTATGTACGCGATGGTGGCGACCTAACCAGATCTTGCTTATGTCATAGGGGTCACCTGCCGCTACATGTCCAAATCCGAATGGAAGTTGTGGGAAGCTTTGAAATATATATTCTGGTACCTGCGTGGCATCGAAGATCTACAACTAACCTTCAAATCGCACAACCCGAACAAGTAGAAGGCTACATAGATTCCAATTATGCCGACAACCCCAACAATCGGAAATCCATGTTAGGATATGTCTTCACCTATGGAGGCGGCACCATATTATGGAGGTCGAAGATACAGGATTGCATGACACTCTCCACAACAAAGGTCGAGTATATAGTTGCATTGGAAGCAACCAAGGAAGCCATTTGGTTGCACTGACTGTCGGCCGATTTTTCGGCCAATAGCCAAATCCACTATCCAGTGTCGACCCTATACTGCGACTCTCAAAGCGCAATACATCTCATCAAAATCTGATATACCATGCTAAGACGAAGTATGTTGAGGTGAGGTATCATCATATCCGGGAGCTTGTCACCGACAAGAAGCTCAACATCCGGAAAGTGGATACTTAGGTGAACATCGTTGACAGTCTGACGAAGTCACTACCAGAACAATGCTTCGACACACTAAGAGGACAAATGGGGGACTACTATAGGTAGACAAGCGAAATAGAGCTGAATTCGAAGGTATAGAAGGTAAGTCAAAAAACAACACAGCTAGACAAGCCGAATTGGCAAAGGAGCCAAACAACTGAAAGGCTGAAGAGCAAAGAGCGAAGGAAGATGGAACCTGATCGCCGACTCGAAAGGAGATACGAGTACTAGCCGACAACGGAAGCCAAAAGCCAACTCTAACTATGCCGATCGGCTTGTAACATACACTATAGTTTTAATTTGAAATGTAATTTAGGCTTACGGGGGAGATAGCCCCATATCATTGTATGTAGACAAAGTAGTCCTTTTATGGGGTAGTTTGTTGGGATAAAAATCCCACTCCACCCACTTTGTATCTCTAGTGTGAACACAGTTAACCTAACTATTTAAGTAGGTAAATGTTCTATAAAAAGAATAGCGTGCGGAAGTAATAGAAAACCGAACATAGAAACACAGGTTTAATGGAGAGCTTGAATATACACAGTACGTGGGAGAGACAGATAGAGAGAATGCACAAAAAACTCAATTCAAATAATACTTAGTTTGTACATAGGATGTGCTCAGTGAGCACTTTTATATAAGTCCATACGGACTGACAGAAGTACTGACACGTACTTCAATGCTCATAACTGAGCTCTACACTAACTCCCAAAATATATTCCTACGCGAAATATCTTTCCAACGGCCTCACGGTTTACGCACCGCTACTGCTTCTTGTTGCGTACCGGTTTATGCACCCGGTGTACGCACCGGTCCGGCCTAACCGATCGATCCCAACCGATTCGGTCAATGTTGAGCTTGTATCTCAACACTCCCCCTCAAGCTCAACTTCAGGTTCCATCCGCTCTTCCAAATCTACACTCCGGTTCCTTCTGGCTTCACGCCTTGCTCGCTCTACTCGACCTATTCGATTCCACGCGCCTCGATCCTTCCGGTCGGCTTGCGTGCTCGTGCGGCCCTTCTCAGCTCCCTTGTTGTCGCGGTGTTGGTGTCATGATATGGCAAGACTCGAACCCATGATCTTATGCTACATGGGTCGAGCTCTTACCATTAGACTATGAATTGTAATACGTAGGATATTATTTTCATTTATACTTTATCATAGAAAATTGATGTATATTCCAGATCTCTCTGGAACATTCTAGAAGCTTCAGGATTATTCCTGAGAACACTATAAAAGAGGGCACTAGGCATTATGTTGAACCAAATTGGTTCAAAACCAGTCTTAAGCCTTTTAGCCATTTTGTACTTATCCTTCACATAATATATTGGTTGTCATCATCATCTCTCTCTCTCTCTCTCTCTCTCTCATCCTCGCTATCTCTCCTTTCGCTTCTCTCTTTCTCTCTCTCTCTCGGGAGTCTTACGCAGTCCCGTCCTCTTAGTACTAATAGTACTGCTCTTCTTTAGTACTAATTCCATCTCTGCTTAGTACTATTCCTGACAGTTGGCGCTTCTTCTGCTGCCTTCTCTTCCGCTTGGCCCTCAGTTTATTCGGTGTATCCGAATCAAACATCTAAACCGACTTGGCTTCCTCTGATCAGTTTTCGCTTTCGTCCGAGTTGGCTGTCTCCAACTCGTCTTCGGTCTTCTCACCCTTGATGGCTTTGTCTCCCCCACGCTTGGTTGGCTTCGGTTCTTCCTTTTGACTGCTCCCCTTATGTCTACTTTTGGAATTTTCCGCGGATCCGTCCTCGACTTCTTCAGCCGAACTGAAATCAAATTCGTCATTCAACTCGGCGTCGCGGTCTTCCGGAACTTCTCTCCCCCTTCCGTGGTCAACCGGGACGTCTCTCCCCCTCAAGTTTAGCACGTCGAGGTGACGCAACCGAAGCACAACCGAGAATTGCCACAACTTGTCCAGACCAAGAGGGTTGGTGAAGATGTCGGCGGTCTGTTGATCCATCGGAACATACTGAAGTTCGACTTCACCGGAGAGGACATGCTCACAGACGAAATGGTAGTGCACCTCAATGTGCTTAGTCCGGGCATGAAAGACGGGGTTCTTTGTGTTAGGAAACAGGTCCCTCCAGGTGGGAAGTGAGAAGAAACCAGAAATCGTGGAGATAGCCAACACGGAAGGCTAAGTTTGTAAATAGTCTGAATATGCCCCCGTGGGGTAAACTTGTAAACAGTCGAAAGGTTACATTAGTATATAAGTACTTAGGGCAATCATGTTAGATATGTGCGTTATTGTAAAGTTACTGTTAACGAGGTTGTTGCCTCTGTAACTATCAGAGTGAACGAGTGTGAGTGGAAGCGAGTGAGCTCCATAACCGCTTGTTGGCGAAGCAGGATCTCGAGGTTGTTGCCTCTAAGATCTCTGATTGTATTCCTTTCTCTCATAGTGTTCTGTTTCGGAGTTTGTGGACTCCACATGGTTTTTCATGTTTGGGTTTCCACGTTAAAATCTGTGTCATTCTTAGTTTTTGTATTCTATTTTTCCTTTCCATTAGATTGACTATTATTCCGCACACGTACAACCGGTTGTGGCCGGCAACGATTTTAACTTCACTTTGCTAGTTGGATGTTGTTGAGGTTGTCGCAATAGATTGTCGTTGGATCAGATACCTCCACCTACAGATCCTTTTAAGTAGTCGCTTCAACCATATGGCTTCGCATGTCGCGACAACCGCTCCTCTATACTCGGCTTCGATGCTCGACAACGCAACTGTTGGCTGCTTCTTGCTACTCCACGCAATCGTGGCACTCCCAAGAGAAAACGCAAAACCGGACGTGGATTGGCGATCGGCAACGTTGTCGGCCTAGTCGGCATCGGTGTAGTCGACCAACTGTGGGGTTGTATCGGTCCGATATAGTAGCCCTTGGTCCTTAGTGCCGCTTACATACCGCAGTACGCGTTGCGCACACTAAAGATGCTCCTCGGTAGGTCGTGCCATGAACTGACTAATCATCCCGACCGGGTAGCTAAGATCTGGTCGGGTGACGGTCAAGTATATAAGGCTTCCGACTATCTGTCGGAACCTCATCAGATCGCATACCTTTCCGGAATCAGGGCGAAGCTTGACGGTTCTATCCAGAGGAGTCGAGACGAACTTACAATCGGCCATCCCAAATTTGAAGAGCATACTCAGCACGTAATGTCGTTGGCTTATCAGTATGCCTTCGGGGGTGTGGATCACTTTGATCCCAAGGAAGTAATGAAGGTCCCCCAAATCCTTCATGTCGAATGATGCCGCAAGTTGGAGCTTCACGCGGTCAATCTCACCTAGGTTGGCCCCGGTGCTGACCAAGTCATCAACATAAAGTAAAATGCTAACCGGCCCAAGTCGACCTTTTCGGATGAACTGTGAGGAGTCCGATTTTGACGTCGCAAAGCCCATTCGACGCAATCGTTGCGTGATCTTCGCGTTCCAGGCACACGGGGCTTGCTTTAGTCTGTAAAGGGACTTCTTCAACCGGCACACCGCCGAGGTGTTCGTTTCGGAATGAAATCCGGGGGGGTGTACCATGTACACCTACTCCTCAAGCTCACCTTGCAAGAACGCATTCTTTACATCCATTTGATGTTAAGTGCCACCCCTTCGCCATAGCTACTACGAGCAAAACATGGACGGTCGTCATCTTCACAACAGGCGCAAAGGTCTCGTCGTAGTCCACGCCATGCTTCTACGCGTAGCCTTTCGGTACTAACCGGGCCTTGTATCGGTTGATTGAGCCGTCAATGTTGTACTTGACCTTGTACACCCACTTACATCCGATCGGCTTCACACCCTTTGGTGCGTCAACCAGGTCCCAGGTTTCATTTTCCGCCAATGCGTGCATCTCTTCCTCCATTGTGGCACGCCAATTCGCATCCTTCGCCGCTTCTGCGTAGCTCTCTGGCTCACACACTTCCGCCACACGCGTCATGTATGCATAGTGATGCGTCATGTACTCATTGTATACGAACCGCACAACAGGGTTCTTCTGGCGGGTAGATCGGCGTGACTGCTCATTAGCCGATGTTGAGGCTTTCTTGGCTGACGCGGCCTTCGCTCTCGAAGACCCGTCATCACTTCCCTCAGAGTCGGACTGGCGTCGATCTGACTCGTTCCTATCTGTGCCATAATCCGACACCTTCTTCTTCCCTTTTTCCTCGTGCGTAAGTCGTCTCCTCGGCTTCCTGCACGGGGAATGCACGGCCGAGTCTCCACTACTCGCCGACTCTTCTTCGGACTAGTCAAACCGACTCAGTCGTCCATTCGGTCCACTTAACCGAAACGAGATCGGACCCTCTTCGAGGGTCCCGATTTCACCCTCATCCGGAGGCCCTTCAACCTCACTGACCTCATCGTCAGAACTCGGATTGGAGTTGAGGTCCGGAGTCAGAGGCAAGTACCAGGACGCGGACTTGTCAAACACAAAGTCACGACTCACGCGAGCTTGTTTGGTTCGGGGGTTATAGCACTTATTACCCTTCTGCTCGTCCGAATAACCGACTAAGATACACTTCTCAACTTTCGCGTCGAACTTCCTCCGTTTCTCCTTCGGCACATGCACATACGTAATGCTACCGAAAACTCTCAAGTGTCGTAGATTCTGTTTCCTTCCAAAATACAGCTCATGCGCCGACACTTTGTCTCCGATCCGATTCTGGATGTACACTACGGTTCGTACCGCCTTGGCCCAATAGAACTTGGGCAAGCTCTTTTCTTCCAGCATTGCCCGCGCCGCTTCCACAACCGACCGATTTTTCCTTTCGGCCATGCCATTTTGCTCCGGCGTATATCTGCAACTGAATTCGCGCCGAATTCCCATCTGTTGCAGATACCTGTTGAATTGACCGGAAAAGTACTCTTTTCCGCCATCCGACCACAGGCACTTGATCTTTCTTCCTGTTTCCCTTTCGTCGAAACTCTTGAAGTTCCAGAAACAGTCGAAACTCTTGACTTCACTCTTCTTCTCAATGAGGTAGATCCACGTGTGCCGCGTATAGTCGTCGATGAAGGAGACGAAATATCGACTCCCGCCAAGACTAAAATTTTGTGTCGGCCCCCATACATCGGAATGTATCAAGTCGAGCTTATTCCGGCTCCGGTTACGCTCGTTCGGGAAAGGAAGTCGGTGTTGCTTCCCTAGCTGGCAGGCTTCACAAATTTGTGCCTTCCGGCCACTAAATTTGGGCAATCCGAACACCACCTGTTTCGATTGCAGGTCCTGAAGTTGTTGATAGTTGACGTGGCCTATCCGGTTGTGCCATAAGTCGATATCTGACTCGACTTTTTGTCCTTTCACGAACATTGCGGTGCCACCGTCACTAGAGTCGAGGATAAACATCCTCCCGTCTCTACACCCTTGCGCAATAACTCAGCCTTCTTTGTTACGGGCATGACCATTTAATATCCCGTGGTGAGAATTTACCGTAGTATTCTATACACGTGGATAAGTGTGAGGGTTAAACGAGAGTGTAAAGAAGGGGAGGATTACTTTTAATCCTCGGGATTGAGACAACCCATTAGGTCAAGTGTGAACTTGCCTGGGGGCCTTGGGTATCGCTATAAATAAGAGGCCTAGCTACCCTCATTGGATCATCTTTTGACTACATCGAGACTCTGCTCGTGTGGTGGGTCAACTCTTGTAGCGAGCGCGCCAGCACCAGGTACGACTCGACGCCACGACGGTGGTATGGGACGCCGATCGAGGCTCGAGTCCGTCTCGATCCCTTCGCTCGGGGGTGGTCGGGTGGATCGGCACCCTTCTTTCTCTTTCTCCTTTCTATCTTTCATTTCTTTATCCTTATCTTAAGCTTACTCTAGTACTTAGATCTATAATATTTGGTATCAGATTTTTGTACTAATGTTTCTTTGTTTTTCATTTGTCTTTTGATTGATGGTGATCGGTCGTTGTGCGGTTGGCCTTGATCCAGACAACGATCAACAAAGAACTTCGGTAACTCTTTCCATAATTTTTCTTTCTATTCTCTCTTCTCCCATCTAATCATGTGTTTAGTTTATATGTAATTTTTTTTCATTAAGTCAATGATGTTGTAGTGGTCTTTAATTGATTCTCTAAAACGTTTACATATGTGCACGAGGTCAATACCCCGTTTGACATATTAATAATATGTGATGAGTGTCGTATGCGTACGAGGTTAATACCTCAATTACGTATTACTTTCATGAACATATGTTACGTTTGCGTATGAGTTTAATACCTTGATTTGTTGTAAACGATATGCGGTTGGTCTCGTATGCGTAAGAGGTCAATACCTCAATTGCGTATTACGATGATCTCTTATTTGTGGATGTTTCGTGTGCGTAGAGGTATATACCTCGATTACGTATCTCGATCACATCATTTGTGGCTATTTACTATAACGATATGTTTAATATAGGCATATGTGGTCACATATATATGTATTTGATCGTATATATGTGAAAAGTAAACATATGTGTATATTCGTTATTACGTGATTATGTCGAAAGTTGTCATGGTCGGGAAAAGGATGTTGGTGGCCGTCCTCACATTTTTGTGAGAATGGCGTTGTCACCATCCCTTTTTCAACAATTTTTTATTGTTGATAAACCCGTTGATGACCTCGATTTCGTTACGTAAAGAAACGCCAATAGCCATAATGATGTTGAGTACGTAGGGCTTGACCCACTTCAAGTGAGGTCGCTCCAATGACGCACGTATCCAACATCCCTCCCTCGTTACATGGATACGATGCCACCATGAGCTCGTTCTTACGAGAGGCATTCGTAATGACGTGACCATGTGATGGCCCACGTGAGCCTACTACGAAACGAGGGCTCATTTGGCTTGACCATTAGGTTGCACTTTGGCGTATGCCATCGTAATTACGAGACTTGAGGTTAGGTAACGTACCAACATAGTTTTGGTAAATGAGGGCGAAATAAGGACCCTTGACATATATGTTCTTTTAAAAAAACATATATGATCAATTGCCTCGCATATCTCTTATACGCATCAAACATTAAGCATTCGAGAAGGACCATAACAAACCCAACGAAGCGCCCGGGACTAAGCAGTCGCAATTTGTTGGGAAATGCAAGACACCCAACGAATTCCTGGATCGCGATTGTAAGCGACAACATCCTTTTTGTGTATTCTGCAAAAAGAAGGGTCATACAAAAGATCAATGTCGAAAGCTCCAACGGAAAGAGCACGACAACAAAGCTAAAGCTGCAGACCATAAAGGTCAGATTCCTAATGTCCTTCAGGTCTATACACATCATTTAAGTAATTGTCAATGTTCTTTCCCTCACTATGTATTGGGTCCCAATGATTTACTACGTGCAAACGGGTATATCAATGGATCTCCCGTACAATTTTTATTTGATTCGGGAAGCTCACACAATTTTGTGAATGATCGTTTGGTTCAGATATGGGGAATCCAGCCCACCGTAAGTGATCACACCTACACGGTGCACTTGACTGATGGAAGAGTACAATACATCAACGGGGCGATTCATTCATTAGGAATTTCTATTGATACTTATATAGAGGAAGTAGACTTCCATGTAATGAATCTTTGTACCACCGATGTAATACTGGGTTATCCCTGGTTTTATAATAAAAACTCTTCTTTATTAATTGATTGGGTTCGTCATTCCATTTCTTTTGTACTTAACGATTGTACGCATTTTATTCAATGTGTAAAAAAACAATCCCTCTCGATTGTTTCCTCGTGTCCATCAATATCTGAGTTGTCTTGTTCTACGTTATTTTATTGTGTACTTGATCCGGACATTCACGTTTACAATATCGATAATGTCCCGATTCAATTAACATATTTTGAACAACAACAACTTGATGAAATCTTAAATGATTTTCATGATGTTTTTCCAAGTGAACTACCTGATGGGTTACCTCCTAAACGTAATATAGACCATCGTATAGATATTGTACCTGGTGTTGCACCAATAAGTATACCTCCGTATTGCTTAAGTCGATCCGAAGAAGATGAGGTATCTAAGCAACTCAAGGACTATTTACGAATGGGTTATATACGTTATAGTAAATCTCCATGGGGTGCACCAGTTCTCTTGGTTAAAAAGAAAGAGGGCACATGGCGTATGTGTATTAATTACCGACGCTTGAATAAAGTGACGATCAAGAATTCGTATCCATTGCCCCGGGCTGACGATCTAATTGACCGTCTCCAGGGAGCTCGGTATTTTACGAAACTTGATCTCCGTACTGGCTACCATCAAATACGAATAAGTGAGGATGATGTTCCTAAAACGGCATTTCGTATGCGCTATGGCCATTACGAGTTTTTGGTTATGCCTTTTGTTTTGACCAATGCTCCGGCTACTTTTCAACAAGAAATGAATGACATTTTCCAAGAACAACTTGGAAAATTTGTCGTTATTTTCTTGGATGATATTTTAGTTTATAGCCGTACATTACAAGAACATGCTAGACATGTCCGCTTTGTTTTACAAACATTGCGTGACAAACAGTTTTATGCGAAGATCTCAAAATGTGAGTTCTTCAAGAAATCAATTACTTATCTAGGACATCTCATAACCGAACGAGGAGTTGAAATTGATCCTTCTCGCATTGAGAAAATCAAGCTTTGGCCCACTCTTCGGAATATTCGAGAAGTTCAATCATTCCTTGGTTTTGTGGGGTTTTTGCGAAAGTCTCTTCGTAATTACTCCCAATTGACGACGCCATTTACTGATCTTTTAAAAGGTCAAACGCGTAAGTCTACAAAACCTATTGTGTGGAATGCTACACTAGACCTCGCCTTTAAGGAACTCAAGGACCTGGTTTGCAAGGCTCCTTCACTTCTTTTACCTGATCCTTCAAAACCTTTTGAGGTTGAAACTGATGCAAGCGATTATGCTATAGGTGTTGTCTTGTATCAAAATGGTAAACCAATAGCATTCGAGAGTAAGAAACTTGATTCTGCTCAATGTCGGTATACCGTTCAAGAAAAGGAATTATTTGCAGTTATACATGCGCTCAAAACATGCCGCCATTATCTTTATGGAAATCACTTTGTGGTAACTACGGACCACGAGTCCTTGAAATATTTTTGTGACCAACAAGACCTAAAAGGTCGTAAGGCATGATGGGCTGATCTCATCCAGGACTTTGATTTTTCCATACGATATCGTAAAGGTTCCACGAACACTGTCACTGATGCACTAAGTCGCATCCGTGAAGTTAACATGCTTAGCTTCACTGCAATATCATCAAATCTTTATGATCACCTTCGAGGAAAGTATCCTGATGACAGTTATTTCGCAAAATATTGGGCAAGAGTTGAGTCTGGAACAGACACCACCACATCCTCGAAGGAATACTTCCACATTGCTAACGGTTTGCTCTACCGTAATGGGAAGGTTTGTGTTCCAGATTTACCCGAGGTCAAAAAGAGGATTCTTTTTTAATGCCATGATGCACCCTCAGCAGGGCACCCTGGAATACATCGTACACTCGTTCTCATCTCCACTCAATTTTATTGGCCTAAGATGCGTCCTGACATACATAGCTATGTGACTAAATGTCACCAGTGTCAGGTTAACAAAGCCGAGCGACTTAAAGCCACAGGACTTTTACATCCCCTGGACATTCCCAATAATAAGTGGGAAAGTATATCCATGGATTTTATTGTTAGCCTTCCTCGCACCCAAAAAGGTCATGATGCCATCTGGGTTGTCGTTGATCGACTAACTAAAATGGCCAGATTTATTGCTACTAAAACCACGGTAACAGCTCCTGAATTGGCTTACCAATTCGTTGACGAATTGTTTCGTTTTTATGGGTTACCGATGGATATCGTGAGTGATCGAGATCCAAAGTTTACTAGTGACTTCTGGACACAAGTCTTTAAGAAGTTAGAAACTACGTTGAGCATGAGCTCCACGGATCATCCTCAATCCGATGGACAGACAGAACGAGTAAATCAAATTATTGAGGACATGCTTCGAGCATACGTTGGTGCAAAACCAACAAAATGGGAACGTTATCTCCCAATTTTGGAGTTTGCTTATAACAGCTCCAAGCATACGTCGACGGGATATAGTCCTTTTATGTTGATGTATGGTTTTCAGCCACGAGCCCCGATTGATGTTAATATACATCATGATGAGTTGCGAAGTACGCAAAACTTTCTTCGGGATATGCAAGATATGTTGCATATTGCACGAGATAATATAAAAACAGCTCAAGATAGAGCGCGTTTTTATGCCGATCATCATAGGCAACCTCGTGTATTCAACCCTGGACAGAAGGTATTTTTACGTGTACCTCACAATTCTAAGACATTGTCTACGGGTAAGTGCGCTAAGTTAGCCCCATGGTTTTGTGGACCTTTTACAGTCCTCAAACGCATTGGGTCATCAGCCTATCGTCTCGCTCTTCCCGATCGTGTCGGAATTCATCCAGTCTTTCATGTGAGTCGTCTAAAAGAACTTCTAGGTTCTGGCGACAATACAGTTACGACTGAAACTCTAGTTACTTCTGAAGAATTATCTTCTAAACCACATGTACCAGAAAGAATTCTCAATGTTAAAACAAAAAAATTACGTACTAAAGAAATCCGAGAATTTAAAATAAAATGGATGGATAAATCAATAAAAGATGCCACATGGGAACGCGAAAATACTCTTAGAACTAACTTCCCTAACTTTCCATTGCAAGAGTGCAATGTTTTAAAGAGGGGGAGTATGTTACGGGCATGACCATTTAATATCCCGTGGTGAGAATTTACCGTAGTATTCTATACACGTGGATAAGTGTGAGGGTTAAACGAGAGTGTAAAGAAGGGGAGGATTACTTTTAATCCTCGGGATTGAGACAACCCATTAGGTCAAGTGTGAACTTGCCTGGGGGCCTTGGGTATCGCTATAAATAAGAGGCCTAGCTACCCTCATTGGATCATCTTTTGACTACATCGAGACTCTGCTCGTGTGGTGGGTCAACTCTTGTAGCGAGCGCGCCAGCACCAGGTACGACTCGACGCCACGGCGGTGGTATGGGACGCCGATCGAGGCTCGAGTCCGTCTCGATCCCTTCGCTCGGGGGTGGTCGGGTGGATCGGCACCCTTCTTTCTCTTTCTCCTTTCTATCTTTCATTTCTTTATCCTTATCTTAAGCTTACTCTAGTACTTAGATCTATAATATTCTTCCTCGATGAAGCACCCGAGATGCGTAAACCGAACCTGCATCCCGTGGTCGACGATCTATCTGACCGACACCAGGTTCTTCGTGATTGTTGGAACGTGTAACATGTTCATGAGTTTCCCTTTCTACCCGACATGGCTCAAGGGAACTTCACTGACATTCGCGATTGGATGTGGAGTGTCGTCTCCGGTTGCGACTACTCCCGATTGCATTAGTTTCTCAAGGTATGAGAACCACTGCTTGTGGCATGTCATGTGGTTTGATGCGCTGGAGTCGACGTACCACACCTTGTCCGATTTTGGGGTATTCTTCTTCATTGAGTTCTCCTCATGTCTCGTCACAAAGGCTGCCCTCTTTCCGACTTTTTCGGATCCTTTGGCGTAGTCGATCGTTGCCGATTTCCTTTGTCAGTTTGTCCGGATTCGGATCCGGTTTTCTTCGAATCGGCGTGCTTCTTCCAACACTCGCTCTCCTTGTGGCCTTTCTTTCCACCATTCCAGCATTCCACAACGGGTTTCCCTTTTTGGTTCTCGTCGCCTCGACTCCCCCTGTTTCCGGAGGGTCCGGAATTGCTGTCGGCATCACTTTGGTGCCTTCTTCCTTGATCCCGTCGGCCGCCTCCATTGTGCACCGACTCGCCTCGTCCGCCACGACCACGTGGCCTATCTCCCTCCGTGTACAACATCTTGCTGTCGGCATGCGTGCTCATCAACGCACCCACGTGGTTCTCCTCTATAAGGAGCATCGACAGTAGGTCGAAAAACGACGGCATATTCTCCCATGTACACACAACAGTTCGGAATGCTCTAAACTTCGACACCAGTCCCCCGAGACAAATCTGCACCATCTCGCCTTCCTCGACGTTCACATCGATGGAGGCTAGGGAGTCGCATATATCTTTGACCTTCGAGGTGCAATCAGCCACCAACAAATCGCGTTGTCGCAAGTTGCTCAACTCCTGTCGGAGTTGGAGCTTTCTGGCTATGGAGCTTGTGGCGAAAATCTTTTTCAGATTTCCCCAAGCATCCTTCGGCATTTTCGCATCCCGAATATAGCTCAGAAGTTGTTCGCCCACACAAGATGCGAAGCAGTAGAGAAGTCTGCTCGTTGACTGTTCCCAAGCTGGGAAGTCTTTGTGTGTCAAATCGGGTGTTGTGTCATTTGCTCCGTCGACACAACTCCAGTAACCGTGCCCGAGCAGGTACTGGTGCATCTTGTAAGACCAAGACGCGTAGTTGTTTCTGTTGAGCTTCTCTGTCGGAAGTGAGCAAGCCATGCCTCTATCCATTTGTTTTTCTTGTTCTTTGCGAAGGTTAGGTTTTCTTTCTTGAGCTAAGGTCGGCTGCAGAGGTTCTCAACCCTCGTGCTCTGATACCATGTGAAAAGAATAACGTGCGGAAGCAATAGAAAACCGAACACAGAAACGTAGGTTTAATGGAGAGCTTGAATATACACAGTACACGGGAGAGACAGACAGAGAGAATGCACAAAAAACTCAATTCAAAAATAATACTCAGTCTGTACATAGGATGTGCTCAATGAGCACTTTTATACAAGTCCATACGAACTGACAAAAGTACTAACACGTACTTCAATGCTCATAACTAAGCTCTACACTAACTCCCAAAATATATTCCTACACAGAATATCTTTCCAACGGCCTTGCGGTTTACGCACCGCTACAGCTTCTTGTTGCGTACCGGTTTATGCACTTGGTTTACGCACCGGTCCGGCCTAACCGATCCGGTTCTCAGCTTGCACAACTGATCCGGCCAATGTTGAGCTTGTATCTCAACATGTTCTGGTAAAGGAGTTTGGCGGTAATGTAAGATAGTCTCTTGGGCATACTCTATGCCATCTGTCTTCTTCTATTTCTCTTCTCTGTCTCTATGCATACCTTCACATATATAGAAACAGTGCACTATACCTCCATTATTACTTGCTTGCTAGCTCCACAAACAAGATCGATACACGTTTCCGCATCAGTCGGCCTACGTCTTATCATATAGCAGCTGACCAAGTCACCCACAATGTCAATAAAGTTGTTGGTCTTTTGTGTCCCCTGGATATTCCCAACAATAAATGGAAAAGAATATCTATGGATTTTATTATTAGTTTACCTCATATACAGAGGAGTCATAATGCCATTAGGGTTGTCATTGATAGACTAACAAAATTGATTAGATTTATTCCTATCAAAAACCACAATAACTGCTTAGCAATTGGATTGCCAATTTGTTGATGAGTTATTTTGTTTTTATGGCTTATTGATGGATATTGTTAGTGATCACAATTCCAAGTTTAGTAGTGACTTCTAGATTTAGGTCTTTCAAAAGCTAGAAACTAATTTGAACATGAGTTCCATGGATCATCCTCAATTTGATGGACAAATTAAATGTATTTACCAAATTATTTAGGACATGTTTCAAACTTATGTAGGAAGAACTCCCTCCCTCTAAGTGGGAGCAACACCTTCGTATCTTAGGGTTTGCCAATGATAACTCAAAACATACATCCACTAGATATAGTCCTTTTATGTTGATGTATGGTTTTTTGCCTGTGGCTTAGTTGATATCACAATTCATCATGATACATTAGACATTACACATAATGTTTTGCAAGGCATGAAGCATATATTGCATATTGCCAACATTCTGTTGGAAAGCCAAACTCTTGAGACACCAAAGGTGCAAGCTAACTTTCGTCATGATGATCATGTTACCTTTTCTAAGGTACTACTAGTCATCCTTATATTTCTCAGTTTGGGATGTCAGTTGTAGGTTGGCAATGTCTTGATCGTAACTCATGGGTATTTGAGAGGATCCGGTTCTTCTATCTAATCTATTCACCTTTTATTTACTTCATTTTGGTCTATTGATTAGTAAGAGATTCTTAACAGTAATGATTAGTAAAAGTTGATTGCAAATTATTGAATGCATGTACAATCAAAGTACAACCAAAGAGAGACACTATGGAGGCACATAGAAATTCCACTCCATTCAACCACAACGAAAAATTACAAGAATTTGTATATGTATGTGGCCATTACCACACACACACACACAATAATTTAAACACTCGGCCTTTCATCTACATGAATCAATGCACAAGTAAGAAGGATAACGATGACGAAATATGAAACCAAAGAAGACACAAAAGGTGGGGGGGGCGGTAAAGGATACATACAATTCATTCTTAGTCTTTTATACTATCAGCAATATATTTAATTTACAAGTTAATAAATATTTACATATGTACATGGTCATATGTGTATTTAAATTTTACACGCGCATATACGTAGGAATCAGGATACATATACATATATGTAAATATGTATGTATGTATGTATATACAAATAATTGTTAATATGTATGTGTGGATAATAACGATGAAAGCTGACAGAGACTGCTCTGCGCTTTGTTCATTACCTTTTTGTGCAGGTCACGTGATCGCTCTCTCTCTCTCTCTCTCTCTTTTGGCTTCGGGGGGGGGGGAGGACGAGGGCCGTTTTCAGTCTGTCAGTCTGTCTTGTCTTCTTCTTCTTCTTCTTCTTCTTCTTCGTGTTTTTTGCTGCTGGGAGGCGTTTGTTGATGATGAACATGGATGGATGGATGGGTCAGCAGCCAGCGTCATCGCTCTCATTTCTTTCTCTTCTTCACCACCTACGAGCCTGTGTGTGTGCCCACGCATCCATGCATTTGAGCAGCGAGTGAGAAGGACCACAGACAGACAGAGAGAGAGAGAATAGTCGTAGTTATAAGTAATAATAGTAGGGGCGATAGTAGCTTGCTTCATCATCATGGCGGGCCCCGCCCACCCCTCACCCCCATCCCTGTAAGAAGATCTAGATTGTATAGACAGATATATATGTAACTAAGTTACATGAATTGAATGATAGATAGATGTTGAGAAGGGAGGCCGACATTCCATCCAAGCAGGGGGCAGGGGGCAGGGGGCAGGGGCATCCATCCATCCATCCATCCATCCATCCCTTCCGTCTTCAATCAAATACACCCCACCATCCATCCCTCATCCCCCAAAAGTAAAGAGAAAAGCAGCAGGTAAGGTATGTCCTTGTATGGTATGGTATGGTATGGTATGGTATGTGTGTGTACTTTTAAAGACCCACCTTCTTTCCTTTTATTTAATGTCTGTCAAAGTAACTTATGGTTTATGTCATAATAATAATAATATGTTATTTTAGAAATTTCCTGACTTCTAAGCAGCCTAAACCCTTTCAATCGTACCCATCCCATTCCTTCCTATAAGCTTTATAAGCTTTCCTTCCCCCTTTCTCTGCGAGGAGATTTAATAAAAGAAAGGAATGTGTGTGTGTGTGTGTGTGTGTGTGTGTGAGAGAGAGAGAGAGAGAGAGAGAGAGAGAGAGAGAGAGAGAGAGGAAAGGATGTTTCATCCTTTTTCAACCTACATATGTATATATTTTATATGTATGTATGTATACACCACACGTGCTTATTACTATTTATTTATGATGTACATATGTATGTATATGTGGGAGGAGTAGGTGGAGAAGGCAAGGAGCAGAGCCCCATGCTTCCTCCTGCTTTACTTATAAATTATAATGATGATGGTGATGGTGATGGTGATGATGCCTTGTGTGGGATGATTATTTAACAAACACGGTTGTGTGCACGCAGGTGAGATTGGGAGGTGACAGCTGGTTTCCTGAAAGTGAAATTAGGAGGAGGAGGAGGAGGAGGAGGAGGAGGCAGGTAGCTTGTTGTTGCTAAGGTGTGTGTGTGTGTGTGTGAGAGAGAGAGAGAGAGAGAGAGAGAGAGAGAGAGAGAGAGAGAGAGAGAGAGGATGGAGGAGAATGATGAGTGGGAGAGGACATCAACAGCTATGCCGCCGCCTCCATCTTCTCCTCCGGCGCGATGGTCTCGCATCCCGTTCCATATTCTGGAAGAAGAAGGTGAGCATCAGGAATGGGAGATGGTGGTGGGCGGTGAGCAGAAGCGGCGCAGGAGATGGTGTGATGGCGGCGGCATCTTGCCATCGGAAGCCTACTTGGAAGCAACTTGCATCGGAGATGTGCCAGAACCTATACTGGCTACCATCTTCACATGCATCACAGATCCACGAACTCGGAATTCCATGGCTTTAGTTTGTATGGAGTGGTATAGCTTAGAGAGAGCTACGAGAAGAAAGCTATGCCTCAGGGGATGTGTAAGTGATTTGTATCTCATCCCAAAGTCATTTCAAGCTGTTGTGGCCCTAGATCTCTCCCATTGCTTCCCTTGGGGTTACTCCTTGTTTCAGACCACTCCAGAGAGAGCTCTTTTGATTGCACAGACCTTGAAGTTGGCTTTTCCTCGTGTGAAGGAGATGGCCGTCTATGTGCGAGATTCCAGAGATATTGATATGGTGGCAGCCTTTTGGCCTGATCTGCAGGCTCTGAAGCTCGTAAGGTGGCACCAGAGGCCCATCAATCAGCCTGATGAAGCAGGCGGGTTGGGCATGGAGTTCCAATTCCTGATGCAGACCTGCAAATCCCTCAGAAATATCGATCTTTCTGACTTCTATTGCTGGAGTGAAGACATACCACATGCATTGCAGGTAGAGCCAAGTGTCTCGAGGAATCTTGAAAGCCTGAGTCTTATGAAGATCTCTGATGGTTTTAAGGCCTCGGAATTAGAGGCTATCACAAATGCCTGTATGAATCTGGAGGAGTTGCGGCTCGTCCTGCTTTTCGATCCCAGGCTCCTGGATTTTGTGGATAATGATGCCCTCTTGAGCCTAGGGGCCAGGTGCAAGAGGCTACGGGTCTTGCATCTGGTGGACAGCAAGGAATTCAACCGTGGGCGGGCGGGAGAACCAGAAGATGGACCAGTGGATGCTGAGATTGGAAAGCATGGTCTCATTGGTATGTTCCAAGCTCTCCCGTTGCTCGAAGATCTTGCCATTATGCTATCTCAGAATGTCCATGATGCAGCGCTGATATTAGAAGCACTTGGCACTCACTGCAAGAGATTGATGACCTTGAGCCTTGGCCATTTCCAAGGCCTCTGCAAAGGCCCCCAACCAGATGGTCTCGCTATGTGCTCAGGCCTAACTGAACTAGTGATAAAGAACTGTGCTGACCTTGATGACATGGGGTTGAGCTCAATAGCAACCGGCAACAAAAAGCTGCGAAAACTAGAGCTGCATTGCTGTAGAGGAATTACCAAAGATGGTCTTCACATTGTCACGCATAGATTGTGGAGGACTCTGGTCGATGTACGTGTCTCTTGCTGCTTCCAGTTGAGTAGCATTGATACACTGTGGGCATTACAACCAATTCAGGGAACAATCGAGGAACTACACATTGATGGCATAGTTGATAGAGATTTCCTATCAAGACAAGCCGAAATCAAAGCCATGGAAAGACATCTAGGACCGTCCTCTTCTTCTTCTTCTTCAGATAAGTTACAGGAAAATGGTACCAGATGTCCTTCACCAAAGAGTTGCCCGTTATCTGCTGATGTGCCAAATAGCACTAATGGAGATCCAGCATCCATCATAGCCGATAAGCTTGATGTGGGCATGACTAAAAACAATTTTGACAGTAATTCCCCAGAGTCTACAGTAGGGGATGATGGGATCGACAATATAAGAACAACCCACTCTGCTGTGGAAATTGAAACAATATCAAAGTGTCCTTGTTTAAATCCAGAAATCTCGGACTTTTCTCTTTCTTTCTGTGAGAGAGAGTGGAGTAGGTTGAAATGCTTGTCTCTATGGATCCCAATTGGTGAGCTTCTTTCCCCATTGCCAGAAATGGGTCTATCCATCTGTCCATCTTTGACAGAGATTCAAATCAAAGTGGAAGGTGACTGTCGAACCTGCCCCAAGCCCAATGCTAAGCTATCTGGACTTGGTACATTTATAACCTATCCAGCATTATCAAAGTTAACCTTTGATTGTAGCGAGATTGTGGGGTATGCTCTAAGTGCTCCTGCTGGGCATATGGAGCTCAGCTTATGGGAGAGATGGTATATGCTTGGCATTCAGCAGCTACCTCTGTGGGAGCTAGACTATTGGCCTCCACAGGACAGGGATGCAAACAGGAGGGGCATCTCTTTACCATGTGCAGGTCTCATATCCCAATGCCAGACCCTTAGGAAGCTAACAATTCATGGAACCATCAACGAACACATGTTGAGAATGTTTTTGAAAACTCCAAATTTGCGCGATGTGCAGCTTCGAATAGATTATTATCCGGCCCCTGAGGTGGACTTAAATACTGAGATGCGGGCAGATGCTTGTCGAAGATTCGAAGCAGCTCTGTCAGCCCGTGGTTTTCCGGATTAGTTGATAGGATTTTCTTTTCTTTTCGTTTTTGCAACTGACCCACTGAAATGGAGGGTGCTTCACCATAATATTGCAGAATCGTCTTTTGGGCATTGAAGATATGTTTGTAACTCCGGGCTAATTCTAATATTGGAATGCATGTAAAGAAAGACTGTTTTGGGGCAGTTAATGCTTCAGCTTAAACTCAGCTGTGGGAGGGTTGCAGTTTCACTTGCACAAGCTACTGTTGAGTTATATATGGTGGTTAAGTTCGAGAAGGATATTATTGCTTTAAGATTTCGTGTACTCTTGTTCTGTTGAAGGTGGTGTATTTTCTTCACTTCTTTCTTAGCATTTACAGCACAAAGGCATGAACTAAACTGCCCTGCCTCCTCATTAACCCACATGGTGGATACAAATGATAATATATATATACATACACACTTTTGCAGATGCCTAGCAATAAGGATGTAGGGAGGTATGGGATTGAATCCAAGTATTGCACAATGTCCTTTCAGGCACTTTTTATGAGTAGGTCTGCTTTAAAGTGGAATCCAATATGTTGTAAGATTTGATTTTCCATTACATTCTTTGGCCCAAGTATGTATGTGAAGTTCTTCCTTGCAGACGTTAATTCAGACAGTGTCCATTCATGTACTATCCACCTGCCCACTCGAGCTTTCAAAGCTCCACATCTTGCTTGGAAATTCACACTCCGTAATTTATTAAGCTCCACATTTCTATGTCTTTAAGGCCTTGATGGCTTGTGTCACATCTGGTTTCATTAGAAGATGTACTTGTTTGGAGTGTTTCAAAGAAATACGAACTGTAGTCCTTTGGATTTTTTTATTATATGTCTGAGAGCATGAATACAACGACTTTTATTTTTGTACTTATTTCTTTCACTATATGTGTTTGATGTTAGTAGAGTTCAGTTGCAAGAACTGGCAAATCTAATTTCCTTTGAGCCTATGTCAAGAACCCAATCCTCATACTGCAATTGTAAAATAGACACTAACACCCAAGGTGGAAGGATGAGACATAATTTGGTAGAATGTGGGAAATTTTGATAGATTGGGCAGTAAGTGAGCATGGCTAGACATTGGAACATGGAAATTCACCACTTAATTTACCTTGACGATATCTCACATGAAGCGAAGCTTGGCTTTGGCTTGCTATTTTAGCAGCACACAAGCTCATCACGATGTTTAGAACTACGTGAATGGGATTTCATATACATCTTGATTGTTGATATTTGTGGAAAACACAAGGAATGCATAAACAATTAATTCAGTCGTAAATATGATGGAGAGTAATGAAAGAGGGCATTCAAACACAATTCACTAGTAGGATTTATTGCACAGAGCTATATGTATATAGCTCATCTCCTAAATGAGCATTACATTTACAGCAAGGTGGGTGTAGTGAAGGATAAACATTGTAAGGATACCTTTATACAATACATTGTTAACCAAAAGCTAAGAGCTTAGCCTATTTGTCATATTAAATGCATCCCCTGTTAGCACTTGTTCACACCTACAATTCTCTTGAAGTGCTTGGATGAATGGGGGGTTGAGCAAACAAGTGGAGTTGAGCAAGTAAGTGCACATGAAAGAATTGGGTGCAACCCATGAAATGATGGGGTGAAGGTGGGCAAGATGGATAGATGAGTTACCAAAGTTGTTGAATCCAAAACCTCTTTGACTTCTTACTCATTCCCATCCATCAATCCCATTCTAGGAAGCCACTCAAGTTGGCTACCGAGAATCAAGGACTCATGGTAAGGCACCAAGAGCATTGTGTGGAATGTGTTGTCATGCCAAAATGCTATTGATGTCATGTTGCCATTGGAACACATTGTGAGCCATATCTACATCAAGCATATTCATCGGTAGCGAAAAGGGTGTGAGACGGAAGAACATCTAGGGTTTAATGTAAGTTTGACACATTTGTAAATAAATTGAGGAAATGGGCTTCAAATCCTATATCTCAACATTATGAAACATTATAACTACCAATAGAATAGTGTAATTATAATAATAAAATCTCCTAGATAAGGAAAAACATTCATACAAGTATAGAATTAAAGCTAAAGATGATACGCCAAGTTGCAACATGTACTTACATTTTCTAACATGAGCAAAAGTAGCAAACATGTGAACAAACTTTCTATCATGTGTGCCATTCAATAAGCATCTCATTAACTCATATGATATATCTAAGATATCAAAAATCAAGTGCTACTTTTCCTAAAGTTTTTTTAATGTCCCTCTAATATTTGAAGCTCAAAGTTCTTTCTCAATTGAGTTAATTTCCATCATTCTAAATCATTTTCTTTATACTCTAACCTTACACCATATCACCAATATATATTTCTCTTCATCCTTTCATATAGAACCCTAATTGTAATTCCCCTTGGCACAAACAAATTGATCATGCTAGGACACAACATTTGGTGAACTTGTGGTAAGGAGACAATGTATAAAGGAGAGATGTCAATCATGATTGACTGGTTTGAGAGAATCCTACAAGAGTAGAGAACTATGATAGAGATAGGGAGGACTATCCTTTAGATATTAGAGTGTGATGACCAATTGAATGACACATGATCCTCTATCTCAAAGTGGAGATGTTAGGACGAGGAGTCCCATTGATAGATGTTGAAAATCTTTGCATGAGCAAGTGGAGGGGGATGAAGGAAAAAGGTTGATACGTGAGACAAAGGGATTTGAGTAGAGGACATAGGGCTTACAAAAGTGTAGTTGTGATGGGGAGAAGCTAGGATGTCACCAACAAGCTATGCGTGCATCATCATGCGTTATCAAAGGTTTGGTTGTACCCATATAAAAGACAAAGTTGAGGTTTTGGGAAGGGTAGCCAATTGAACAAAGTAATAGGTGTATTTGTCGAGGGTCGTAAAAGTCGGTCCAAGACAAAATCGATAAAGGGCAGGGGGGGGGGGGGGGTATAGATATGGAAAGCATGTAGTGCAAGTTGTGGAGAGAACAATGGACCCTTCAATTTTTTCCTTAGAAAAAGGTAATCACCATGTAGCACCTGATCTCATCTCAGTTGTTGTCATATATGTTTTGACCAAGGAACCAAGCTGCAAATGGGTGATCATCTAGTCAATAAAAATGACCCATGTTGAAGAGTTCGACAAAATGTGTGCATGTGGTAGTGTCATGGTCGGAGGTGGTACGGTTGCAAATGAAGATGAATGATATGGTATTTCATCATCAAGCGTTCCCAACAAAGACGATCAATGGTGATAGGGTTTCTATGATGAAACGATATATGAAATGCGAGTTATGGGAGTGTTATAGGGCGGGAAAGTAGAGGTTAATGTGAGGTATGGTAGTTCTGTAGGGAAAGTGAAGTTAGTGTAAGGGTGATAATGTACATTTGGAATTGTTGAAGGTTGACATTGTTGGGATCATTGGTGTCACGTCGTCATCGTCAAAATGTGTGTACAAGTGTCATCTCGTACATTGGCTTCCTCTTTTTGTTTGTTTGTTTTTTTCTTACCTATTGTTTTTAAATGAGTAAATTACTTTAATGTACATATGTGTTCGGTATTTTTAGGTAAGTACATATGTAGCTAGCTAATTATGACAATTCTTATTGTTATTAGTATGATCATTTATTATTATGGGTGGTTGATCGTCTATTTCTATATGTAAATTTATCTATCAATGGGTTTTTTTACTTATAGGTTTCTATATACATATTTGTTATTACATACATAAATAGTTACTTATTATGATTTTTTTAATGATTATTATCGGTCTTTTATGTTTATTATTAATTATTAGTTATTGATATGTGGCTAGTCTATTTAGTCTCTATTTTTGTAGTTATCATTAGATATGTGTATATATAGGGTTGATGAGTAAAGGGCTCAAGTGAGTTTGTTGGGGTTGTGGAGATGAGGTTTCATGGTGGGAGGTGGGGCATATTGGTTAGAGAAATAACATACTTGTGAATGAGAAGGTGATTGACAATGAATGGACATGTAATGAATTGAGAAGACAAGAAGGCATGAAGGAAATATGGGAAGGGAAAGTGAGGATAGAGAAGAAATGTGGGGGGACAAAAGAGTTTAAACAAGAAGTGAGACATAGGGAGGCAAAGAAGGAAAATTAGACCAAGAAAAATAGGGTAAAAAAAGTAAAAAGAAAAACATGAATAAAAAAGGTAAAAAAAAAACAGGGAAATGGGACAAACCAACAATGACAAAGGAAACTAGCTACAACTACAACAAAAGCGTGAATAAAAAGGGGACATGGGACAAACTAGCCATGCCAAAGGAAACTAACTACATTAAACATACTACAAAACTAACTAGAGAACTATGGATAGGAGAAGAAAAGGTATAGAAAGAAAACTAAAACAACAAAATTGTTTATATACATATCAAGGGGTAATTTGAGACCTATATGAGCTACCATCTTCTTAAGGCCGTCAAAACCTCAATCACTGAGATATTATTGATCGTAATATGAATAATAACCTCAAATAAATGTCGGTGATTGTTCTCAACATTTCAAGAATATTTTTGGTTCAATGTGTGTGAGGGTTAGTGTAAGCGTGATAATGTAAGCGTGATAATGTGCATTTGGGATTGTTGAGGGTTGACATTGTCGGGATGATTGGTGGACATCATGTTGTCGTTGTCAATGTGTGTGTGCAAGTGTCATACATTAGCTTCCTCTTTTTGTTTGGTTGTGTTTTTTCTTTCCGATTGTTTTTCAATGAGTAAATTACTTTATGTATATGTTTGGCATTTTTAGGTAAGTACGTATGTAACTAGTTATCTATTATGACAAGTTTATTTCTTTTTTTTTTCCTAAAAAAGGAGCTACTTTCCCATTAGTTAGGAGATATTTTTACAGAAAGACTATACAAGATGGCTTATATATAAATCGGGGAATCACCCCTTGACCAAGTTCAAGAATATGAGACTACCTACATATCCTCTGGACCTACTTTCTACTTAATGTAAGTAGGTACTCAGAGCTATAAACTAGTGGCAAACATTGTTGGCCATCAGACAATCAATCCTCTGGCCTTCAACGAAGGGAGAGTGGGAGGTGAGTAGTAAATAGCCAACGTGGGGTTTGGTAGTTCAACCTCGGGTCATTTCCTCCTTGCATCACCATCAGCTTGTGTTATAGATTGAGGTCGTCAGTGTGGAAACAAGAACACCATCATGAGATGAAGAACACCACGTCGATGATGAAAGAATCAAATGAACAAATTAGAAATAGAGACAACTTAACAAAGATCAAGAGACAAAGTATGAGAGAGAGACCGAGAGGCACACAAGAGTAATTTTATTATTCAACAAAGTTACTGTTAGTTAGGAAACAGTTCCCTCCGCATGGGAAGGAGAGTGCGAGTCGGAGAGAAGAGTAAGTTGATTTGGTTGACAGCAACTCGGCCAAGGTCGAAAAATGGACCGATTCCCAATTTGGTGGAGGCTAAAAATCGAATAATAATCGATTCGACTAATAGACGATTCAAGGCTATATTTGTAAATAGTCTCAATGTCCCCTTAGTGGGCTATATTTGTAAATAGCCTAAATTGTGTATGAGTATACATACACTTAGGGCAAAACATTATAGCAGTAATTGTCATTGAAACTAAGAAAGAGTAAGAAAGAGAGAGAGAGAGAGTGAGTGAGAGTGAGTGAGAGTGAGTGTAACTGTCGATTTGATGAGGAAGAACTCAAGGTCATTGCCTTGTAGTTTCTTATTATATACCTTACTCATATAGTGATTTCTTTGGAGTTTTTGCACTCTTGTAGTTTTTCCCTATCAAGGTTTCCATGTTAAAAATATCTGTGTCTCTATACTTTCATTTTTTGTTTTTTTTGTCATTTCGATCTTTGCACCCATGTATGCAAGTGTATCAACCGGTTGTGGCTGGTAGTATCCTCAACAAATTGGTATCAAAGCGAGATGGACAAACATCTTGGTGGAATGTTTAAGTTAACCGGCTCCAACTAATCTATGTGGAAGTCGAAGATGTGAGATATGTTGGTGTGCAGAGACCTCTGGCTACCAGTGCAGTTCGGAGATGATAAACCAGACAAGATTGATGCATCAACCTTGGAGGTGCTGCTGATTATCGAGCAAAATGAAGTGAACCTTGTTAGCGACAAAACGATGTGGGTGGTCAACTCTAGAGCATTCTTCCACTTAACCCCCGACCGGAAATGGTTCTCATCATACAAAGCCGAAGACCATGGTTTTGTGAAGATGGGGAATGAAGGAACATGCCGAATTGTCAGTATTGGAGATGTGTGCTTGTTAACTTCAACCAGGTGCAGATTGGTGTTTAAGAATGTGCCACACATTCCAAAGGTTGGATTGAATCTGATATCAACTAGTGGGCTAGATGATGAAAGCAACATGGGTGGCTTCTAGAACGACGCTCTAAAGTTCTGCAAGGGAAACCTGATCGTGGCCCGAGCTCAAAAAACAAACACATTGTATCTAATGCATCCTCGACTATGCTAGGAGGATGCAAACGTGGTAGTTGGCATAACAGGTGGGTTGTGGCATAAGCGACTGTGCCACATGAGTGAGAAGGGGATGTAGAAGCTTGCCGAGGATAACCTCATTCTAGAGGTGAAGAATGTGCAACTTGATAAGTGCACCGATTGTTTGGCCAACAAGTAGAACAAAACCTCCTTCTGATCAAGACCCCCAATGAGAAAGAAGGCCACATTGGAACTCGTGCACATGGATGTATTCTACGTGGATACAAAGTCACATACTTTGTGACCTTCATTGATGACTGCCGCCGGGAGTTGTGGGCCTCTGTATTGAAGACCAAGGACCAGGTGATGTCGGTCTTCAAGGAGTTCTAAGCGAGGGCAGAAAGAGAGACTGGTCAGAAGTTGAAAGGTGTTCAAGTAGATAACAGAGGTGAATACTGAGGGCAATTCATGTTGAGAATTAGGTCCCTTACGAATGGGCTGACTTCAGGATAAAGGAAAATGCTACACCTATTTGGAAAGTGAATGAAGTCCGGATGAGTATTCGGAAAATGTAAATATGTTTTTTGAGTCGATCCTATTTAGGCTAGTTATGTAAATAGCTAGAAAGTTATCTAAGTATAATGATAACATTAGGCCAGATAGTTAGTTGTCTTGTAGAGAGAGCTATCAATGTAACTGTGTATGCGACGTGCGAGGTCATTGCCTCTGCAGTAGAACAAACGAAGTGTGAGAGAGTGAGAGAGATACCGAGAGTGTCCCTATTGTAAGCGCCTGTTGGTTAAGTGTGCGAACTCTGGGTCAGTGCCTATGAGTTCATCTTGTATCTTTCCTCTCATAGTGAATTTGTTTGGTGTCTATGGGCACCCATGGTTTTTTACCCGATTTGGGGTTTTCCACGTTAATACCTTGTGTACTTTCATTTCTGTTCTCTATGTATTTGCATGTTCCCTAATCCGCATTTGACTCGGTGGTGGCCGAGTTCCTATTTTTTCTATCAACTGGTATCAGAGCACAAGAAAATGGAAGATTCATTTGGGGGTATGTTAAAGCTAGCTGGCTCCAACTACTCAGTATGGAAGTTGAAGATGAGAGACATGTTGGTGATCAAGATCTCTGGCTATCGGTACAGTTTGGAGACAAAAGACCAGACAAAATTGATGCATCAACATGGGGGGTAATGCACATGAAGACAACTGCATACATAAGATGCTTTATCAGCATGAGCTTGTACAACAACTTCAATGAGGAGAACAAGGTTCACTTCCTTTGGGAGAAGATTGACATCATGCTAGAAAACAAGAATGTCATGAATCGAGTCTTAGTATTACGGAAAATAGTGAGACTCAGGTATCAGGATGGCGCTAGTATGGCAGACGAGGTACTGACATTGTTGTTGCTTGGATCCCTTCTGGATAGCTGGGAAATGTTGGTCGTCACACTGGGCAACGCCAGACCGGAAGGGAAGCACTTATTCCTAGCAAGAGTAAAATCGAGCTTGCTGAATGAGGAAGCTCGTTGGAAAGACAAGGAGGCAATTTCTGACCAAAAGGCCCTAGTCACAGGAAGTGATACACATAGAGGGAGATTCCGCAATCAGAGTCCCTAGAACTTAGAGAAGTCGGGGACGAGGTCCAAGTCGAGAGGAAGGCCCACATGCTTTTACTATGGAAAGCCGGGACACTTCCAAAAGAATTGCTAACACTTTCGAAAGGAGAAAGGGGGAGCCGACAAAGTCGATATAAAGAAGAGTTCAGATTGAAAAGGAACGTCGACAATTGCGACAAGTGAAGTGGAATTGTTGCTCATCAGTGAGCAAAACGAAGTGAGCCTATTCAAAGAAGAGTTCAAACTGAAAAGGAACATCGACAATTGCGACAAGTGAAGTGGAATTGTTGCTCATCAGTGAGCAAAACGAAGTGAACCTTGTTGACGATGAATCAACATGGGTGGTCGATTCAGGAGCGTCGTTCCCTCTAACCCCCAACAGAAAGTGCTTCTCATCCTACAAGGCGGGAGACCACAATCTTGTAAGGATTGGAAATGAAGGTGCATGCGACAAACATATGCAAAACAAGCAATATGATATGTATGTTGGCATGCTCGTAGGTATACCAACATAGTAGCAGTTGTGTCTTCAATGGCTAAGCCGCAAGTGATGCAACATGCTTGAACAATCAATCTATTGTTGCCTGGTTCTACTACTTTTGGTAAGGCAACAAGAATGTTGAGGTTGAATTCTTGCCTACACCTTACCATCCCCTCCACAAATTCTAGTTGCTCTTAAGGCCGATAACTACCTGTTCTTGATTTGTGTATTGTTCCTAGAACGTAGGAAAACATTTTACCGATTTATCATTCCTAGAATGCAGAAGAATGAAAAACAAGAAACATGAATCATTAACTTACTTGGAGGTTTGGAACATCGTTATCAGCGACAAGATTGACCTCTAGTAGATCCAGGTTCATTGTAGGAACCTGAATCTCCGTGTGTATTTGTATTATCCGCTTGGGATCAAGCAGCCCCTCAGTATCGAGCTCATGTTGAGCAACCTGATCCAGAGAAGGCCTCATTGAGCACATTTGCATGTACAAGTTATTTATAACATATTAACAAAAAAATTGCTACCTCAATCTTGCTCTGTATAGTTGTTACTGCCTTGCTGACCTTGCTTTCCATGGCAACAACCAATGTTGCTTTCTCTAAGGTAGCCTTTGCTGCTTCCAATGTCTCACAAGCATCATGAACATTTTTTAGCTTGGAATGAACCAATGTCTCCCCTGTATCATTGACATTGGTTTTCTTGTTATGTTTGTGGGGTGTTTCCCTCTATATTTGTTGAGAGTCAGCAGTTGCATCATCAACTACCATGCTCCAGAATCTTGCCATCTTCTGTTGCAAGTTCCCCATCTTGTGGCAATGTTCTCTCGATGCCTCGCAACAACCCATGCTACCCTATACATTTTAGGGTTAGTTGCTTCCTTCGCTATTTGGCAATTCTCGTAGACGAATGCTTTAGCAAATGCAACTGACAACTCGTTGTTCATAGGGATCTCTTGATGTACTTTTTAGTGAAGCCTCATGCAGTCCTCATACAACTCCGAACGCACATGCTTTAGCTTGACCATACCTTTAACTTTGGGTACTTTATAGACTGGCAACCATTCTATATCACTAATCAATTTGTCTATTAAGCATTGCAAGGTCAATACCCTCCAGTGAAAGACCATATACCTGGTTGAAATCCTCCTTTGTCTTGCAGATCTTTGCAAAGTTTAGCACCCTAGGATAGGGAGGAACAAGCCACCTGAAATCAAAAATCAATAAATGTTACCTCTATTGGGACATGTGTATTTAGAATCATAATTAGAATGGAAGAATCAAGAATAAAAAATCAAGCACATGCATCAAAAACCAAAATTGAGTTTGGAGGAAATTTATAGACAAACATACATTGTAATAAAAAATGGGTATTGATGTAAAATTTCAACTCTAATCAGAAATGTGTATGAAATCAACCCTAATTCCGAGATTTTCAACCCTAATCAGAAATGTGTACCAAATCAACCCTAATTAGAATTTTTCACAATCTAATTCTATGTATGTCAAGCCCTAATCATAAATTTTCAACCCTAATAAAAAATGTGTATGAAATCCACCCTAATCAGAAATTTTGACAATTTGATTCTATGAACCCTAATCGCGATGATTATAGAAATGTCTAAAAACGCACTTGCTAGACCCCGATTTTCATGACATCCTTGTTTGTGACTCCAACGACTTCGCCCTAATCAATTACAATAAAAGACATTGATGCAAGACAATTACAATAAAGGGGAAAAAATAGGATATATAAAAGCATGTAATTTGTAGTTGATGCATACCTTGACGAGGAGAGAATTGGTGACATGCTGGTGGTCTGAAGGTGGAATGTCGATATCAAAGATTTTGTGCTGTTGTGGGAGCTTTGTCTACGTTCGTGATCAGAGTGCTCCATCTATTTGAATTTCGAACTAAACCGCACGATTAGCAGGACTTTGGTGACATTAAAGTCGAGTCTAGATGAAGGCATTGTTCCCCATGTTCCACTACGTTAGAAACCCAAGTTCAAATTTTTGAGTATTCCCATATTACCTATTCACCATAATAAATGACATATATTTAATTAATAAAGCAAAAAAATTTCGTGAATGATCCTTAAGATTTGCCCACAAAAATATAACTAAACAAATAATTAAATAGCTATGGCCATTTTACCTACATGTTAGCTATAATAGTGTTTCCATTCCCATGGTTTCACCCTGTAACACATCTAGAAGCTCAATACCAAACTCGTTGCTACTTCCAAGGAATTAGAACATTTCGTGGCACTATCAGTGAGCTTTTTGCAAGCTCTTGAGGCAAGATATCTTGTTAAGAGATATTAAGAAGCCACAATAAAGAAAGAGGGTGTTGAGGGCATCCCAATCACTCTTAAACCACTAATGGTCATGTTAATTACCTTGAGGAACCTCTCCCCACTTTCTTATAATGTTAATTTAATTAATAAAAACGTTGGTTGAACATAAAGACGTAGGGTTTAGGGTTTGAAACACATTAAAGTAAATGAGATCTAATTAAGAAACAACCATGCACTTCGAAGTTTGATTAATCAAGTTAACATTAACATAATATTAGTAATATTAGTGCAAGGTTTAGAATTAACCATTGATAGAGATGTAGAGACGCTTCGATAAATAAGAAGTGATAGAAAGCCTCATGATAACTTGTAAACATCTTGTACAAAGTTAAGGATACATTTCTAAGTGCTAATCTATATCTTTATACAATGTATCCTTTGCATTTATACCAATGTTTATGAACAAATGCCACAAAGTGAAGTGTACGACAAGTGCTTACGCTGATATGTAAGGTAATCCTTTTGAATTCGATCAATTGAATTGTGTGCAAGAAAGGGTTGTGTTTTGAAGACACCTGCATTATTGTCGACATCAGAGATGTGTGCTGGATAACGTTGACTAGTACTAAACGATGACCGACATGTTCCGGAGGTCTGACTAAACCTGATATCAACCGGATGGCTGGATGACGAAGGCTACATGGGTAGCATCTAGAACGGAGTTATGAAGTACCTAGTGCATGCCTGGATATGTCGGGAGGAAGCAAATGTGACAGTCGAAGCCGTCTTTGTCGGCAAGTTGTGGCACAAGAGGTTGTGGCACATGAGCCAAAAGGGGATGCGAAGACTTGCCGAAGAAGACCTCATTCCGGAGGTAAAGAAACTGCAACTTGAGAAGTGCACAGATTGCTTGTTCGGCAATTAGAACAAAACCTCTTTCCGGTCTAGACCACCCATGAGATGGAAGGCACCGCTTGAACTTGTGCACATCAATGTATGCTCCATGGATATGAAGTCACATGCCGGGTCATAGTACTTCGTGACTTTCATAGATGACCACAATCAGAAGTTGTGGGTTTCCACGCTGAAGTCGAAGGACCAGGTATTGTCCATCTTCAAGGAGCTTCATGCGAGAGTAGAAAGAGAAACTGGCCGGAAGCTGAAAGCAGTTCAGGCGGACAACGGAGGCGAATACCGAGGCAGTTTGAGGAGTATTGTCAGGCTAACCAAGAGAATGAACCAGGCCATAATGGAGAGGGTCCGAAGTATGTTGGCACATGCAAAACTATCCAAGACGTTCTAGGCTGAGGCGTTGATGACAATGGTGTACATGATAAATAGATCACCCTCAACACCTTTGGATGGAGACTTCCCACAAAGAGTGTGGTCTGGCAAAGATGTGTCATATCGACACCTGAAGGTGTTCGGCTGTCTTGCTTACATGAATGTGGCTAAGGAACAAAGGGGAAACCTAGATCCAAAATCTCGGCCATGCATATTTCTCGGCTACGGAGATGATGAATTCGGCTACCGACTATGGGACTTAGTTAGCAAGAAGATTGTTTAGAGCCAAGACATAGTCTTCATGGAAGAGAAGACTATTGTCGACTGGAGTCGGAGAAGAACATGTCCTCCCAAACAGTCGACTAAAAAATATTGAGAACCGATCAAATTCGGACAAGGAGTAGGGTCTGTTGTAGGCCAGTCAGGTGTCGGAGTTGGATCTAATGAAGACGAAGATATAGCCGACTCAAACCTAGATGAAGAACCAGTCGAAGAAGAAGAAGAAGAAGAACAGGCTTGGAGATGGTGGTGGTTTAGGGTTCTCAAGAGGGGGAAGGGGGGTTTCGACCTCTAGGGTGTCGATGGGTGGTGGGTTGTTGCTGGCTAGTTTACGGGGTCGAGATTGCAGGGTGTTGTCGGTAGGCATGGGGGATGGTGGTTGGGTGGTCGTGCAAGGGGAGGCTGGCGGGGTTTCACTGAGGAGAGAGGTTGGCGAGGGTGGAAGGGGTAGGGCCACTAGGTTCCGCAGGTTGCGAAGGATCAATTTGGTGGTGCAACTGCGAGTACAAGGGGTCGTGGTTGTGGTCTGATGGGACACGTAGTAGAATGTGGTAGACAATTCCTGGATTTCCGCGGGGGTGAATTTACTTGTGTGGAATTCTTTTACGCGATGGGTGATATTGTCAGGTTTATCGAGGGTATCCTTGGCCATCACATGGGTGCTTGTGTGCTGGTGGGCATTCACGTTCGCCTTGGTGGACTTGCCTTAAGAAGTCACGTTCTGGAATGCGGAGATGCTCGGGTTGACCTGGTACGATTATCTTGCGGTGTCGTTCTTGGTAGTGTATGTAAGGAGGTGCTAGAGGGCCGATGTTGAACTTTGCACATAGGTAACGAGTGAGGAACCATGCGAAATTGGCTACCAATTTGGGTCGTGTTTGCCATTCCCTAACCCATCGAACGAGTTCGTGGGCCCACTGGACCGGTTGAGGATCGTGTGCCCACTTGAGGAACTCACCAGTGACACGGGCAATGGCATCAGTGGAGGTGGTATCATCGATCTGGGCGATGGAGCTACAACGATCGTGGAGGTGAGGGGGGATTTCGGTGAAATGCCAACCTTCGCATCCGGAATACTCCGTGTAGGCGGCGGGGATGATGTTGGGGACGAAGCTAGGGCCTTCGTGGGGCGGAAGGGAATGCTATCCACCGGCAAATGTAGCGTAGTGCAAACGTCGGCGACGTTGAACTGGAACTCAACAGGGGTAACATCCACAAAGGCGTGCATGCGAATGTGGCCGGTATCGGGGTTGTATCCTATGAGGAACTGGTTGACCAGCTCGGGAAGTACACCTCAAGGGACAATCCCTAGGAAGAACTTGAGGCCTAGTCAGGAAAGGGTGTCGAAAACATTAGGCTCGAGGTACTTGAGTTGCGTGGCGGTAGTGGGTCCCAGGTAGGTACAACGGGTGTTGTTGAACTCTGCTTGAATTACCAAGGAGCCACAACCGGCGTCAGGGTAGTATGCCTGGAGGAGCTTGGTGAATGGGGTGGACGCCATCGATTATAACATGCTAGGACAAAGATTAATATAGCCGTATGAGGGTGTACCAATTCTTACACTCCCCTGCCCTTGTCTACACAGCAATACAACCGATGATATTGTATTTAGCTATTGATGTGAGTGACTTATTATGATGAGTTATAATTATTATAATTGAAAGTAGTATGAGGTGTTTTGAGGGATAATGATATTTATATTTATATTTTAAAGGGACTTACGGGTTAGTGTATAGGTTGTGTTTGGGCAATGGGGGCCTCTCTTCGGACTGGGGTGAGTGGTTCGAAGTTCTTCAAACCGGGAATGAGTGATTCGAAGAGTGTCTCTCTTCGAACCGGGGGTAGGGGGTTCGACGTTCTTCGAACCGGGAGTGAGTGGTTCGAAGAGTGTCTCTCTTCGAACTGGGGGAGGGGTTCGAAGAGTGTCTCTCTTCGAACCGGGGGCAGGGGTTCGAAGAGGACCTCTCTTCGAACTAGGGAGGGGTTCGAAGAGCGACACGAAGGGAGGACTATGAGGAGGTATAGCTAGGCCGCGCGTGAAGCGGCCAGATGCAATCTCCGACGACAAGGGGGCGGTAGAAACGATGCGGTAGTCGTTGGCTGCCACAAAAGGTGGGTAGGTTTGTTGTGTTGGCGGGGGCCGAGTGAGAGAGAATAGGAAGAGAGAGAAAAAAAAAAGAGTTTTAGACCTACCCGAGGAGGAGGCGTTGGCAAGAAGCCATGCTTGGAAGGCGGGGAGGAGAGCATGAAACACAAAACGAGGGTAGAGTGCAACGCGAGATGGGCTGGAGCGCAATCATAGAGGGAGGAGTAAGAGCAGTAAGGGAGAAGAAAGAGTCGTGAGGGGGAAAGAGGAGTGAGGAAAGGAGGGAAAAGAAAGAGTCGTGAGGGAAAAAAAGAGAGAACCTAAAAATACCATGAAAAATAATATGTAAAAGAACGAGACGAACAAAAATAGATAAACTACGAGTAGAAATAATCGGCCGGGGGGGCCCTAAAAATAAAGGGTAACTCTAATATTGTATATACTAATAAATATACCGAAAAAGAAAAAATTGCGGGCGGGGATGGTACGAGTAATGAATAAATAAATTATTGTCTAATGGGGACGGTAACAGAGGTTGGGGGAGAAGACGTGCTGAGTAGTTGATGAGCGAAGTGACATAAGGTATGGTGAGGGGTTAAAAAGGTGTGGGGTGGGCCAAGGTTTATGTGCGGGCGATAGAGTTGGACGGGAATCCACCGAGGGTTTTGTGAGAGTTTGGGAAATTTAATTGTTGGGAAATCGGTCCCTCCGGATGGGATCCAGTTATGAATGAAGAGGACCCGGTGAGAACCGGAAGAGAAGACATATTTGTAAATATATTTTTTGAGTAAGCCAATTGAGGCGATATTTGTAAATAGCCCTAAGCTCATATAAGTATAAATATGACTTAGGGCAATCACTCTGTAGTGAGTGTTGTCATATTGTTGTATGTGCATAACTGTTATATAGAGAGATAGAGAGAGAGAGAGAGAGATATACAGAGTGATACTCTGTTGTAACCGCCGGCTGACGAAGATACAGAGCTCGAGGTCGTTGCCTCTGAGTCTCTGTTTGTACCTTTCTTATATAGTGATAGTTTGGAGTTTGTGGGATCCCGTGGTTTTTCCCTATTAGGGTTTTGCACGTAAACATCATGTGTATCCTCTATCATTGTTTGTGTGTGTATGTGCGTTCACTCCTTACTTCCCATTTCTGTGTTTGATTCTCATTGAAGTGATTCAAGACTCGGTTGTGGCCGAGCAATATTCAACGCTATTTCTCTACAATCTGGTATAAGAACGAACAACACAGGAAATGGAAGAATCGTTCGATGGCATGTTCAAGCTCACCGGCTCCAACTACTCAGTGTGGAAGTCGAAGATGAGGGATATGCTGGTGGTTAAAGATCTTTGGGGTCCAGTTCAATTCGGGGACAAGAGACCGGATAAGATCAACACCACAATGTGGGAGGTGATGCACATGAAGACGGCGACATATATCCGGCGCTTCATCGACATGAGCCTGTACAACAATTTCAATGAAGAGAGCAAGGCTCATGAACTTTGGGAGAAGATAGGCATCATGTTCCAGAACAAGAATGCCGTTAATCAGGTTTCGGTATTCCGGAAGCTAGTGAGGCTCCGGTACCAGGACAACTCCAGCATGGTGGAGCACATGAATGCCTTCTAGGGGCTGATACATCAAGCAACCTTATTGGAAGTACCTCTCGTTGATGAGGTACTTGCATTACTCCTGCTTGGTTCCCTCCCGGATAGTTTGGAGACGGTAGTTGTCAGGTTGGGCAACGCCAGGCCGGAAGGAAAGCAGTTGTCCCTAGCAAGGGTAAAATCAAGCTTGCTAGATGAAGAAGCTCGTCGGAAGGACCGAGAGTCCGGAACCAATCCGAAGGCCTCAGTCATGGAAGATGACCACAACCAGGGAAGAGGCTCGTATCAGAGTCCCCAAAACCAGGACAAATCGGGGACGAGGTCGAAGTCAAGGGGGAGGCCTACTTGCTTCTACTCTGGAAGCCGGAGCATTTCCAGAAGAACTGTCGGCATTTTCGGAAAGAGAAAGAAACTGGAACTACCGATTCGAAGAAGAGTTCGAACCGAAACGGTTTGGACTAGAGAGGCCTGGATCGGAAAGGAATGTCGGCAATCGTGATAAGTGAAGAAGAACTGATGCTCATTACCGAGGAGAATGAGTTAAACCTTGTCGGTGATGAGACAACGTGTGTTGTTGATTCCGGAGCGTCGTTCCAGCTGACACCGGATCGGAGATGCTTCTCATCCTACACAACCGGAGATCATAGTTGTGTCAGGATGGGGAATGAAGGAACCTGCCGAATCGTCAACATAGCAGATGTGTTGTTGACAACATGAACCGGATGCAACTTGCTGCTGAAGGATGTCTGACACGTTCTAGAGGTTCGACTGAACCTAATATTAGCCGGTTGGCTAGATGATGAAGGCTACACAAGTAGCATCTGGAACGGAGTCATAAAATTCAGCAAAGGAAGCCTGATTGTGGCTCGAGCCCGGAAGGTCAACACATTGTACTTGATGCATGCTCGGATATGCCGGGAAGAAGTGAATGTAGCATCCGACACTGCCAGTGAGTTGTGGCACAAAAGACTGCGTCACATGAGCCAGAAGGGGATGAGAAGACTTGCCGAAGACAACCTCATTCCGGAGGTGAAAGACGTGCACCTTGAGAAGTGCACCGATTGCTTGACCCGCAAGCAAAACCGAACGTCCTTCCGGTCAAGACCACCGATGAGATAGAATGCACCATTGGAGCTAGTGCATACCGATGTGTGTTAAGTGGACACGAAGTCACATGCCGGATCGCAGTACTTCGTGACATTCATAGATGATCACAACTTGAAGTTGTGGGTCTCAATGTTGAAGATGAAGAAAGTGTTATTCGTCTTCAAGGAACTCCATGCGAGAGTGGAAAGAGAAACCGGTTGGAAGCTGGAGGCGGTTCGAGTGGACAACGGAGGAGAATACAGGGGGCAGTTCGAGGAGTACTGCCAGTTGAAGGGATTCCAGCTCGAATTCACCATGCCGAAGACGCCGGAATTGAACGGGCTGGCCGAACGGATGAACGAGACAATAATGGTCTGAAGCATGCTAACACATGCAACGTTACCGAAGACGTTTTGGGCTGAGGCGTTGACGACGGTGACCTATGTGATAAATAGATCACCCTCAGTACCCTTGGACGGAGACACACCACAAAGAGTATGGACCTGTAAGGACGTATCCTACTGGCATCTAAAGGTGTTCGAATGTCTCGCTTACATGCAGGTGGCGAAGGACAAGAGAGAAAAGATGAACCCGAAGTCCCAACCATGCATATTCCTTGGATACGGCGATGATGAGTTCGGTTATCGGGTGTGGGATCTGGTCGACAAGAAGGTGTTCCGGAGTCGGGACATAATCTTCATGGAAGACAAGACCATTGCCGATTGCGAGTCGGAGAAGAAGGTGATGAACTCCGGATCATCCAATGAAAACCGGCTTGAGGACATAAGGACATACCCGGTTGAAAACCGGATGTTAGCCAGTAACTAGGTGACACTCAACGAACCGGCTGAATACGACAAGAAACCGAACCGACCGAAGAAGAAGAAGACACTGGAACTGGACAAGATCACAAATCAGATTTGGATTCAGAACAAACGGAGGAACCGGTAGTTAGAAACCAAGGACGGAGATATCCCCTCCGAGAGAGAAGAGCCCCCCGGAGATTTTTGGATGTAGAGCACGTGTTGTTAACCGATTAGGGCGAGCCAGAAAGCTTCGAAGAAGCAAAGAAAGACACCCATAACCGCAAGTGGTTGAGTGCCATGCAGGACGAGATGGATTCCCTGCATGAGAACCACACATATGAACTGACAGAGTTGCCGAAAGGGAAGAGAGCACTCTGGAACAAGTGGGTGTACAAGCTGAAACTGGGAGATTCCGGAAATCCACCAAGGTATAAGGCCCCCCTAGTAAAGATGACATCTATCCGGACGGTATTGGGCATAAAGCATGGACCTCAAAGGTAGAGCACCTGGACGTCAAGACGACGTTCCTACACGGAGACCTCGAAGAAGAGATGTACATGCATCAACTGGAAGGATTTGAGAAGTAAGGGAAGGAGCACCTGGTGTGCTGGCTAAAGAAGAGCTTATGTGGATTGAAGCAAGCCCCCCGACAATCGTATCGGAAGTTCGACTCCTTCATGACTGACCAAGGGTACCACAAGACGCAGGCCAATCACTGCGTGTTTGTGAAGAAATTTGACGGAGGAGATTTCCTGATAGTCCTCCTATATGTGGATGATATGCTGATCGTCGGACAAGACCAAGGCAAGATTCGGATGCTGAAGAAGGCTCTGAACCGAACCTTCTCAATGAAAGAAAGACTTGGGTCTGGCAAGGCAGATATTGGGAATGCACATCATCCAGGACTGGTCGAAGAAGCTGTTGTGGTTGTCATAGGAGAAGTACGTGACAAAGGTGCTTCAACGGTTCAACATGTCGGAGATGAAACCGGTCGGATCGACACTTCTGGCAAACCGCAAGCTATCCGGAAAAGAAAGCCCGAGGACAAAGGTGGAGAAGACAGATATGATGAAGATACCATATGCCTCTACCGTCGGAAGCTTGATGTATGCAATGGTATGTACCCGGCCGGATATCGGATATGCAGTCCTGGAAGAGAGCACTGGAATGCGGTCAAGTGGATACTCAGGTATTTGAAAGGCACCTCGAGTAAGTGCCTCCGGTTTGGCTCCAGTAATCCCCAACTTGATGAATTCACCGATTTGGATATGTCGGTTGATGCGGATACCAGCCGGTCTACATCTGGATATGTCATAACTTATGCAGGGGGGGCTGTTTCGTGGCAGTTGAGGCTGCACAAGACGGTTGCGTTGTCAACCACGGAGGCGGAAGTCGGCAAGGAGATAATCTAGATGAAGGACTTCATCGGAGAGGTAGGGATCCAACAGGAGGAATATTGCCTCTACTGCGATAGTCAAAGTGCCATCCACCATTCCCGAACGAAACATATCCATTGGAGGTACCACTGGATCTGGGAGAGAGTAAAAGATCAAGAGTTCATGCTGACGAAGATCCACAAGGAGGAGAACGGGTCAGATATGTTGACCAAGGTGTTGACAACCGACAGGTTGGACGCGTGTCGAAAGCGGATCGGGCTGGTGAGACATCCCATGCCGGAGTGAAGGGGAAGATTGTGGGGAAATCGGTCCCTATGGATGAGATCTGGTTATGAATGAAGAGGACCCAGTGAGAACTGGACGAGATCAGGAAACCGGATCGGATGGATCCGGTGAGAACTGGAAGAGAAAACATATTTGTAAATATGTTTTTTGAGTAAGCCTATTGAAGCTATATTTGTAAATAGACCTAAGTTCATATAAGTATAAATATGACTTAGGGCAATCACTCTGTAGCGAGTGTTGTCATATTGTTGTATGTGCATAACTGTTCTATAGAGAGATAGAGAGAGAGCGATATAGAGAGATACTCTGTTGTAACTGTCGGCTGGCGAAGATATAGAGCTCTAGGTCATTGCCTCCGAGTCTTTGTTTGTACCTTTCTTATATAGTGATAGTTTGGAGTCTGTGGGCTCCCGTGGTTTTTCCCTATTAGGGTTTTCCACGTAAACATCCTGTGTATCCTCTATCATTGTTTGTGTGTGTACGTGCATTCACTCCCTACTTCCCATTTCTGTGTTTGATTCTCATCGAAGTGATTCAAGATTCAGTTGTGGCCGAGCAATATTCCGCGCTATTTGTCTACGGGGCTGAGGTGGCGGGTGTGGGGGGGGCCTTGTTCGAGTGTTGTCCGAGGATCTTTGTATGCCTTTAGGGACCCAAACTCGTGACATCCTTTCAAGGGGGAAAAGGGGGGTCTGTGAGGTAGTTCTATGGGAAATTCGACCTCCTAGTTGTTGAGTTCGGTCGAGGTCTATGGCCTTAACCTGGGCGGGGTATTTGGTCGATGTGTGCAGTTGTCGGGTGTCCCATGTAGTCATGGTCTAGTCGCGGGTGGGAAGTCAGCTTCGTTTCGGGACCCAGAAGCAAGTGGCACCTTTGTGCCAACCTTGGGCGTTTGTGAGTTCTTTTCTGACTCACCAAATAGCACGTTCTCCGCGGCCTGGTCCTTCGGCAAAAATCGCGTGGACATTCACCCATTTGTGTGGCACGGATTTCCTTGTTCCAATGTTAGCGTTACTCTGGCCTTGGATGCCCGGTGGTTGTGCGAGTTCTTTTTGGTTGGGTGGTTTCACGCTCTAGAGTTCGTCGATATTGGTGGGACATGGTTCGAGTGTTGTTGCAATGAGTTTCTCGAACCTCACACCATTTGCAGTTTGGAAGGAGACAATGTTCTTGCTTGGTGACAGGAGACATTTGCTTATGTTACACCAATCCAAACCAAGGAGGCACGGGGTGTACAACACTTTCGGTGGGAGGACCCGAACTCGAATTGAGTGGTCACTATATTTTGTCTTGATGTTACACACGAAGGTTCCGAGGTAGTGTGATGTGGAACCATCAAAGCCAAGGAAGTTGTCATTGCACACTTGGAGGTCCGGGAAACCTAGGTGTCCCCATTTTTTGAAGGAGAAAAGGGTTAGTGATGCTCCAGTGTCGATTACAACCAGTAAAGGAATGTCGTCGGTGAAGCATTGTAGGTGTGTCGTCACGTCATTAGAGTCTATCGACTTAGCCATAGTCGCAAGGTGGGTGTCCCCTTGTCTTTTCAGTTTCGCTTGCGCATTGCAAAGGTCGGTTTCTAGTTAGGCCATTCGGCCGTCGGATGCCTTAAGTTTGGCTTCCACTTCTCGTTGTCGAGCCGTGAGTAGGGCTTCAATGGTGAGGGGTCCGTAGTAAAGTTTGAGCTTGCTCCCATTGATGAATCCTGGGATGTCGAGTCCTTCAAGCATGCGTATTCAACATGCTCCTGTCTTGGTAATCTCTGAGACTACATAGGGGCCTTCACCTCGTAATTTGAGCCTCTTTCTGTGTCATTGAGAGGCAAATTTGAGAGCCATGTCCCCTTCAGCTAGGTCTTTATCCTTACTTTGTTCTTGTGCCATGCCTTTCTAGTGGCTTTCTCTGTCAAGAGTGCTTGGAATGCGAGAAGGCGAGTTTCGGTCAACTGTTCTAGGTTCTCTAGGCGTGACGGGAGGGGATTCCCATCCCATCGTTCTTGGACGGCTATCCTGAAGCTAGGGGCGAGGAACTCGATGGGCAGTACCGCTTCTTGTCCATATACTAGTTTGAATGGTGTGTGGCGAGTTGCTACTTTGTAGGAGGTGGCTTGGAGTTTGGTGCTCCAATCGGACCGCGAAGCTGCAATTATCTTCACGAGCACTGCACATAACACATTATTAGTGCTTTCCGCTTGTCTGTTGCACCGGGGGTAATAAGGGGAGGTCTTGCAGTGCATCACCATAAACTTGCCTAGTAGATGTGCTATCACTTCGTTGAGGAAATGGGAGCCTTGGTCACTAATGATCTTGAGCGGACATCCAAACCGTGTGATGACATTTTTGAATAGGAATTTGGCGGTGCTATGTGCGTCAGCATTAACGCAAGCTTTGGATTCCGTCCACTTGGTAGCATAGTCAGTGCAAGTGATTATGTATTGATTGAGGTTGGAAGCTGGGCTAATTGGGCCGATAAAGTCGATACCCCAGTTCTTGAACGGTTGCCAAGCCACTACTGGGTTTAATGTGTTGAAATCCGCTTTTAACGGGTGTTTGAAACATTGGCACTCATCACACCAATGTACATATTCGTATACATGTGTCTTTGAATAGTGGTGGCCATGATAGGCCGGACTAGAGGACCTTGCGTGCAGTGATCTCGTGATTGAAATGACCACTTCCGCTTCCGCAATGAGTTTGTTCGAGTACAACGATGACATCATGGTCCGTTACACACCTCCGAAGTACATCATCGTTGCCTCTGAGCATCGTGAAAGGGCCACATTTTCTTAACAAGACACGTGCTTGTGCATGACTTAGTTGTTTTAGGAAGGATTCTCCTTCTATTAAGACACGAACAATGTCTGATGCCCATGATGGTACGGTGTCGATCTTGAATAATGCTGCATCTGGCATTTCATCGTCGACTCCAGTGGCTTCTTCTCCATTTGGTGTTCGTGAGAAATGATCGACAAGTACATGGTCTTTTCCTTTTCTCACCACCACCTTGAAGTTGAACTCGAGTAGAGTTACGATCCATCGTAATATGCGTCCCGTGGCGTGAGTCTTGTTTACCAAGTAGAGGATTGCTTGATGATCTACAAAAAACGAGAAACATGACGCCAAGAGGTAATGTCAAAACTTTTTCACACTATAAACCATTGCTAAAGCTTCTCATTCCGTTGTGGAGTAATTTTGTTCCGCAGAGTTGAGCTGAGACTAGCAAAGGCGATGAGAATCGAGGAATGTTACTTGGCCACAATCGAGTCTAGAATCACAGAAAATGAGGATGAAGAACATAGAATAGACACTCAAGAGTGAACACAGGATGTTTTCGTGGAAAACCCTGAATGGGAAAAACCACGGGAGCCCACAGGCTCTGAACTATCACTATGGAGAGAAGGGGTTACAATCAGAGACTCAGAGACAACGACCTTGAGCTCTGTTTCTTCACAAACTGACGGTTACAACAGAGTATTTCTCTATATCTCACACTCTCTCTCTATCGCTCTCTCTATACAACAATATGACAACAACCACAACTCCTCCTCTAAAGTGATTTCCCTAAGTCATATTTATACTTATATGAACTTAGGGCTATTTACAAATATAGCCTCAATGGGCTTACTTAGAAACATATTTAAAGATATGTCTTCTACATCTGGTTCTCACCGGTCCTCTATGTCCGGTTCTCAAGATCCCATCCAGAGGGACCGACATCCCAACAATCTCCCCCTTCACTCTAGCATGGGATGGTTTGTCAGCCTGATCCACGTCTGGCATGCGTCCAGCTTGTCAGGTGTCAGCACTTTGGTCAGCATGTCTGACCCATTCTCCTCCGTGTGGATTTTTGTCAGCACGAACTCTTGATCTTCTACTCTTTCCCGGATCCAGTGGTACCTCCGTTGGATATGTTTCGCCCGAGAATGGTAGGCCGCATTCTTTGGAAGGTGGATGGCACTCTGATTGTCACAATAGAGCCGGTATTCCTCCTATCGGATCCCTAGTTCACCGATAAAGTCCTTCATCTAGATTATGTCCTTCCCGGCTTCCACAACTGCCATGTACTCCGCTTCCGTGGTTGACAACGCATAAGTCATGACATATCCGGATGTCGACAGGCTGGTATCTGCATCAGCCGACATATCCGAATCGGTGAATTCGTCAAGTTGGGGATTACCGGAGCCGAATCGGACGCACATGCTCGAGGTGCCTTTCAAATACCGGAGTATCCACTTGACCGCGTTCCAGTGCTCTCTTCCGGGATTGCTTATGAACCGGCTCACCACTCTGACTGCATATCTGATATCCGGCCGAGTACATACCATGGCGTACATCAAGCTCCCGACGGCAGAGGCATGTGGTATCTTCATCATATCCGCCTTCTCTGCCTTTGTCCTTGAGCTTTGCTTTCCGGATAGCTTGCAGTTTGCTGGAAATGTCGATCCGACCGGTTTCGCATTCGACATGTTGAACCGCTGAAGTACCTTCGTCACGTTCTTTTCCTGTGACAGCCACAATAGCTTCTTCGACTGGTCCCGGATGATGTGCATCCCCAATATCTGTCTTGCCGACCCCAAGTCTTTCATTGACAAGGTCCGGTTCAGTGCCTTCTTCAGCATCCGAATCTTGACTTGGTCTCGTCCAACGATCAGCATATCATCTACATATAGGAGGAGTATCAGGAAATCTCCTCCGTCAAATTTCTTCACAAAGACGCAATGATCGGCTTGTGTCTTGTGGTACCCTTGATCGGTAATGAAGGAGTCAAACTTCTGGTACCATTGCCGGGGAGCTTGCTTCAGTCCATATAGGCTCTTCTTCAGCCGGCACACCAGGTGCTCCTTCCCTTTCTTCTCAAATCCTTCTGGTTGATGCATATAGATCTCCTCTTCGAGGTCACCATGGAGGAATATCGTCATCACATCTAGTTGCTCTACCTCGAGGTCCATGCTTGCTGCTATGCCCAATACCATCCAGATGGATGTCATCTTTACTAACAGGGCAAAGATCTCGTCAAAGTCCACTCCTTTCTTCTGCTAGAACCCCTTCACCTCGATTCGGGCTTTGTATCTTGGTGGGTTTCCGGCATCTCCCGGTTTCAACTTGTACACCCACTTATTCCGGAGTGCTCTCTTCCCTTTCGGCAACTCCGTCACTTCATATGTGTGGTTCTCATGCAGGGAATCCATCTCGTCCTACATGACACTCAACCACTTGCGGCTGTGGGTGTCTCTCTTTGCTTCTTCGAAGCTTTCTGGCCCCCCCTTATCGGTTAGCAACACATGCTCTGCATCTGGAAATCTCCGGGGGGTCTTCTCTCTCGAAGAGGATATCTCCGTCCTTGGTTTCTGACTACCGGTTCCTCCGGCCGCTTCGAATCTGAATCCAATTCAGGATCTTGTCTGGTTCCGGTGTCTTCTTCTACTTCTTCTTCTTCGGTCAGTTCGGTTTCCTGTCAATATCCAGCCGGTTCGTTGAGTGTCATCCAGTTACTGGCAAACATCCGGTTTTCAACCAGATATATCCTTGTGTCCTCAAGCCGGTTTTCATTTGATGATGCGGAGTTCATCATCTTCTTCTTCGACTCCTAGTTGGCTATGGTCCAGTCTTCCATGAAGACTATGTCCCGACTCCGAAACACCTTCTTGTCGACTAGATCCCACACCCGGTAACCAAACTCATCATCGTTGTATCCAAGGAATATGCATGGCCGGGACTTCAGATCCAACTTTTCTCTCTTGTCATTCGCCATATGCACGTAAGCAAGACACCTGAACACCTTCAGATGCCGGTAAGATACATCTTTGCCGGTCCATACTTTCTGAGGTGAGTCAACTCCCACTGTTTATCACATAGGTCGTCGTCATCAGCGCCTCAGCCCAAAATGTCTTGGGTAACTTTGCATGTGCCAGCATGTTCCGGACTCTCTCCATTATGGTCTGGTTAATCCTTTCGGCTAGCTCGTTTAGTTCCAGCGTGTTCGCCACGGTGAATTCGAGCCAGATACCCTTCAACTGGCAGTACTCCTCGAATTGCCTCCGATATTCTCCTCCGTTATCTGCTCGAACCGCCTTTAGCTTCCGACCGGTTTCTCTTTCCACTCACGCGTGGAGCTCCTTGAAGATAGATAGCACCTGAGCCTTCGTCTTCAACGGTGAGACCCATAGCTTCCGGCTGTGGTCGTCTATGAACGTCATGAAATATTGTGATCCGGCATGTGACTTCGTGTCCACTTGACACACATCGGTATGCAGCAGCTCTAGTGGTGCATTCCGTTTCATCGGTGGTCTTGACTAGAAGGAGGTTCGGTTTTGCTTACTGGCCAAGCAATCGGTGCACTTCTCAAGTTGCATGTCCTTCACTGGAATGAGGTTGTCTTCGACAAGCCTCTTCATCCCCTTCTCACTCATGTGACACAGTCTTTTGTGCAACAGCTCACTGGTAGTGTCGGAAGCAACATTCACTTCTTCTTCCCGGCATAACCGGGTGTTCATCAGGTACAATGTGTTGACTTTCCGGGTCCGAGCCACTATTAGGCTCCCCTTGCTGAACTTGATGACTCCGTTCTGGATGTTATCCATGTAGTCTTCATCATCTAGCCGATTGGCCGATATTAGGTTCAGTCGAACCTCCGGAATGTGTCGGACATCCTTCAGTAGCAACTTGCATCTGGTTGGTGTCGTCAACCAGACGTCTCCTATGCCAATAATTCAACATGTACCTTCATTCCCCATCCGGACACAGCCATGCTCACCGGCTGTGTAGGATGAGAAGCATTTCCAATCTGGGGTAAGGTGGAACGATGCTCCGGAATCGACAACCCACGTTGTCTTATCGCCGGCAAGGTTCAACTCACTCTCCTCAGTGATGAGCATTAGTTCTTCTTCACTTGTCGCGATCGCCGTCGTTCCCTTCTGGTACGGGCCTCGCCGATCCGTACCGTTTCGGTCCGGTGAATTCTTCGAATCGGTGCTATCGGTTCCTTTGTCTTTCCGGAAATGCCGACAGTTCTTCTAGAAGTGCCCCGGCTTGCCGCAATAGAAGCAAGTGGGCCTCCCCCTTGACTTTGACCGTGTCCCCGACTTTTCCCGGTTCTGGGGAATCCGATTCCTTTGTCTTCCGCGTTCTGATTTGGTAAGGAGGGTTTTGGCGTCGGGGATCACCTCCTTGTCTTTCCGACGCGCCTCCTGATCTAGCAAGCTCGACTTGACTCTTGCTAGGGATAGCTGGTTTCCTTCCGGCTCGGCGTTGCCCAACGTGACAACTAACGTCTCCCAACTATCCGGGAGCGAACCAAGCAGGAGTAGAACAAGTACCTCATCGGCGAGAGGTACTAACAACGAGGTTGCTTGATGTATTAGACCCTGGAAGGCATTCATGTGCTTCGCCATACTGGAGCCATCTTGGTACCAGAGTCTTAGTAGCTTCCGGAATACCGAAACCCAATTAACAGCATTTTTGTTCTGAAACATGATGCCGATCTTCTCCTAGAGCTCATGAGCTTTGATCTCTTCATTGAAGTTGTTGTACAAGCTCATGTTGATGAAGCACCGAATGTATGTTGTCGTCTTCAAGTGCATCACCTCCCACACTGTGTCGTCGATCTTATCCGGTCTCTTGTCCCCGAACTGAAGCGGCAACCAAAGTTCTTTGACCACCAACATATCCCTCATCTTCGACTTCCACATTGAGTAGTTGGAGCCAGTGAGCTTGAACATGCCGCCGAACAATTCTTCCATTTCCTATGTTGTTTGCTCTGATACCAGTTTGATGAGAATCGAGGAATGTTACTCGGCCACAACCGAGTCTAGAATCACAGAAAATGAGGATGGAGAACACAAAATGGACACTCAAGAGTGAACACAGGATATTTTCGTGGAAATGGGAAAAACCACGGGAGCCCACAGGCTCTGAACTATCACTATGGAGAGAAGGGGTTACAATCAGAGACTCAGAGGCAATGACCTGGAGCTCTGTTTCTTCGCAAACTGACGGTTACAACATATTATTTCTCTATATCTCACACACACTCTCTATCGCTCTCTCTATACAACAATATGACAACAACCACAACAACTCCTCTAAAATGATTGCCCTAAGTCATATTTGTACTTATATGAACTTGGGCTATTTACAAATATAGCCTCAATGGGCTTACTCAGAAACATATTTACAGATATGTCTTCTACATCCGGTTCTCACCAGATCTTCTATGTCCGGTTCTCAAGATCCCATCCGAAGGGACCGAAATCCCAACAATAGTGATCAGTAGGTCAAGTGCTCCTTCGCCGGGTTGAGCGAGTACCGCACCAATCGGGAAGGCGGAAGCATCAGTGTGAATGTTGAGTTCTTTGTTCCAATCTGGGGATTGGAGGATGGGGCCCTTAGTTAAGCACTCCTTCAAGAGCTTGAATGAGTGGGTGCACTCTTCCGTCCAGGTGTACTGCTTTAGTAAGGTGTTGAGTGGTCTTGGCTTATCTGCGAACATCTTAATGAAGCGTCTATAGTAACCTGCGTACCCCATGAACCCTTGTATCTATTTCTCATTCACGGGAGGTGGTATGTCAAGGATGAGCTTCACTTTTGCCTCATCGGTCGAGATCCCATGTCAGGACACAACATGACCTAATATGAGTTTGTGTTTGACCCAAAATTGACACTTGAGAGGGTTGAGGGAGAGTTGATAGTCCTTACACTTTTTGAATGTTAAGCGGAGTAGCACCAGGTGGTCATGCCATTTCGAATGGCAGCATAAATCATCGACATAGGACTCCACCCCTTGTCGTAACCTCACCACGAAGATGTGGTACGTTGCCCTTTGATAGGTGCTCAGGGCACTTGTGAGCCTGAAAGGCATCTGCTTATACATGAACGTACGAAATTCGGTGGCAAAGGCCTTCTTGTTTTGGTCCTCGGGCACCACCGAGATTTGGTTGTACCTTGAGAACCCATCAATGAAGCTATAGGCTTCTGCTCCTGCGATTCTTTCGAGTAAGTGCTCGATGTAGGGTACCAGGTAGTTGTCTTTGATGGTGGCTTCGTTGACTTGGTGTTGTTGGGGTGGGGGGTAGGCTTCACCCCCCTCCCAAGGGGGTTACGATACAGAGAGAGAAGGAGAGAGTGAAAATAAGAATGACACCAAAATAAGAGGGAAAAAGTTATTCATTACATACCCCATAGGGGGTTTATATAATACATCCAATGTAACGGTTACATGACCGTTATAAATAAGACCGTTACACATTCTTGTACACATGCACATAATTGTGCATGTGTCCATACACATACTCATCCTCACACACTCATTTACTTTACACATACACATCAACCACATCATTACACATACCCTTATGCTTCCCCGTATATTCTTACGGGTAACACTTGGCAACAGTCTACACATATGCGGATTTGGCCATTCTTCTTCAGGACGACTACGATCAAGGAGACCCAAGTTGTTCATTCAATCAGGTAGATGATGCCCGTGTCTAACATTTTATTGATTTCGGCTTTTACTTGTTGAGCGTAGTTAGGGTTCATTGGGCGCGGTCTTTGTCGGATTGGGCGGGCATCGGCTCGCATGGGGATGCTATGGGTGACGACTTCTGCCGGTACACCTTTCATGCAAACTTGCTTTTGAGATTCTCCATTTCTGCAACAAGAGCAAGGTATTCTTGTGGGTTGCTAGTAGCCATGGGTACTTACTAGTGTTTGTGGAAGAGGGTAAAGGAGAAAAATTCGAATCAAATTGTCAGAACAAAGTAAGAGATTGAACGATTGAGGGAAGGTATAAGAGAATAGAAGAAGAGAGGAGAATGGATTGATAAGAGAAGAGTGGGTTTATTAGAATAGAATGATTACAAGGATGAGTTGGATACAAGGTGAGCTTGGAGCTAAAGACTGGTGTTGATTCGAATTGATTTGAGGATATATGTATGCCCTTATTTGTAGGTTCCTATAGAATAGCTTAGAGATATCTATAATGTTCTAGAATGTTCTAGAACTAGAATTTTCTAGGACATTCTAGAACATTCTAGAATAATCTAGAGTTTCTACAATAATCAATGTAATATAGAAAGTAGCGTTTATATTCTCATATGACAATAAGCTATCTTAATGGTTGAGGTTTTCAATTATGGATTACAAGGTTTGAGGTTCAAGTCCGGGTGACGCCATAATGGTCATGTGTTCATGACATTCTTGGGTTCAAGTCTAGGTGAAGCATGATGTTCACGGATTCATGACACTCACAAAGCTTTATTCTTTCCAACAAGGTTCATGTCCAGCCTCGGTCTATGCCTTAGAGTTCCGTCAGATTGTCAGCGATGTCAGTTGGGATGACCAAGCCCTATGCGACCATTTCCGTTGCAGTCTCCGAAACAATGTCAAGACTCTTCTCTTAAACTTCGTGGAGCCCACATTGTTGTCTCAAGTAATCTCCCAAGCTGTCCAGTGTGACAATTGTCTCTTCGAACTTCGTTAAGAAGAACGGGGGACTCACGGGTCTTAGGCTTCTTCCCGAAACGCATCAATCGTCAGGCCTTACTTGTCTCCCACGCCAACCTTACCATCACCCAATGGTACCGAACTATCCTGTTGGTACTTCAAGTCGGGATGTTCAACATGGGAAAGCGGATGCTCCTTCTCGGCGACCCGACTTTGCACTATGCCTAGGTGACAACGCATATTCTTAGCAATCACATTGTGTATTGCGGCCCGATCAACACCACATGTTTGCAACCTATATGTTGCATGAATGATTCCCTGCTCAACGAGATCGCCCAAGCAACCACGTCAAACCCTTTTGCTACTGACATCATGGCGCGCCTCAACAACCCATCCCAAGAAATGCAAAGCTCGGATCCCAGTCACATTACAACTCAGGATGGCCGGCACTATTGTAATCACCTCCTTTACGTACCAATTGGCACATGTCACATCCGAGTACTAAAAACTTGCCACGATGATCCACTTGTCGGAGACTTTGGGGTTGCGAAAACGCTGGCGTTGCTATCTCGGGGGTTTTGGTGGCCCCAACATTGGAAATTGATCAAAGAATTTATCAAAACTTGTGACGTTGGTGCTCTCTCCAAAGCAGCTCACCATCGTCCATACGGCCTTTTACACCCACTTCCAATTCCCAATCGACCTTGGGCATCTCTCTCCATGGACTTTATCACGGACCTTCTTCGGGTCGGTGACCATGACACGGTGCTAGTAGTCGTCGATCGGTTTTTGAAGATGGCTCACTTTGTCCCATGTTCAAAAACCATTTCGGGGGAGGACATGGCTGACCTTTTTCTGAAAAATGTCGTCCGATTACACGGCTTCCTTGAGGATGTCACTTCTAATCGAGATCCTCAATTTATCTCCCATTTCTAGCGCCGACTTCTACAGATATTGTGAACTTGTCAACCGCGCACCACCTTCAAATTGATGGCCAAACCAAAAGAGTCAACCAAATCCTCAAACAATACCTCCAATGTACAATTAGCTACCAACAAGACGATTGGGTGGACTTCCTTTCCATGGTGGAATTTGCCTACAACAATAGTATCCATGCCTCAACTAAGGTTTCCCCATTCTTTGCAAACTACGGTTTCCACCCTCGTATCAGAATTTCCATTCCAGACATTTCCGTGAATCTGTGGGCCGAGAGGCGTGTCCACACTTTACAAGATGTCCATCGTGACCTCTCCCTCTCCCTCGACAGGTGACGTGTACAAGGTTGACATGATCCTCGACTCCCGCTTGCATCGACAAAGACTTCAATACTTGGTGTTATGGAAAGGTTACCCTCTTTCGGATGCCACATGGGAACCAATTACACATTTACAAAATGAGCCGGAGGCAATTCACGCTTTTCATCAATGATACCCTCATAAACCGGCCGCGGATGTTAGGAGGCGGCCTTAGAGGGAGGATAACGTCATAGACATATGCCATAGAGGAAGGTATGGATTGCACCCAAGACCTCATGGTCTCTATTGGGAAACCCTACTGTACCAAATCCAACTTTATGTAGTGTAGATTAAACATTGGAAGTTCCTAGCTTGCATGCATCCTCATTTCTAGCTTGCTCGCATTCTCATGCATTCTCTGTTGCATGCATCCTCATGCATACTCTATTTCTAGCTGGCTTACATAGCCCTACCTTCTTGTATAAATACTCAGGTGAACCTTGATTCTAATCAAGGTGAACAACACTAGTTACGGATTCTATAAGTTGAGTTCTTGTTCTTTTCCTCTCTCTTGTTTTCTAGTCTTGTCTTCGCTTTGCTCTATAATACTTGTCCATGACACCATGTGGCTTGTTTTACTGGCCTAATGAACTTGATTTTGAGGAGTTATCGATTTCCTCTTTCACGCGTGCCGCGTAGTTCGGGTTTATGCAGTAACGCCTTTGCTGGATCGGCTTGGCGTCTGTCGCCAAATTAATCTAATGTTGATAAAATTTGGGGTCCACCCCCTTCATGTCCTCGTGTGACCATACAAACACGTCTTTATATTCCTGCAATAGGTCAATCATAGTTTCTTTTTTGGGAGGTGGCAAATCATTTGCTATAGACAATGGTTGTGCTGCCTTAGTCATCCCCACATTAATTTCTTCCAGAGACGACGTTGTGACGCGTCGAGAGATTTCAATTTCTCGATCAAACGTGTGTCGCGCCCTGAGAAGTTCCAGTAGCGCTTATGTGTCCGGTTCGCACTCTTCAACATCTGGAGTGGGTGTCAAGACGTACTCGTTGGCTATTTCGATGACATCTATTTCGAACAATGGTATTATTTGCAGATTCTCCTCTAGATATGCGTCAAGTTCCTCATTGTCTAGTCCTTCTAGCATGTCGACGTCTTCCGCATATAGCGGCGTTATAGCTTTTGTGGGTGGTGTGATTTCTTGTGTCAGAACCCGAATTTTGGCTCTGCCCCGTCAGAAACTAATGTTGTTGTGCTACCAATTCTGCTTGATATTAGTGTAATGTAGCCATGGGCGGCCTAACAGGATGGGGTACGCACCAGGGGCATCAAGTGCACATACAACGGCCGCTATTTCAAATGCATGACCGCCTATTACGGTTTTTAGCTTCCAGACTAATCCCAATGGAAGGACGAACTGTGTATCCGCCATACGAACCCAAAATGGGGACATTTACCACTCCATAATGCCTAGGCGGTTACAAGTAGCCTTACTAATGACATTAACGCCGAAACCACCATCGACTATACAACAAAAAATTTCTTCTCCTTGCAAGACCACCTTAATAGCCAGATTATGATGGTCTACCACCATTGGTCCCGCACTAGATTCCGCAAAATTCGTCGGAATCTCGACTTTATCTACGCTCCGCATTCGTGTTTCCATAGCCTGCCGGAATCGAGGGACCAAATTTAATAACTTCTCCATTGTCAGCATGATTTGACAATCCGCCAGTGCATGCCATAGTGGATCCCCTCCTGGTGTCGTATGCTTCATGTGGGGGGATGATGTTGTGTTCGCCGTCTCTTGGCACATGCAGTTGACGTTGGCCTCATTCGTTTTCTCTACCCAAGCTTTGGCAGCTTTGTGAAAATCATCTTGTTCCTCCCACTCCGTTGTCTTGGCTTTACTAAGGGTCGTTACCTGCCACACTTCGGCCGTGATAGTGTTTATGGAGGGCCCTTTTCCCTTATCGCGTCGTGGGCATTGGGTCGCATAATGTCCTGGCTGTTGACAGATGAAATAATGGATGCTAGATTCACCCTTTTCGATGACTGGGGAAGCCACAGGCTCGGTTGGTGGCTTGCTCCTCCCGGGATCGCTACTATGGCCTGGTATTACGAGGCTGGAGGTAATCGCGACGATTATCTTGGCTTCGCTCGTCCTCCGAACTATCATCGTGGACCGTGACTCGGCTTGCCCATTGCGATTGTTAGTGGGGCGACGGTTGTCGTAACGCCGTCCACCACGGGGATTATAGCGATCATTTCTTAGGTACTCGTCTTCCTCTTGATCCTCGTCCTCCGAATATTGATAATTCTCTCGGTTATGACGATTGGATCGACCCTAATGACGATAGCGCTCCTCTTGACGACCATGGTCAATTTGTCAATTATTACACTGGGGCTCGATATGTCGTACCAGTGCCATGTAGCGATTTAGCATATTATATTCGCATTGGTTCACCGTATGCGCCCACGAGTGACAAATAGGGTAACGGACCCGCATGAAGCAATCAACCGTTGAGTGCCTAGGGTTCAGACAGATCGTGCACTGGATGGCCTGGCGGAAACGATACTCCTCGTCTCTTGGTAACGCTTGTCCTCAAGATGCCATGGAATACTTTCACCCTCGTCTTTTAGCCCCTTCAATGATAGTGTCCGTCATCTGACCCATAAAGTTTTGCATCCCCAACGTCGTCCTCAAGGGTCAGGAGGCGGCCAGAAAAGTTTCTTTAGCCTCGTCTTCACAAATCACAGATCACGAGGCGTGCCAAAAGTGTTACTGGCTAGGGTAAACACGGTCTACCCTCAGTCGTTCCGGGTATTGGCTCAAGAAAACTGTGGTGCAGGGAATGGAGAGTGTGTCACGGCCGTTTACAGATAGCCATATACGTAATGCATAACGTGGAGGTGGAGAGAGTTTAGGAAGACTGCTACAATTGGCTTTGTACACAGTTCCCTACCATCCCAAAAACTCAACACGGAACTATTCACACAGATAATCACGCACAAAGCATACACAGAGGAACACAGCTATTCGGAGCAAACGAAACTATATTCAGAGCAGTACAAAATTCTACGCCAACCCTTTACATGTTTTCCATGCCCACCTCATTAAAATCGAGCATAAACGTGACGTGTGTTACACTCTTACGTGTTGGTACCTCGACAGTTTACTCGATCGTGATTAATCAGCATATCATTATTTGGACTCACATGGATAGAGATTGATGCGCTTGTGATCATCATCATCATCATCACTGGCATGATGAGTATGATTATATGTGGGCTTATCATGATGAGGATCATGGCGATGACCAAATCAGGGTTTGGAGGGAACATATGTCGCCAGCTGCCCTAAGTAATGAAAGAGTTTCACTCCGATTCGAAATCAGAGATTGAACTTAGACGCAAACAGAAATAAGAAAGAACACACAATTTACGTGGAAAACCCTGATTTAGGGAAAAACCACGGAACAGAGATTTCACTATGAGAAATGACAGAATACAATCACAGAACAATGAAACCTGATTTGGTATGAGCATATACTGAAACCACGATTTCAGTCAAGCTCTTCAAACTCTAGCACGCATGTGACTATTCCTTTCGAAGCTTCTGAAGCTTCTTTGTCTTTTTCTCTTTTGCTTCACACTTCTTTTCTTCTTACTTAGCTTCTGAGTACGTATACTCTTGCACAGCCACTACTGTGCAGAAAACCAGTCGTTCTCAGATTCACCACACTCACACACCACGCGTATTTCTCTCAGATATATATATATATATATCTCTCACACCCTCACATACGTTATGTAGGTTTTCCCCCTTTTCTCACTATTTCACTCTTAGTGAGTTATCCCACATACAGGCGCACTACCAGGCCTATCAGCATATATATACTAGGTCATTTTCTTCTTTGTATGTAGAAGACATATGTATATGTATATGTGTGTCAATTCGATTGAGTACGAATTTGACTCTCTCACCGAATTCGATCAGCTAACCCCCGATTCGGTTCTTCGCAACTGACTATTCTTTTGCTTTCCGAATTTCGACCAAATTCGGTAAATCGGTTTTTCGGCCGATTTCAATAATTCGACTCTTTTCGGCTTTTCGGCCGATTTCGACCAGTCGACACTCAAGTCGACTTTTCGGCCGACTCCCCCGCAAGGAGGGACGCCTTTACACAACAAACTCCCCCTTCACTCCTGTAGGGGGAGAACCAATCAAGCCAATCTTATTCCTGCATGCAACAAGTTTTTCCATAGGCAAAACTTTTGTGAGCATGTCTGAGCCATTTTCTTCAGTGGGGATCTTAGATAGAACAAACTCATTTTCTTCCACTCTTTCTCTTAACCAATGGTACCTTCTTTGAATGTGCTTTGTACGAGAGTGGTAGGTAGCATTTTTAGCCAGATGGATGGCACTTTGATTGTCACAATGAAGTAAGTACTTGTCTTGCTTCAATCCTAGTTCATTCAAGAACTCTCTCATCCAAATCAGTTCTTTTCCGGCTTCCACTGCAGCCATATACTCAGCCTCGGTGGTAGACAAAGCCACAACCTTTTGCAATCTTGATTGCCATGACACAGCTCCCCCTGAATACATCATCACATACCCTGATGTGGATCGGCTAGAATCTACATCACCCGACATGTCAGAATCTGTAAAACCTTCTAGTACAGGTTTCCCGGAGCCATATCTAAGACATACATTCGAAGTTCCCTTGAGGTATCTAAGAATCCATTTCACAGCTTCCCAATGCTCCCTTCCAGGATTTCCCATGTATCTACTAACTGTCCCGACAGCGAATGCAATGTCCGGCCTTGTGCAAACCATAGCATACATAAGGCTACCAACCGCAGAGGCATACGGCACTCTTCTCATCTCTGCCTTCTCTTTCTCAGATTTCGGACATTGTCCTGAATTTAACTTACAGTCCATTGGCAATGGAGATCCGACTGATTTTGCATCGCACATATTAAACCTTTGCAAAACTTTTGTCACGTATTTCTCTTGTGACAGCCATAGCAAGTTTTCAGTCCTGTCCCGGACTATATGCATTCCCAAAATCTGTTTTGCCGGTCCTAAGTCTTTCATGGCAAATGATTTGCTCAATGATTTCTTCAAGCTTGCAATCTTTTTGACATCCTGTCCAACAACCAACATATCATCCACATACAACAACAGAATAAGAAAGTCACCCTCATTATACCTTTTCACAAATACACAATGATCGGCTTGTGTTTTGTGGAATCCATGTTCCAACATGAAGGACTCAAATTTCTTATACCATTGTCGTGGAGCTTGCTTTAAACCATACAAGCTTTTCTTCAACCTACACACGAGATTTTCTTTTCCTTTTACCTCAAAGCCCTCCGGTTGTTGCATATAGATTTCCTCTTCTAGCTCACCATGCAAGAAGGCTGTTTTAACATCTAGTTGTTCGATTTCAAGATTCATACTAGCTGCCATACTCAAGACAGTCCGAATAGAGGTCATTTTTACAACTGGGGCAAAAATCTCATCGAAGTCAACACCCTTTTTCTGTTGGAAACCCTTTACGACGATACGGGCCTTATACCTGGGTGTACTACCATCTTCACCAGTCTTTAATTTGTAGACCCATTTGTTTCTAAGTGCCTTCTTACCATCAGGCAACTCCATCAACTCATAAGTTAGGTTCTCATGCAAGGAATCCATTTCTTCTTGCATGGCATTATACCATTTCTCCTTGTGTGCATCAGTCATGGCCTCTTCATAGCATTCTGGTTCCCCTTCATCAGTCAAGAGAACATATTGACTGGCTGGATATCTAGAAGAGACCTTCCTTTGTCTTCGTGGATATCTTCTCCCTTCAATAATTGGCTGATGGCCGTTTTCTTCCAGCAACTCATCTTCCGACTCAGACTCGTGTGTATCAGTCAGATGTTGGGTGTCGACCGACTCAGATTGTTGTTGGGTATCGACCGACTCAAATTCAATTTCATTAGCCGATTGTTGTGTGTGAGTCGGATCGACTAGTATTGACTCCATAGCAGTGATCGATTTCGGAGACGACTCTGGTCTTTGTTGCTCCCAGTCCTCGATTGTCTTGTCTTCCATGAATATGACATCTCGACTTCTTATCACTTTCTTGTCAAGGAGATCCCACATTCTGTACCCGAACTCGTCTTCCGAGTACCCCAAGAATATACAAGGTTTGGACTTGCTGTCCAGTTTTGACCTCTGATCTTTAGCAACATGTACATAGGCCAAACATCCAAACACCTTTAAGTGCTGATAAGACACATTTCTCCTTGTCCACACTCTTTGTGGTACATCCCCTTTCAAAGGCACTGATGGAGACCTGTTTATGAGATAAACAGCAGTCAACATTGCTTCAGCCCAATATGATTTTGGCAATTTTGCATGTGCCAACATGCTTCTTACCCTTTCCATTATGGTCCGATTCATTCTTTCTGCTAGACCATTTAGCTCAGGTGTCTTCGGCACCGTATACTCAAGTTTGATGCCTTGAGTCTTGCAATACATTTCAAATTGGCCTCTATATTCGCCACCGTTATCTGTCCGGACAGCCTTCAGCTTTTGTCCGGATTCTCTTTCTGCCCTGGCATGAAACTCTTTAAAGACCGACAACACTTGGTCTTTAGACACCAGCACATAAGCCCACACTTTCCTACTGAAGTCATCAATAAATGTGACAAAGTATTGTCCTCCACGATGAGATGGGGCATCAACATAACATACATCGGTGTGCACCAACTCTAAGGCATGCTCTCTCCTCATTGGAGGCCTAGAGTGAAACGCTGTTCTATTTTGCTTTCCAGCGAGGCAATCCACACACCTTTCCAAATGCACTCCTTTCACCTCTGGTAGGAAATCCTTTTCCGCAAGGATATGCATTCCCCTTTCACTCATATGTCCGAGCCTTTTATGCCACAACTCACCATCTGAGCCAGCCACTACATTTGCTTCCTCTCGACACAACTTCCCATGCATTACATACAGTGTGTTCTGTTTTTGGGCTCGAGCCACGATCAGGCTCCCTTTACAGAACTTCCATGAACCATTTTGGAAGCCACCGCTGTACCCTTCATCGTCTAGCCGTCCAGCCGATATCAAGTTCAACCTGACATCCGGAACATGGCGTACATCCTTCAACATTAACCTGCAGCCTGTAGATGTTAGCAAGCACACAGTTCCTATGCCCACAATCTTGCATTCCCCGTCATTTCCCATCTTTACATGACCATAGTCACCCGCTGTGTAGGATGAGAAACATTCTCTTTTGGGAGTTAGGTGAAATGATGCACCGGAATCCACTACCCATGAGCTCTCAGCACTTGCAAGATTCACACTAGCTTGTTCACATATGAACAACATCTCTTCCTCACTAGTTGCGATGGCTGAGGTATTTTTATCATCGGAGATTTTTCTAGGTTCGGTCTCATCAGCCATGCCTTTGTCCTTCCTAAGATGTCGACAATTCTTTTGGAAGTGACCAGGCTTCCCACAATAAAAACATGTAGGTCTTCCTCTAGATTTCGACCTAAACCTATCCCCATTTTCTAGACTTCTATGTTCTCTTCTACCTCTACTAAATTCTTGGGTCACATTAGCCTCCGATTGAGATAAAGTACTTTTATCCTTTCTTCTTGTCTCTTCATTTAGAATACTCGTTTTTACTACTTGTAAGGATAAGTTGTCTTCTTTACATGAAGTGCTGAGTGTTACTATTAGGTTTTCCCAACTATCGGGTAGAGTACATAATAATAGTGTGGCCTGCATACAATCATCTAGTGGGAACTTTGATGATGCTAACTGATTCACTAGTCCCATAAACACACTAATGTGCTCTACTATACTCTCCCCATCTACATACTTCAGTCTCACTATCTTCCTCATCAAGAAGGTCTTATTTAAGGCATTTTTCCTTTCATAGAGGGCGGAAAGCTTATGCCATAGCTCGAAGGCATTTGTGTCACTCGCTACATGTTGTAGGACACTAATGTCTACACATTGTCTTATGGTCGCCACTGCCTTCCTATTTAGGATTCTCCACTCCGAATCTATTACCCCCTTTGGTATATCCTTGTTTTCTATGGGCTCATACAAGTCTTTTACTATTAGGAGATCTTCCATTTTGATCTTCCAATCTGAATAGTTCTGTGAGTTCAAGACAATCATCCCAGGAAAACCACTCACGCTCCCTTCCATCTAGAACCTCGCTCTGATACCAGTTTGAAAGAGTTTCACTCCGATTCGAAATCAGAGATTGAACTTAGACGCAAACAGAAATAAGAAAGAACACACAATTTACGTGGAAAACCCTGATTTAGGGAAAAACCACGGAACAGAGATTTCACTATGAGAAATGACAGAATACAATCATAGAACAATGAAACCTGATTTGGTATGAGCATATACTGAAACCACGATTTCAGTCAAGCTCTTCAAACTCTAGCACGCATGTGACTATTCCTTTCGAAGCTTTCGAAGCTTCTTTGTCTTTTTCTCTTTTGCTTCACACTTCTTTTCTTCTTACTTAGCTTCTGAGTACGTATACTCTTGCACAGCCACTACTGTGCAGAAAACCAGTCGTTCTCAGATTCACCACACTCACACACCACGCGTATTTCTCTCAGATATATATATATATATATATCTCACACGCTCACATACGTTATGTAGGTTTTCCCCCTTTTCTCACTATTTCACTCTTAGTGAGTTATCCCACATACAGGCGCACTACCAGGCCTGTCAGCATATATATACTAGGTCATTTTCTTCTTTGTATGTAGAAGACATATGTATATGTATATGTGTGTCAATTCGATTGAGTACGAATTTGACTCTCTCACCGAATTCGATCAGTTAACCCCCGATTCGGTTCTTCGCAACTGACTATTCTTTTGCTTTCCGAATTTCGACCAAATTCGGTAAATCGGTTTTTCGGCCGATTTCAATAATTCGACTCTTTTCGGCTTTTCGGCCGATTTCGACCAGTCGACACTCAAGTCGACTTTTCGGCCGACTCCCCCGCAAGGAGGGACGCCTTTACACAACAAAGTAATGCTAGCTCTTTTTCATCTATTTTCATCGTCCTCAGGATTCTCGCCTTCATCATATCTCCAAATCAAAGAAAACTAGAGATAAGAAACTACTACTTTCAGTTGTGGCTGTGGCTTGATTGGATTGTTAATTTGTTTGTTGGTGAATCAAAAGAATGAAACGAATGAGGCAATCAAGCTTTCGTCATGCATCTACGTCGCTGATATACGGTCGCGAGAAACGCAAAGCGTGAATGGTAGGCAACAAAAAGGGCTTTTTGTCTCTCGAAACGTAGTGGAGCTGCATTTTCATTTTGCTTGCCTTTTGTGTTTCGCCAGCCATTTGGAGATCATAATCAGAAAGTGTGAAATGGGAGAGCCACGTTGGTTGCCTTCATGACCATTCATTGCTTGACACGTGATTAACAGTTTGAAATTACGAGCTTGAAAATTTACACTTAAACAAATGTGACGTTGCAACGCAATGACAAATGGGTATTGTGATGATACATGCCCATGTTCTCCTTTAGTAAATCTTAACTCGCATGGCTTAAAACGTTCCACTTAACTATATGGCTATGCCACATTATATGATTGGATGAGGGAGAGACCTAGAGAAAGATAGAGACTTAGAGAGACAAAGAGAGAGAGGTTACATATAAAGAGCAATTTATTGTTAGTTGGAGAACCACCATTAAAGCTTAGGACACGGATGAGAAAAGGTTTTGACAGTAGCGTTTGAGTTGCACACCACCACCCCAGGACAAGAGGGCTAGCTAGCTATTACACAGAACTTGTGTGATTCGAATAAGTAGCATGTGTCTCTAATTACAATACAAGGGTTTGTGGGGGGAGGGGGTATATATATATATATATATAGTCTCTAGTATCTACCCACCACCCGACCTAGGCATATGCATCGAATGCCCAGGAGTAGATGACCGCACCTTCCACAAGGGCCCCAGTGGAGGCGGAGATGCCCACGTAAATGGACTCGCCGCCACTGAATATGGCGGAAAGATCATAGTTGGAGAACAGGAGGGGTGGGCGAGAAGTGGGGACCTTGGAGCACGCTCGTTTACTCTGGCTACAGTTGTCCAGCCACACGCTGATCTGGTGACCATTCGACGCGTCATACTCGATCCATGCCCGGAATACATAATCACCATACAAGTAGTAGGGCGATTGCGAGTCAGATGTATCCACCGTAGCGATTGATTCCTGCACACACACACACACAAATGCACAAACCAACATGTTAAGAAGATTAAACTTACCCTTCACGCATGCACAAACAAACCATTACATTAAGATTAAACTTATCGGAAAAATATAGGCTACTACTACTACTACTACTACTACTACTACTTACTACACTGTTGATGTCGATGCCCACATGGGATGCGCTGGGATCGTAGCTGTTCTGGTATGTGTCGAACTCGACAGCGAAGAACCGTTCGTTCGAAGAAGAAGATGATGAAGGATCGTCTACGCCTAGGTACTCACCCTGGCTGCCCGCTGGTACCGCTGCAGTTGGTGCCAAGAAGAAAGCCAATCCGTCAGCGGCACCACCATAGGAAGTGTGACTTGTTACCAACTGAAACGTAAACTGCGTCCGGAATCGAGCGCCAGAGGCCGACCATCCAAGCGCGCCCAATTTCAAGGGTTTCTTATACACAACCCGACCGAAGAGAAAGGCGAGGGGGGAGTAGTCGGAAGTAATACGTGTGTCAGGTGTGAGCCAGATGGAGGAGCCGCCCGCGGAGCGTGTGGCATTCTGCTGGAGGAGGAAACCATGGGTTTTGGCAAGAGAGCGGTATTTGAAGCGAAGGCCAGGAGCTGCGTGAATGCTAGTGCCGATGAGGGTGGAGGGGAGGAGAAGCAAAGCGAAGATGGAAAGAAGACGGTGGTTCAGGGAGATCATCATCGCCATTGAACAACAAACAGCAGGCAATAGGCAATGGAGTGTAGTAGAGTTATGGAAGGAAGAGTAGTAGTAGTTACTAGTAGTAGTGGTACTTTATCTTCTTCTTCTTCTTCATACGCTTCTTTTTATAAGCAAATAAAATGAGATCATAAACCGCACAATTGGTCCATATCTATTTAGTACGCACTGATGGGGATGTATTGCAGATCCATATATTCAGGCACGCCACCTTAGGAAAAGAGCAAGTTTTTGGCTACATTTGGATAGGGATGAGAGACTTTGGAAAACAACTTTCCATGGCTTTGGGAACTAAAAGAATTCGGATCGGAGTGTGCTTCAGGAACGAACGTGATCATCAAATCGTGTGTAAAGCCATAGGAAAGGGGGAAGTCACTTGTATTTTTAAGACATAAAATGTGTGGGTACGAAAATTATCAATGTAAGTACCAAATTTGGAAATGTGTGTAAAAGGCATGTGATTTTTATGGGGGGGGCGGGGGGGCTAACCACGTCGTATATATGGGGGCAGAGTATCCAACATAAGTCAAGGCCTCAATGCCTCGCGGCTCGCCTCATGAGTCATGACATTTCACCCCCCTTTTAAAGTTCCTTCTCTACCTTTTAAACTTAAGCTTGAGTTATTTAATAGAGTTTGAAATATAACTTAAGCAAAGAAGCTGCTCTTTTCTACTCACAAGAACTTTCAAACTTATTATTTATAAAACAATGTATGCACTTTGTCCCCTTTGTACCCATCTTTGCGCAATCAACAATGAAATAATAATTTGTTCTTGGTTCATCACCCAAAATACGACTTCTTATTGCTACTCATTAATTGGCACCACTAGAAAAATGCCTTTCACTTCATCATTAGACCACACCACCTTTCTATTATTAATTTGGCTTGGTAAAATGTGTAAGGATTAAATAAGATGTAGGAAAACACAAGTGTGGAACATAAGAATAATGTAAGCACAATGAGAGAGATTAAAGTACCATATTTCATTATCATAAGTCATTCTTTGAATATCATGGGGGGCCTTGTACACTACAAAAGTGTTCTAGTCCTAATCAGGGCAGGAATTTGATGGGTGTCATGCCCGTCAAAGGCCATTTTGCCCGTCAAAAACATACACCTACTAAAAATGTCCGTCAAGTGACATATAAAGTATAAAATTTTCCTTTTCATGTGAAAGGCCCCTTAAAATTATACATGTCAAATGACATGCTAAAATTTTATTTTCTATGTCATTATTCATATATATTATATATATATACCACATATTGTCATATAAAATTTAAATATATGTACTATCATACTATCATCTATGTAGTATCTACTGTGCTTTATTAAAAAATTAGGGTTAGTAATAACTTTTTAGTATAGGAAAAAGGTGAGTACTTACTACTTACTACTTACTGTTAGGTAACAAGTTATTTTTCAACTTAAAAATGATTGATTTTATGTAGCCTTTTGTGCAGCAGGAATAGAACAAAGAAAGACATCCTTCAACCTTCAACATTTTTTAACTACAGTTTAAAAATGTAAGTTACCATGATCATCTATCATATTATGTTCATTTAGCAAGTTATTATATTGTTTTTGTATTACCTTAATACCTCTAAAAATAAACTAAAAGTATTTCATTTCAATAAGGTTTGATTTTAAGTTTTTTTAAACTAAATGTTTTACTAACCTATTGTTTTATACATACTTATTACGTTTTACTATGCTTTATTAAAAAATTAGGGTTAATAATAACTTATTAGTATAGGAAAAGGTGAGTACTTACTATTAGGTAGCAAACTATTGTTCCAATTAAAAATTATTGATTCTATGTAGCCTTTTTGTGCAGTGGGAATAGAACAAAAACAGCCTTCAACCTTCAACATTTTTTAACTACATTTTAAAAATGTAAGTTACCATGAATATCTATCATATTATGTTCATTTAACAAGTTATTATACAATATTGTTTTTGTATTACCTTAATACCTAAACAATAACTTCAATGTCTCTATTATAGTGAAATGAAATACTTTTAGTACATTTTTAGATGTCTATTATTTAAATAATTTCAGGGGGAAAACAAAGAACCAAGCACAACAACATTCTATTAAGACTATGTTTTGCAAGGCAACACATGTTAATGATGCTCCAAATAATGAGCACGAGGTGGTTACAAACACAAATGAGTCGAGATCTTCTTATAACAAACAAAAAAGAAAGTGGAGAAACCAATGGACTTTGCTTCACCCATGGGCATATGTGACAAAGTCCCTATTAGGTGATGATATAATCAAATGCATGTGGTGTGAAGATGCAAGAAAGAACAATGTATTTGCGGATGGTGGATCTCAAAGCATGCAAATGTCTTCATTGAATGAACATGCAAAGTCATCCGATCATGTGATAGCAAGTGCCATGTATAATGCAAAAAGACAAAAGGAAAATGCAAATGTGAAAGGCCCAATGGATGACAAAATTTCAGAAATCATGCATTTAGAATATGAGAGGATACTTTTATGCATGAAGTTGGTTCATTTTCATGCTTGCAATGATATTCCATTAGAGAAATATGTAAAACAATGTATGTTACAAAGAGAACTTGGTACTCCAAACGCCCCTGCCTCAAAAGAATATGGTGCTTATGCTAATGCTAAATCTGCAAGAGAATTCTTAATGGCCATTAAGAACCACACAAGGAAACTCTTGTATGATGAAATTCGTGGAAGTCCATTTTTCTCCATCTTGATTGATGAAAGCATTGATCGTACATTGGAAAAACACCTCATTATCTATGTATTGTACTTAAGTGAAGGTGGCAAAGGGGAGCCACATTGTAAATTTGCGCGACTTCTTCCGGTGGAAAATGTGAAAGCTGAAGGTATCTACAAGTCTATCAATGAATTCATTTTGGAGAGCAATTTAGATTTAAAAAAACTTGTGGCTTTTGCAAGTGATGGGGCATCATCTATGATAGGGAAGAACAATGGTGCAATTTCTAAGTTTCAATCCATGATGCCTAATATTTTGGGAGTACATTGCATTGCACATCGTGAAGCACTTGCCATAAAAGATGCATATATAATGTCTCATGCCCATGTGTTTAGCTTCCTTGATGTATTTGCAAATAAAGTATACTCTTGGTTGGGAAAGTCAACTAATAGACACAAGGAACTAAAAGAGATAATGAAACGACATGGTAAGGGTGATTTGAAGGTGCTTAAAATTCACTCCATAAGATGGTTATCTCGAGGCCAAGTAATGGAGAGACTAGTTACACTTATGCCCGCAATTTTAGAACAATGGGAAAAACATGAGAAAAAATGGTACGAGTATGCTACTATATTCCAAGTGCAATTTATGTTGCACCTATTGGCAGATATTCTTGTGGAATTAAATAAATTAAATGAGCAATTCCAAAGGGAATTAATGGATGTAACTATGCTTGGTGTTCACTTGGATTTGATCCATGAGAAACTTCGAAGAAGATATTTATCGTGTGAAACATTTGGCACCGGGTCTATGTTTCTTGCAAGCTTTTTATCGAATGTGAAAGATGGCATACTCATATATATTCGATGTGATAGTGTTACTCATTCACATCCATTGAAGTTTATACCGATTCCAAACCCAAAGGAGGTAGCAAATCGATCAAGAATAATGAGTGGTCTTGATAGTGAGAATGAAGATAATGATTCTAACTTGAATATGTTTAATGGTAATGCGGAAAATGGTAGTTTGGATGAATGCATTAGAATTGGAAAAACTTTTGTCCAACATGTTATTGATGCCTTAAACAATCGTTTCCCGGATGTTACATTTTTCAATGCTGTCAAGTTGTTTAATCCATCTTCATATCCCATTGAGGAAAATGAAAGAGAGAAAAAGACAAAGGAATGGATGCACAAACTTATTGGGAAGTTTAACATTGATAGGCAAATTGTTGACATGAAAAGATGCTTTAATGAACGAGAAGATTTTGTTGGTATACTTGTGAGAATTGCTAAAGGAAGAGGAATGCATGATGCATGGGATATTTGTTGCAAAGCACAATCTTGGTGGCAATTATTTCCGGGTATTATGCAATTGTGGCAACTATGTATGACTATTCCTATTAGTACAGCTGCATGTGAACGAGGCTTTTCACGTCAAAATATCATAAAAAATGATATTAGAAATGGTTTATCTTTGGAAACTTTAGATGCTTTGATGTTTATATCCTTGAATGCTCAAGAGACATCAAACATTTGTTGGAGGGATATATTTAACCTTTGGTTTGAAGAGAAAGAGAGAAGGATAGTATCATTGAACAATGCTTAGTAATAAGTATGAGGAGTCCCGGTATGATAAACATTTTTTTGTGTTTTTTGGGCTTTAAGAAATATATGATGATTAAGTATTCGATTTGTATGATTAATTGTTTGAAGCTTATTGTATCCACTTTGCAAGAATGAATTATGATTATGGATACATATATAGTTTGTACTTTGGCTTAAAAAACATTAACACTTTTTTGGTAAAAAAAAAACATTAACACGATATTTATTTTCTGTATTTCATTATCTTTGCGAGGTAGTTGTGTCTATTTGTGTACCTTCTATAGTAATAAAATGTATAATAATGAAGCATCATATAAAGCTTTTCATTATAAGAAATTTGTATGTCAAATGACATGTTAATTTTTGCACTCTTACGTCATATGACATACATCTTTAAAAAATGCCTGTCAAAAAACTTTAAGACTAACCCGTCAAATTCAGGCCCTGGTCCTAATTGTAATGAACCCTTTTAAATGCTCTTTTCTTAGGAGCTTAACTTTGAATATTATCTTATCATTTTATTCCTATCAGTTTATCACAACTACTAATAATATAAATGATTGATTGTCTTTGACTTGTGCTTTTGTGGTAGGCTAGTAGCTCAAAAAACTACTACATATTGTGCTTCAATGATTGATGCTTCAAGTTTTCTTCTCAACCAAATACACCAACAACAAATATGAGCAGCATGTTGAATGTTGGTGGGAGGCACTTGTACTTCTGCCTTATTGGAATTTGTCAAATCAACAAGAGAAATTTGAAGCCATACATTAAATTGAGACAATTTTTTGATTTGGAGCTTCTAAATGTGAGGCTCATAGCTTGTGTCTTGACGATACTTGGGAATAAGTTGTACTCTTTTCAACGAGCTGCCAAGATTCTACAAAACCTAGAAAATCCCGCTTAATACCATGATAGTGCTAAAGTGATCTAGCATATTTTGCTCGAAATGTTTTCTTTAATTGGTTGTTTTCCTTGTCCTGAAAGTTAGCAATGTTTCAAGATTGAAACACATTATTGTTAAACAACGTGGGTTGTTATGTGATGTGTACTTGATTGGGAAGAGGGGGAGCAAGAAAGGGAAAAAGAAAGAGAGGGAGAGAGAAATATGAACGTATTTTAAGAGAGAGATAGATAGTAGAGAAAGAAGATAGGCCCGGGTTGGGGTTCCTTCTTCTCCTCTAGATTTTTTATTCTTCTTCTTCTCCTTCTTCTCTTGCTTGTTATGTCCCTATTTAATGGCGATCTTAAAACATAGCAAAAACACGATTAGGAAACAAGCTGGGACACAAAACATGCCCATGAATTATATTTAACAAGGTAAGGCTTACAATAGTCCCCAATTGGGACAAACCAACATCCAGAGTTGGGACCAATGTTTGGGGAAAGTTTCTAGCTCCTACCGAAATTTTTCCTACTTCTTATGATCCTAACCAAAATTTAAAATTTTTAACTAGCCACTATCCTACAAGTGAAAATGTCAACTAGAATGTGTTGAATTTTTTTCTTTTAGCGCATACCAAATCAAAATCACATAATTCTGGATCCAACAGAGTTGGGACCAATGTTTGGGGAAAGTTTCTAGCTCCTACCGAAATTTTTCCTACTTCTTATGATCCTAACCAAAATTTAAAATTTTTAACTAGCCACTATCCTACAAGTGAAAATGTCAACTAGAATGTGTTGAATTTTTTTCTTTTAGCGCATACCAAATCAAAATCACATAATTCTGGATCCAAAAGCATATATATATATATACATAGATTGACCCATGCATGATATTCGTAGTATTCGACATCCGTAATATTCGAGAATACGAAATGACCCCAAGAATATTACAGAACCATTCGTTTGTTTATTTATTATTTATTATTTTTAAAAAAATTACATCTATTATATAAAAATATTATTAGTGTGGGGTCCCCTTTTTAATGTCAAGAGAGTAAAAAGTAGGGAAGTAGTGAACCTTTTTTCTTTTTATTAAAAATAAAACAAATACTTTTAATTTTTTCATCTATTATAAGAATATTATTAGTGTTAGGTCCCCTTTTATGGGAAATTTTATGGGAACCTTTTATTTATTCTACATATTTACATATTTTTACTTATTTTTTGCTTTATTAAAAAATAAAACAAATACATTTAAGCTTTATATCTATTCTAAAAATATTATTAGTGTGAGGTCCCCTTTTTAATGTGAGATAAAAATATGAAATTTATGCGTACCTTTTATTTATTTGATTTATTTAGATATTTTTATTTATTTTTTGTTTTATTAAAAGATAAAACAAATCATTTAAGTTTTATATCTATTCTAAAAATATTATTAGTGTGAGGTCCTCGTTTAATAACAGATAAAAATATCAATTTTTGTGGGAGAGTAAAAAGTGGGGAACTAATAAACCTTTTATTTATTATTTATTATAAATAATTTAACTTTTAAGTTTTTCATCTATATTATAAAAATATTATTTAGTGTAAGTCTCCTTTTTAATGTGAAGTTAAACATCCCTATTTAATGTGAAAGTCTCTTTGTTATATGATATATTAAAAAACTAAAAAGTATGAACTCTTTTTTTTTTCACGAATATGTCAATCTATGGTCACAACATAGTGACATCAAACACGTAGTTAGTGAGGATTGAACCTACAACCTCACAAACTACAAGACGTCATGCTCAACCATTTGGATATGAGCATGTATTTGTATATAGCAGAGTATTGTATATTCTAGCACATATACATTCCAGAATATTCTAGAGCCTTTAGTGTATTCTAGAAAATTTATTCTAGGGAAAAGTACCAAGATACCCCTGGAAGTTCGTCTATTTACCAGAATGCCCTTGGAAGTTCCAAATTTACCAAACTACCCCTATGTCCAAAAAATTACACTTTATAAAGTAATTATACACTCAAATCTTTGGTAAATAGTGCTAGTTTGGGTCCATTTCTTCCATCTTTGGTAAATAGGGCTTGTAGATTTGAGTGTATAATTACTCTATAAAATGTAATTTTTTGGACATAGGGGTAGTTTGGTAAATTTGGAACTTCCAGGGGTATCCTGGTACTTTTCCCTTTATTCTATGGTGTATTCTAAATGGGAATATTCTAGAGATTTTATAAATACTTGACATAACCTCCTTGGTCCCTTTCAAGGGATTCAACACCAGTCATTGACATATCAATCTAGTATTCTCGTTTCATGCCATATTGTCTCCTTCGTCGTCTATGTCTTCATGCTCTCCATAACTTCCTAAGTTCATTGTCTCATCACTCACAGCATCTAGAGTTCCTAGCCTCGTCACTTTTAGTTCCACGTTCGTAGCCTTATGGTTCGTAGCCTCATCATCCGTGCTCCATCGTAGTCCGCAGTTGGTGTATCCGTGACAGTTTAGACCTTAGACAAATTTGGAACACAAACCTTTCCAATACAATTGAGTAGAACTCTAGCAATGTAGATTATTCCTTTTGAGGGTGCAATGCTTAATAGCATCTATAATAGATTTGGTTCTTACCCAACATTTTTAAAAGAATTTGTCACGAAGATACTTTCCTCGAAGGTGATCATCATGATCAAGTTGGTAATGAGGTTAATCATGTTAACCTCATGATTACGACATAAGACATTAAGGAAAATATTGACAATCATTAATTTAAACTATCTAATAGAAAATCAAAGTCCTTAATAATAAAAATATTTACAAATCATTAATTTAAACTATCTAATGGATAAGCTTCACCCATTGTGCTATACAACCCATAAGGTTCCATTGGTCACAAATGTTTCAAGGACTACCTGTCTATAGTAACCTGAAAATGATTTCCATATTGGTAGTATTTCCCTTTTTCCTCATGCATTCTAAATCTTAAATAGTTCTATTTGTGAACTATGTACTAATATTGAGCAAAAGAAATCTACCTACTCCCAAATGACTCAAGTAATTTAAATCAAGGAAATTGTAGCACATGTTCTTGAGGTGTGCTTAAGCCTTGTTGACAAACATGTTTGACCTTATAGGGGGCTGCCAAAAGGTGCAAATAGATTTCTATAATAATTCAAAATAACCATGAAATCATCAAAATTTATAAGGGATAGAGAAGAGGTTTAGTTTTATTTGAGAAAGACCAATCCATAATCCTCACTCAAATGCCCAAACTAAATTATAATAATTGACATTGAAACATCATTGCCATACAATTCTAATTTGATGAATTCAGAATACTTTATTCAAAGAACAATAGTTAAAACATAGTTGCCAATGTTCATCGTATTTCACATCTCATTGAACTGACTATGAATGTGTCATACTCTAAGCAATGTGTCCATTCTTAAGTAAAATCCTCATGTTGAGGCCCAACAACTACAAGTAGAATGACACTATTTGGAGGACAATAGATAATAATTTATGGACCATCATTAAGTGTGGTAGGGTATTGATCTACAGATAAAGAAATGTATTAATCTCAAACTACTTGTTGGATTTCTTCATTTTGTACTTATCTTCCTTGCTACCAAAGTTCCTTGGTACCGAAGAAGAAGAAGAGCTTTTCCAACAACTTCTGGTTCCATTTTTAGAGGGGATCGTCTTGTCCTCCTCCACATGGCTTTGTGCTAAACTTGGCACCTTGACTACACGGACCTATTTTGTGTATCCAACAAATTTCATCATGATAATGAACCATGCCAATATGTGAAAGATTTTTAACACTTAGGAAATCGCGCCGTAGGTTCAAAGTTCCATTGTGGAAATCAATGTGGGATGTTCCATCCCCAATGAGGAATTATGAAATACTGTAGATAGTTAAAATTATCCACCTATGCTTGCAGAAGAGAAACATCAAGCCCTCCAATCATGCGAAGGTGATGTGGTCATTTACACAACAATGACCTTCAAAGATGTGCACATTCAAATAGTGGGTCAAGATAAAACCACCACTACGATGAATAATTGCCTAGATGATGATGTTCAAGACCTAGACAACCACCATGCCACCACCTACCACCCTTGCTTCACAGCTTCCCACATCGATCATCATCTATTTTACACCCATCTTCCACTATGATAGATTATTGGTTTATCAATCTCCACCATGGCAGAAGTCGCTATATCTCACACCCCCTCATAGTGGAGTCAATACAGCCCCTTCTGATATCATATGACTCACCGAATATATGGCTAAAACATGAGAACCAATATGAGCCTTAAATTTTGTGATTGTTCCATTTCTAAGAAAGGCCATTCATCTTGGCCTGATCATTCATGTACTATCCAAAAATCATGTACTCACAACTTTACATTGATTAAGTCCATATGTGGTGTAGTGCCAACTTGCCGCCATCGCTAGGATGGTACAATGAATTTCAGAACTCACTAATAAAATCGCTCAATGCTCTATTGTAGCAATGCACACATCACTTTGACGATAGTGACTTTTGCAAAGAATTGGTCGTGAATCTATCAATCAAACATACTATGTTTCCTCGCCATTAATGATGGCCCTATTTTTTCCAAGGTAAATGATGTTCCACACCATCCCCTTTAACTGTTCAGCTTTTGTATCTCTTCCCCAAGCCCAGGTTAGTACTACCACCACATTAAAATTGTTAGTTCAATGGCAATTGATGAAATGATTGACTTTTCGAGAACAAAGATTTGGCATTGAAATGTCATTGAAGGTATCGAATCCCAACCGCTCTAAAATCCATCTTCAAAATGATTCACACCCCAATTTGGAGTTATAATAAAACCCTGGTCTTGATGTCGAAGGCGACAAGAAGAATTTTGACTAAGATTCTTTGGAAAATTTCTAATTCTTCTTCGGAATCATTCATTCCCAACTTGTTTAGAAAATCAAAAACATCCCTTGGGAAATTTTCCCAGCTGGACTTGGAAAATAGAAAACCTCTGTCAGAATTTAGAAAGACCCTGCTTAGATGTTCTACCATGACAATTTGGTTTTGGTGACAAGATTCAAAAGGAAGCTTAATAAAAGTAAATTATAGTTTGGGGCTTGAGGACTTGCTTTTAGAAGATAAGAGCATACGCACATATTCCATTGAGGATTCCCTTGCTTGGTTTTTGTGTCTTGAGCAATTGCTGTTGCAGCTCTTTGATTCCTTCACACTTGTGCTAGACATCTTCTATTCACTCGCATGGAGGATCACCTTCTTGACTACCTCTGCCATTTCTCCTTCATGCGTGGGTGGAATAAGACATTCATACTTTTCTGCAATTGAGCATGCTTCACTTCAAGTTGAGCACATTATAATTTTTAACACACACACACACACAGAGAATTGGACTGATGGACAAAGTTGCAGTTCATTATTAGATAAAGACTTGCTTGCATAAAACAACCAATGTTCGTAAGTGAATATGAAGTCAATGGCATAAATAGAAATTGATAGATAGATTTTCAGGGTAGGGCATAGTCCCATCCATATTATCTCACTATTACATGTGAAATGGAATATATATATATATATGTATGTATATATATGTGTGTGTGTGTGTATATACAGACAGACAGACAAGACACAAATACAGATAAGCTACAAGTGTACATTGCTTTTACAATGTGTAGAATCATCATCCTTGATTGAGGAGAGCCTCAAGTTTGCCTTGCTCAACCAAGGTGGAGATCTTTTCTACCCCACCAATGTATCTCCCCCTGATGAAGAGCCTGGGTACTGTGACCACCTTCTGCAAGAGCTCCCTCAGCTCATTCCTATATTCCAGGTGCACAGATACATCTCTCTCCTCCAACACCACACCTGATGATCCAACTCTGTACCTCTCTATAATACCTCTCACTTTGATGCAATCTTCATATGCCTTTCTCATTCCCCTCATGCTCGTAGTATACAGCACAACTCTTCCCTCACCTCCTGGTGGACATATTATCTCAAAATCCTCATAACCTATGAGGTCACTCACATTACTTCTGGTAATGAATCTCTCTGAGACTAGTGATTTCTGCGAGTCTACTAAGTAGCTTCTTTTGTCTCCGAGTAGATCCGATTTAAGATGACCTTGTTTGATGGAGATATCTTCAAGTAAGCTATATTCGTTATTCTCAGAATTCACAACCTTTTTTTTTACTTCTTCTGGCTCTAGCCGATCCTCTTGGACATTGAGTGTTGATATCTTCATAGATACCTGATTACCTGCTTCACTGATCATATGATCTGCACTGGTCTTGTTGGTATAGGATCCCAAGTATTCCACATCAAAGTCACCATTGTTGGGGTTGTTCTTTCGTGCCATGGATACCTTGCCCATGAGATCAACACTACCGTGGCTATCAAGGACACCTACACCCTTCTTATGAATAGTGCTTAGTCTATGTTCCACCTTAGTGATATTACTGCCCTTTCTTGTGTTTTGATCCTGTACACCCTTCTTCACTTCCACATGCTTTTCCTTTCCTTGTTGGAAGGACCCAGCCGCGTCAAGCTCTTCAAGTGTATGGATGATCATGGATTTGTCAAATGGTTTCGTCCCATGTCGTCTCTTCGACGAATGTTTCACCTTTGTATGACCCGTCTCTTCTTTGCGATTGTGATTGCCGTTATCGTCATCGTCCTCATCCAAGCCTTTCATGACTTCATGGATATCAATGGAGTCAGATGGAGCATACTTACCTGAATGAAGGTCCTGATGAGGTTTTAGGGTTTCCAAAACACCAGAGACCTCAAGCCAAGATTGAGGGCCACGAGTTTCCAGGAGGTTGAGCTGGGAGAGCACATCACGGGGACTCCTGCTAGATAGGCCATGCCTTGTAGCACTGACATTCTCGCCATGTCCATGTGAGATTGGTTCATCGTCGCGTTCTTCGCCTGCTGGTGAGTGTTGAGGAGATATGGCGGAATTGATGGATGCGAGGGCAACCAGGTGATCGAGTTCATCCGCGAGGAGGAGGAGGGGGGATGCAGGAGGAACCCCCACTGCCACTGCCGGAGATTTGACTTCTTGCGGGCCCATCATCATAACCTCGGTGGAGGAGGCACAGCCCATGTCTGAATCACTGACATCCCTTCTTGCCTCCGAAAGTGTGGCTATTATGTAGTAGAAGTGTTACTACAGGAGACCAGAAGACGCCATTCATATTGCCCATCAAATCAATCATGCAGGAAAGAGAGAGATTAGGTTAGGTTAGGTTAGGTTAGGTTAGGTTAGATTAGGTTAAAGATAGACGGATGGATGGATGGATGGATGGGGTCCCCCCCACCCAATCATCATCCTCATCCTCATCCTCTTCATTCATTCATTCATCCTCATCTTCCATTGCATTCCATTCATTATCTTGACTCTTTCTAGTCATTATCTACATTTCAAAGGCTCCCTCATAATTTTAATAGTTTTCTTGAACATCCCCCAAGTGCTCAAAAGTATGTATGTACACTCTCGGATTTACGCTCAGCAAGTGCCAAACTTGATGAATGGGGGAGTGGCCATCTATGTGTCTTCGAAGTTAGCATCAATAATGTCATTGGTTAGGGTGTCATTCATTAGGTGAGGTCTCGACATCCATGTTCTAGAAGAGAGCTTCCGGGGAAACTGCCCAAAAGTATTCTTGAGGTGGCTTAGCAACATCGACTTGCAACAACATCATTTACACCTCTGAGATCAATACAAACAATGTCCTCGATTTGGGTGTCATTGGTCACAGCATCCTTGATGTTGGCAAAGAAAGCCCCATGGGCATTTGCAATGTCATCATTAACATAACCTTCATTAAACATGCTTCCATCATTTCAAACATCAATCACAATCAGAAGAATCGTGATATGCATTTATAAGAAATATTTATACATGAATAACATATCCTAGTTTAGCACATGTATGGTCAAGTCCCAAAAATATCATTAGACTTAATACACACAAACACCATGACACGACGGAGCCAAAACAAGGGGCAAAAGAGTCTGAATATTGGGACTGTTGAGCGGCAAGCTCAACTGGAGCCGGATCGGCTGAATAAGCCTGAGCCGGCAAGCGAGACGGATCGATAAGCTGTGAGCAACCGAGCCGGCAAGCAACAGAGTTGGTGAGCTGGGGAGCCGGTTAGCCGGATCCAATCGGTAACCGGAAGCCTAGTATTAGTTTAGACTACTAGGCAATTATAGTCTCGTAGTAAGTGTCAAATGCTCGTGTGAGCATTGAAGTACGCGGTACTTCTGTCAGTCCCACGAGGACTTGTATAAATAATGCTACTAAGCATAGTTGTATAAACAGAGTGTTTTTATTGTTTTTGAATATAGAGTTGAACTTTTGCTCTCTTTGTCTCTCCCGTGTACTCTGTGTGTTCCCAACCTTCTCTATTTTCTAACGCTTCCGCAAGTAATCGTTTACATGGTATCAGAGTGAGGTTGAGAACCTCCTCTGCAACCGACAAACGCTTGAAAGCAAACCCTAACAGATCGTAAAACAACAGACAGAGAAGTGATGGATAGAGGGATGGCTAGCTCGCTCCCTGTGGAGAAACTCGACAGATCCAACTATGCATCTTGGTCGTATAAGATGCACCAGTACCTGCTTGGGCATGGCTATTGGAGTTTCGTCGAAGGAGCCAACGAAACAACACCTGATGCGGCACATAAGGACTTCCCAGTGTGGGAACAATCGGCAAGCAGAGTGATGTACTACTTCGCGTCCAGTGTCGGAGACCAGTTGCTGAGCCACATCCGAGACGCCAAGATGCCGAAGGAGGCTTGGGGGAACCTGAAGAAGGTTTTCGCTGCGAGCACTACAGCCCAGAAGCTGCAACTCCGACAGGAGTTGAGCAATGTCCGATAGAAGGACATGTCGGTGGTGGATTACACGGCCCAGATCAAAGAGATATGTGACTCGCTTGCCTCTATCAACGTTACTATAGAGGAAGACGAGATGGTACAGGTCTGTCTTGGGGGCCTGGCGTCTAAGTTCAGAGCGTTCCGAACGGCGGTGTGTACAAGGGAGAATACGCCGTCATTTTTCGACTTACAGTCGATGCTCCTTGTAGAGGAGAACCACGCCGGTGCGTCAACTAGCGCACCCATTGACAGCCGGATGATGTACACGGAAGCGGATCGGTCCCGTGGGCGTGGTGGATGAGGCGGGTCGGCATGCAATGGAAGCGGCCGGCAAGACCAGGAACAAAGGCACAGAGAACGTGCCGACAGCAGTTCCAGACCCTCCGGGAGTAGGGGGAGTCATGACGGCACCGGAAGACGGCAAGAGAAGACTGCAACAGAGAGAGCGAGTGCTGGAGAAAATGTGCCGATTTGGACAAATCCGGATCCGGCAAGGATGGCAAGGATGGCCGGCTCGCACTACGCGAAGGGATCGGGAGGATCCAAGAACGGTAACGGGCCAGCCTTGGTGATGAAGCACGAGGCAAACTCGATGAAGAAGACCACTTCCAAATCAGAGGAAGTGTGGTATGTTGATTTCGGTACCTCGAACCACATGATGAACCACAAAGAGTGGTTCTCCTTTTTGGAGAATTTAACCGGATCAACCAGGAGTAGTCAAAACCGGAGACGACATTCCTCACCCAATTGTGCACATCGGAGAAGTCCCTTTGAGCCACGTCGGACAGAAGGGGAAGTTGATGAACGTATTACACGTTCCGACAATCACGAAGAACCTAGTGTCGGTCGGACAGATCGTCGACCAAGGGATGCAGGTGCGGTTTACGCACCTCAGGTGCTTCATCGAGGAAGAGGGCCAGATTATTGCGCAAGGGCGCAGAGACGGGAGGATGTTTATCCTCAACACCAATGACGTCGACACCGCTCTGTTTGCAAAAGGACAGAAGGTCGAATCGGACATCGACCTGTGGCACAAGCGGATAGGCCACGTCAATTACCGGAGGCTTCAAGACTTGCAAACGAAACAAGTTGTTTTTGGTTTGCCGAAGTTTAGCGGCCGGAAGGCCCAAGTATGTGAAGCCTGCCAACTCGGGAAGCAACACTGGCTTCCATTCCCCACCGAACATAACCGGAGGTGGAACAAGCTCGACCTTATCCATTCGGATGTGTGGGGACCGACACAGAATGTTAGTCTTGGCGGGAGTCGATATTTCGTCTCCTTCATCGACGACTATACGCGACACACATGGATCTACCTCATTGAGCAGAAGAGTGAAGTCTTTGAGTGTTTCCGGAGTCTCCAAAGCATGGTGGAACGGGAATCGAAGAGGAAGATCAAATGCCTGTGGTCGGATGGCGGGAAAAAATACTTTTCCGGCCAATTCAACAGTTATCTGCAGCAAACGGGAATTCGGCGAGAGTTCAGCTGCAGATACACACCGCAACAGAACGGTGTTGCCGAGAGGAAGAACCGATCGCTTATTGATGCGACAAGGGCAATGCTGGAGGAGAAGAGCATGCCCAAATTCTACTGGGCGGAGGCAGTCCAAACGGTTGTCTACATCCAGAACCGGATCGGTGACAAGGTGTTAGCTCACGAGCTGTATTTCGGGCGGAAGCTGAATTTGAGACACCTTAAGATCTTCGGTAGCATTGCATATGTGCATGTACCGGAAGAGAAGCGGAGGAAGCTGGATGCAAAATCGGAAAAATGCATCCTAATCAGCTATGGTCAAGAGCAGAAGGGTTATAAGTGTTATAAACCCCGGATAAAGCAAGTCTGAGTTAGTCGAGATGTCGAACTCAATGAATCGGCATCATGGTACTCCTTAATGGCTCCGACTTCCGAATCCGACTTGGTGCCGGTGGATGAGGCTAGTGAGCCTGAACCGGCCCAGGTAGAGGATGATGAAGCATGGACTCAGGATGAGAGTCCTGAATCATTCCTGTTGAGCGGGCCAAACGAGAGACTGAGTCAATCTGACCAGTGCGATGAGGAATCGACGAGTAGTGGAGACTCTGTTGTGCACTCCCCGCACAAGGAACCGAGGCGACGGTTCACGCACAAAGAGAAGGGGAAGAAGAAGATGCCAGAATTTGAAACCGGAAACAATGAGTCGGATCGGTGTGCATCCGACTTCGGCAAGGAGAAAGGCGGATCTTCGGCAACGAAGACCGAACCAGCCAAGAAGGGCCTCAAACTGGGTAACAGTGAGTTACGTCGGTCCACCTGCCAAAAGGATCCTGTCAAGCGGTATGGGTACAATGAGTACATGGCGCATCACTATGCGTACATGACTAAGGTGGCGGAAGTGCGTGAGCCAGGGAGCTACGCAGAAGCGGCAAAGGACGGAAATTGGCGTGCCGATATGGATGAAGAAATGTGGGCACTCGCTGCCAACGAGACATGGGACCTGGTTGACCCTCCTCGTCACTGTAAACCGATTGGATGCAAGTGGGTGTACAAAGTAAAGTACAACGCCGACGGTTCAGTTAACCGGTACAAGGCCCGGTTATTGGCGAAGGGATATGCGCAGACCCACGGAATCGACTACGACAAGACCTTCACTCCTGTAGCGAAGATGACGACGGTTTGTGTGGTGCTGGCAGTTGCTACGGCAAGGGGATGGCATCTTCATCAGATGGATGTGAAGAATGCATTTCTTCAAGGTGATCTTGAAGAAGAAGTCTTTATGACTCAGCCTCCCGGTTTTGAATCGGAGATGAACAAGTCAGCGGTATGCCGACTGAAGAAGTCGTTGTACGGCCTGAAGCAAGCCCCTCGAGCTTGGAATGCGAAGATCATGCACCGGTTGCGTAAGATGGGGTTTGTGGCCTCCAAATCGGACTCTTCATTGTTCATCCGGCAAGGCTCAGCTGGTCCGGTATATATATTGCTGTATGTTGATGATCTCGTCATCACCGGACCGAGTGTTCCAGAAATCAACTGCGTCAAGTCCCAGTTGTCGGACGCATTTGAGATGAAGGATCTGGGGGATCTTCATTATTTTCTAGGGATCGAGGTGATCTGAACCCTCGACGGCATATTACTCTTGCAACGACATTATGTCTTGAATATGTTGTACAAGTTCGGCATGACAGAATGCCGACCTGTCTCCACACCCTTGGACCGGAACCAGAAGCTTCGTCCCAACTCCGGACCGGCTTGCAACGAGCAACGGTTCCGACAAATTTTCGGAAGCCTTATTTACTTGACTATCACGCGACCCGACATCAGCTATCCAGTCGGAATGATAAGTTAGTTCTTGCAGATCCCGACCGTGGAGCACCTTCAGTGCGCGCAACGGATACTGCGATATGTAAGCGGCACGAAGGACCGAGGCCTATTATACCGGCGCGGTATACCCAAAGAGTTGGTCGGTTACACAGATGCCGACTGGGCTGGCGATGCATCAGATCGCCGATCAACCTCCAGTTACATGTTTTCCCTAGGTAGCGCGACTGTTGCGTGGAGCAACAAAAAGGAGCCAACAGTTGCTCTGTCGAGCATTAAGACTGAGTATCGGGGTGCTACCATTGCCACCTGTGAAGCCATTTGGTTACGGCGACTGTTGCAAGACCTATGGATCGAGGTACTGACCCCGATTTTGTTCTACTGCGACAACATAAGCAGAATGCAACTCGCCAAGAACCCCGTATTCCATGCTCGCACAAAACACATAGAAGTGCACTATCACTTCGTGCGTGAGTATGTCCTGAGCGGTGAGGTTGAACTTCGGTATGTTCACACGGATCAACAAGTTGCCGACATCTTCACCAAACCACTTGGATCGGACAAGTTGCAGTACTTCACCGAAATGCTTGGTGTTCAGCATCTCGATGTGCCACACTTGAGGGGGAGAACGAGCAAAGACACCGGAACGGGCAAAGGCAAAGAGACTGTTGATTGCGCCGGTGAGGGAAGAACAGAAGGCGGCAGAGTCAAGAAGGACAGCGCCGACCGAAGGAAGAAGGCCAAGACCCGGACATGGTCCGATGTGGTGAAGGGCTTGGAACCAGAAGACGAATCGGGAGCAACCGATTTGGACAAGAGCTGGAACGAATTGGAGACAGTCGATTCGACTCCAAAGACAGATTTGGAAGAACCGGATCAATTCAAGGCCAAGCAGACACGGATGTAGCAGAAGTCGATGCCATCGTGGAGGAACCGACGGATCGATAAGCGTCGGAGTCATAGCAGCGAAGGAGTTGAGAGGGGCCTATTGAGTAGACATACCGACCGAGAAGGTCGAGGCGCGCAGAACAAGAGGGGTCACGACAAACGGGACCGGACCGAACGAGGAGCGCGAGCAAGATGAAGCGACGCCAAGAGAAGTCGGTTGGAAGAACCAGCTGCCACAGAGACTGACACTAAGATCCAACCTCAAGTTGAGCATGAGGGGGAGTGTTGAGCGGCAAGCTCAACTGGAGCCGGATCGGTTGAATAAGCCTGAGCCAGCAAGCGAGACGGATCGGTAAGCTGTGAGCAACCGAGCCGGCAAGCAACAGAGCCGATGAGCTGGGGAGCCGGTTAGCCGGATCCAATCGGTAACTGGAATTGTGTTCCCTACCTTCTCTATTTTCTAACGCTTCTGCAAGTACTCGTTTACAGGGACAAAACCAAAATGTGAGTTGGGACCAGTTGGGACATCACCACTATGATCCGAGGGGGAGAGATCACTAAACATCAACTTTTGAAAATGAGAATGAGCAAATCAATAATCCTTTCCACCCCCTCTCCTTATGTAAGGCCATATATGGTTGTTGGGACTAGTCGTTGGGCTAGTCATTGGGCCCCAACATTGGGACAAACCATGGTGGCATGACTTTTGGGACTAGGATTGTGTTGAGTAAACAAGCTCAATCGGATCCGGTGTCGTAGTGTATTTCGTACACTACGTGAAAAAGTAAAAATAATATAACCGATTTAATTACATATAAATAAATAAAGTAAGAATATCAAGATATTTATCACGTGCATAGGGCAAGATTCGAACCTTGTACCTCCACGTAGCCAAACCTCAACTTTACCATTATGCTACCTTATCTTTAGTGTTCTATAAATAGATTTAATAACTATAACTGCTTTATTTGCGCCTACCTTTATTAAAAGGTAAATCATGCATTTTTAGAGTGCGTGAATATTTAATAGAAAAAAAACGCAAGCAACTAAAAAGTGACTCATGCACATCTAGCGTGCATGAGCACTATATTTAGCAAATAAAAGCAAGGATTAGAAAAGCATCACATGCACATTTAGTGTGCATGAACATATTAGAAAAAAGCATGTAGCTATGCTTAGTCTCTCCCATCACTACATAAGGATGGGGAGCACAATGTAATAGGTGTGTGAAATATTTGGAAATTGGATATATTTCCGAAAACACCAACTGATTAATATACTCGTGGGATTCACGAAATTTCTATCTCTCTTTCTAATAATCTATCCATTACTAGCCTCATCTCATATTCTTCTTTCTCCTAGTCCAAAACCCCAGTGGTTCCCACCCGACTCACGCAAACGATCCGGAGCCGAAAGGCACGACACCGGATCGGCTGAACAAGCCAGAGCCAGATTGGAGTCCGGAACGAAGAATCGGATTGGTGTCCGGATGATATCTAGAACCAGAAGCCGGGTCGGATTGGAACCGGTAGGCTGTTAGAGGCCTAGGAATCTAGCCTAGTATGTAGGCATACTTTTAGGAGTTAGTGTCAGTCATGAGCATTGAAGTACTTGTCAGTACTTCTATTAGTCCTTTTAAGGATTAGTATAAAAGTGCTCACTGAGCACATTGTATGTACAAAGCATTATTATTTTGAATTGAGTTTTACTGTTCTCCTCTCTCTGTCTCTCCCGCTCCCTATCTATGTGATTCAAGCTTCCATTCAACCTGTGTGTATTTTCTGTTGCTATCTGGATAAACTGGTTTGTCAAAGCTTCCGCATATTAACTTTGACATGGTATCAAAGCGCGAGGGTTGAGAACCTCTGCTACCGACAAACGATTTTAAAAGACAAACCCTAACTTCCGGAAAAGCACAAACCGAAAAGAAGGAAGATATGGACAGAAGTATGGCGAGCTCGCTTCCAACAGAAAAGCTCGACCAGAGCAATTATGCGTCCTGGTCGTATAAAATGCACTAGTGCCTGCTGGGGCATGGATACTGGAGCTACGTGGAAGGAGCAAATGTAGCAGCACCAGATTCGGCACACAAGGACTTCCCATCATGGGAACAAGGAGCAAGCAGAGTATTGTACTGTCTCCCATCCTATGTGCACGACCAAATGCTTGGCAACATCAAGGATGCAAAAACGCCGAAAGAGGCCTGGGAAAATCTCCGGAAGATTTTCGCCGCAAGTACCATGGCTCGGAAGTTCCAGCTTCGACAAGAGCTCAATAGTATCCGACAACGGGACATGTCGGTAATCGACTACACCACCAAGTAGGGATCGGCAACGGTTCGGTTTAGGCTTAGCCAGTTTGGCCTGATCCAAGCCAAACCGGCTAAGCCTAAACCGTTTACAGGATCTCAAACCTGAGCCGAGCCGAGCCGAGCCGGTTCACAAACCGGTTTAGGCTAAACCGGTTTATGCTAAACCAGTTTGTGAACCGGCTTGGTAAACGGCTTGGAAACCGGTTTCCAAACCGGCTTGGAAACCGGTTTAGAAACCTCCGTCTCTCTCTCTCTCTCTCTCTCTCCCTACCTCCCTCTCTCTCTCTCCCAGATGATCCCTCCCACTCTCTCTCACGTCTGTGGTCTCGACTCTCTCTCCATCTCCCTCTCTCTCCCCTCTATGTAAATCCTCTCTCTCTCCCCTCTATGTAGTTCCTCTCTCTCTCTCTCTCTCCCCTCTATGTAGTTCATCTCTCTCTCTCTCTCCCCTCTGTGTAGTCTCTCTCTCTCTCCCCTCTATGTAGTTCCTCTCTCTCTCTCTCTCTCTCTCCCCTCTGTGTAGTCTCTCTGTCTCTCCCCTCTATGTAGTTCCTCTCTCTCTCTCTCCCTCTCCTTATATGTTGTCTCCCTCCCTCTCTCTCTCTCTCCTCGTTTGTGTAGTCTCTCTCTCTCCTTATATGTTGTCTCCCTCCCTCTCTCTCTCTCTCTCCTTATATGTTGTCTCCCTCCCTCTCTCTCTCTCTCCTCGTCTATGTAGTTCTCCCTCCCTTACTCTCTCTCTCTCTTTCCCCTTGTCTGTTGTCTCTCTCCCCCTCTCTAAAGTTTATAAACGGCTTAAACGGTTTATCCGGCTTAGCCGGCTTGAGCCGGTTTGGCGAGGCTCAAGCCAAGCCGAGCCGAGCTCAAACCGTTAAGGCAAGTTCAAGCCTAAACCGAGCCGAGCCGAGCCGCTAAGCCGCTAAGCCGTTTTCAAGCCGGCTAAGCCAAACGGTTTAGGCTTGAGCCGAGCCGTTGCCGATCCCTACCACCAAGATCAAGAAGATCTATGATGCGTTCGGCTCCATCAACGTGACGGTGGACGAGGACGAGATGGTCCAGATCACTCTTGGTGGTCTAGCACAATGGTACGAGCCAATCCTGATGGTGATTTGCACCCGGAAGACACCATCGTCCTTCTTCGACTTGCAATCGATGCTAATGGTCGAAGAAAACCATGTGAGTGGGTCGAGGACCACTCAATCAGACAGGCAAATGTTGTACACAGAGGCGGATTGGTCCAGTGGGCGCGGAGGACGAGGTGGGTTAGCAAGCAGTAGCGGCAACCAGCAAGAGCAGAACCGAAGGCACAAAGATAGTGCTGACAGCAGTTCCAAACCCTCCACAAGCAGAGGGAGTCAAAGTGGTGCCGAAAACCGGCAAGGCAAAGTCGACACAGAATGGTGTTATTGTGGCAAGAAGGGCCACCGGGAAAGCGAGTGCTGGAAGAAACGAGCCGATTCGGATAAATCCGGATCCGACAAGGTCGGACAAGGGAACCAACAAAGCTCGCACTACGTAGAAGGATCGAAAGGATCTGGAACCGGTAAGACCGGAAAAGGGCTAGCCTTTGTGGAGAAGCACGAGGCGAACTCAATGAAGAAGACCACTTCCAGATCAGAGGAACTGTGGTACATTGACTCCGGAGCATCAAACCACATGGTGTGCCATGAAGAGTGGTTCTCATTTATGGAAATGCCAGAGCAATCGGAAGTTGTTGAAACCGGAGACGACACTCCTCACCCGATTGTGCATGTCGGAGAAGTCCCTCTAAGCCATGTCGGACAAAAGGTAAAGTTGATAAACGTACTACATGTTCCGACAATCACAAAGAACCTGGTGTAAGTCAAACAAATTGTCGACCAAGGGATGCAGGTGCGGTTTACACACCTCGGGTGCTTCAATCGAGGAAGAAGGACACCAACGACGCCAGCATCGCTATGCTCGCAAAAGGACAGAAGATTGAATTAGATATCGACCTATGGCACAAGTGGATTGGCCACGTCAACTATTAGAGGCTTCAAGACTTTCAATCGAAACATGTTGTTTTTGGATTGCCGAAATTTAGTAGCCAGAAGGCCCAAATATGTGAAGCCTACCAACTCGGGAAGCAACATCGGCTTTCGTTCCCCACCAAAAGAAGCTGGAACCATAACAAGCTCGATCTAATACATTGGGATGTATGGGAACCGGCACATAACGTTAGTCTTGGTGGGAGCCGATATTTCGTCTCCTTCATCGACGACTACAACCGACACACATGAATCTACCTCATCGAGAAGAAAAGCGAAGTTTTCGATTGTTTCCGAAACTTGTAGAGTTTAGTCGAACGGGAAACGGAAAGGAATCTATCAAGTGCCTACGGTTGGATGGCAGAAAAGAATACTTTTCCAACCAATTCAGCAATTATCTGCAACAAATGGGAATTCGAAGAGAATTTAGTTGCAGATACACACCGGAACAAAACGGTGTGGCCGAAAGGAAGAAAGTTGAACCCAAAGTCAGATAAGTGCATCCTTGTCGTCTACTCACATGCGCAAAGGGGTTATAAGTGCTATAACCCCCAAACAAAACAAGTTCGAGTGAGCCCAGATGTCGAATTTGATGAGTCGGCATCATGGTACTCTCTACCGGCTCCGACCCGATTCCGGAGGATGAGGATAGTGAGCCCGGAACGATCTTTGTAGAAGATGAAGAAGGATTCGGTACTCTAGATGAGAGTCCGATTTCAATTTTGCTGAGTGGGACAACCGAGCGACTGAGTCGGAATGACCAGTCCGATGACGAGCTGGCACGTAGTGGAGACTCGGTCGTGCGCTCCCCACGCAAGGAATCGAGGGGAAGGGGAAGAAGAACAACGGACGGTTTACACGCAAGGAGACGGGGAAGAAGAAGATGTTGGAATACACCACCGATAGAGATGAGTCGGATCGGAGCGTATCCGACTCCGGAAAGAACGAAGACGGACCTTCGGAAACGAAGTCTGAGCTGGCCAAGAGGGCCTGGCCTGGCAATCGGTGAAGGCGAAGTTACGCCGATCCACCTGCCAGGAAAACCCCGTAAAAAGGTATGGATACAATGAGTATATGGTGCATCATTATGTGTACATGGTGAAGGTGGCAGTCAACTACGATGAGACATTCGTGCCGGTCGCAAAGATGACGATCGTCCGTGTCTTGCTTGCGGTGCCAGCGGTGAAGGGGTGGCATCTACATCAAATGGATGTGAAAAACGTGTTCCTACAAGGTGATCTTTAGGAATAGGTGTTTATGATTCAGCCCCCCGGATTTCAGTCCAGAGTGAACACCTCGGCTGTATGCCGATTGAAGAAGCCCCTCTACGGACTCAAGCAAGCCCCGCGTGCTTGGAATGCAAAGATCACGCAAAGACTGTGTCGGATGAGGTTTGCTCCATCAAAATCAGACTCTTCTCTCTTCATTCGGCAAGGTCGAAACGGGAGGATTAGTATTTAACTTTATGTTGATGATTTAGTCATCACCGACGCCGACCTAGATGAAATCGATCGCGTCAAGTCTGACCTCACGGCATCATTTGACATGAAGGATCTTGGGGACGTTCATTACTTCCTCAGAATCGAAGTGATCTACACTCCGAAGGGCATACTGATCAGTCAACGACATTATGTGCTGAGTATGCTCTTCAAATTTGGTATGACGGCATGAAAATCTGTCTCGATCCTTTGGACCAGAATGTGAAGCTTCGCCTCGACTCCGAAATGGCATGCGACCTAAAATGTTTTCGATAAATAGTCGGAAGCCTTATCTATTTGGCCATCACTCGCCTAGACCTCAGTTATCCGGTCGAATTGATCAGTATATTTATGACGCATCCAACGGTGGAGCACCTTTAGTGCATGCACCAAATCCTGCGATATGTCAACGGCACTAAGGACCAGGGGTTGCTATATCGGGCTAGTGTAGCCAAACAACTTGTCGGCTATATGGATGTCGATTGGGCCGGAAATGCCGGCTACTGCAGGTCTACATCCGGATATATGTTTTCACTTGGAAACACCACGGTCACTTGGAGCAGTAAGAAACAGCCGACAGTAGCACTGTCGAGCACCGAGGCCAAGTGTTATGTACACATAACATTGGTGAGGGTAGGTCACAAATATTTACAATTGTGAAGGGTATGTTCACTAATGTTAAAAAAGGGCCTAATGTGATTGGATAGAAGGACTGATAGGTGCATGCACTATCATGATTTGGGCAACCAATGAATGGAGACCCTTTTAGAAAGGCACATCTATTCAAGGGGACTAGGGAAAGGTATAAATATGAGGCTTAGCTACCCTCATAAGCACATTTCGTCGGAAGGCTGTTGTCTTAGACACCGGTGGTGCAGGCTAGGTTTTCGTCTCGACGATCGTATGGGATGTCAGTGGTAGGTTGGCTATGTCTAGATCATAGCTCGGGGGTGGTCGGGTGGAACGGGTTCTTCTATCCAATCTATTTTCCTTCTTTTACTTTACTTTGGTTTATTGATTAGTAATACTTAACAGTGGTATCAAATCATTTACTAACAATTTGTTTTTTGTTGTTTTGATGTTTTTGTGTGAGCGATGGGGATCTAACTGTTAAACACAGTGCTCGGCCACAACCGAGGAATAGGATTAACTTACAGAAAACGGGAAATACAAAATGCACGAAGATAATGGGGAGAAGAGTACACAGGATATTTTACGTGGAAAACCCTAAGTGGGAAAAACCACGGGAGTCCTCAGACTCCAACTATCACTATAAACAGAGATGTACAATGGTGAAGCTACAAGGCAACAACCTTGAGCTCACTGTCTTCACCACAGGCGGCGGTAATACACTGAGGCAACGACCTCTTCGTCTCTCTCTCTCTCTCTCTCTCGGCTGCTCTCACTTCGCTCCCTCTAAAAAGGAAAAAAACAGAAAATGAGCAACAACAACAAAACTGTTTGCCCTAAGTCATATTTATACACATATGACTTTAGGGCCATTTACAAATATGGCCTCAAGGACCCTTGGCAAACATATTCACAAATATGTCCCCGCATCTGGATTTCTCTCCGGGTACATTCGTCATCCGGCTCTGTAGCCGGGGTCTTCAACATCCGGCTCCGTAGCCGGGGTCTTCTTCATCCGGCTCCGTAGCCGGGGTCTTCTTCATCCGGCTTCATGCCGGGTACTCTTCATCCTCCGGTTCCGTAACCGCAACCGGGCTTGCCGTCATTCATTTCCGGACATCCCATCCGGAGGGACCGAAATCCCAACAAACTCCCCCTTCACTTCGGCATGGGATGTCTTTCCAGTCCGACCTTCTTCCGGCACGCTTCCAGCTTGTCGGGTGTGAGCACTTTGGTCAGCATGTCTGACCCGTTCTCGTCCGTGTGGATCTTCGTCAGCACGAACTCCTGGTCTTCTATCCTTTCCCGGATCCAGTGATATCTTCGCTGGATGTGCTTCGTCCGGGAGTGATAGGCCGCGTTCTTCGCAAGGTGGATGGCACTCTGACTGTCGCAGTAGAGTCAGTACTCCTCCTGCCGGATACCGAGCTCTCTAATGAAGTCCTTCATCCATATTATTTCCTTGCCGGCTTCAACAGCCGCCATGTACTCCGCCTCCGTGGTTGACAATGCAACCGTCTTCTGCAGCCTCGACTGCCAGGAAACAGCTCCCCCTGCATACGTCATCACATACCCTGATGTGGACCGGCTGGTATCTGCATCAGCCGACATATCCGAATCGGTGAAGCCGTCGAGTTCGGGTTTACCGGAGCCGAATCGGAGGCACACGTTTGCCGTGCCCTTCAGGTATCGGAGTATCCACTTGACCGCGTTCCAGTGCTCTTTGCCGGGATTGCTCATGTACCGGCTCACCACTCCGACTGCATATCCTATGTCCGGTCTTGTACACACCATTGCGTACATCAAGCTTCCGACGGCGGAGGCATATGGCACTTTCATCATGTCCTCCTTCTCAGCCTTTGTCTTGGGGCTTTGCTTGCTGGACAACTTGCAGTTTGCCGGGAGGGTTGACCCGACCGGTCTTGCTTCCGACATGTTGAACCGGTGAAGCACCTTTGTCACGTACTTCTCCTGTGACAGCCACAACTGCTTCTTCTTCCGGTCCCGGATGATGTGCATCCCTAGTATTTGCCTCGCCGGACCCAGGTCCTTCATTGAGAAGGTTCGGTGAAGCGCTTTCTTCAGCATCCGTATCTTGACCTGGTCCCGTCCGACGATCAACATGTCGTCCACGTACAGGAGGAGTATTAGAGAGTCTCCTCCTTCGAACTTCTTCACAAACACGCAGTGATCGGACTGCGTTTTGTGGTACCCTTCGTCGGTATAAATATGAGGCTTAGGGACTAGGGAAAGGTATAAATATGAGGCTTAGCTACCCTCATAAGCACATTTCGTCGGAAGGCTGTTGTCTTAGACACCGGTGGTGCAGGCTAGGTTTTCGTCTCGACGATCGTATGGGATGTCAGTGGTAGGTTGGCTATGTCTAGATCATAGCTCGGGGGTGGTCGGGTGGAACGGGTTCTTCTATCCAATCTATTTTCCTTCTTTTACTTTACTTTGGTTTATTGATTAGTAATACTTAACAGTGGTATCAAATCATTTACTAACAATTTGTTTTTTGTTGTTTTGATGTTTTTGTGTGAGCGATGGGGATCTAACTGTTAAACACAGTGCTCGGCCACAACCGAGGAATAGGATTAACTTACAGAAAACGGGAAATACAAAATGCACGAAGATAATGGGGAGAAGAGTACACAGGATATTTTACGTGGAAAACCCTAAGTGGGAAAAACCACGGGAGTCCTCAGACTCCAACTATCACTATAAACAGAGATGTACAATGGTGAAGCTACAAGGCAACAACCTTGAGCTCACTGTCTTCACCACAGGCGGCGGTAATACACTGAGGCAACGACCTCTTCGTCTCTCTCTCTCTCTCTCTCTCTCTCGGCTGCTCTCACTTCGCTCCCTCTAAAAAGGAAAAAAACAGAAAATGAGCAACAACAACAAAACTGTTTGCCCTAAGTCATATTTATACACATATGACTTTAGGGCCATTTACAAATATGGCCTCAAGGACCCTTGGCAAACATATTCACAAATATGTCCCCGCATCTGGATTTCTCTCCGGGTACATTCGTCATCCGGCTCCGTAGCCGGGGTCTTCTTCATCCGGCTTCATGCCGGGTACTCTTCATCCTCCGGTTCCGTAACCGCAACCGGGCTTGCCGTCATTCATTTCCGGACATCCCATCCGGAGGGACCGAAATCCCAACACTAACAAGGCTCGTCATGCTCTTCACAGGATCAAAACAACATTCTTAACCCGATATTCTTCTTTCTTGATCTCTCTCTCCTTTTCTATGATGCGTACTTCTTGGTCGAATCAAATTTGTATTACATTTTATTTTCTTTCTTTCTACTTTCTACCATGCTACGATTTTAATTATTATTGTGCATCGGGCCACGCGTGTTTGCACTAATCACACACGCTCAACTCATGGCCCTTTTCAATATTGCGATGTATCTCCCACTCTCCCCTCTCTTGAGCCATCTCTTACAATAATAATTATTCTTGTGCATTGGGTCAAGCGTGCCTTTCGGGTCCGGATCGTTTGCGTGAGTCGGGTGGGAACCGCCGAGGTTTTGGACTAGGAGAAAGAAAAATACAAATAAGACTAGTAAAGAACAGGTATAAAGAGTTATAAGATAAGAATCTCGTGAATCCCACGAGTTTAGTATATTTAGTCAATATTTAGGTAGTAAGAGAGAATTATTTTTAGCAAATTCGTGAATCCCACGAATATTTTAGATTGATTGATCATTATAGAAAAATAATCAACAAAAACTACAATGTGCTCCCCATCCTTATATAGTGATGGGAGAGACTAAGTATAGCTACATGCTTTTTCTAATATGTTCATGCACACTAAATGTGCATGTGATGCTTTTCTAATCCTTGCTTTTATTTGCTAAATATAGTGCTCATGCACGCTAGATGTGCATGAGTCACTTTTTTAGTTGCTTGCGTTTTTTCTATAAAATATTCACGCACTCTAAAAATGCATGATTTACCTTTTAATAAAGGTAGGCGTAAATAAAGGACTTATAGTTATTAAATCTATTTGTAGAACACTAAAGATAAGGTAGCATAATGGTAAAGTTGAGATTTGGCTATGTGGAGGTACAAGGTTCGAATCTTGCCCTATGCACGTGATAAATATCTTGATATTCTTATTTTATTTATTTATATGTAATTAAATCGGTTATATTATTTTTACTTTTTCACGTAGTGTACGAAATACACTACGACAACGCTCACCTCATGGCCCTTTTGGATATGATGTTGCGTATGCCACTCTTCCCTTTATTGGGCCATCACTTGGCCGATTCTATGGGATGTTGTGGCCTTGACAAGGTGTATGTTGCCTACCTATGCCACTCTACTCTCTATTGAGCCATCACTTGACCGATTCTATGGGATGTGGTGGTCTTGAGGAGGTGCATGTCGACTACCCAAGGGTTTCTTACCTTATGGCCTGATTAATGTTCATACACCTAATTGATTATTATTCTACCTATTTTTTAAGTACACAATTTATCTTCTCCCTTTCTTAAGATTTTCTTATGATTTTCATCTACCCACCCACACTTAACTATTTTTTTAACCTTAATTTTTATGTTCATCTACACTATTTACGTGTGTTTCCCTATTGGGTAACGATTTTGTGTAGTCTATCTTTTTCGTATTAAGTGGGCATCATGCCGCTTTTTAAATATTTTTTCCAAAGTGTCCTCTAGGTTTAACTCATGTAATTGAGCCTTAGGACTCGATTAAAAACACATGAGTTCCCCTATTGATGTTTAAATACTCATAAATTTGAGTACTACATCTTTGTGCACAACACCACCACCATTTGTATCAACTTGTGGCTTATGTCACAATTGTGCACATTACAATCGCCATATTGGGATGGATATGTGCATACCTCGCACCATCCATTTATTGGTGGTATTTTTGTTTAGTAGACAACGCATGGGTTTTGAACCTTGCTTTCGTCACTTCTTGACTCTTACAGATAGTGACTTCTTTTTCTCTTTTTTTCATAACATTTGTTTGCTACTCGCAAGACTAGAATATTACTTGCGAGTGCACTTGTTCTTTCACGTAATACATGTTCTCGACCATATTAATACATGTTGGGTTGACATTCTAATATAAGGCTAACTAGGAAACTACATTGATGTTAGAACCATGGTTGAGCCTCGGGGAGCCACCATGATTATTCAAGATAGAGATCCGAGAAAGACATCTTAGTTATGTTTTCCCCCATCGTTTTTAAAACACCATAGTGTTACCATAGTTATCGGATCTCGAATCACACCTCATATGTCTAGAGGGGTAAAGACGTGAGATGCTTGCTTGGTAAAGTTCTTACAATCAAAATTTCAAGCATTCATTTTGCTTGTGTATTTTCTGAACCTCCTTATTTATATTGCATACCCACAACTTGCATCATGGAATAAGTTTTGAACGTTGTTGGAGCAATCTCTCCAACCGAGATGTCTCAACTCCAATCCGCATCTCGCACACAAACTGCGATCACTATTGAGCAATTGCTCACTACTACCTTGAATCAATTGGCCGAAATGAGGCAAGCCAATCTGGCATTGGAAAAGAAATTCCAAGAATTGACTATTGAGTCCAAGAAAGAAGGTGAACCTTCTTTCGTAGTAACGCCATTCAAGGGAGATAAGAAAGAAAGAATCGAGGAGGCCATTAACACTTGTCTTGGTCGTTGGGAGTCTCACTTTGAACTCCACCCCAAGCCTGATGCTGTAAAAATTGGTTATGTCGGTCGTGAGTTAGGTGGCCAAGCTGCTGCTTGGTGGCGTGGCCTAAGGACTGCAAGGAACTTACACACAACTTGGGAAAGTTTCGTTGATGTTTTTAAGAAACAGTTTTTGTAGCCACCTTCTCAAACTGAACAAGCACAACACTTGCTCACGTTGTCGAGTAAGCCATTTACCTCTCTCAAGGATTATGTGCATCATGCTCAGACCCAGATCCAAAAATCGGGACTTATAGGTGAGAAATGGTTTTTTGCTTGCTTTTTGAATGGTATTCCCAATGGGGATTACCATTGGATTGTCCATGACAAGGACCCCACAACTTTTGAGGAAGCCGTCAACATTGTACTTCGGTACCATAGGACTTCCAAGAAAGACCACAATAAACCTGAGTTCGTGAAAACTCTGAGTGTCAAGTTCATTGGGAAACAGTAAGCAATCCAGTGGCACTCTTGACCGCGACTCCAAGAAACCAAACCTCTTCTGTGCATATTGCAAGAAGCGGGGCCACACAAAGGATACCTATCGTCGTCTTGAGAGGAAGTCAATGAACACCCCTCCTGAAGACAAATCTACGAGTCACATAGGTGAGTCTTTTGATGTTGTTGAAGTTCATACCAACCACTTAAATTCATGTGAATCCACGCTGCCAATAGCTCCTCCCGGTTCATCTCGTCCTTCCAGTCCACCGCAGCCCAGGAAGAAATCGTCCGCTCCACTGGCATGATCAGCTTCTGCCCATACATAAGGTCCCCCGGCATGAACCCGATCACCGAACTGTGCGTAGTTCGATCCGCCCATAGTGCCTAAGGTAGGAGCCGCGGTCATTTCCCAACTTGACCTTCACACGCGCGTACTAATGCCTTCACAAACGGCTCGTGCTCGTGCTCTATCTTCCCGTTGGCCTCCGGATTATATGTCTTCGTCTTGTTCTGTAGGGCGCGACCCTCCACCTGATTCGTCAAGTCCTCCCGCGCAAGCACCAGGTACCGCATCTGCCCTACCCCCATCGACATTGTCACTAAGTCTACCATCCACTTGAAATGAACGGTCGGCAGGTAGGTTGGGTGCAACTCATCTCAATGTCGGATCGCGGAGTGCATCTGACAGTTTTCGCATGTTGTTACGAATCGGTGCACGTCCCGGTACAACCCCGACCACCAATACTTCTCCTTCAGCTTCTCGAACGTGCCCCATGTGCCGCGATGCCCGGCCTAGGGACTCTCGTGGTATGCCGCTAGCAACCCCTCTTGCTCTGCCTTTCCTGCCACTACGCAGAGTGGGACACCACCTTGCTTCTTCGGGTGCCTCCATAGGCTCCTGTCCCGAAGGAAGAAATGGTACGCTTTCTTCCGCATACGGCTAGCCTCTTCCCTTGTCCATGCCGCGTCCAACACCATTGTTTTCAGGAACCTGCCGATCTAGAGCCACTCCCCGTCGAACTCGTTAAGCACCGGAGTGCTCCCCGCCCTTGTCGTCATGTAAGCCGACTCGATGAAGTCTACGCTGTTGGGATTTTGGTCCCTCCGGATGGGATGTCCGGAGATGAATGACGGCAAGCCCGGTTGCGGTTACGGAACCGGATGATGAAGACCCCGGCTACGGAGCCGGATGATGAAGACCCCGGTTACGGAGCCGGATGACGAAGACCCGGCTACGGAGCCGGATGATGAAGACCCCGGCTACGGAGCCGGATGACGAAGACCCCGGTTACGGAGCCGGATGACGAAGACCCGGCTACGGAGCCGGATGACGAAGACCCGGCTACGGAGCCGGATGATGTATGTACCCGGAGAGAGATCCGGATGCGGGGACATATTTGTGAATATGTTTGCCAAGAGCCCTTGAGGCTATATTTGTAAATAGCCCGAAAGTCATATGTGTATAAATATGACTTAGGGCAAACTGTTTGTATGCTGCTGAAAAGTTGCTACTCAATTTTTGTTTTTCCACTTAGAGAGAGTGAAGAGAGCAGCCGAGAGAGAGAGAGACGAAGAGGTCGTTGCCTCTGTGTATTACCGCCGCCTGTGGCGAAGACAGTGAGCTCAAGGTTGTTGCCTTGAAGCTTCACCATTGTACATCTCTGTTCATAGTGATAGTTGGAGTTTGAGGACTCCCGTGGTTTTTCCCGTATAGGGTTTTCCACGTTAATCCCTGTGTCATCGTGTCTTTCTCTGTGTTTCCTATTTTCTGCTGCATTGATTCGCGATTACTCGGTTGTGGCCGAGTGGCGAAGCCGAATCGGAGCGTTGATTCGCAACAAAGTGGTATCAGAGCGACGGCAGTGCAGAAAATGGAAGGCGGCAGCATCGGGCAGCCGGGGATGATGGTGCTGAATGCACAGAACTACGCCGACTGGAAGATCAAGATGGAGGATCTTCTGATTGTTCGGGACCTGTACGAACCGATTGACAGGTCGGAAATACCGAAGGGGGTACTTGAGACGGAATGGAGGCTTCTGAACCGGAAAGCCGTAGCGACGATCCGGCAATATGTCGATGTAAGCGTCCTACAGCATGTGGCGAACGACACCAACGCATACGAGATGTGGAAGAAGCTGTCGGGCCTCTACGAGAGGAAGAATGCGTTGAACCGGACCTCCCTGATGAGGAAGATAGTGAACCTCAAGTACCGGGACGGCGAGAGTATGGTGGAACACGTAAGCACGTTCATGGGATTCGTGAACCAGCTTGCGGCGATCAAGTTCCCGTTGGAGGATGCAATGCAAGCCATCATCTTGATGTGTACATTGCCGGAAAGCTGGGAGAACTTGGTGGTGACTCTCAGCACCTCCTGCACGGAAGATAACTTGTCCCTACAAACGGTAAAGACAAGTATTTTGAACGAAGAAGCGCGTCGGAGAGATAAGGAACCGGCCTCCGACTCAAAGGCGCTGCTTACCGAATCGGAACGGGGAAGACAATGGAACCGGAGTCCACAAAGACGGGAGAAGTCGGGGACCCGGTCGCAGTCAAGAGGAAGACCCACATGCTTCCACTGTGGGAAGCCGGGGCACTTCCGGAAGAATTGTCGGCATTACCGAAAGGACAACGGAGCCGACGACCCCGATTCGAAGAAGTCACCGGAGAGAAACGGTGCATACCGGGGAGCCACGGACCGGAGAGGTTCGGATCGGCGAGGGCAGGACCGGAAAGGAACGACGGCACTCGCGGCAAGTGAAGAGGAGATCATGCTCATTACCGAAGAGAGGGAGCTGAACCTTGCCGGAGAAGAGATGACCTGGGTGGTCGATTCCGGAGCGTCGTTCCACCTGACCCCGGAGAAGAAATACTTCTCATCCTACACAGCCGGTGAGCATGGTTGTGTCCGGATGGGAAATGAAGATACATGCCGGATTGCCGGCATAGGAGACGTGTGGCTGATGACATCAACCGGATGCAAAATGCTGCTGAAGGATGTGCGACACGTTCCGGAGGTTCGATTGAACCTGATTTCGGCCGGGAGGCTAGATGATGAAGGCTACACGGGTAGCATCCGGAACGGTGTCATGAAGTTCAGCAAAGGGAGCCTGATAGTGGCTCGGGCCCGGAAAGTCAACACGTTGTACCTGATGAATGCCCGGTTATGTCCGGAAGAGCTGAACGTGGCAGCTGACACTGCCGGTGAGCTATGGCACAAGAGACTGTGCCACATGAGCGAGAAGGGGATGAAGAGGCTTGCCGAAGACAACCTGATACCGGTAAAGCATGTACACTTGGGGAAGTGTACCGACTGTTTGGCCGGTAAGCAAAACCGGACCTCCTTCCACTCAAGGCCACCGACGAGACGTAGTGCACCATTGGAGTTGGTGCACACTGATGTGTGTCAGGTAGAAACGAAGTCACATGGCGGAGCCCAGTACTTCGTAACATTCATTGATGACCACAGCCGGAAGCTGTGGACGGCACCGTTGAAGACAAAGGACCAAGTGTTGTGCGTCTTCAAAGAACTTCACGCGAGAGTGGAAAGGGAATCCGGCAAGAAGCTGAAAGCGATACGAACGGATAACGGAGGGGAATACCGGGGACAGTTCCAGGAGTACTGTCGCTCGAAGGGAATCCGGCTCGAGTTTACTGTGCCGAAGACGCCAGAACTGAACGGGCTGGCCGAGAGGATGAACCGGACCATAATGGAGAGGGTCCGGAGTATGCTGGCGCATGCGAAATTACCCAAGGGGTTTTGGGCTGAGGCAATGTCGACGGCGACATACGTGATAAACAGATCTCCCTCAATACCTTTGGACGGAGACACGCCGCAGAAAGTGTGGACCGGTAAGGAAGTGTCCTACCGGCATCTGAAGGTGTTCGGGTGTCTCGCTTACGTGCATGTGGCAAAGGACCGGAGAGGAAAGCTAGATCCAAAGACCCGGCCATGCATATTCCTCGGTTACGGCGACGATGAGTTCGGCTACCGAGTATGGGACCCGGTCGACAAGAAGATATTCAGGAGTCGAGACATCATCTTCATGGAGGACAAGACACTCGCCGACTGGGAGTCGGAGAAGAAGATGAAGAGCTCCAAGTCGACCGGTGAGGATAAACTCTACGAGGAGCAGTCCCGACCGGCAAGGGACCGGTTAACACTCGAGGATCCGGCCGAAGACGGTGAAGAAACAGAACCGGCCGAAGAAGATGAAAACGATACCGGAACCGGCCCCAATCCCGAAATGGATTCGGATGAAGAAGAATCGGAAGAACCGGTTACCGAAGCTCCGGAACGGAGATATCCTCTAAGAGAGAGAAGGGCCCCCCGGAGATTTCCGGAACCAGAGCACGTGCTGCTAACCGACGAGGGGGAGCCGGAGAGCTTTGAAGAAGCGAAGCATGACACCCATAGCCGCAGGTGGTTAAGTGCCATGCAGGAGGAGATGGATTCCCTGCATGAGAACCACACATATGAACTTGTGGAGCTGCCGAAAGGAAAACGGGCACTCCGTAACAAGTGGGTGTTCAAGCTGAAACCGGGAGATGCCGAAAACCCCCCGAGATACAAAGCCAGGATCGTGGTGAAGGGGTTTCAGCAGAAGAAGGGCGTCGACTTCGACGAGATATTTGCCCCGGTAGTGAAGATGACCTCCATCCGGACGGTGCTGAGCATAGCGGCAAGCATGGACCTCGAGGTAGAACAGATGGACGTGAAGACGGCATTCCTTCACGGTGACCTCGAAGAAGAGATATACATGCAGCAACCGGAAGGATTCGAGAAGAAAGAGAAGGAGCACTTGGTATGCCGGTTGAAGAAGAGCCTTTATGGTTTGAAGCAGGCTCCCCGGCAGTGGTACCGAAAGTTTGACTCCTTCATGACCGATGAAGGGTACCACAAAACGCAGTCCGACCACTGCGTGTTTGTGAAGAAGTTCGACGGAGGAGACTCTCTAATACTCCTCCTGTACGTGGACGACATGTTGATCGTCGGACGGGACCAGGCCAAGATACGGATGCTGAAGAAGGCTCTACACCGAACCTTCTCAATGAAGGACTTGGGTCCGGCGAGGCAAATACTAGGGATGCACATCATCCGGGACCGGAAGAAGAAGCAGTTGTGGCTGTCACAGGAGAAGTACGTGACGAAGGTGCTTCACCGGTTCAACATGTCGGAAGCAAGACCGGTCGGATCGACCCTCCCGGCAAACTGCAAGCTGTCCAACAAGCAAAGTCCCAAGACAAAGGCTGAAAAGGAGAATATGATGAAAGTGCCATATGCCTCAGCCGTCGGAAGCTTGATGTACGCAATGGTGTGTACAAGACCAGACATAGGATATGCAGTCGGAGTGGTGAGCCGAAACATGAGCAATCCCGGCAAGGAGCACTGGAACGCGGTCAAGTGGATACTCCGATACCTGAAGGGCACGGCAAGCGTGTGCCTCCGATTCGGCTCCGGTAAGCCCGAACTCGACGGCTTCACCGATTCGGACATGTCGGCTGATGCAGATACCAGCCGGTCCACATCAGGGTATGTGATGACGTATGCAGGGGGAGCCGTTTCGTGGCAGTCGAGGCTGCAGAAGACGGTTGCGTTGTCAACCACGGAGGCGGAGTACATGGCGGCTGTTGAAGCCGGCAAGGAAATAATATGGATGAAGGACTTCATTAGAGAGCTCGGTATCCGGCAGGAGGAGTACCGACTCTACTGCGACAGTCAGAGTGCCATCCACCTTGCGAAGAATGCGGCCTATCACTCCCGGACGAAGCACATCCAGCGTAGATACCACTGGATCCGGGAAAGGATAGAAGACAAGGAGTTCGTGGTGACGAAGATCCACACGGACGAGAACGGGTCGGATATGCTGACTAAGGTACTTACACCCGACAAGCTGGAAGCATGCCGGAAGAGGATCGGATTGGAGAGACATCCCATGCCGAAGTGAAGGGGGAGTTTGTTGGGATTTCGGTCCCTCCGGATGGGATGTCCGGAGATGAATGACGGCAAGCCCGGTTGCGGTTACGGAACCGGATGATGAAGACCCCGGCTACGGAGCCGGATGACGAAGACCCCGGTTACGGAGCCGGATGACGAAGACCCGGCTACGGAGCCGAATGACGAAGACCCCGGTTACGGAGCCGGATGACGAAGACCCGGTTACGGAGCCGGATGACGAAGACCCGGCTACGGAGCCGGATGACGAAGACCCGGCTACGGAGCCGGATGATGTATGTACCCGGAGAGAGATCCGGATGCGGGGACATATTTGTGAATATGTTTGCCAAGAGCCCTTGAGGCTATATTTGTAAATAGCCCGAAAGTCATATGTGTATAAATATGACTTAGGGCAAACTGTTTGTATGCTGCTGAAAAGTTGCTACTCAATTTTTGTTTTTCCACTTAGAGAGAGTGAAGAGAGCAGCCGAGAGAGAGAGAGACGAAGAGGTCGTTGCCTCTGTGTATTACCGCCGCCTGTGGCGAAGACAGTGAGCTCAAGGTTGTTGCCTTGAAGCTTCACCATTGTACATCTCTGTTCATAGTGATAGTTGGAGTTTGAGGACTCCCGTGGTTTTTCCCGTATAGGGTTTTCCACGTTAATCCCTGTGTCATCGTGTCTTTCTCTGTGTTTCCTATTTTCTGCTGCATTGATTCGCGATTACTCGGTTGTGGCCGAGTGGCGAAGCCGAATCGGAGCGTTGATTCGCAACATACGCCAACTTCTTCGCCCTCCAAAACCATGCCGTCCTCGTCGTCCAACCGTGCTCTAGAAAGCATGTCGGCCATGGCGTTGTCTTTACCAGAGATGTGCCATATCTCCGGGTTCAGATACTTAATGTGCGCGATCCGCTTGAGCATTGCCAGGTCTGGCGTCACGCATCCGAAAACCATACCAAGGATTGGTAGGCAGTTTGTCTTGATTATCACCTCCGTCCCGATCAAGTAGTCTTTATCAGCCTTGACTGCCGAAACGATACCCTAGAGTTTGTGTTTAACTTGGGCGTATCCTTGTTGTCGCTCACTCAACACCTTCGCTCCGAACCAGATGGGGAACCTCGTGCCGGTTTCGTCCTCCTGATTGACCACCCATCCTATCTCGGTCGGGCTCGTGTCTACCGTAATGTAAATTGGGACGTCTTTGCTGTAAACCGCTTTCCGGAGTGCCGATGCCGCGGTTAGCGCCTCCTTCAGTCTACGAACCGACTTTGCATGCTCCTCGCCCCACTCAAATTTATGCCCCTTCTTCGGCAACCCGTAGAGTGGCTCCGCGACATGCGCATAATGCGGAATCCAGATATGGTAGAACACGTACGCCCCCAGGAACCTCCACACCGCCGTAACCGGCCTGTTGGGAGACAGGTCCCTCTGGATGGGAAGAGAAAAGAATAGTGCTGATGAACAAACTCGGCCGAGGCCGAAACTGGATGAGGAGTACCCGGCTATGGAGAGCCGGATGATGCAGACCCGGTGAAGACCGGATGAGGAGTACCCGGCTACAGAGAGCCGGATGATGCAGACCCGGTGAGGACCGGATGAGGAGTACCCGGCTACGGAGAGCTGGATGGCGCAGACCCGGTGAGGAATGCTCTCCGGATGAAGAGACATATTCGTAAATATGTTTCTGAAGAGCCCACCGTGGCTATATTTGTAAATAGCCGAAAAGTCATATTAGTATAAATATGACTTAGGGCAAACTTTTAGTTGTTGTTGTCATTTTGTTGGTGCAAGAAGAAGAGAGAGCACGTAACAGTGTACAGAGAGAGAGAGAGAAAGAGGTCGTTGCCTCTGTTGTAACCGCCGCCTGTGGCGAAGATCTGTGAGCACGAGGTCGGTGACTCAGTGAACTCATTGTTGTATATTCTTACATAGTGACAGTTTGCAGCCTGTGGGCTGCCGTGGTTTTTCCCCTAGTTTGGGGTTTTCCACGTAAACCTCCTGTGTATCTTCCTCTTCTTCTTCTCGTGTTTTACTTCCCGTTTTTCTTTTTTTTTGTGTATCATTCTAAGCTCGGTTGTGGCCGAGTGTCGCGCATAAGGAATGACCAGTTCCCATCAAGTGGTATCAGAGCGAAACGACACAGAAAATGGACGAATCGTTTGGCGGCATGTTCAAGCTCACCGGCTCCAATTATTCAGTGTGGAAGTCGAAGATGAGGGACATGCTCGTGGTTAAAGACCCCTGGCTGCCGGTTCAGTTCGGGGACAAGAGACAGGACAAAATCGACGCCGCGATATGGGAGGTGATGCACATGAAGACAACGGCGTACATACGGTGCTTCATCGACATGAGCCTGTACAACAACTTCAATGAAGAGAGCAAGGCTCATGAGCTCTGGGAGTAGATCGGCATTATGTTTCAAAACAAAAATGTTGTCCATCAGGTTTCGGTATTCCGGAAGCTAGTAAGACTCCGGTACCAAGATGGCTTCAGCATGGCGGAGCACATGAATGCCTTCCAGGGGATGATACACCAGGCAACTTCATTGGAAGTACCTCTCGCCGATGAGGTACTAGCGCTACTCTTGCTCGGTTCCCTCCCGGATAGCTGGGAGACGTTGGTTGTCACTTTGGGCAACGCCGGGCCGGAAGGAAAAAGGTTATCCCTAGCAAGAGTGAAGTCGAGCCTGCTAAATGAGGAGGCGCGCCGGAAAGATAAGGACACGAGCTCCGACTCCAAAGCACTCCTTATCGAATCGGAACGCGGAAGACAAAGAAACCGTAGTCCCCAGAACCGGGAGAAGTCGGGGACACGGTCAAAGTCAAGGGGGAGGCCTACTTGCTTCTATTGCGGCAAGCCGGGACACTTCCAAAAGAACTGTCGGCATTTCCCAAAAGATAAGGAGACCGACGGTACCGATTCGAAGCGGACCCCGGACCGGAACGGTAAAGACCGGAGGGGGTCGGACCAAAAGGGGACGACGGCAATCGCAGCAAGTGAAGAAGAGTTGATGCTCATCACCGAGGAGAGTGAGATAAACTTTGCCGGCGACGAGATGGCCTGGGTGGTAGACTCCGGAGCGTCGTTCCACCTTACCCCGGACCGGAAATGCTTCTCATCCTACTCAGTCGGTGATCACGGCTGTGTCCGGATGGGGAATGAAGGTACATGCCGAATTGTCGGCATAGGAGACGTGTGGCTGTCGACACCAACTGGATGCAAGTTGCTGCTGAGAGATGTCTGACACGTTCCGGAGGTTCGACTGAACCTGATATTAGCCGGTCGGCTAGATGATGAGGGCTACACGGGTAGCATCCAGAACGGTGTCATGAAGTTCAGCAAAGGGAGCCTGATTGTGGCTCGGGCCCGGAAGGTAAACACGCTATACCTGATGAATGCCCGGTTATGCCCGAAAGAAGTGAACGTGGCATCCAACACTGCCGGTGAGTTGTGGCACAAGAGGCTGTGTCATATGAGCAAGAAGGGGATGAAGAGGCTTGCAGACGACAACCTCATTCCAGTGAAGAACGTGCACTTAGAGAAGTGCACTGATTGTCTGGCCGGTAAGCAGAACCGGACCTCCTTCCGACCAAGGCCACCGATGAGACGTAATGCACCACTGGAGTTGGTGCATACGGATGTGTGTCAAGTAGACACGAAGTCACATGCCGGAGTGCAGTACTTCGTGACGTTCATAGATGACCACAGCTGGAAGCTGTGGGCCACAACGTTGAAGACGAAGGATCAGGTGTTATTCGTCTTCAAAGAGCTCCACACGAGAGTGGAAAGAGAAACCGGCTGGAAGCTGAAGGCGGTTCGAGCAGATAATGGAGGAGAGTACCAGGGGCAGTTCGAGGAGTACTGCCGCTCGAAGGGAATCCGGCTCCAATTTACTGTGCCGAAGACGCCGGAACTCAACGGACTGTCCGAGAGGATGAACTGGACCATAATGGAGAGGGTCCGGAGTATGCTAGCGCATGCAAAACTACCCAAGAAGTTTTGGGCTGAGGCACTGTCGACGGCGACATATGTGATAAATAGATCACCCTCTGTACCCTTGGACGGAGACACGCCACAGAGAGTGTGGACCGGTAAGGAAGTATCCTATCGGCATCTGAAGGTGTTCGGGTGTCTCGCGTACGTGCATGTAGCTAAGGACCGGAGAGGAAAGTTAGATCCAAAGACCCGGCTATGCATATTCCTCGGTTACGGTGATGATGAGTTCGGCTACCGAGTGTGGGACCCGGTCGATAAGAAGGTATTCCGGAGTCGAGACATTATCTTCATGGAGAACAAGACGCTCGCCGACTGGGAGTCGGAGAAGAAGATAATGAACTCCGAGTCGACCGGTAAGGATCGACTCTACGATGAGCAGACCCAACCGGCAAGAGACTGGTTAGCACTTGAGGGACCAGCCGGTTACGGTGAGGATACCGAACAGGCTGAAGAAGAAGTAGAGGAAGCTGAAACCGGAACCAGCCAAGACCCTGAATCGGATTCGGATGAAGAGCAGATGGATGCGCCGGTCACCGAAGCCTAGAGAAGGAGATATCCTCTCAGAGAGAGAAGGGCCCCCCGGAGATTTCCGGATGCAGAGCATGTTCTGCTGACAGATGAGGGGGAGCCGGAAAGCTTCGAAGAAGCGAAGGAAGACACCCATAGCTGAAAATAGTTAAGTGCCATGCAGGATGAGATGGATTCCCTGCATGAGAACTATACGTACGAATTGGTGGAGTTGCCGAAAGGAAAGCGGGCATTCCGAAACAAGTGGGTGTACAAGTTGAAACCGGGTGATGCCGGCAACCCCCCGAGATACAAAGCCAAGATCGTGGTGAAGGGGTTCCAGTAGAAGAAGGGCGTGGACTTCGACGAGATATTTGCCCCGGTAGTAAAGACGACCTCCATCCGGACGGTGCTGAGTATAGCAGCAAGCATGGACCTCGAGGTAGAGCAATTGGACATGAAGACGACATTCCTTCACGGAGACCTCGAAGAGGAGATCTACATGCAACAACCGGAAGGATTCGTGGAGAAAGGGAAGGAGCACCTGGTATGCCGGTTGAAGAAGAGCCTATACAGACTGAAGCAGGCTCCCCGACAATGGTACCGGAAGTTCGACTCCTTCATGACCGATCATGGGTACCACAAGATGCAGGCCGATCACTGTGTGTTTGTGAAGAAGTTCGAAGGAGGCAACTTCCTGATACTCCTTCTGTACGTGGATGACATGTTGATCATCGGACGTGACCAAGTCAAAATACGGATGCTAAAGAAGGCTCTCAACCAGACCTTCTCAATGAAAGACTTGGGTCCAGCAAGACAGATGTTGGGGATGCGAAGTAATTATGGCTGTCACAGGAGAAGTATGTGACAAAGGTGCTTCACCGGTTCAACATGTCAGAAGCGAAACCGGTCGGATCGACACTTCCGGCAAACTGCAGGCTATCCAGCAAGCAAAGCCTGAAGACGAAAGCAGAGAAGGCAGATATGATGAAGATTCCATATGCCTCTGCCGTCAGGAGCTTGATGTATGCAATGGTTTGTACTCGACCGGATATAGTATACGCAGTCGGAGTGGTGAGCCGGTTCATGAGTAATCCCGGCAAGGAGCACTGGAACGCGGTCAAATGGATACTCCGGTATTTGAAGGGCACTTCAAATATGTGTTTCTAATTCGGTTCCGGAAAACCTCAACTGGACGGTTTCACCGATTTGGACATGTCCGCTGATGTGGATACCAGTCGGTCTACATCCGAGTATGTAATGACATATGCAGGGGGAGCTGTTTCGTGGCAGTCGAGGTTGCAGAAGACAGTTGCATTGTCAACCACGAGGCGGAGTACATGGCAGTTGTGGAAGCCGGCAAGGAAATCCTATGGATGAAGGACTTCATCGGAGAGCTCGGTATCCGGCAAGATGAATACTGGCTCTATTGCGACAGTCAAAGCGCCATCCATCTTGCTAAGAATGCGGCCTACCATTCCCGGACGAAGCATATCCAGCGTAGATATCACTGGATCCGGGAAAGAGTAGATGACCAGGAGTTCGCACTGACGAAGATCCACATGACCGAGAATGGGTTAGACATGCTGACTAAAGTTCTGATACCCAACAAGCTGGATGCATGCCGGAAGCGGATCGGACTGGTAAGACACCCCATGCCAGAGTGAAGGGGGAGTTTGTTGGGAGACAGGTCCCTCCAGATGGGAAGAGAAAAGAACAGTGCTGATGAACAAACTCGGCCGAGGCCGAAATTGGATGAGGAGTACCCGGCTACGGAGAGCCGGATGATGCAGACCCGGTGAAGACCGGATGACGAGTACCCGGCTACGGAGAGCCGGATGATGCAGACCCGGTGAAGACCGGATGAGGAGTACCCGGCTACGGAGAGCCGGATGATGCAGACCCGGTGAGGACCGGATGAGGAGTACCCGGCTACGGAGAGCCGGATGGCGCAGACCCGGTGAGGAATGCTCTCCGGATGAAGAGACATATTCGTAAATATGTTTCTGAAGAGCCCACCGTGGCTATATTTGTAAATAGCCGAAAAGTCATATTAGTATAAATATGACTTAGGGCAAACTTTTAGTTGTTGTTGTCATTTTGTTGGTGCAAGAAGAAGAGAGAGCACGTAACAGTGTACAGAGAGAGAGAGAGAGAAAGAGGTCGTTGCCTCTGTTGTAACCGCCGCCTGTGGCGAAGATCTGTGAGCACGAGGTCAGTGCCTCAGTGAACTCATTGTTGTATATTCTTACATAGTGACAGTTTGCAGCCTGTGGGCTGCCGTGGTTTTTCCCCTAGTTTGGGGTTTTCCACGTAAACCTCCTGTGTATCTTCCTCTTCTTCTTGTCGTGTTTTACTTCCCGTAGAACGCCCCCCCCACCAACCTTGAGCTTCCGTAGTGTTATGTCAGTGAACCGGTGTCCTATGCCGGCCGAGTTCCGTAAACTTGGTTCCGACGTGACCCCTTTTTTCCGCTCCCCGTTGCCCTCCAGCAAGGGAGCCACAACTGGCATTGTCATGAACAATACTGAGACAGAGAAGGAATTAGTACTAAACGAAGGATTAGTACTATGAGAGGTGTGGAACTTCTTCGAGAGAAGGAAGAAGTGAGCGAGATAGAGAGATTGAGAGAGATTGAGAGAGAGAGAGAGAGTGATGATAAGAAAGATATGTATTATATGAAGAGAATATACAATGGTGGCTAAAAGGCTTAAGACTGGCGTTGAACCAATTTGGTTCAACATAATGCCTAGTGCCCTCTTTTATAGTGTTTTCAGGAGTAATCCTAAAGCTTCTAGAATGTTCCAGAGAAATCTGGAATATACACTAATTTCCTATAATAAAATGTAAATGAAAATAATATCCTACGTATTACAATAGATGATCTAATGGTCAAGAGCTCGACCCATATAACCTAAGGTCATGGGTTCGAGTTTTGCCATATCATGACACTATCCCCCCTTTAAAACGACGAGTGTCACGAGTCGTCTTGGATTGAGGACTTGGTTTGTGTGGATATTGACGATGGAAGTCTTCAAGAAGAGCACCAGCATTGGTCACATTCTCGATCGGTTCCCAAGTACGTTCACTGGGGCTATAGCTTAGCGAATCGACTAGATAGTAGAGCTTGCTGCGAACAATCTTGGAATCAAGGATGGTGGCAACCTCGTACTCCGGCCCATCTTCAAGCTCGATTGGGGGTGGAGGTTGGATAAGACGTCTTGGGATGGTGCTCTCATGGTAGGGTTCGAGGAGAGAACTATGAAACACCGGATGTATCCGAAGTTGAGGAGGTAGATCGAGACGAAAAGTGACATCATTAATCTGTCCAATAATACAGAAAGGACCTAATCGCCGATAATCTAATTTCTCACATGGATGAGTAGTCTTGATGTGTCGTCGTAGCAGCCACACCCGATCTCCAATATTAAAACTGGATGGAAGTCGATGACGATCCGCGTAGACCTTGTGTGTTTGTTGAGCTTGCTGGAGATGAGTAGATAAATCCACTTGTATCTTGCGTAACTGCTCCAAATGATCCTCTGCACACGGATTTGTGGACACCTCTGGGGTTTCAAGTACACCCCATTGGGGGTGACATCCCGTATAAGCATAAAATGGCGTAACTTTAGTGGATGCGTGGATAGAGTTGTTATAGGCAAATTCGGCGAAGTGGAGAATATCTGCCTAGTCATCTTGATGATAGCTGAGAAAGCACCGCAGATACTGCTCCAACGTTTGATTTGTTCGTTCAACTTGGCCGTCAGTTTGTGGGTGGTAGCCGGAGGAGAGGTTACAAGTGACCTTGAGCATGTTAAAAAGGTGCTTCCAGAATTTTGACACGAACTGGGGTCCACGGTCGCTGATGATACTATCGGGAAGTCCATGATGCCGACATACTTCACGCATGACAATTTCGGCAGTGTCTTCACTGGAGATCTCCTTAGTACATGGCAAGAAATGACCCATCTTCGTATATCAATCGACCACCGTTAGAATCGCATTGAACCCCTTAGAGACTGGAAGATCTGTGATGAAGTCTAGAGCAATGGATTACCACGGCTTGCTTGGAATTGGTAATGGTTCTAATAAACCATATGGATGATGCCTTGGCATTTTCGATCTGCAACATGTATCACAAGTCCGAACAAAATCCTCGACAAATTGTCGCATACAGGGCCACCAGAATGTTCGTTGTACTAAATGTAATGTTTTAGTACTACCAAAATGCCCAACTGTATATGTGTCATGACAGTTTTGTACTACTCGAAGGCGGCAAGAACCATTAGGAACATACAAAAGTTCTTTAAAGAAGAGTAATCCATCATGGTATTTGAATTGCCGATAGTCCGTACCTGGTGGTTGCGATTGTGAACACGACGCTCGAGAGAGATCAATTTGTGCTAGTATAGCTTGGGCAAACGCATCTGTCTTCAAGTCTTCACGTATGGTATTGATAACGCGGGAATCCATACGCATGTCAAAGATCTGTGTTGCTTGTAGTCGTGCCGGTCCCAAGATGACTTGTTTCTGGTTATTGAAAGCTGGCTCGCCGGGACGGGGTGCTAGATACGAACGTCGTGATAATGCATCTCCCTTCCCTTGGTGCCTCCCCGGATGATATGTAATTTTGAAGTCGAAACGCGTGAGGAAGTGGGCCCACCGAGCTTGACGTTGATTCAACACACGAGCATCCTGAAAGTAGGCAAGATTCTTGTGGTCACTAAATACGGTGACTGGATGAGAGGATCCCTCCAAAAAATGCCTCCATTGCATAAAAGATTCCACTATTGCCAATAGCTCCTTATCATGAATTTCGTAGTTGATTTCGGCGGCGTCAAACTTGCGTGAGTGAAAAGCCACAGGATGTAGCTTCTCATCATTCCCCTGTTGTGACAGAATGATCCCCAATGCAAAATCCGATGCATCAGCTTCGATAATGAATGGTTTTTCCGGATCGACATGAGCTAGAATTGGAGCCGATGTAAATGCCTTTTTAAGACTCTCGAAAGCCATGTCCGTTTCTTCAGACCAGATGAACGGTTGTCCCTTCCTGGTAAGTTGTGTGAGAGGTAGAACGATCTTTGAGTAATCTTGTATGAACTTCCGGTAAAAATTGGCAAAGCCTAAGAAGCATTGCACATCCCGCACCGAACGCGGAGCCTGCCATTCTACCACCGTTTTGACCTTAGCTGGGTCCATGGAGATGCCTTCTGACGAAATGATGTAGCCGAGAAATTCCACTTGGTTGCACCCGAAACTACATTTTTCCAGCTTTGCATACAGACCATGTTCTCGAAATCGTTTTAGTACTAATAGTACATGAGAATCATGTTCTTCTTAGGTCTTTGAATAAACCAGTAGATCATCCAAATAGATGATCAAACAATCATCCAATAGATCTCCGAATATATCATTAGCCATGTGCTGGAAGACTGCCGACGCATTAGTGAGGCCGAACGGCATGACCTTATACCCGAAGTGCCCATATCTGGTGCGAAACGCAGTCTTCCATTCGTCTCCTGGTCGGATCCGTACGAGGTTAAATGCTCCCCGTCAGTCGATCTTCGTCAAGAACCTGGCACTATTGATCCGTTCTAAAAGACTTGAGATAAGGGGAAGAGCATACGTATTCCTGATTGTAACCTTATTCAAGCCACGGTAATCTACAACGAGACGAAGCGATCCATCTTTTTTTTTGACAAAGAAAATGGGCGCGCCGGCTGGAGATTTCGAATGCCGAATGAAACCATTTTCCAAATTCTCCTCTATATAGGCCCGAAGGACTTCCAACTCGGTTGGTGACAAATTGTAGATTGGTCCCCATGGCGACTCTTTTCCCGGTTGTAAATCGATGGGGCAATCGTACGGTCGATGATGAGGAAGTGTGTTGGCTTGTGCTTTATCGAACACATCGGCGTAATGACGATACTTCTCGGGAAGTTGAACGGTGGATTCTTCTTTAGTGGTGCTGGAGGGGTTTATTGATATTGCAAAGAGGAACATTTCCTCCTTGCGCCCTTCTTTACGCAACTGACATAGCGAAATGGTTGCCATCTTCTGAGTTGACCCTTGGGTTTGTCGACACCGGATTTCTCTTGTTCTCCAATCTATGTCTGGGTTATGTAACTCGAACCACGGTAATCCTAAAACTATAGGATGTTCTGGGATACTAATAATATTAAATGATATTACACATGCTAAGTTATCTAGGACAATATTAATGGGCTCTAACTCTTCTATGATATTTCCGGAAGCAATGGGACGTCCATCAATGACTACTACAGAGGTTGGACACTGGAGTTTTCTTAGGGATATCTTATGAGCTTGAGCAAATTTCTTATCCATAAAGCAAGAGTTAGCTCCGGAATCTAGGAGTGCTAGGACATGTACTGGAGGGGTACTTTTAGTACTAACTATTACTTGGGCTACGAACACATCACTAACTTTCTTAGAGGGAATGGAACCACTAATGGGCTGCACAGATCTAGGGCTGTCCAACCAAACGGCTCCTATTTTGGCTGGACTTAGTCGTTTAACTCTTCTTCTAACGGACTAAGGACATCAAATTTGTTTGCTAGATCTAGGATATTAGTACTATTAGTACTATTAGGACTATCAGATATCCCTACTGAAATAGGCTCGGATTTAGTACAATTAGAACTAGCGACTATTTGGTTTACCTGTCTTCTTGGCCTATGGGGGCAATTTATTGCGATATGTCCTGGTCCACCGCAGTAAAGACATAGTCGATTTGTACGACGTCGCTGTTTTTCTTCTTCAGATAATGGCCCTCGACGACGTGTAGTTTATATCTCCATCGGAGTCGGAGTATTCGCTGGAAGCGCATTATATGACTCCCTCGGAAAAGGTCTTGCTACCACTGAGGCGTAGGTGGGCTCTAATCTTGCCCTCGACATCTATAGCTGTCGTTTCGAACGTCGCTCAAAGAGGTGGTTGTCACATCTCACCGCACGACTGATTGCTTCTGTTAAGGACTTTGGCTCTTCGGGGAAGGTCAATAGTAAATCCTTGACGTCGTTGCGTAAACCATAACGGAATTGCTCCATCAACGCTTGATCATCCCAAGGGATATCAGTGGCAAGTAGGTGAAAATCTGCAGCGTATGCGGAGGCTGGACGGTCACCTTGGCGTAATCGCCGGATTTTGTTGATTGCGGTCTTGATGCTGTCAGTATCTCCGAAACATGCTTTAAACTCTCCTAGAAACTCTTCAAAATTGTTGAGTAACTGAGATTCCTTTTCTAATAGTGGAGTGAACCATGACAACGCTGAGCCACTTAACAAAGTGCCTACTAAACCCACTCGTGATGCATCGGTGGGATATCGGGAAGGATGCATTTGAATAACTAATCGTACTTGTTTAAGGAACCCTCTAAACTACGATCACGTTCCATCGAACTTCGTGGGAAGGCCAATCTTGGGTTCTTTATGAATCCCTTGTGTTCCGGGCCCTTGTTGTTGCATCGCTATGATGGTTGCTTCGAGTTGTTGCACGCGTAACGCAAGTTCCCCATGTTGTTGTTGCGTTTGCTGCTTTTCTAAGGAGATTTGTTGAAGATCCCCCAGCAACCGTTGGTTTTCTTGTTCCAAAGCATGGAACTTCTCCTTCAAGCATTGAAATTCTGAGAAAACAGATTGATATTCTTCAGCGCTAACAGTGGCCATGGGATGAAAGAAAAGAGGAATAAAAGATTAATAGGAAATGAGAGAGACAGAAGGTAGGGAAAATTGGTTCAAACTGTCATGAACAGTACTGAGACAGAGAAGGAATTAGTACTAAACGAAGAATTACTACTATGAGAGGTGTGGAACTTCTTCGAGAGAAGGAAGAAGTGAGCGAGACAGAGAGAAAGAGAGAGATTGAGAGAGAGAGAGAGAGAGTGATGATAAGAAAGATATGTATTATATGAAGAGAATATACAATGGTGGCTAAAAAGCTTAAGACTGGCGTTGAACCAATTTGGTTCAACATAATGCCTAGTGCCCTCTTTTATAGTGTTTTCAGGAGTAATCCTGAAGCTTCTTGAATGTTCCAGAGAAATCTGGAATATACACTAATTTCCTATAATAAAATGTAAATGAAAATAATATCCTACGTATTACAATAGATGATCTAATGGTCAAGAACTCGACCCATATAACCTAAGGTCATGGGTTCGAGTCTTGCCATATCATGATAGGCATCGCCTTCCAGTCCACAGTCTTGTATTTTGTATCTATGCATGCCGTCCGATCTGTCCTGACCCTTTCCCCGAAGTCGGCATTGACTTCGTACATCCCACCGAGTTGACCGGAATCACTCGGTCTTCATTGAGGCCTTCGTCGCTCACCTTTCCCATTTCCCCCAAGGTGTCGTCGAAATAGACCACCTCCACGGCGTTGCTAATTTCTTCGTCGGGGCGGAGGACTCCGCACTCTCTGAAACGTTCCTCAGCCCTCTTCTTCTCCTAGCCACCGACGCCGGCTATCGTACAACCTCCGTTGTCGAAGACCCAAAACTTCCTACCTATAGCACACTTGTGGGGTTCTGCCAGAGTGTACGGACTATCACGGCCCCATGCCTTGATAGTACTCTCTAAAAATCCCCTCAGCTGTCAACGCCGAGGGTCTCGCGGTTACGCTCATGGTTCGGTTGCACTGTCAGAAATTGGACGAAGTGTCGCCCATCTTGGCTTTTCATGCGTGCGTACACCGAACCATTATCCAAAACCTTTGTCTCCATGCGTGCCGCCGTTGTCGTAGTGTATTCCACACACAACGTGAAAACCATAAAATAATATATCCGATTTTAGATACATATAAATAAATAAATAATATATCAAAATATTTATTACATGCATAGGGCAGGATTCAAACCCTGCACTTCCACGTAGATAAACCTCAACTTTACCATTGTAACAACTTATCTTTAGTGTTATACGTATAGATTTAATACGTATAAGACCTTTATTTACACATACCTTTATAAAAAGGTAAAAATCATGTATTCTTTAGGGTGTGAATATTTTATTTACACGTGACATTAAAAGTGACTCATGCACATCTAGAGTGCATGAGCCCTATACTTAGGAAATGACAAAGCATCACATGCACATTTAGTGTGCATGGACACTTTTGGTGAAAAAGCATGAAGCCATGCTTAGCCTCTTCCATCTTTATATAAGGAGGAGAGAAATACGTATAAGGTTGTTGATTAATATACAAGGATTGATCAATCTAATATATTCGTGGGATTCATGAATTTTGCCATCTAAATTACTCTTATAATCTAAATATTGTTTTAAAGACACTAAACTCGTGGGATTCACGAGATTGCTATCTTACTTCTATTTCTACTATTCATAACTAGCCTTAAGTTGTATTCCTTTTCCTCCTAGTCCAAAACCTCGGCGGTTCCCACCCGACTCACGCAACGATCCGGAGCCGAAAGACACGACATAGTTGGTGAACCCGACGTGAAAACCGGGTGGCAAGGAGATGGAAAATCAACCGGAGGCTAGCAACATGATGATGATGTTCGAGCGCATGCTACAAGAACAACGTGCGATGTCGGAGATAGCGGCATCAGTGGAGCGGCTCGTGCAACGAAACGGGCAATTCAACGGGAAAGACGTGTCGCGGTATCTTCGGGACTACAAGGCGGAGATGCTACGGTGCGGAATATCGGAAGGACTGCAAGTGACGTCCTTCAACCGGGAGGCGTTTGAAGAAGAGCTAAAGAGGACGTTCCCCATCGAGGATTCCTCCAAGGCGACGCGAAGGGGATTTGAAGATTGGGTGGAGACGCTGAACAAGGGATTGAAGGTCGTTGATGTGTTTTCGGCATTCGAAAGCCGGTTCGGGAGGTTGTCCGCGAGTGATCAAGCTATCCTCGTACCGGACAAGGTGATCATGTTCTTGCGAGCCATGGACGTCCGGGACCGGAAAGATCTCGAAGTGCTCTTGGAGGACACGACCACAGAGAGTGGCCTCACCAAAACATGGGAAAGTGTGCGGGATATCGTCACGCGATACATGAAGAGGGGGCAATGGCTTGCCAACGAGGAAAAGAGGGTTTCGGAACCGATTCCAAAACCGAGAACCGGATTGGAAGACCATCAACCGAGGGCTCGGGAGACTACAACCGAGAAGGGGATTGATGCATCTACGATGGAGCAACTATTGAAGGAGATGGAGAATCTGAAGATCGCGATGGTGAAGAAGTCGGATGATCGCCCCACAAGCTCCGAGTATACGGACCGACGGTGCATATTGTCCGATAGCGCCGAACACGATCGGAGGGATTGCGACGAGCATAAGGAGGCACTATGGCGGGATCTCATCTACTACGAGGGAAACCGGATTCATTCGATGGACTCTTGGAAGCCACTCCGACCGAACTTCTGGAAAGGCGGCATAAAGAAGGTGCTCGAGGAGGAATTGGCGGCAAGAAGCAACTATGCGACAACCGTGGGAATATGTGTCGGGGAGTCATCGAGAGCAAAGATGTCTTTTTGGCCGGAAGTTCTAGAAAGCACCGAGAAAACCGACTCCAACGAGATCCGAAGCACCGCGGAAGGCGTCCGGGAAGCTACGGGATGGGAGTGCCCTGTCGACAAGAATAGCGTATATGCCATGTGTCAATTGCATAAGGTGTATGTGGACGAGAAATGACGATGCACGGAGGATGCGGGCGGGCCATCGAAGATACCGGAAAGCTGGAACTCCGGAGGTAAGGGAAAGAGTGGATAAACCGACTTGAAAAGAGTGTTCGAGGAAAGAATCTTGGATAGCCGGGTAGATTTCTCGCTTCGGGAGCTACTCGGAATAGCAAAGAAGGAGTTCCACGATCTTCTCGTGGATCTCGTGAAGCGAAAAAGACAAAGTACGAAGGAAAATGCTCCAAGGGTGAATGCGAACACTGTTTTAATGAACGACACCGAAGTGGAGGACGAAATTCCGAACTCCCACTATACAAGGCCACATTGGGCACGCGCGACTACGGAGACTCCGGTCCGAATCGGCAACATCAAAGAACCCGTGCTAGCATTGATTGATCACGGATTGGAGATCAACTTGATGTCCAAGGAGTTCTACCGGAAGGGGAAGTGGCCTATTAACACCAACCATGGATGGAAGATTCGGGCGGCCACCAAAGCAACGGAAGATCTATTTGCGGCTTGTCCGGATGTGACGGTGAAGATCGGGGATGTCGAGATCGACCAAAATTACTTCGTGCAAGATGAGGTTTCACATTCCGTCATCCTCGGCCAACCCTTTATCACGGCATCACGGATGGAGACGAAGGTGCTCGATAGCGGTGCGGCTTTTGCGCGAGTTCGGAGCCAAAACGGTGGGAAATCCGTCCAATTCCTAACGGTGCCGGTAAATCACGAAAGGAACAAGAGGGAACTCTTGTCCCAAGTGAGAATGGATTTTTAAAGCGGACTGTTGCAGAGTGGGGAAGTGATAGTCCAAGAAGCCCTGATACCCCACACAGGAAGAAAACTCTCGGAGCAAAACATGTACGAATCGGTCCAGATGGGGCATCTACGTACACGACCGTAACCGGAGGATTGAAGAAAGGATACCGACAAGTGGAGGATAAGTTGCGGTCGGCATCAATAATAAAAGAAGATGAAGAAATCATGGGGATAGTCGAAGAAGTGTTCTATGGGAGCACGCTACAACGACTTGAAGAGCTTGCGGAAGATAAAAGCCAAGGGAACCGGGTAGTCCCGGTGGAATCGGTCGAGATGTACGAGATCATTGCGAAAATGGAGGCGGATACGCTCCGCAAAGAAGAAGCAATGGTAAGTACGAAATACAAGACCGTGGAGAAGAAGGTGAAACCGGCCGCGGGGCCACTACCCGCCAATAGCGAACAAAAGAGGAAAGAAGTCTCGGGAGATCCGACACTTCGGAAGTCCGTGGATATCGGACATGCCTTCACGGATGAGACCCGGAAGAAACTTCGGATCGGTGGAGGTGGGTTCCTATTACAAAAAGAAGAAGAACGGTTTCGCGAGATGTTGGAGCAACACGGCAAAGCATTTGCATTTACATCAAGGGAGATAGGGTACGTCGATCCGAGAATAGTGGAGCCGATGGTGATCTTCACGATTGACCATGTACCGTGGAACTTGAAGCCGATTCCGGTGCCACGAGCGCATATTCCGAAAGTCATTGACTTGCTCAAGGAGAAGGTGGCGATGGGGATTCTAGAGCCATCAACTACTCCGTACTCAAATCGATGGTTTACGGTTCCGAAGAAGAATGGGTCACTCCGATTTATCCATGACTTGCAACCGGTGAATAAGGTCACGATCCGGAACTCGGGAGTCGGTCCGATAGTGGACGAATTTGCGGAAGCTTTTGCCGGTCGTGCGATATACTCCATCGGAGACCTATACTGGGGGTATGACCAATTCCAACTAGCCGTGGAGAGCCGAGACATCACAACCATGCGGACACCGATAGGATTAGTCCGAATGTGTAAACTACCACAAGGAGCGACAAACTCGGTTGCTCATATGATGAACGCGATGAACAAGGTGCTTCGAGACTGCATTCCGGAGATAACGATGCCCTTCCTCGATGACATTCCGATGAAAGGATGTGCGGTAGAAGAAAAGATGAGACTATGGATGATCGGGGATGCCGAAAGTTCGTGGTCGACCATATTCATGATTGCGAGAAAGTGTTGCAAAAGCTAGAAGATGTGCACCTAACACTTTCCGGGGAGAAATCGGCATTCGGGCAAGAAGAAATATTGGTGGTCGGACATCTATGTGGGCCCTACGGCCGAAGACCGTCACCAACAAAGATCGATGCGATTCAAGTTGAGGAAGTATGCGAGTCAACATCCGAAGTCCGAAGGTTTATCAGTGCATGTGCATTCTATCACATATGGATTCCGCACTATGCACATATAGCGGACCCGCTCTACCACTTGTTGTGGAAAGGTAAGAAATTCGAATGGAAACCGGAACACACCAAAGCCATGAACAAATTGAAGAAGACACTTCGGAGGGCGGAAGCACTTAAGAAGCCGAGCTACGACCGACCGATCATAGTAACGGTTGATACAAGTCCAACCGGTATCGGGTGGGTCGTCAATCAAGCCGACTCGGATGGTTCGCGGTATCCGATCCGATTCGGAGCAAAGGTTCTCAACGAAAGGCAACGTGGATATGCACAAGTCAAAAGAGAACTGTGGGGAGTTGTGTCGGCGATAAAATCGGATCGGAATTATTTGATCGGAGCCGAAGTGGTGATCGAGAAGGATTGTCTTCCGATACTCGGGATGATGCAATGTTGTACGATACCGGATGTAGCTATGCTAAGGTGGGTTGCATATGCCAAGTCGCTTAATCCGGAGGTTCGACACATCTCGGGGAAGGACAACGCGGTAGCGGATATGTTATCAAGGGCTCGGTTCGGAGACGACATAACCGAATCGGATAATGAAGAAGTTTCCGAAGACTACTTCGCGTCGGAGCACATATGCCGAGTGAACGTAATCCGAGAATTCCGGGAAGAAGAATACGAGGGAGAAAGTTTGATGATCGGAAAGATGTTACAAGAGGCCGAGGACTCAACAAACGATAAAGGAAGAAGAGCCGAGATCCGAAGGAAGAAGAGGCAAGTCCAAAAGTTCTTCTTGGAAAACGGATTAATATGGAGGGCGCCGAAAAGACCGGATGGTATACCACTTCGAGTAGTCGGGACAAAAGAGCAACGAAACCGGATAATGTCCGAGTTTCACGAATCTGATTGGGCTGGACACTGAGGAACATGGGCAACATTTGTGAAGATCAAGCAAAAATATTGGTGGAAGAAAATGTACAAAGATGTCGCGGAGTTCACGGAAAGCTGCGAGAAATGTCAAGTCTACTCCGGGGTTCGACATCGAGATGAGTTACATCCGACATTCTCACCGACAATCAACTTCAAGTGGATGGTCGACATAGTGGCCATGCCGACCGGGATCGGACAAAAGAAATACTTGGTATTAGCTCGGGAAGATCTCACGAATCAAGTAGAAGGTCGAGTGCTTCAGAGGAAAACGTGTTCCGCGGTATGCCAATTTCTTTTGGGGGAAGTATTTTGCAGGTACGGGTGCGTAGGACAAGTGATTGCGGACCGGGGAGAACTCGACTCGGACAAAGCTAGGGGATTCTTCGCCAACACAGAGTTCGGTTATCGCTGACAACGACATACAATCCGGAGGCCAACGGGAAAATCGAATGAGGACATAGTCCGATCGTGAAAGCACTTGCGAAGGCATGCGATGGAAAGGTGAAGGACTGGCCGCAGATGCTTCCGTATGCACTATGGGCGGATCGGACGACGCATAGCTCCGTAACCGGTTACATGCCGGCAGAACTCATGACCGGACAAGCATCGGTAATGCCGACGGAAACCGCGATCGGAACATGGACAGTGCTACTGTGGAAGGAAGAGATGAGCCGGGAAGAACTACTAGCGGTCCGGATACGACAACTAGAGGGAAGACTGACAGACATAGCGGAAGCAATACGCCGACAACAAGAAGCACGGTTCCGGAACAAAAGCCGGTTCGACACAAAGCACCGACTACGACCGAGGAGGATTGAAGAAGGAGATTGGGTGATCGTCTATGATAGTAGTTTGGACCATCAACATACAATGATGCAGAAATTCCCGAAAAGGTGGTTCAGGCCATACGAGGTTCGGAAAGTCTTCGACAACGGAACGTACCGACTGTCCGAGTTGGATGGAACAATACTATGATTGCCTATAGCCGGGAAGCGGGTGAAGATTTTCAAGAAGCGGACCGACGACAAACCCTATGTGATCCAAGACAAGGCCGACAACGAGGGGCAATCGGACGAAGACCACGGTGATGCGGGAAACGAAGAAAGTGAATTACAACTCATAATCGACATTAGGGGAGAATCGAACGAAGCTTTGGGTGAAGACGGATATGAGGAATCGAGAACTTCGGCACATACCGGAGGATGTGCGGGTTCGGAGGGGGCGAGTGTCGTAGTGTATTCCACACACTACGTGAAAACCATAAAATAATATATCCGATTTTAGATACATATAAATAAATAAATAATATATCAAAATATTTATTACATGCATAGGGCAGGATTCAAACCCTGCACTTCCACGTAGATAAACCTCAACTTTACCATTGTAACAACTTATCTTTAGTGTTATACGTATAGATTTAATACGTATAAGACCTTTATTTACACATACCTTTATAAAAAGGTAAAAATCATGTATTCTTTAGGGTGTGAATATTTTATTTACACGTGACATTAAAAGTGACTCATGCACATCTAGAGTGCATGAGCCCTATACTTAGGAAATGACAAAGCATCACATGCACATTTAGTGTGCATGGACACTTTTGGTGAAAAAGCATGAAGCCATGCTTAGCCTCTTCCATCTTTATATAAGGAGGAGAGAAATACGTATAAGGTTGTTGATTAATATACAAGGATTGATCAATCTAATATATTCGTGGGATTCATGAATTTTGCCATCTAAATTACTCTTATAATCTAAATATTGTTTTAAAGACACTAAACTCGTGGGATTCACGAGATTGCTATCTTACTTCTCTTTCTACTATTCATAACTAGCCTTAAGTTGTATTCCTTTTCCTCCTAGTCCAAAACCTCGGCGGTTCCCACCCGACTCACGCAACGATCCGGAGCCGAAAGGCATGACACCGTAATGTACGGTTCGCCGAGTATCACCGGGTGCGAGGATGTCTCCTACACGAAGAAGTGTTGATCAATCTCGACATTGCCGATTTTCACACGTACATTCGGGCAGGCCCCGTTGTCGTGAAGAATTTCGGTTAGAGGCGGAAACCGGGAAACATTGGCTACATCGGCGGGGTGCAGTGTGTGTACGCACCCGTGTACATTTAGTGTGAATATCGAGGGCGCCTTTATGGCGCCGAAGAGTAGTCAAGTCGGGACAGATGATCCCATGTAAGTCGGGATTTGTCCCACATTGTAACGCATCCCTTTCCTTGTTCTATAAAAGGAAAGGAACGCCCTTTGTGTAAGGGTTGCCCATTTTGCATTAGAGGGTATACCGTTAGGTTTAGGGTTAGTTTCTTCTTCTTCTTCTTCTTCTCCCCCTTCGTGTTCTGCTTAGGGTTTGCTTTGGCGGCCTCCTGTGCAAGACCCCGCTCGGCGCAACGAGCTGAGAGCTCCCCAATGGCGGCTTGGCAGCAGACGACTACTGTAACCTACCTCAGTCCGGCTCAAAGCCGGGAATGTATTCTTTTTTATATATATATACATTTGCATCTGTCTGTGTAAATTCATGTCATTGTTGGCGTCGGGTGCTTCCCCTTTCCTGCATTTCCTGTACATAAGGGTGTGTGTGCGTGTGTGTGCGTGTGTGTGCATGAGTCGGTGTTAATCTCTCTCTCTCTCTCTCTCTCTCTCCCTTCGGTTGCTTCCGGTGTGCTTCTGGGATGCCCCAGAAACAGTGAAGCACAACTTCCCACGCTCCGTCACTCCCTAGTCCAAGACCCCCCTGGTCCCGCCTTTCTCCACGCACGAGCGTAATAACGCGACACCGTGCAGCTCCTCCGTGGCGCGTGTTGCCACGCATATCTTCCACCTATGCTTGGTGTTGATCGGCCACTTCACTTTCTTATAGAAGTCCATAGACATCAGGTTGATCTCCAACCCGTGGTCGATCAGCGCCAATACCGGCTCCTAGACGTCCGTAGTAGCCCTTGCCCAGTGCAATCTCGAATAGTGGCTCTCTGCCAACTCGTCTTCCAGGGCCACGTCCTCCAAGTGCGTCGTTCGCACCTCCATCGGCTTCTCCAACTCCGGTTCCGTCGAGAGCCGTTTACGCTTCACCAAGTCCACGATGGAATCGTGGAACTCCTTCTTGGCGATCCCAAGCAGCTTCCTCAGCGACGGCTCCACCTTGCTATCGAGAATCTGCTCCTCGACGACCTTCTGCAGGTCTGTCATCCTTTCGATTTCGGTGCCCAGGCGGTAACCGGTCGGCCTTGCTTTGTCTGCCATGCCGGGATTGTCGGCTTCATTCCTCTTCAGCCCGAACCGGCTCTCGTACTGATTCGGGGCCGTGGTCCCACTGGCCTTCCCTGCCCTCTTATCATCCACTAGAACTTCATAGTTCTAGCATGCGGCTTCCACAAAGCCGGTCTTCTCCTCTCTCAGGTCATCCCACCTTGTAACCTCTCAGATCCGCACGGTCCGCTTCTTCCTTCCTCAACCGTACGCCAGTGAGGCCTCCTATCACCAATGGCCAAAATCCGGAGTCTTCCGTCTTTTGGCCTTCGTCGCTTCCAACCTGGATTCCGACCGACGCCAAATAGTGGACGGCCTTTGCATGGCACGCCGCTGCTTCTTCCATCAACCTCTTCATTCCGCCGCACCCGAAGTTCGTCTCTAGGGATCTCCGAGTATCACCGGTGTGCACCCACCCATTTCATAGGTACACCACATTGCTTCTAAGTGCGTTAGCAAAATCCGTGCATTCTTTCCGGGCATGGCCGACCGCATCGCACCACATGCACCGCTGCCCAATCGGAGACCTCTGGTTGCGAGACTATTCGCCACCGTCTCTCCGGGCTTGCGCGATGTAGAGATTGTGCACCATCTGCATCAGCTCTTCCAAATCCGCTCCTCCGGATGGACCCTTGACCACGCCGGTCGAGGTCGAGCCCATCTCAAGCCAATCCCGGGTTTCCTCCCTTCGTGTCGGTGAAGGCTCATCGTACTTCCTTGCCGGGACAGGTCTAGCTGCCGACGATCCCTCGTCGCTCCACTCACGCCGTTTTGCCCAGTGTTGCCACCCAAGGGAATACAGCCAGCCGCCCATCTTTCGGAATGTCCCACATCACCATCTCGGCTCAGTAGGACTCCAAATAGCTCGTGGTGTTCTTCCCACCGAACCGGCCTATTGTGCCGACAATTGCTTCAATGGCCCTATCGAGGGCGCCCGTTGTCGCGTTGTTACGCGCGTGCGTGGAGAAAGGCGGGACCACGGGGGTCTTGGACTAGGGAGTGACGGAGCGTAGGAAGTCACGCTTCACTGTTTCCGTGGCATCCTAGAAGCACACCGGAAGCGACCAAAGGGAGAGAGAGAAAGAGAGGGAGTGCGCGCTTAACACCGACTCACGCACACACACACTGACCCGACTCACGCCCTTATGTACAGGAAACGCAGGAAACGGGAAGCACCCGACACCAACATAGACGCGAATATACACAGACAGACGCAAATGTATATATATATATAAGGAAGAATACATTCCCGGCTTCGAGCCGGACCGAGGTAGGTTACAGTAGTCGTCAGTTGCCAAGCCGCCGGTCGGGGAGCTCACGGGCTTGTCGCGCCGAGCGGGGTCTTGCGCAGGAGACGAGCTGAAGCAAACCCTAAGTGAACACGAAGGGGAAGAAGAAGATGAAGAAGAAGAATAACTAACCCTAAATCTAACGGTATACCCTCTAACGCAAAATGGGCAACCCTTTCACAAAGGGCGTTCCCTTCCTTTTATAGAACAAGGACAGGGATGCGTTACAATGTGGGATAAATCCCGACTTACATGGGACCGTCTATCCCGACTTGACTACTCTTCGGCGCCATAAAGGCGCCCTCGTTATTCACACTAAATGTACATGGGTGCGTACACACGCTGCACCCTGCCGATGTAGCCAACGTTTCCCGGTTTCCGCCTCTGGCCGAAATTCTTCACGACATCCGCCCCCACCTAACCGCACATCCATCGGTATGTGCCAAGTCCGGTGAAGGGTGAGAGATTTCGGCCGGTGAGAAACCAGTCTTCCGTGACCCACATCCCGGCTCGCTGCCGGTTTGATCCGTCGGATTCGATTCTTCCTTCGCGCTTACCTCCCCGTAGGCTCGTTCGACCCGTCGATGGGTCCTCTGCCGCGATCTCCGTAGTACACGTACTTCCGTTGGCCCTTGTTCGGTCGTATGAACGCCCCGCTTCCCGCCGTATGCCCGATGTCCTCCGCTTGAGGCATGCCCGTAGTGGCCCGCTTGGCCTCCGTTGACCATCCGTGATGTCTTGATTGTCGTCCCATTTTGTTTCGCGCTGCCTTCGTCCCCTCGCCGCCACCTTCCTTCTCCATGGTCTTACATCGCCGCATCGGCTCGAACCGCCATGGTCTCTGGAATAGTGTGGAGGATCCCTCTCTGGCCTTCTACGCGCTACCTCTGAACCGCGCAACCTATCTCCGCACTCGCCTTTCCGTTCCAGCACCTCCATGCGCCACATACCCTCGTCCGTTGTTTGGCACCGCCTGTGCCGTACTCCAGTTCATTACACACCTTGTCGGCCCCTTTCCCGGCCAGATCGTGCATCGCCGCTCACCCGCATACTAGTGTCCTTCGCATCCGAGGAACACCCCGTAGTAGCCCGCTTGTCCCTTCCCGTCTTCGTGCTGCTGCAACAGGTCCCAAATCTTCCGTTTGCCGTCGTCCCCTCGCCCCCACCAACTTGTCATCCCGGCTTGCCGTGTTAGTCTTCGCTACTTCGACGGAGTTACTGAGATCTACGAAGCGAGTGTGGAGGATCCTCCTCCGGCCTCTCTTGCCATCCCCTGACTCCGACCCTGTGCAGTTCGCTAGGCACTTGTCACCTCATTCCCGGCACCTCCCTTGTGCCGTCTTTCGCTTCCTTCGTTCGGCACCGCTCGTGCCGAACACTGTCTCGTAGTCACGCTTTGATCCGGCCCGCGATGGCCACTTGCGAGACTCTTGTTCTGTCCCAGGTGTGCCTTTCCGGCCTGACACACCTCCCCGTGTTTGCCCCAACCGGCTCCTTCCAAAACCTCGTGTCGTTGGGTCCCGTTCCCTGCCACCACCGTCCTTCTCCCTAGGTCTTACGTTGCCACGTTGGCCGAACTGCCGGAGTCTCCGGATCGGTGTGAGGGTCCCATAGGACCGGACTCCATTTCTATGCTTGCCGAAATTCGGGTATCTTTTGTTTGAGTCCCTCCCGGACTCTCCTTGTGTCTTCCGCGTAGTCGGGTCCCGTTTCCCACCGCCACCTTCCTTCTCCCTCGGTCTTACGTTGCCACGTTGGCCGAACAGCCGGAGTCTCCGGATCGGTGTGAGGGTCCCATAGGACCGGACTCCCCTCGTGTCTTCCGCGTCGTCGGGTCCCGTTTCCCGCCGCCACCTTCCTTCTCCCTCGGTCTTACGTTGCCACGTTGGCCGAACAACCGGGGTCTCCGGTTCGGTGTGGGGATCCCATAGGACCGGACTTCCTTATGCCCACTGACCTTGCCGGAAGGTCCGATTTGGTTCGTGGCCGCCTCGCTGGCCTGATACCTCCTTGCCGTTCATCGCTTCCTGTCATCCGATCACGTTCTCTTGCCGCCACCGACCTTTCCTGTAGGACTCACGCCGGCACTCGGGCCGACCGCCGGATCGGTGCGAGGATCTTCGTAGACCGCCCATCTGTAGCCCTTGCCTTCGTCCCCTCGCCGCCACCATCAGTATCTTGGTCTTACGTCGACCGCGTTGCCGACTGCCGAAGTCTCTAGAACCGGTGTGAAGGATCCTCCTTAGACCGCCCATCCGTAGCCCTTGCCTTCGTCACCTCGCCGCCACCGTCAGTATCTTGGTCTTACGTCGGCCGCATTGCTGACTACCGAAGTCTCTAGAACCGGTGTGAAGGATCATCCTTACACCGCCCATCCGTAGCCCTTGCCTTCGTCCCCTCGCCACCACCGTCAGTATCTTGGTCTTACGTTGACCGCATTGCCGACTGCCGAAGTCTCTAGAACCGGTGTGAAGGATCCTCCTTGGGCGTCTGATTTGTCTTCTTGACCCTGTCCTGGGTCGTCCTTTTCCGCATGCCGAGAGGGCGGTTTACTCCGCACCCTCTCCCGTGGTACCAACGTACCGTCTCCTCGGCCTCTCCATAGGCTTGCTCTCTTCCTCCCTCCCGGAATGGTCATCCGGGAGTCCGCTCCGCCCGGTTCTCGTTCGGGTCCGTTCGTCCTTCTCCGGATTGCCGGGTCCCATTCTCCTGTCGCCACCGATCTCTCCTATAGGACTCACGCCGGCTCTCGGGCCGACCGCCGGATCGGTGTAAGGAACTCCATAGGACCAGCTTTCATTCTCCTTCCAACTCTCGACCTTCGCCTGGTCAGTCTTTCTCCCCATGTAAAAGAGGGCGGCTCGTCCCGCACCCTCTTCTGTTTCGGCACTTTCATGCCGAATACGACCCCGATCGAACGATCCACGACCGGATTCTGCTCCATCCGAATCGGAAAGCCGATCTCCTCATGCCGCGTCCGTCCTCAGCCTCCTCACAGGCCGTTTCCCATCTGTCTTCGCTGGCATCGTGCCAGGACTCCTCAGTACCGCCATCCATCTCCTCGGTCTTACATGGGCATACGGGGCCGAATGCCGAGTTCTCCGGAATCGGGTCCGAGGTTTTTCGTCTGCTCCTTCCTCGTATCGTCTCGCCGGTGATTCTTGGTCTTTCGCCGCCGCCTTCCTCCGCTTGGGACTCACGTGGACACTCGGGCCCGACTGCCATCGTCTCGGGAGCAAGTGTGGGAAGACACAAAGAATTGCCCGTCCGTTTTACGCCCTTGTCCGTAGCCACCGACTCTTCGTGGTCGGTGGTCGTCTTCTTACCGATCACGCAAGCCCCATCTTGGCTCGCTTCTCCAATGACCGGGGTTTCAGGCTGACACGCCCGAAACCGCTGGTCCCAACTATCCAGTTCCGCGATCTGTATCTCGGCCTCGTCCTTGGTCATTCTACCTCCGCAAGTCGAGAGGGCGTTTTGTTCCGCACCCTCTCCCATGGTACCGTCGTACCGATCTTCCGCCGTCGCGTGGGGCAAGTCCATCTCCTTAGTCTCGGCTTGCGGCCTCCGTCTTTCCTCTTCCTCGAGCATCGCCTCGAGAGCTGCGTACGCCTCCGCAATCCTGGCCCCAACGCCGACCCTTGCCGACTCTCTTTGCCGTTCGGCCTCTTCCCATTGTGATGGCACGCCGTCGCGTACCTTCCTCTTAGCCTTCTCGGCTCGCTCATTGTCTAGCCGTTGGCACACCCTTCCGACCTTCGACCAGTCCTCCATAAGCCCATTCGCTCCATCATCATCTTCGAGCTCAATCCCGATGGCCTCCCGTTCCGCTCAGTCGATCGACCTGACGAACAATAGGACCTTGTCCGCCCCCACCAAACCTTGTTCCCGCTCCGAGAGCCGAGCAAGCCGTCGCTCGAACTCTCGGAACACCTTCGTCGCGCCCCGGTGGGTCTTTGCTGATGCTACCCACTGGTCAAAGTCGTGTCGTCCCTGACTCTTCCGCCGTCCTCCGTATGCCTTCAGGAGCGCCTCTTCGAAGGCCTCCCACGAACTATGAGCCTCACAGAGCTCCTTTACTTCCGCATGCATCCGGACAGCTACGACCCGACAGAAGAACTCCAGCCTCAACGCCTCGTCTACGCCACGCTCCTCCATTTCCGCGTTGTAGGCTTCCAAGTAAGATGGGACTTTGTCCCCATTGAAACGGCCAACTCTTTCGACCACTCACTCATCACCACTTGTTGCGCTGCTTCTTGCCTCATCACCACTTGCGCCGACTCCAACACCACTTCGGCCACCATCTCCGCGAGGTCGTCGTCTTCCGACTCCATCCTCCCTTGCTGCCTTTCACGTCGGGTTCACCAAAGATGTCGCATTGTTACGCCCGTGCATGGAGAAAGGCGGGACCACGGGGGTCTTGGACTAGGGAGTGACGGAGCGTAGGAAGTCGCGCTTCACTGTTTCCGGGGCATCCCAGAAGCACACCGGAAGCGACCGAAGGGAGAGAGAGAAAGAGAGGGAGCGCGCGCTTAACACCGACTCACGCACACACACCGACCCGACTCACGCCCTTATGTACAGGAAACGCAGGAAACGGGAAGCACCCGACACCAACATAGACGCGAATATACACAGATGGATGCAAATGTATATATATATATAAGGAAGAATACATTCCCGGCTTCGAGCCGGACCGAGGTAGGTTACAGTAGTCGTTAGCTGCCAAGCTGCCGGTCGGGGAGCTCACGGGCTTGTCGCGCCGAGCGGGGTCTTGCGCAGGAGACGAGCTGAAGCAAACCCTAAACGAACACGAAGGGGAAGAAGAAGAAGAAGAAGAAGAAGAAGAATAACTAACCCTAAATCTAACGGTATACCCTCTAACGCAAAATGGGCAACCCTTTCACAAAGGGCGTTCCCTTCCTTTTATAGAACAAGGACAGGGATGCGTTACAATGTGGGATAAATCCCTACTTACATGGGACCGTCTATCCCGACTTGACTACTCTTCGGCGCCATAAAGGCGCCCTCGTTATTCACACTAAATGTACATGGGTGCGTACACACGCTGCACCCCGCCGATGTAGCCAACGTTTCCCGGTTTCCGCCTCTGGCCGAAATTCTTCACGACACCGTGCCCTCGCGAGCACTTACTATCTTCCGCATACTATCGCCATGGCTTCGGCGAGCTCCGATCCCCTCATCTTCGACTCCTCTACCGCCTTGTTTCACGTCGGGTTCACCAAATAATGTCGTGTTGTTCCGCTTTCGCATAGGAAATAAGGCAAGACCGCGGGCCCCTGAACCGAGGAGCAAGAGAGAGAAGAAGGAGGAGCGGGAGAAGAGCGCGAGCATAGGGCCGGTTAGGCTTGTTTGCAACTGACAGCGCTTGCCGGCTTAATGAACCACTAATGTGTATCTGAACAAGATGCACTCGCGTAAAGAGAGACTCATAGAAATAGAGAGAGAGAGAGAGAGAGAGAGAGAGAGAGAGAGAGAGAGAAGAGAAGAGATTCCAATAACAGTAAAAGTTACAGCGTTCACAAGATTACAACCGGATAGCCGGCGACAGACCCAACCTAGACAATCCCACACCCACGCACACACATAGTAGAGCCTTTGTCGGGAAGCACACGGGCTTTCCTCGAAGCAAAGGCAACCAACTCAGAAAACCTACAAAAAACAACGATAGAGGAGGAGAGAGCTCGGTTCCCAGTCCGACAACACCTCCTCCTCGCCAAAACGTGATCCCGTTTCAGCCGTCTCCCCTTCCCTTTTATAGGCTGTCGAGGAAGGACCGTTACATCCGGGTCACATCACTTTTACTCTTTGTCCCTTCAGACAGAGATCCGCTTCGATTTACTAGCCTATTAATATATTCTCCCTAGGATATACACACCACGTCGGCCTTTTCCTAGTTATGTACAGTGTGTTGGTTTGAGTGCACACGCGTAAGTGCCTTTTCACACGCCGAATTCCATGATTCCACCTAAGGCCGGTTTTCTCCACAACAACGGACTCAAGCAAGCACCGCGTGCTTGGCATTTTGAAGATCACCCAGTACCTTCATCAAATCGGCTTCCGAATATCAAAATCAGACAACTCCTTGTACATCAAAACTGAGTCTAACAACCTGATTGTCATCATCCTGTACGTGGATGATCTGGTAATCGAAGGAATGAATCTAACTGACATTACTAAGGTCAAATCACTACTATCCGGCATATTCTAAATAAAAAATATGCACAAGCTCCATTACTTCCCCGGTATCGAAGTAATTCAAACACCAGTCGGGATATTGATCTCTCAATGGCACTACATTCTTAACCTACTCTACAAGTTCAGGATGACTGAGTGCGAACCTGTGTCTACCCCTCTCGATCGAAATCTCAAGCTCGATGCTAATTCTTGAACAAAAGATTGTGAGTTGATTTAGCATCACCAACTAATCGGCAGCCTAATCTATCTAACTATCACACGACCCGGCCTCAGCTATTGGGTTGGCCTTCTTAGCCAATTCATGCAGAATCCTCGAAATGTTCATCTTGTTTGTGCTAAGTGTTAGCATAAAAGGCCGACTCCTTCCAAGTTGTATCCGTCCGAGTGTGAACTCGTCAATAAGTTAGGGCTTAGTATATAAGCAAATACCTAACATTGTATAGAATGACAAGTGACAGAGTGACGAAGTCTCTATGCATTGTATCTCAGAGAGAGAGTGAGAACAAAGCAATAAAACTTTCCATTAGAGCTTGCACTGTGTAAGTCCACGCCTATTCTATTTTCTATCTGCGTTGTTTGTTGTTCAGAACCGACACTATATCCAGACATGTTTCCGCGAAGCACACTCGTTACCGACAACTAGTATCAGAGCGAATCCTTGTTGTTCGGCGGCAACAGACAATAGAAGAAGCTGAAAGAAAAGACCAAGTCAGAAATTTCAAGTTCAAAAACAGAATATGGCTTCAACATTCGGAACAGGAGTTCAAATAAGAAAATTTGACGGCAAAAACTTTGCCTTGTGGAAGGAGATGATGCAGGATGTGTTGATCATACGAAGACAGGTTGAAGCCATTCGCCACAGCGAAAAACCTACTTCAATGACAACCGAGGAGTGGAGATCAACGGACAAAATTGCGCGCTCTACCATCCAAATGCATCTGGCCGAAAACGTCTATTTCAGCATGACGAAAGAGACGACAACGTTCTCATTGTGGGAGAAGCTACGGGCCGTTTATGAAAAGAAGTCCTCATCTTCGAAACTGATTTTGATCAAACAACTGTTCAACATGAAGATGAGAGAGACTGATCCAGCAACCAGCCACATTAACACCTTCAGTCGGGTGTTATTTGAGCTCTCGTCACAAGGGATCAACTTCGAAGAAGAAGTGAAAGCCCTTGCCTTCCTATCGAGCTTGCCGACGAGTTGGGAGGTATTCTACATGACATACGCCAATAGCCGACCGATCCTAAACTTGGACGAAACAATTGGCCAAGTCCTCACAAAGGACATCAAGCGAAAATCAATGGGACTAACCATCGATGAGTCGGCAAAAGCCCATCACTCGATCGAGTTGTTCGACTGACAGTGTCAAATGAAAGAACAAGTCGACAGAACCGATCGATGCTACAACCGATCAAAAACAAGGGGAGACCGACAGCGATCGAAGTCGAAAATGAATCGATCAAGTGAGTACTGCACACACTGCAGGAAAGCTGGCCACAATGTTTCCGACTGCTAGTCACTAAAAAGAAAAGAGAATCGTCGACAATCCGAGCGGAATTGGGTACGTTCCGACTCGGACCACTCTCTAGTCGGCAACGAAATCAATGTTGCCGACACCCGATCCGGAGAAATTCTCTCCTTACAGGACTCAATGATTGGAGAAGTCCTCTACAGTACACAAGTTGCACACACGTGGCTACTAGACTTTGGCGCCACATTTCACGTGACCCCCAACATTGAATGGTTCTCGAACTATTTAGCCGACGCCAGCGGCATAGTCCGACTAGGAAACGGGTAGGAGTGCAAGATAGCCAGAACCATGGAGGTTCCCATTAGATTGCCAAATGGCAACACAATAACCCTGCACTAAGTTCGCCACGTACCCGATCTAAACAGGAGTCTGGTCTCCATCGGCATGTTAGCCAAAGACGGGTATCGAACAACTCTACACGAGTCGACATGGGTGATCAGCCGAGGAAACCTCATAATCGGTAGTGGGCACAAGTATAATAATATATACCCACTGATGGCGATCAACTCTGAAGGGGCCGTGAACGTAACCGAGAAAACCGACCCGAACTTATGGCATGGCCGACTTGGCCACATGTCTCAAGCCGGACATGATCGGCTACATTTTGAAACTCCAGGCAAAGACGGACTTCTGCGAGCATTGTCGATATGGGAAACAGACCCGAAGTCCGCACTCTCTCCACTACGAGACGGTACTACAGCCCCTAGAGCTCGTGCACACAGACATATGTGGGCCCATGCCAGAGCGATCACTAGGAGGCTCTCGATACTTCATCACATTCGTAGATGACTATATACGGAAAGTTTGGGCATACTCCATCAAGTCCAAAGATGAGGCGCTTGAGGTCTTCACTCAATGGATATCTGAAGTGGAGAACCGGTCGGGATACAGAGTGAAGACACTCTGATCCGACAACGGAGGTGAGTACACCTCCAGAGCCTTCAAATAGCTACACACCCATGCAAAATGGAGTGGCAGAACGAATCAACAGGACGATCCAGGAGAGGGTGACGGCAAAGCTCCAGCAAGCCAGATTGAAGCTGGAATTTTGGGATGAGGCATTGTAAATGGCAATGTACCTGATAAATCCGGTACCGTCAAGAGCAATCAGGCTCGAAGTGCCACAAGCACTATGGTCAGGCAAACAACCGACCTACGATAGGCTCCGTATATTCAGATGCGAAGCCTATGCGTTCATCCCCAGGAACAAAAGGACGAAGTTGGCACCCCATGCAGTGAAGTGCATATTTCTCAGTTATGGAACTGATGGGGACTTGGGCTACAGGCTATGGGACCCTGAGAACCGGAAATTGATCGGGAGCAGTGACGTAGTCTTCAATAAAGACTCTATCTCAAAAGTACTGACAATCGGGTTGACACAAGTACTGACAGTACTTGACTGCTCATAAGTGAGCATCGACACTCACTCCCAAAATTATTCCTTTACGAGGAATATCTCTCTAACGGCCTTTCAGTTTACTCACCGATACGGCCTCTCGTTACGCACCGGTTTGCGTACCGGTTTACACATCCGTTTTACGCACCGGTTTGGCCTAACCAATCGATCCCAACCAATCCGGTCCTCGGCTTGCTCAGCCGATTCGGCCGATGTTGAGCTTGTCTCTCAACACTCCCCCTCAAGCTCAACTTGAGGCTTTTCGGGATCTTCCGGATCACCGTTCCGGTTCCTCCTGGCTCCCCGCCTCGTTCGCGCTCCTCGGCCTGTTCTACTCCGTGCACATCGACCCTTCTGGTCAACTTGTCTGCTCCCACGACCCTTCACAGCTTCCTTGTTGTCGCGGTGTTGGCGCTTCTCCTGTTGCCTTCTTTTCCGCTTGGCCCTCGGTTAATTCAATGTATCCGAATCAAACATCCAAACCGACTCGGCTACTTCCGATTAGTTTTCGCTCTCGTCCGAGTTGGTTGTCTCCAACTCGTCTTCGGTCTTCTCGCCATTGACGGCGTCATCTCCCCCATGCTTTGGTTGGCTCCGGCTCTATCTTTCGGCTGCTCCCCTTATGGTCGCTTTTGGACTCTTCTGTGGATCCGCCCTTGGCTTCTTCAGCCGAACCGAAATCGAATTCGTCATTCGACTCGGCGTCCCGGTCTTCTCTCCCCCTCAAGTTCGGCACGTCGAGGTGACGCAACCCAAGCGCACCTGAAAATTGCCGCAACTTGTCTAGTCCAAGAGGCTTGGTGAAGATGTCGGTTGTCTGTTGATCCGTCGGAACATACTGAAGTTCGACTTCACCGGAGAGAACACACTCACGGACGAAATGGTAGTGCACCTCAATGTGCTTAGTCCTGTCATGATATGGTAAGAGTCGAACCCATGACCTTAAGTTATATGGGTCGAGCTCTTGACCATTAGATTATCTATTGTAATACGTAGGATATTATTTTCATTTACATTTTATTATAGGAAATTAGTGTATATTCAGATTTCTCTGTAACATTCTAGAAGCTTCAGGATTACTCCTGAAAACACTATAAAAGAGGGCACTAGGCATTATGTTGAACTAAATTGGTTCAACGCCAGTCTTAAGCCTTTTAGCCACCATTGTATATTCTCTTCATATAATACATATCTTTCTTATCATCACTCTCTCTCTCTCTCTCAATCTCTCTCTTTCTCTCTGTCTCGCTCACTTCTTCCTTCTCTCGAAGAAGTTCCACACCTCTCATAGTACTAATCCTTTGTTTAGTACTAATTCCTTCTCTGTCTCAGTACTGTTCATGACAGTTTGAACCAATTTTCCCTACCTTTAGTCTCTCTCATTTCCTACTAATCTTTTATTCCTCTTTTCTTTCATTCCATGGCCACTGTTAGCGTTGAAGAATATCAATCTGTTTTCTCGGAATTTCAATGCTTGAAGGAGAAGTTCCATGCTTTGGAACAAGAAAACCAACGGTTGCTGGGGGATCTTCAGCAAATCTCCTTAGAAAAGCAGCAAACGCAACAACAACATGGGGAACTTGCGTTACGCGTGCAACAACTCGAACCAACCATCGTAGCGATGCAACAACAAGGGCCCGGAACACAAGGGATTCATAAAGAACCCAAGATTGGCCTTCCCACGAAGTTCGATGGAACGCGATCGCAATTTAGAGGGTTCCTTAACCAGGTACGATTAGTTATTCAAATGCATCCTTCCCGATATCCCACCGATGCATCACGAGTGGGTTTAGTAGGCACTTTGTTAAGTGGCTCAGCGTTGTCATGGTTCGCTCCACTATTAGAAAAGGAATTTCCGTTACTCAACAATTTTGAAGAGTTTCTAGGTGAGTTTAAAGCATGTTTCGGAGATACTGACAGCATCAGGACCGCAATCAACAAAATCCGGCGATTACGCCAAGGTGACCGTCCAGCCTCCGCATACGCTGCAGATTTTCGCCTACTCGCCGCCGATATCCCTTGGGATGATCAAGCGTTGATGGAGCAATTCCGTTATGGTTTACGCAACGACGTCAAGGATTTACTATTTACCTTCCCCGAAGAGCCAAAGTCCTTAACAGAAGCAATCAGTCGCGCGGTGAGATGTGACAACCGCCTCTTTGAGTGACGTTCGGAATGACAACTACAGATGCCGAGGGTAAGATCAGAGCCCACCTACGCCTCAGTGGTAGCAAGACCTTTTCCGAGGGAGTCATATAATGCGCCTCCAGCGAATACTCCGACTCCGATGGAGATTGACACTACACGTCGTCGAGGGCCATTATCCGAAGAAGAAAAGCAGCGATGCCGTACAAATCGACTATGTCTTTACTGCGGTGGACCAGGACATATCGCAATAAATTGCCCCCATAGGCCAAGAAGACAGGTAAACCAAATAGTCGCTAGTTCTAATTGTACTAAATCCGAGCCTATTTCAGTAGGGATATCTGATGGTCCTAATAGTACTAATAGTACTAATATCCCAGATCTAGCAAACAAATTTGATGTCCTTAGTCAGTTAGAAGAAGAGTTAAATGACTAAGTCCAGCCAAAATAGGAGCCGTTTGGTTGGATAGCCCTAGATCTGTGCAGCCCATTAGTGGTTCCATTCCCTCTAAGCAAGTTAGTGATGTGTTCGTAGCCCAAGTAATAGTTAGTACTAAAAGTACCCCTCCAGTACATGTCCTAGCACTCCTAGATTCCGGAGCTAACTCTTGCTTTATGGATAAGAAATTTGCTCAAGCTCATAAGATATCCCTAAGAAAACTCTAGCGTCCAGCCTCTGTAGTAGTCATTGATGGACGTCCCATTGCTTCCGGAAATATCATAGAAGAGTCAGAGCCCATTAATATTGTCCTAGATAACTTAGCATGTGTAGTATCATTTAATATTATTAGTATCCCAGAACATCCTATAGTTTTAGGATTACCGTGGTTCGAGTTACATAACCAAGACATAGATTGGAGAACCAGAGAAATCTGGTGTCGACAAACCCAAGGGTCAACTCAGAAGATGGCAACCATTTCGCTACGTCAGTTGCGTAAAGAAGGGTGCAAGGAGGAAATGTTCCTCTTTGCAATATCAGTAAACCCCTCCAGCACCACTAAAGAAGAATCCACCTTTCAACTTCCCGAGAAGTATCGTCATTACGCCGATGTGTTCGATAAAGCACAAGCCAACACACTTCCTCATCATCGACCGTACGATTGCCCCATCGATTTACAACCGGGAAAAGAGCTGCCATGGGGACCGTTCTACAATTTGTCACCAACCGAGCTAGAAGTCCTTCGGGCCTATATAGAGGAGAATTTGGAAAATGGTTTCATTCGGCATTTGAAATCTCCAGCCGGCGCGCCCATTTTCTTCGTCAAAAAAAAAGATGGATCGCTTCGTCTCGTTGTAGATTACCGTGGCTTGAATAAGGTTACAATCAGGAATAGGTATGCTCTTCCCCTTATCTCAAGTCTTTTAGAACGGATCAATGGTGCCAGGTTCTTCACGAAGATCGACTTACGGGGAGCATATAACCTCGTACGGATTCGACCAGGAGACGAATGGAAGACTGCGTTTCGCACCAGATATGGGCACTTCGAGTATACGATCATGCCGTTCGGCCTCACTAATGCGCCGGTAGTCTTCCAGCATATGGCTAATAATATATTCCGAGATCTATTGGATGATTGTTTGATCATCTATTTGGATGATCTACTGGTTTATTCAAAGACCCAAGAAGAACATGATTCTCATGTACTATTAGTACTAAAACGACTTCGAGAACATGGTTTGTATGCAAAGCTGGAAAAATGTAGTTTCGGGTGCAACCAAGTGGAATTTCTCGGCTACATCATTTCGTCAGAAGGCATCTCCATGGACCCAGCTAAGGTCAAAACGGTGGTAGAATAGCAGACTCCGCGTTCGGTGCGGGATGTGCAATGCTTCTTAGGCTTTGCCAATTTTTACCGGAAGTTCATACAAGATTACTCAAAGATCGTTCTACCTCTCACACAACTTACCAGGAAGGGACAACCGTTCATCTGGTCTGAAGAAACGGACATGGCTTTCAAGAGTCTTAAAAAGGCATTTACATCGGCTCCAATTCTAGCTCATGTCGATCCGGAAAAACCATTCATTATCGAAGCTGATGCATCGGATTTTGCATTGGGGAGCATTCTGTCACAACAGGGGAATGATGAGAAGCTACATCCTGTGGCTTTTCACTCACGCAAGTTTGACGCCGCCGAAATCAACTACGAAATTCATGATAAGGAGCTATTGGCAATAGTGGATTCTTTTATGCAATGGAGGCATTTTCTGGAGGGATCCTCTCATCCAGTCACCGTATTTAGTGACCACAAGAATCTTGCCTACTTTCAAGATGCTCGTGTGTTGAATCGACGTCAAGCTCGGTGGGCCCACTTCCTCACGCGTTTCGACTTCAAAATTACATATCGTCCGGGGAGGCACCAAGGGAAGGCAGATGCATTATCACGGCGTTCATATCTAGCACCCCATCCCGGCGAGCCAGCTTTCGATAACCAAAAACAAGTCATCTTGGGACCGGCATGACTACAAGCAACACAGATCTTTGAAATGCCTATGGATTCCCCCATTATCGATACCATACGTGAAGACTTGAAGACAGATGCGTTCGCCCAAGCTATACTAGCACAAATTGATCCCTCTTGAGCGTCGTGTTCACAATCGCAACCACCAGGTACGGACTATCGGCAATTCAAATACCATGATGGATTACTCTTCTTTAAAGAACTTTTGTATGTTCCTAATGGTTCTTGCCGCCTTCGAGTAGTACAAAACTGTCATGACACATATACAGTTGGGCATTTTGGTAGTACTAAAACATTACATTTAGTACAACGAACATTCTGGTGGCCCTGTATGCGACAATTTGTCGAGGATTTTGTTCAGACTTGTGATACATGTTGCAAAGTGAAAATGCCAAGGCATCATCCATATGGTTTATTAGAACCATTACCAATTCCAAGCTAGCCGTGGCAATCCATTGCTCTAGACTTCATCACAGATCTTCCAGTCTCTAAGGGGTTCAATGCGATTCTAACGGTGGTCGATCGATATACGAAGATGGGTCATTTCTTGCCATGTACTAAGGAGATCTCCAGTGAAGACACTGCCGAAATTGTCATGCGTGAAGTATGTCGGCATCATGGACTTCCCGATAGTATCATCAGCGACCGTGGACCCCAGTTCGTGTTAAAATTCTGGAAGCACCTTTTTAACATGCTCAAGGTCACTTGTAACCTCTCCTCCGGCTACCACCCACAAACTGACGGCCAAGCTGAACGAACAAATCAAACGTTGGAGCAGTATCTGTGGTGCTTTCTCAGCTATCATCAAGATGACTGGGCAGATATTCTCCACTTCGCCGAATTTGCCTATAACAACTCTATCCACGCATCCACTAAAGTTACGCCATTTTATGCTTATACGGGATGTCACCCCAGGTGGAGTGTACTTGAAACCCCAGAGGTGTCCACAAATCCGTGCGCGGAGGATCGTTTGGAGCAGTTACGCAAGATACAAGCGAATTTATCTACTCATCTCCAACAAGCTCAACAAACACACAAGGTCTACGCGGATCGTCATCGACTTCTATCCAGTTTTAATATTGGAGATTGGGTGTGGCTACTACGACGACACATCAAGACTACTCATCCATGTGAGAAGTTAGATTATCGGCGATTAGGTCCTTTCTGTATTATTGGACAGATTAATGATATCGCTTTTCATCTCGATCTACCTCCTCAACTTCGGATACTTCCGGTGTTTCATAGTTCTCTCCTCGAACCCTACCACGAGAGCACCATCCCAGGACGTCTTATCCAACCTCCACCCCCGATCGAGCTTGAAGATGGGCCGGAGTACGAGGTTGCCGCCATCCTTGATTCCAAGATTGTTCGCAACACTCTACTATCTAGTCGATTGGCTAGGCTATAGCCCCAGCGAACGTACTTGGGAACCGATCGAGAATGTCACCAATGCTCGTGCTCTTCTTGAAGACTTCCATCGCCAATATCCACACAAACCAGGTCCTCAATCCAAGACGACTCGTGACACTCGTCGTTTTAAAGGGGGGATAGTGTCATGATATGGCAAGACTCGAACCCATGACCTTAAGTTATATAGGTCGAGCTCTTGACCATTAGATCATCTATTGTAATACGTAGGATATTATTTTCATTTACATTTTATTATAGGAAATTAGTGTATATTCAGATTTCTCTGGAACATTCTAGAAGCTTCAGGATTACTCCTGAAAACACTATAAAAGAGGGCACTAGGCATTATGTTGAACCAAATTGGTTCAACGCCAGTCTTAAGCCTTTTAGCCACCATTGTATATTCTCTTCATATAATACATATCTTTCTTATCATCGCTCTCTCTCTCTCTCTCAATCTCTCTCTTTCTCTCTGTCTCGCTCACTTCTTCCTTCTCTCGAAGAAGTTCCACACCTCTCATAGTACTAATCCTTCATTTAGTACTAATTCCTTCTCTGTCTCAGTACTGTTCATGACAGTCCGGGCGTGGAAAATGGGGTTCTTCACAAGCTGGATGTTGCTCAGGTTGTCGCAGTAGATAGTCGTTGGATTGGACACCTCCACCTACAGATCCTTAAGTAGCCGCTTCAAACATATGGCTTCGCATGTAGCGATAGCTGCTCCTCTATACTCAGCTTCAGTGCTCGACAACGCAACTGTCGGTTGCTTCTTGCTACTCCACGCTATCGCGGCACTCCCAAGGGAGAACGCGTATCCGGATGTGGATCGGCGATCGGCGGCGTTGCCAGCCCAATCAACATCGGTGTAGCTGACCAAATGCGAGGCTGTACCGGTCCGATATAGCAGTCCCCAGTCCTTAGTGCAGCTTACGTACCGCAGTACGCGTTCCGCACAGTGAAGATGCTCCTCGGTAGGTCGCGCCATAAACTGACTAATCACCCCCACCGGATAACTAAGATCAGGTCGGGTGATTATCAAGTAGATAAGGCTTCCAACAATTTGTCAAAACCTTGTTGGGTCGCATACCTCTCCGGAATTGGGACGGAGCTTGACGGTTCTATCCAGAGGAGTCGAGACGGACTTACAGTCTGCCATCCCGAATTTGAAGAGCATATTCAACGCGTAATGACGTTGGCTGATCAGTATGCCTTCGGGGGTGCGGACCACTTCGATCCCGAGGAAGTAATGAAGATCCCCTAGATCCTTCATGTTGAACGATGCCGCAAGTTGGAGCTTCACACGGTTGATTTCACCTAGGTCGGCGCCGGTGATGACCAAGTCATCAACATAGAGTAAAATACTAACCGGACCGAGTCGACCTTTCCGGATGAACAGGGAAGAGTCTGATTTGGACGTTGCAAAGCCCATCTGACGCAGTTGTTGCGTGATCTTCGCGTTCCAGGCACGCGGGGCTTGCTTCAGTCCGTAAAGGGACTTCTTCAATCGGCACACCGCCGAAGTGTTCGTTCCGGAGTGAAATCCGGGGGGTTGTACCATGTACACTTGTTCCTTAAGCTCACCTTGTAGGAACGCATTCTTTACATCCATCAGATGTAAGTACCACCCCTTTGCCGCAGCTACTGCGAGCAAAACACGGACGATCGTCATCTTCGCAACCGGCGCAAACGTCTCATCGTAATCGATGCCGTGTTTTTGCGCGTAGCCTTTCACTACTAACCGGGCCTTGTATCGTTTGACCGAGCCGTCAGTGTTGTACTTGACCTTGTACACCCACCTACATCTGATCGGCTTCACACCCTTCGGTGCGTCAACCAGGTCCTAGGTCTCGTTTTCCGCCAATGCGTGCATCCCTTCCTCCATCGCGGCGCCCCAATTCGCGTCCTTAGCCGCTTCTGCGTAGCTCTCTAGCTCATGCACTTCCGCTACACGGGTCATGTACGCATAATGATGCACCATGTACTCGTTGTATCCGAACCGCACAACTGGGTTCTTCTGGCGGGTAGATCGGTGTAATCAGTCATTAGCCGATGTCGAGGTCTTCTCGGCCGACGCGAACTTCGCTCTTGAAGACCCATCACCGCTTCCCTCGGAGTCGGACTCGCATCGGTCTAACTCGTGCTTATTCGTGCTGGAATCCGACACCTTCTTCTTCCCTTTCTCTTTGTGTGTAAGCTGTCTCCTCGGCTTCCTGCATGGGGAATGCACGGCCGACTCTCCACTACTCACCGGCTCTTCATCGGACTGGTCAAACCGACTCAGTCGTCCATTCGGTCCACTTAACCGAAACGAAATCAGACTCTCTTCGCAGGTCCCGATTTCAGGCTTATCCGGAGGCATCTCAGCCTCGCTGACCTCATCGTCAGAACTCGGATTGGAGGTGAGGTCCGGAGTCGGAGGCAAGTACTAGGGCGCAAACTCATCAAACACAACGTCGCGGCTCACGTGCGCTTGTTTGGTGCAAGGGATATAACACTTATAACCCTTCTGCTTGTCCGAGTAACCGACCAAGATACATTTCTCGGCCTTTGTGTCCAGCTTCCTCAATTTCTCCTTCGGCACACGCACATATGCAATGCTACCGAAAACTCGTAAGTGTCGCTGTTATATTCTGACCGGACAAGGCCTAACACAAGGTGTCACGGAGACACTTCCCCAAAGGGTGATTACGGCATAGGATTAAGATTCAACGATTACACCGACTTACGTAGGTTACACGATTAGAGTGCTTTGGTTAATTACACGCGTAAGATATAACAGTAATTACAGAACGGAAATCAACACAGAAGTATAAACACCATATGCTCTATTAATTATCCGCTGCGATTACAATGGGGTCCGGGCCTTTAAATAGGTTTCCGGCCCGTAGTACAAAACGGTGCCTATCGCACCTATTCGGGATCCGTCCGGATCTGGAACGGCATACCGTTTCCAGTCCGTCCGTCCACACTATGCTTATTTACAACCATACTTAATTAATTCCTTCACTCCGTATTTTGGACTCCTTGTCGGCCGATAACACATGGCACGCCCGTGGGACAGTACCTTGTACGTCGAACCCTTCTCGGCCCCTTCATTGTTCACCCAAATTGTCCAAAATACTTTGTTCCAGAGTTTCCACTTGTTCTTCCGGTTGTGGTTGTTGTGGCTGTGCTTGCTGCTGCTGCTGTGGTTGCGGTTGGGACTGAGGCTGCTCCGGCTGCTCTATAGGCGGCTGCTCCGTTTGTTTCTCTGACTCCGGCATCCCCGTTTGACTGCTTCCGGTCCGGTCTCCTTCCAGTAACGGTTCCTCATCACTAAGGTTGACCGTAACCGGTTCTCGTGCTTTCTCTTCCCGGATCCGGGACCTCTCGTAGCTTTCAAACTGGATCTGCGCCTCCAGCCTGTCGTCGTCCAGCTGAGCTACAAGTTGCCGGACTTGCCCTAGTTGGTCCTCTGCCAAGGCTTGAAAGTCTTCGGCCAGCTCATCTCTTATGCCGGTGAAGTCTTCGGAAGTCAGCATATAGCAATCATCTCCCTCCTTCCGCCGGTTCTCTACGTCGGCCCGGAGCAATTGGAGTTCCGCCGCGTTCGTGGCCCACTTGGTCCACCATTTGACGGAACCGTTGTCAATCAAGCTCTTGGTCTGGTTCAACCAGGCCCGCATGATATCCTGGATGCGACTTGCTCCCATTTGCGCTCTACTTTCCACAACTTGTCGTTCCTCCTTCAACTGCTTGATGAGATTAGCCGTATCCTCCGCCTGCTCTCTGTAGCGCGTCAGCTGCCCTTGATATGTTGTTTGCAGCCTCTGCAGTACCTCCGCCGCTTTTTCTTTTTCCGCCTGCTGTTGCCTGAGGAGCTCTGTCCGAACCTTCTCCGCCTCTTCCAACCGTCTTCTGGTTTCCGCTTGTTCCTTAGCGTATGCCGTTGCGGTCCGATCAACTGCTTGCCGGAGCTCATCCGTCCGTTCCTTGTGCTCCGTTTGCAACCGTTTATACTCCCGGTGCAAGTGCTCAAATTCCTCCGTTTTTTGTTTGAGCTTGCCGTTGATCTGGCGATGGTTCCGGTCCTCCCGGTCCTTTAGCTGCCGGAGTTCCTCTTTCAGGCGTTCTACTTCTGTTTCAGCGTTTCTCCGGAGCCTGTCCTTCTCTTGCAGCATTTTCTCCTTCTCCTCCTTGAGCCGGTCGTACGCTTGGTGGCCTTTTCGTAAGCTCTCCTCGGCCCGACGTAGATTCTCAGCAGTCTTTTTGAGTTCTGCCTCCGCTGCCGTCTTCAACTCTCTTTCGCGGCTCCTCAGCGCTTCTTGGGCAGCTAGCTCATCCTTTAAGTCCGCAAGCTCTTGGGCTTGTGCCACATTTCTCTCCGGAACGGTTTCCGTTGCCGGGGTCTGATTGCTATGTACAGGTTGATCTGACGCTTTATTCTGTACATTGCCCGGAGTCACCGGTGCTTGGACTTGTGTTGTCAAAGCCAATTGAGCCATTTCCCTTGTGACCCTGTCCAAGTCTTGTTCAAGGCTCCGGATTCGGGACCGGGCCGTCTCTAGATCTACGGTTGTGACGAGCAACCGTTCGTGGTGCGCTCTCTCCTCCGCCTCTATGTACTCGACCGCTCCGGCGATTTGCTCGCCTACCCACCGTAGCCACATGCTACCGGTGCCTTGCTGCTGTACTGGTCGGGTCGGCTCGTTCACTGTGGAATTGTCTGGCCTGAGTGCCTGTATCTGCCGTTCTGGTTCTACTCCTTGGCCGCCGTGTGTGCTGGCTGGGCTCGCCGGCTGTTGAGTTCCGGTTCTCGCCGTCTCCGGAGCCGTTGGAATGACTTCTTGTATAGAAGTCGACAAGGCCGGTTCTATACGCACCGGTTCCGGTTCCTCCCTTGTGGTTTGCTCAGGTTGAGTTGGGGGCGTTTCTTCCTTTTGCGGGTCCGAACGCTCCCCCGATGTCCCGGCGGTCCTACTTCTTGACCGTCGTTGGAGGTGCTCCACTGGCTCCTCCGTTTCCTCTTCCTGGGTAACGGCATGTATCTGTGCCGTCAAGGGTTCCGGTTCCTTCTGTCCCGATCGCCGTATGGTTATCTTAACGGGTGGGACCGGTGACACCTCCTCCGGTTCTGGGAGTCGTTTCTTCCCTTTCGTCGCCTTCGACGCTAGCAGCTGCTGTCGTTTGGACGCCGGCTTCGAGGTGCTTCCTTCCGATAATCTTGGCCACTTCTTTGGCTGAACGGTCTCGACCGGCGGCACGAGCAATGTTATCCACTGAGCTACGGCATGCCACAGCTTCCGGCCCTCCTTGCCGTCCTTTCCTCGTACCATGTCGATTGCCGCGCACAAACCGTCTGCAATCAACACCGGCCAATCCACCTTGATCCCTTCATAGGTGGCTATGATCATCCCTTCCCGATTTTTTGGCATGACAGGGGGTCGGGGGTACACGTGGCCGTACTCATGGAGCACTCGAGCTATCTCCTTGAATAGCGGATCTTCGCCGCCCTGCGTTCGATAGCCTTTGCCGGCAACAGAGTATTCACCGAAATATCGGATGAGTTGCTCCGAGGTTGGGTTATCAATCTGAAAAATACCTCCCTCCGGAAGGCCTGTTAGCGCACGGATCGCTTCCTCGGTGATGACTTCTTTGTCGAGCTCCTTGATGACCTGGTCGGCTTCTTTGTGCGGTGGTGCCTCCATGATGGTCAAGAACCCATCCAGTCCGTGTTGCCTGAACCATTTCCTGGCCGCTTCCGACAGCGTTTGTGGTTCCATGTCTGCTTCGAGGTCGAGGAAAGATGGCGAGGTAGAGTGGTGATGAGAGTGAGAGCGAGAGAGAGAGCGTTCCGAACGTGGGGGTTCTCTGAGTGCAGGTTCGCGTTTGCTAAGCTTCCATTGCCTTGGTGCTTCTGTGCTTCTTGGCTCGCGAAAAAAAAAGGTCTCCATGCGTTCTTCTTTTTCTCTGTGCGTCTTGGCGCCTTTTTCGAGCATGCGCACGTCGTGTACCAATTTAGTATTAAGTAATGTGGCGGCTCTTAAATGCCCACTACGTACCTTTTCGCTCCTTGCTTTCACGTCCGTTCATACCTCGATTTTTAATGATTTTTTTTTTCTTTTCTTTTCTTTTCTTTTCTCTTTTTAATGACGGTATGTGATCTTACACATCCGTAGGTCCCTTCGGACCTTACCGTTTTCCTTACGGGTTGCCGTGTCTTCCTTCGCCTCTGCTACGGGTTCCCGGTGGGCTGCATAAACGGGTTACTTGGCATCGGTCCTTTATAGGGCTTTAGTCTAAATCCGTTGACCCACTTGCCTAGCACTTCACCGGCAAGTGTCCCTAACTGATAGGACCCGTTGTACTCCCGTGTCAGCCAATACGGGCCTGTCCATCTAAACCGGAGTTTACCCGGCATCTTGCCCATCCTTGTTTGGAATACTAGCACCGGCTTTCCGATTTCGAACATCTTCTCATTACCTTTCCGGTGACGGTCAACGAACGCTTTCCGTCGTCGTTGCTCCAGTTCCATGTGTAGGATGCTGGCCAGCTGTTGCTCCTCCAGTTCGCATAGTGTTGCTAGCCGCATTTCCTCCGACTCCTTTTCATTCAGCCGTTCCCGTAGTTGGATCCGTAAGCTTGGTACCTGAAATTCCACCTATCTTCTGATGCCACCGTGTCGTCCGTTGCCGTTTCCGGGGTGATGCGGAATAACTCTGCGTCCGGGAATTCATCCAATACTCCGTCGCCTGATTCTCCGGACTCTAACCGGCTCAGGTAGTCCGCTACGGCATGCTGGATACCGGGCCGGTGGAAGATCTCGAATTCGAACTCCTGCAACAGCAAGGTCCAACGGGCCAACTTACCAGTCAGGGACGCCTTGGACACTAAGTACAGGAGCGCCGAGTGATCCACATGGAAGGAGAACTTCCTTCCCAATAGGTAATGACGAAACTTTGTGACACTGTAGATCATGCCCAGGGCCTCCCGTTCCGTAGTCGAATAGTTCTTCTCCGCTTGGGACAGCTTCCGGCTGGCGTAATATACCGGCCGGTACCATTTTGGCTCCGTAAGTTGCATTAAGGCGTTGCCGATAGCGATGTCGGAAGCGTCAACGAACACATGAAATTCCTTGCTCCAATTCGGAGGCTGCACGACGGGTGCTTGCGACAAAAGTACCTTCAGGGCGTTGTATGCCTTATCCTCCGTATCCGTCCATTGGAACGGTGTCCGATGAACCGCGGTGTGTAATGGTGTAGCCAAGTCAGCCAAGTGACGGAGCATCCGGCTGTGCCACCGGATCTGTCCTAAGAATCGGCTTAGTGCTTTGGCCGTTTTCGGCGCCGGTGCCCCTAGTATCGCGTTTACTTTGTCCGGGTCGACCGCAATGCCCTCCTTACTTACAATGTGTCCCAGTAAGATTCCACTTGAAACCCCAAAGATGCATTTTGCTGGGTTTAAGCTTAGTCGGTATAACCTACACTTTTCAAGGCATAACCGTAGGTGCTGCAAATGGTCTTTTCCCCGGCTATAGACTGCAAAATCATCCAGGAAAACCTGCATGAAGGCAGGAATGTATTCGCCGAAGATCTCCATGATGATTCGCTGGAAAGTTGCTGGTGCCGTTTTTAGGCCGAACATCATTACTTCGGCCACAAACACCCCCCATTCGGTGACGAACGTTGTCTTCTCCTGGTCGTCCGGGTGCATCCGGATTTGATTGTATCCGCTGAACCCATCTAAAAAGCTATAAACTTCGTGGCCGGCGACGGCATCCAGTACTCCATCCGTGAACGGAAGAGGGAATGCATCCGTAATTGTGGCTGCATTTAGTTTCCTGTAATCTACACACACGCGGATTTTACTGTTCTTCTTTGGGACGACGACGATGGGGCTCAGCCACGTCGCTTTCTTTACCGGCCGGATGAAGCCCACTCTTAGGAGTTTGTCGATTTCCTCCTTCACTTTGGCGGCATAGTTGGGGTTCATTCGGTAACGTCTTTGCGCCATTGGTTTCGCGTCCTTGCCTAAGTGGATCTGATGCTGATATAATTGAGGGTCCAACCCTCGCATGTCTTCGTATGACCAGGCGAATACGTCGCGAAACTCCGTGAGAAGTTTGATCATCGCCGCTTTATCTTCCGGCTTCATTTCTTTGGCGATGTGTACCGGCTTAGGAACTGGTGCATGTTTGTCAGCCACCTATCTTCTGATGCCACCGTGTCGTCCGTTGTCGTTTCCGGGGTGATACGGAATAACTCTGCGTCTGGGAATTCATCCGATACTCCGTAGGCTGGCCCATTCGTTGGCATAGGTCACATTCCTTAGCGTACTTGACGGCGTCTTTTAACGTCGTGGGCCACCATAAGCCGCTCTGCCATACTTTCCTTGCCGTCGCTTCCCCGACATAGTGTCCTCCGGCAACCCCACAGTGTGCTTCCCATAAGATTACTTGTTTCTCGTCACTACGGACTGCCCGTCTCCATATTCCATCTGCTCCTTTGTGGTAGAGAGTGTCCCGTAACAGACAGAAATTGCGGCTCTGCACCGCCAGTCGTTTCCTCTCGTCCCGGTTCATTTCCTCCGGTGGCAGGCCCGTGCTTGCTCCGTTTATGGACCACGGCATAGAACGTTGTTAAGCTTTCAACTACCTGGCCGAGGTAGTGCCCTCCTTGGTCGCTGATTAATTCAATCGGACATCCATATCGGCACCAAATGTTCTCGTACAGGAATTTTGCTGTGGATGACGCGGTGTTGTCTCTCAAGGCCTTAGCCTCCACCCATTTAGTGCAATAATCTGTTGCCACGATGACATAACGATTACCCGTTCTCATTGCCGGTGGCTTGAACGGTCCGACAAAATCCAACCCCCACTTCTGGAATGGCTCTAGTGGAAGTACCGGTTGGTGTGGCATCCGTTTATAACACTCTGTCGGCTCGGTTCTATACGCACCGGTTCCGGTTCCTCCCTTGTGGTTTGCTCAGGTTGAGTTGGGGGCGTTTCTTCCTTTTGCGGGTCCGAACGCTCCCCCGCTGTCCCGGCGGTCCTACTTCTTGACCGTCGTTGGAGGTGCTCCACTGGCTCCTCCGTTTCCTCTTCCTGGGTAACGGCATGTATCTGTGTCGTCAAGGGTTCCAGTTCCTTCTGTCCCGGTCGCCGTATGGTTATCTTAACGGGTGGGACCGGTGACACCTCCTCCGGTTCTGGGAGCCGTTTCTTCCCTTTCGTCGCCTTCGACGCCAGCAGCTGCTGTCGTTTGGACGCCGGCTTCGAGGTGCTTCCTTCCGATAATCTTGGCCGCTTCTTTGGCTGAACGGTCTCGACCGGCGGCCCGGAGGACGACGGGTCGGATACCGTGCCGACTCCAGAACCGGAACCGCTCGACGAGGGCTATCCGGAACCGCAAACGGAAGCCGTCAACCCACCAACACCGGAAGTGGAAGAAGCAAAGCCACCGACACCAACGAAAGAGCTGGCAAAGGTACCGGAAGAAGAGCCGGCGAAGGAACCGGAAGAGGAACCGGAAAAAGCACCGGCAAAACAACCGGAAGTGGAACCGGAGAGAAAACCGGCAAGATATCAACAAACGCCACTAAACCGCGGCCTAATACTGGACGACGACATGCCGTTCCAATACTCAAAGTATCGCGATGATCCGGACGCGGAAGCGCATGTTCATGCCTTCGAGCAGACATGGGAAGCAAATCACACGTCCCAGCGAATGACACCGGAGGAAGAAGAACGCTCGAAGATAGCGGAATTCGGGGTCACGTTGGAAGGACCAGCGACACGATGGCGGCGGACGCAGGACCCGGCGACCATCACAACCTTTGCAGAATTAAAAGCAAAATTCTTGCATTTTTTCCACAAGGAGGTCGACCAGACGACAATGGTGGGCCTGTTTTATACGATCCGACAAGAGGCAGGGGATAGCATTCCCCAATTCGTCATCCGTTTCCAACGAATGCATAGCCAGCTTGCCCGTGCACCCCCGAAGGAGGAATTACGAACGATATTTTTAAACGCACTCCGGGAACCGTTACGCACGGTGTGTACGGTGATCGACTTTCGAGGAAGCACCATTGACCAGGTCATTGACCGGGTCAGAGAAATGGAAAAGTCAAGCTCATGGCTTACACTGGGAGCACTGCAACGGGCGTTACCCACAGATGAAGATCTCCGGTTCCGGCAGGCAATTCAATGCACAATCTGCTTAAATGCCGGACACTCGGCAGTGGAGTGCACCATGCGAACCCAGTGTGTGATTTGTCAATCCAAGAATCATACAACGGACCGGTGCGAGTATAACCTGTTAAACCAACAAGCACCACCCGTCCGACGGATCGAGCCAAGAAGCAACCGAGACGAAGATGACGATCGTTGGCAAAGAATGAACCGGTACCGACCGGCACAGGATGTTCGGTACAGAGACAGACAAGAGAATGATGGCCGGTACGGGAATCGGCATGATAACTACGACCGGTATGAGCGATCGGACCGTTATCGGGAGTCCAACAGACGACACGAGCAATACGACAGAGACCATTCCCCTGGTTACCGAAGGCACCAGGAGGACTACGGCCGATTTTACGATCCACCACGACCGGACTACCGAAATAAAAATAAGAATAATAAGAAACGTAATTTCAAGAAAGGTGGTCACACTAGGGACCCGGAACATGGAACCCCAAGGAGCCAACCGGCACAGAACGCACCACTCACTACGGGACCGACTCCGGATACCAGCAATGCTGAATCCAGCAATACCCGTAAAGAGTACTGCTATTACTGCAGGCAGGAAGGCCACTACAGTAACCAGTGCCCGGCAAAGAGCTACGATAAACGACCAGCAGTTAATATGGTGGTTCCGGAAGTGGCGGATTTACAGCAAGTAACCACACGGTCGAAAGGCATGGCCAAAGAGTGGGAAACACAAGAGGCCATACGAAAATAGGCGACGGAATGGGTGAAGGAAGCCAATGAAAGGAACGTCGCGGACGCGGAACGGCAAAAGGCGAATACCGTAGGGAGTGCCGGCGGTAGCCACGCAGAAAACGAGACATGGCAAGCACTGCAAGAATGTCAGATCACGTTGCCATTAGGAAGACTCTTGCAGCTCGTGCCACGATTTACGGAAGGACTAAAAACGGTCATAACAGACGGTATAGCCCCACCGGCACCAGTCCTCTTCTCGAATCCGGAGGAGGGACCGACGGTGGTGGACACTAGTAGTCCGGTGATTACAGCTATCGTCAAAGGGCACGAACTTCCCGGCACAGTAATCGATGGAGGTTCCGGGGTGAACGTAATAAGCCTCCGCACGTGTGATGCCTTGGGTATACATGAATGGGAGCCATGTCCGTTCTGGCTACGGATGGCGGATACGAGCTCTGTACGGCTGACAGGCTTAATACGGAAATTGGAAGTCACCATAGGAGGTCACACATTTCACATCTCGGCTGTCGTGCTGCAGCTACAGGCGCAAGGCGCATACCCACTGTTGCTGGGCAGACCATGGTTGAAAACAGCACACATCAAGCAAAATTGGCGGAAAAATATGATTACCTTCCGGCGCGGAAAAGCCAAGGTCCGGGTACCGACACAACCACGGACGAGCAACGGTAAGGAATGCACACCGCTGTATGCGGAATGCGTGAACATGCTCGAAGGGTTGGCAAACGACGAAGAAGCCCAGTACTTGGAGGAACACCCGAAGATCGTACCACTCTTCGAGATTGACGTAGCTGAAGCCGTAGCGCCATACTTGCCGCAGCGAGACGACACCGAAGCCGAACCAGACAAAGATTCGATTCGGGAATTACGGCAAGCACAGGAAGCGTTGGAACGGGAAATGGCCGTGTCCCAACGGGTAAAAACATCCCAGCTCGACGAAGTGAACCTAGGAAGCAAGGACGAATCAAAGCCGGTAACATACGCGTGTAATTAACCAAAGCACTCTAATCGTGTAACCTACGTAAGTCGGTGTAATCGTTGAATCTTAATCCTATGCCGTAATCACCCTTTGGGGAAGTGTCTCCGTGACACCTTGTGTTAGGCCTTGTCCGGTCAGAATATAACACAGTTTTGGCGACCACGATGGGGTCCGGGCCTTTAAATAGGTTTCCGGCCCGTAGTACAAAACGGTGCCTATCGCACCTATTCGGGATCCATCCGGATCTGGAACGGCATACCGTTTCCAGTCCGTCCGTCCACACTATGCTTATTTACAACCATACTTAATTAATTCCTTCACTCCGTATTTTGGACTCCTTGCCGGCCGGTAACAGTCGCAAGTTCGGCTTCGTTCCGAAGTATAGCTCGTGTGCCGACACTTTGTCTCCGATCCGGTTCTGAATGTATACCGCGGTTCGTACCACCTCGGCCCAATAGAACTTGGGTAAGCTCTTTTCTTCCAGCATTGCCCGTGCCGCTTCCACAACCGATCGATTTTTCCTCTCGCCCACGCCGTTTTGCTCCGGCGTGTATCTACAACTGAACTCGTGCCGAATTCCCATCTATTGTAGATAACCGTTGAATTGACTGGAAAAGTATTCTTTTCCGCCATCTGACCGCAGGCACTTGATCTTTCTTCCTATTTCTGTTTCCACGAACCCTTTGAGGTCCCAGAAATAGTCGAAGACTTCGCTCTTCCTCTCAATGAGGTAGATCCACATGTGCCGCGTGTAGTCGTCGATGAAGGAGACGAAATATCGGCTCCCGCCAAGACTAACGTTTTGTGTCGGCCCCCACACATCGGAGTGTATCAAGTCGAGCTTATTCCGGCTCTGGTTACGCTTGTTGGGGAAGGGAAGTCGATGTTGCTTCCCAAGCTGGCAGGCTTCACAAATTTGTGTCTTCCGGCCACTAAATTTGGGCAATCCGAATACCACCTGTTTCAATTGCAGGTCTTGAAGCCGTTGGTAGTTGACATAGCCTATCCGCTTGTGCCATAAGTCGATGTCCGACTCGAATTTTTGTCCCTTCGCAAACATTGCGATGCCACCGTCAGTAGAATCGAGGATGAACATCCTCCCATCTTTGCGCCCTTGCACAATAACATGGCCTTCTTCCTCAATGAAGCACCCAAGGTGTGTAAACCGAACCTACATCCCCTGGTCGACGATCTGCCCGACCGACACCAGATTCTTCGTGATTGTCGGGACCTTTAACACGTTCATAAGTTTCCCTTTCTGCCCGACATGGCTCAAGGGAACTTCACCGACATTCACAATCGGACGCGGAGTGTCGTCTTCGGTTGTGACTACTCTTGGTTCCGTCGGTTTCTCAAGGTATGAGAACCACTCCTCGTGGCATGTCATGTGGTTTGACGTGCCTAAGTCGACGTACCACACCTCCTCTGACTTCGGGGTGATCTTATTCATTGAGTTTGCTTCGTGTTTCGTCACGAAGACTGACCCTTTTCCGGCTTCTCCGGATCCTTCGGCATAGTGCGATCATTGCCGATTTCCTTTGACGGTCTATCCGGAACTTGTTCCGAACCCGGTTCTCTCCGAATTAGCGCGTTTTTTCCAACACTCGCTCTCCCTGTGGCCTTTCTTGCCACAGTACCAGCATTCCGCAGCGGATTTCCCTTGCCGGTTCTTGTCGCCTCGACTCCCTCTGTTTCCGGAGGGTTCGGAATTGCTTTCGGCATCACTGTGGTGCCTTCTTCCTTGATTCCGTCGGCCGCCTCCATTGCGTACCGACTCACCTCGTCCGCCACGACCACTGGGACCTCTCTCCCTCCGTGTATAACATCTTGTTGTTGGCATGCGTGCTTGTCGACGCACCTGCGTGGTTCCCTCTATAAGGAGCATCGACTGTAAGTTGAAAAACGATGACGTATTCTCCCGTGTACACACAGCAATTCGGAACGCTCCGAACTTTGACGCCAAACCCCCGAGACAGACCTGGACCATCTCGCTTTCCTCGATGTTCACATCGATGGAAGCTAAGGAGTCGCATATGTCCTTGATCATCGAGGTATAGTCAGCCACCGACAAATCGCGTTGTCGTAGGTTGCTCAACTCCTGTCGAAGCTGAAGCTTCTTGGCTGTGGTGCTCACAGCGAAGATCTTCTTCAGATTTTCCCACGCACCCTTCGACGTTTTTGCATCACGAACGTAGCTTAATAGTTGTTCGCCCACACAAGACGCGAAACAGTACAACACTTTGCTCGCCGATTGTTCCCACGCCGGGAAGTCTTTGTGTGTCGAATCGGGTGCTGTGTCATTTGCTCCATCGACATAGCTCTAGTAACCGTGTCCGAGCAGGTACTGGTGCATCTTGTAGGACCAAGATGCGTAGTTCGTTTTGTCAAGCTTCTCTGTCGGAAGCGAGCTAGCCATTCCTCTTTCCATCGGTTTTCTTGTTCTTCTTCGTTGGTTTTTCCTTCAAGCAAAGTCGACTGCAAAGGTTCTCAACCCTCGCACTCTGATACCATGAAAAGAATGGCGTGCGGAAGCAATATAGGAAACCGAACAACAGAAAACGCAGGTTTAATGGAAAGCTTAGGTTTGCACAGTACGCACGGGAGAGACAAAGAGAGAGTAAAAACAAGAACTTAATTCAAGAATAATACTCGATTTGTACATAGGACGTGCTCAGTGAGCACTTTTATACAAGCCCTGATAATCGGGCTGACACAAGTACTGACAGTACTTGACTGCTCATAAGTGAGCATCGACACTCACTCCCAAAATTATTCCTTTACGAGGAATATCTCTCTAACGACCTTTCAGTTTACACACCAATACGGCCTCTCGTTACACATCGGTTTGCGTACCGGTTTACGCATCCGTTTTACGCACCGGTCCGGCCTAACCGATCAATCCCAACCGATCCGGTCCTCGGCTTGCTCAGCCGATTCGGCTGATGTTGAGCTTGTCTCTCAACATATTTGATCCTATATGTCGACGACATGTTGATTGCAGGAAGCAATCAAGCAGAGGTTAGTAATCTGAAGCAAAGCCTTCACACAAAGTTCGCGATGAAGGAACTCGTACAAGCCTGACACATACTAGGCATGAGGATAGAGCAAAATCAGACGACCAAAACTCTCCGACTCTCCCAGTTCGAATACATCTGCAAGGTGCTGAAGCGCTTCAACATGGAGAATGCGAAGCTAACACCAACACCACTTCCGACGTTGATTGGACTATCAGACAAAGACTCTCCTTCGACGAACAAGGAGAGAGAGCTTAATGGAAAGATACCCTACGCATCGGTAGTAGGAAGTATCATGTACGCAATGGTGGCGACCCGACCCGACCTAGCCTATGTCGTAGGGGTGGTCAACCGGTATATGTCAAACCCAAGAAAGAAGCATTGGGAGGCCGTCAAGCACATCCTTAGGTATCTAAAGGAACCTTGGATGCACACCTAACTTTCGGACCGACGACCTCAACCGAAGTCGAAGGCTACACCGATCCGACTATGCCAGAAATGCAGATAATCGGAAATCGACATCAGGCTACATCTTCACCTATGGTGGTAGGGCGATATCATGAAGGTTGAAACTTCAAGAGTGCACGACTCTGTCTACCACAGAAACCGAGTACATAGCAGCATCGGAAGCAACGAAGGACGCGATCTGGCTGCACCGAATGACTGCCGATTTCGGAACTGCAAACCGAAACGACCGACCAGTACCGACCATCTATTGCAACTTAGAGTGCAATACACCTCATCAACAATCCCGTCTATCATGTGAAGACGAAGCACATTGAGGTGCGGTATCATCATATCTGGGAGCTCATAAATGAAAAGAAACTCAAAGTCCAGAAGATTGACACCGAGGTGAACATTGTTGATTGCCTAATGAAGCCACTCCCAGATCTACGCTTCGGCACACTAAGGACGAAAATGGGGCTACGACAAGTGACTGAGCAAAAGAAAGCTGAACGAGGAGCAGAAGGTAAGATCTAATCGGAACAATAACCTACCGACTCAGCTGCATGCCGACCGACTTGTAACATATAAACTTAGACCAATTTTGTAATCTAGGCTTACGGGGGAGATAACTCCAAATACTTGTACATGCAAGAAAGAGTAGTCCTTTTACTGGGGATTTTGTTGGCATAAAAGGTCGACTTCTTCCAAGTTGTATCGGTCTAAGTGTGAACTCATCAATAAGTTAGGGCTTAGTATATACGTGAATACCTAACATTGTATAGAATGATGAGTGACAAAGTGACAAAGTGTTTGTGCATTGTATCTCAGAGAGAGAGTGACAATGAAGCAATAAAGCTTTCCATTAGAGCTTGCACTGTGTAAGTCCACACCTATTCTATTTTCTATCTGCGTTGTTTGCTGTTCAGAATTGACACTGTATCCACACACGTTTTCGCGAAGTGCACTCGTTACCGACACTAAGAGGGTACTTCGGAACGTTTGTGGGACGATGGATTTAGCCATTATGTACAAGTCAGATACGATCATTCGGCTCGAAGGGTACATGGATGCAGACTGGGTTGGTTATAAGGCTAATATATGATCAACGCCAAGTTTCGTCTTCTCCCTCCGCAAGAGAGCGAACTCCTAGAGTAGCAAAAAGTAGTCGACAATCGCACTGTCGAGCACAATAGCCAAATACAAGGGCACGACAGTCACCACATGCAAGGTCGTTTGGCTGAAGCGCATATTGAAGGATCTGGGCGCTCCCATCAAGGATCTGATTCTCCTATATTGCGGCAACATGAGCAATATCTACATGGCTTAGAACCCCGTGTTCCACGCGCAGACTAAGCATACGAAAGTTCACTACCACTTCATTCGGGAGTGCGTTCAGGCTAGAGATATTGATTTACAACACATCAACACGAATCTTCAGGTGGCCGACATCTTCACAAAAGCCCTGGGTATCGACAAGCTGCGACAATTCACGTCTATATCTCAATAACTGATCAACCGCACTTGAGGGGGAGTACGGTAGTCGTAGCCGATCAGCCGAATAGAGGAGTCGAAGTACAATGATAATCAAGCCAAACAAGGAGCACAAATCAATTGCATAGTTGAAACCAATTTTGACTGACCATTTGTGCAACAGAACCGGACAACCAAGTCAACTCGAAAGCCGAAGCCGATTTGGCCGGATTGAATGTTTTTGAAGATTGAACCGAACCAACTTTTCAGCATCCAGAAGTTGTGTTCGAAGGGGCGTGTTGAGAATCGAACTCAACTTCCCATATAGATAGTGTTCACACTAGTCAATGGATATCATACTAGGCTAGTTTTGTAATTAGTAGAAAGGGCACTTGCCCTAGACCAGATGGTATTTAAACCAACTCTTTGTAACTTAGTTATTGTTGGATGTAGTTCATTCTCTTACGCAAATATACAACTTCTTGTTTAAGCTCTCTCCCTCTCTCTCTATCTTGCCTTACGTGCACTCACACACACACACATAGCTCTCTTTCGTTGCACAACATCACCTACATCTCTCATTCTTCACAAGATGCAACACTGAGCGAGGATACCAACAAGAGAGGAGACGATCGAGGGACAAACAAACCCGAAGATAGACCAAGGATCCAACGAGGAGCACAGGAATGAGCACGTAGAGGGAACACACGATCGACTAGAGGCCAAGAGTTGGAATTGGACATGAGTTGAAATGAACGAGTCGATTCAAACACAAGCCGATCCGAACCATATGATCCAACCGACCCATTCCAACCAACCCGAGCAACATATGATCCGGATGACTTGCCGAATTAGGCTAGATTCCGACTATACCTCTGCCAATTCCGTCGAATGTTGACAGACTTGTATGCATACACTTGTAAACTATAGATTAGACTTGTAATCTAGGGTCATGGGGGAGATAACCCCACTTACTTGTATACATAGGAAGAGTATCCCTTTTATGGGGGAGCTTGTTGGCATAAAATGTTAGAGTTAGCTACTAATGTAAGCAAACGAGATAAGGATAATATAGATAAATAGATAAGAAAGGAGAGAGAGAGAAAGAAGGGTGTCGATCCACCCGACCAGCCCCAAGCGAAGGGATCGAGACGGACTCGAGCCTCGATCGGCATCCCATACCACCATCGTGGCGTCGAGTCGTACCTGGTACTGGCGCGCTTGGTACAAGAGTTGATTGATCACAAGGTTAGAGTCTTGACATAGTCAAGAGATATCAAATGAGGGTAGCTAGGCCCCATATTTATAACTAGACCTAAAGCCCCCATGCAAGTTCACACTTGGCCTAATGGGTTGTCCCAATCCCAAGGATTAAACGTAATCCTTCCCTTATTTACCCTCTCGTTTAACCCACAGACTTTAGCCACATGTATAGAAAGAATACTACGGTAAAACTTACCACGAGATATTATATGGTCATGCCTGTAACATAAAAGGTCGACTCCTTCCAAATTGTATCTTCAAGTGTGAACACGTTACCAAGTTAGGGCGTGAGTATATAAGCTCAACTGTAACATTGTAAACAAAGAGAGAGTTTTATAGAAGAGAAATATAGTTTCCATTAGAGCTTCAACTGTGTATCTTGTTTCTTACCTACCATCTTCTTCTCTATTTCATCTATGTTGTTTTCTTGACACCGATGGACAGGTCCTCAACATATTCTTCTGCGGCACCAACATCCTCACTTATCTACAACATGTCTGAGAACCAACATTGATAGGGGAAGTATGTAATACTCCAATTTTAACATTTTAGCATTTTGCCACTTCATCATTGTTGCCTCTAATTATCTATCGTCGATGATCACATACTTCAAAGCATCACATGAGAGCTCCAATAGATATTTTACACCGCATCATTTTAACCATTTTATAATGTCAATAACCTAGCCAACTAAATTTTAATTTTTTGGTACCTTGCATTTGATATTCCAACCATGTTTTGAAAATCCATGGTCGGGCTTATTCTTCACCTTTGTGATATACGTGTATGCTCTTTGCATGGTTAACAACTTTCAAGGATGAACACCTATTACAAGATAGGATGATGATGATTTAACTCCCAATTTTCTACGTAAGAACAAAATTCGAAATTCCTTTATTCCATTTGATGCTCTAAGTGAGAGATAGTGCCACCCTATACTTCCAACCATAAAGAAACGCTTGGACCACCATAGCATTGAATAACATCTTGGAAGTATCACTCTCATTGAAATGAGTCTCAAATGTATATCATGTTTGAAGTCGAGACTCATTGCATACATTCCACCTATTTGCCGATAGAACATTAATGCCAAGGTATATTTATTACACACATATCACCACCACCACCACCCAAGAAGAAGAAGAAGAAGAAGAAGAAGAAGAAGAAGAGGAGGAGGAGGAGGGAGAAGAAGAAGAATGATGAAGAATTGAATGAATATGATTTAGGAAGAAAGAAAGAATGAATATGGGCGGAAAATGTAAAGGAAACGATTTTAAGTAAGTAAGTAAGTAATTAATTGATTGATTTATTATTATTAGCCCAAATCGTCTCTCTCTCTCTCTCTCTCTCTCGCCTTTTCGATTTGTGTTTTTGGTTTTGGTCTGTTTTCTTTTGTGTGTGTGTGTGTGTGTGTGTGTTTTCCCTGCGCCGAAACCCTAATTCCAACAGCAAACAGGAGATGTCGAAATCCCGCCATTCTTCTTCCGTCCAAACGTAGGTAGGGCTTCCCTCTCCAGCCTTCGCAAAAGCAGGACCAGACGGAGAAGACGCAGGCAGAAGCAGAGGAAAGAAAGAAAAGAAGCGCCAGCAGAAAGAAGGATGGTGGTAATCACTGATGAGCAAATCGTGCAAAGGATCGTGGAAGTTCTGCAGAGAGCTGATCTGACTACCATAACCTTTGCTGCAATCAGGAGGCAGTTGGAAGAAGACTTCAGGATTGATCTGGCGGAGAAGAAGGCTTTCATCCGAGAGCAAGTGGACCTCTACCTCTACCTCCAGCATCACAAAAACTATCAGCACCAGCAACAACGCCATTATCAACAGCTACAACAGCTACAACAGCTTCAACAGCAGCAGCAACAGCAGCAACAACAACAACAACAACAACAACAACAACATCACCAACAACAACTTCAGCATTTCAGAGATCCTCAGCAACTGCAGCCATTCCTCCGCAGACGGGATGAAGGCCTCTTCCTCGCACCTCATGCCTCCCACGAAGAGATTGACGACACTGTGCAGATCATTGTGGAAGAAGAATACGAAGACCATCAGCCGGATGCCACAAATTTCCAAGGAAATTCTTCGAATAGCAGCAAGAAAAAGTAGGTTTCAGCACCTTTAGTTTTACGGTCATTTCCTGCGTAATTATGCCTCTGGTGATGCCTCTGGTGAATCTGGAGATGTTTTATCTGGAAAAAAACCAAAAGAAAGAGAAATACAACCTTATTTTTCCTCTGGCCAAGCTTGATTGAGGCGTGTTAGGATTAGATGCAATTGATTTACAAAGCCACTGTTTCTGACTATCATTCCATGTGCGTAGCTTGGTGACTGTATGTAATGTGAGCAATGTTTGATTTCTGCAGACATTCTTTTTAAGTTGCAGTCCGTTTCATTTCCAAGTGAATAGAAGGGAACATTCTCATATCATGATTACAAATTTTATTTGCTAAAAAGAATGATAGATGATACTATGGTGATTGCATGGGAGGTAATCCGGCAATCAAACTGTACTCTACTAAATTTTAAAACATGTCTACCTATATTTTATTAAGGACATTCTGGCTAATAAACTTTTATTCCTAAAGGTGACTAAGTAAATATGCTTCTGATTATGATCTGATAAATTTGATTCATGCATGCCAAGTGACTTAGTTAAAATGCAAACTCTTTTTTATCTACAAAGTTCTAGCAAAATTTGTTAGGATCAAGCAGTATGCTATGACTTTAGAGACAGCATACTATAGAGTAAAACTCCAGTATGGAAAATGATTAACTCGCTGGAACAAAGGATAGTAGATTATTAAAATGACTCATCCAAGCTTATTTAGAATTTTTATATGCTAACTCCAGGGGGCCAGAGAAGAAGAAGAGAACTGGAGGGGGTTTAGTAAAACCATGTGGACTTTCTGAGGAGCTTCAGGCTATTTTAGGGGAGAGGGAGTTGTCAAGGATCCAGGTACGCTAGTGACTATCTGTTTTTTGTAATATACTTTTGCATCTTCTGAATAGCCTTGATAATTTTGTAGCATGTGTAACATATTTCTGTGTATGAAAAAATAAATATCATAATCTCGAAGCAGGTTGTGAAATCGCTTTGGGTTTACATTCGAGAAAAGAATCTACAAGATCCAGAAAACAGGAGGAAAATAATCTGCGATGATGCACTACGAGGATTGCTTGGATGTGAATCGACCGACATGTTTCAGATGAACAAGCTGTTATCTAAACATATATGGCCACTTGTTGATGGTCAAAGAGGTAAATTATGGCAATCCGTCTATTTTGCTAACCAATGTGAATTTAAAAGAATTGAAACAAAACATCATGTATTCAGATGGGGAAGAGCCCAAGCCGAAAAGGGTGAAACCAGATAAGCGTGCTCATCGAGATATTGGAGGGTCAGGCAAATTGAATCGCTTCATGGCCCCCAATCAGCTTTCTGAGGCACTCATAAATTTTCTAGGCACTGGAGAGAGTGAGCTTCCGAGGACAGAAGTGGTCAAGCGCATGTGGGATTATATAAAGGGAAATCAGTTACAGGTTTGATGAACACGGCTAATTCTAATCATGAACATTGTTTTTTACTTGTGATACTCAATTAAAGCTTCAACTTCGTCAATAAATTGGGCCAATACAAAGTCCTTATGCAGTACAAATTGCAGTGTTTTCACCAAAGACAAATTTAGATAACTTTGTTGGTGCTTCCCAAAATTAAAATAAATGGGTATTAGGCATCTGAAACTGTTATATAGTGAAGCAACTTTTTTGTGCTTTTCTGCAGTTGCATGTTAAAAGAATCTGAATAAACTTAACATGAGAGATCTTGGTTTAATATAACAATGGGATGCATCAGTAAATGATTCAGTGGGTTTTGTGAAACATCTCGAAATAGAAAGAGGTATAAGGTACATGTCAGAAGGACTCACAAGTATTTCTGGCATTAACGAACAAGTTAAGAGGCAACCAGCCCAAAAAGTTTGTAAAAGCAAAGCAGACTACCCCATCATGATTCTAGGCATTAGCTCTCGTCAAAATTCATAGGTTTAGATTTGTGATCTTTAAAAGCTGGCTGTCTTTTCTTACTTATATCATCTAGAATTTTAAAAATTTCACAGGATCCTGCTGACAAAAGGCGAATAGTCTGCGACAGCAAGCTTCAGGAACTGTTTGGTTGTGATACTTTCAATGGGTTTGGTATGGCAAGATATTTGTCTCCTCATTTTATCAAGAGTTGAGGTTACAGTCTCCCATCATTGCAGCCGTGTATAAAAGATTGTGCTTCCAGTTGGTGTTGTCAATGCCTTACAACTCAGATGTGAATCACTGTCTACCTCCAAACCAAAGTTTATAGGTAATGCAAATTTCAATCGTATAGTCATGGGCTACAACAACTTTGATGTGAATATCAGTTATCACTAACCCGAAAACGTCTAGGTCTAGAAATACTCAGTAATGAAGTTATCTCCGTATACACAGCCATTTTACCTGCTGATTCCTTTTTTGACTGCCCACTACTAAATTTATATATTCTGTTCTCGGAGAAGGCACGATTTTAGCTTTTAAGTCAATAGTCTGGTCAATCAAACGCTGACCCTTTTTGCAGAATCAGTTTTATGTATTTAACTGCTAGCACATCATTCCCACACTTGCAATGTTCTTCTAGGACTTGGGCCATTATTACTGTTTTGCATTGTAATGAGAGAATGAAAAAACTTTGATCAATATGAAGCAACTGCTCTGTATTCAGAAAATGCCGTGTACCTAGTAATCAGAACAATGATCCTGGCAATGAATCCTTAATATGTAACCCTTGCTCTTGCTCTCTCTGTAAGAAGGTAAACATGACTCCTTTTAACAAGTAGACATCTCTGATCCATACATTTTTAGTTCCATCCACACATTACTATATTGCTTTAATAAAAGTACCATATTAATAAACATCAGCAGGTAGACTTTTGCGAACGTGAATCATCTCGTTTTTTATTGTTCTTATTGATTGCAAAAAATGTTTGGCTGTGATCTCATTTTAGGTCTGATGCGTTGATTTTGCGATGAAGAGTATACAAGCGTTTTATTTGGGCTGATAATTGAATAAGTGACTGCTTATTCTTTATTCATCTAATTTAGCAGTTTTTCTTGTGTAATCAATATTGCTATCATCCATGTATTTGATCTAAATTTTCTTCCGTGGTTTCTCATTTCGCCCTCATCATGACATTAGTTATGTTTCTGGCCGTCAATTTCAATAAGTGTTTAGGGATATTACTTTTTATGTGAAGTTACTGTTATATATATTTTGAACTAATGATTATAAAGCAATAAACAGAAAGTCACAACTAATGATTATAAAGCAATAAACAGAAAGTCACAACAGTTACCTATAAAGCAGTAGAAAATCAACATTACTGGTCTTTCATGTAGATATTAGATGAATATTCTGATTACACTGCTAGAAATTCATATACTTGATAATCTAATTGAGTATTTTATTAAATCTTATATAATAATGCACACTTAGTGGGTTTAAAGCCTTGCAAATGATTAAAGGGCTAGAGTTTTATTAGGTTTTTTTTTCCAGGAAAATTTTTATTACATTTTAGGCATTTGGTAATGCTGGAAGATAACGATGATGAAATGTTGCGAGCTTCTTTTGAAAGTGACAAGTAATTCTATGTAAGATGGAATGGAAAGATTTTTGTTGTGGAAATAATCAATGCAAGCAAACATATCACATTTGTTTTGGAGATGGAATAGATGGAAATTGTAAGTCAAAATCTCCACATTGCATGGTTTATATGAATTAAGTTGATGTTAATGTATACTTGAGGTGGAGTTCATGTCTTGATTGTGTTTTACAAACATGGTTCTCATGATGATATTGTTTACATATGAGGCCTAATCAAGTCAGTATGCTATAATGATAAATAGACAGCAATGCATATTAACAATAGCCAAAACCCAATAAAGATGCTCACTTAGTTTGCCAATACACTTGTAAAATGGTGTAGTGTCATAGTAAGTAGTTTAGGAGTTTCACAATTGGCATTGAATAGTGAACACATTGTACTTACTTGGCAAGTGTGTCATGGGTATATGTTCAGATGGAGGTTTTGTTAAATTTATGTGGATATATATAACTAAAGAAGACAAGGTGTGTAAACAAAAGGATTTAGTTAGAATGTTTCTCAAACCAAGAGATTTGTCCTCTTTTTTTAGTATCTCTAAAAAAGTTCATTGTGCACAACTTCATTTCTTATGGCAAGCCAATCAGTTCAAGACTTCATATTCGATTTTCCAAATAATATAGTTGTCTCAGTAGTAAGTTTTGCAAAGAATTATACATTTATGGAGCAGAATGAAATTCAATCCAGACTGGTGGTCAATATAGGCAGCAATTTTTATTCATATAATCTATTATCGAGTTTCAGGTGATGTAAAGAAAGTAATTCATTTCTTTATATCTAATGATGAAGCATGATATTTTGTTTGTCCAACATTGTTTTAAATTACACAGGAAATGGTTGTTGGATCAACATTTGGAGCTTACTCAACATTGGGTTTGGTTTGATCGAATTGCTTCACAATTCAAGGCTAAATGATCATTCTATTTTATTGGGAGGTATCCTTGTGAAATGAGATTGGATATGACATGGAACTTTTTCGAGCCCGGCAACGGAAAAGGTGAACATGATGGAGTAGGTGCATTTATAAAGCGAGCACTTATTAATGAACAACTAAAGGTCGATGATTTGCATATAAATTGTGTCACTTGTGTTTACTCATATGTTCGGGATATCAAACGCGTATTTTTAGAAAGTGAGGCTAGATGAAGTAAATAGAGAGAAGACATGGGAGTGCCAAGGAATCCCTCAACTGCAACCTCTCCACTTTGTTCATGGTTATTCCAAAAATGATGGTCAAAATATTGCAGTTAGAGAATTAACATGTTTTTGCTACCATTGTGTACAAGGTGATTGGAGGCAATGTCCAAACAAAGCATATATTCATAATTGGGTATAATCATATACCATACACTGGTGGACAAGGAAGCAACTGAAGCAGAGCTAGAAAACACTCAAAAGGAGTTCACATATTAGGGTTCTAGGACACTCTAAGTGCTATCGTATATGTTGGTGATAATTTCAGCCCAAGTCCTAGCCTTCTTCTTCACAGCTCTGCTACCTTCGGCCTTGCTTCCTTGTCATTCGGTTGGCTCAAGTTTTGGCTCTCTCTTTCCGCCGCTCCCCCTACAACCGGCTAGTCCGCACTTAGCCATTTTAATTCCACTTGTCTTCTTGTTTGACGTGTCCTCGGCCATTAGAGTTATGATCTTATGTAAGCATATGATAAAAGATAGATAAATAAGAAAGGAGAGAGAGAAAGAAGGGTGCCGATCCACTCGACCACCCCCGGGATCGAGTCAAACTCGAGCCTCGATGCGGTGGCGTCGAGTTGTACCTGGTGCTGGCGCACTCGCTACAAGAGTTGACCCACCACAATGTCAGAGTCTCGACGTAGTCGTTAATGTGTCCAATGAGGGTAGCTAGACCTCATATTTATAGCCAGACCTAAGGCCCCCAGGCAAGTTCACACGTGGCCTAATGGGTTGTCTCAATCCCGAGGATTAAAAGTAATCATCCCTTTCTTTACACTCTCGTTTAACCCTCACACGTTATCCATGTGTATAGAATATTACGATAAATTCTCACCACGGGATATTATATGGTCATGCTCGTAACATACTCCCCCTCTTTAAAACATTGCACTCTTGCAATGGAAAGTTAGGGAAGTTAGTTCTAAGAGTATTTTCGCATTCCCATGTGGCATCTTTGATAGATTTATCCATCCATTTAATTTTAAATTCTCAGATTATTTTAGAACGCAATTTTTTTGTTTAACATCAAGAATTCTTTCAGGTACATGTGGTTTAGAAGATAATTCTTCAGAAGTAACCAGAGTTTCAGTTGTAACTGTATTGTCGCAAGAACCTAGAAGTTCTTTTAGAAGTCTTACATGAAAAACTGGATGAATTTCAACGCCATCAAGAAGAGCGAGATGATAGGCCGATGAACTAATGCATTTGAGGGCTGTAAAAGGTTCACAAAACCGTGGGGCTAACTTAGCGCACTTATCTGTAGACAATGTCTTAGAATTGTGAGGTACATGTAAAAATACCTTCTATCCAGGGTTGAATACACGAGGTTGCCTGTTATGATCGGCATAAAAACGCACTCTATCTTGAGCAGTTTTTATATTATCTCGTGCAATATGCAACATATCTTGCATATCCCGAAGAAAGTTTTGCGTACTTCACAACTCATCATGATGTATATTAACATCAATCGGGGCTCGTGGCTGAAAACCATACATCAACATAAAAGGACTATATCCCGTCAATGTATGTTTAGAGTTGTTATAAGCAAACTCCAAAATTGGGAGATAACGTTCCCAATTTTTTGGTTTTGTACCAACATATGCACGGAGCATGTCCTCAATAATTTGAGTTACTCGTTCTGTCTGTCCATTGGATTGAGGATGATCAATGGAGCTCATGCTCAATGTAGTTTCTAACTTCTTAAAGATTTGCATCAAAAAGTCGCTATTAAACTTTGGATTTTGATCACTCATGATATCCATTGGTAATCCATAAAAATGAAATAACTCGTCAATGAATTGATAAGCCAATTCATGAGCTGTTACCGTGGTTTTAGTAGCAATAAATCTAGCCATTTCAGTTAGTCGATCAACCACAACCCAGATGGCATCATGACCTTTTTGGATGTGAGGAAGGCTAACAATAAAATTCATGCATATACTTTCCCATTTATTATTGGGAATGTCCAAAGGATGTAAAAGTCCAACAGCTTTAAGTCGCCCGACTTTGTTAACTTGACACTGGTGACATTTTGTCACATAGCTATGTATGTCAGGACGCATCTTAGGCCAATACAATTGAGTGGAGATGAGAACGAGTGTACGATGTATTCCAGGGTGCCCTAATGAGGGTACATCATGACATTAAAAAAGAATTCTCTTTTTGACCTCAGGCAAATTCGGAACAGAAACCTTCCCATTACGGCAGAGCAAACCGATATCAATGTGGAAGGATTCCTTCGAGGATGTGGTGGTGTTTGTTCCAGACTTAACTCTTGCCCAATATTTTGCAAAATAACTTCCATCAGGATACTTTCCTCGAAGGTGATGATAAAGATATGATGTTATTTCAGTGAAGCTAAGCATGTTAACTTCACGGATGCGACTTAGTGCATCAACGATAGTGTTCATGGAACCTTTACGATATCGTATGGAAAAATCAAAGTCCTAGATGAGATCTACCCATCGTGCCTTACGACCTTTCAGGTCTTGTTGGTCACAAAAATATTTCAAGGACTCGTGGTCCGTAGTTACCACAAAACGATTTCCATAAAGATAATGGCGCCATGTCTTGAGCACATGAATAACTGCAAATAATTCCTTTTCTTGAATAGTATACCGACATCGAGCAGAATCAAGTTTCTTACTCTTGATTGCTATTGGTTTACCATCTTGATATAAGACAACACCTATAGCATAATCACTTGCGTCGGTTTCAACCTGACAAGGTTTTAAAGGATCTGGTAAAAGAAGTGAAGGAGCCTTGCACACCAAGTCCTTGAGTTCCTTAAAGGTGAGTTCAGTGTAACATTCCACACAATAGGTTTTGTAGACTTACGCGTTTCGAACTTCTCGAATATTCCGAAGTGTGGGCCAAAGTTTGATTTTCTCAATGCGAGTGTCATGATATGGCAAGACTCGAACCCATGACCTTATGGTATATGGGTCGAGCTCTTAACCATCACACCATCTATTGTAATTTGTAGAATATTATTTTCATTTATGCTTTATTATAAGAAATTAATGTATATTCCAGATTTCTCTGGAACATTCTAGAAGCTTTAGGACTACTCCTGAGAGCACTATAAAAGGAGGCACAAGGCATTGTTTTGAACCAAATTGGTTCAACGCCAATCTTAAGCCTCTTAGCCACTTTGTACTTATCCTTCACATAATATATTAGCTGTTATCATTATCTCTCTCTCTCTCTCATCCTCGTTATCTCTCTCTCCTCTTCTCTCTCTCTCTCTCTCTCGGGAATCTTACGCAGTCCCGTCCTCTTAGTACTAATAGTACTTCTCTTCTTTAGTACTAATTCTCTCTCTGCTTTAATACTATTCCTGATAGTTTGAACCAATTTGGGTCCTCAAGTCTACTTATCGTTCTCCCTCATCCTCCTACCCTTTTCCCTATACTATGGCTACTGTTAGCGCCCAAGAATATCAATCCGTTTTCTTCGAGCTATAATGCCTAAAAGAAAAATTTGTTGCCTTGGAACAAGAAAACCAACGGCTGATAGGGGATCTGCAACAAATCGCTCTAGAAAAACAACAAACGTAGCAACAACATGGGGAGTTAGCGTTACGGGTACAACAACTCGAAGCAGAGCATTGCAACAACAAGGATCAAGTCCCCAAGGATTTCATAAAGAGCCGAAGATTAGACTTCCTATGAAATTTAATGGAACACGATCGCAATTAAGGGGATTCCTTAATCAGGTACGATTAGTCATCCAAATGCATCCTTCCCGATACCCCACTGATGCATCCCGAGTCGGCCTAATAGGCACGTTGCTTAGTGGCTCAACCTTAGCATGGTTTGCTCCGCTTCTAGAAAAACAATCGCCCTTGCTTAATAACTTTGAAGATTTTATTAGTGAGTTTAAAGCCTGCTTTGGAGACACCGACAACATCAGGACGACAATCAACAAGATCCGACGATTGCGTCAAGGCGATCGTCCAACCTCTGCCTACACGACGGATTTCCGTCTACTCGCCTCAGATATACCCTGGGATGATTAGGCACTAATGGAGCAGTTTTGCTACGGCTTGCGATGTAAAAGATTTACTTTTAACCTTCCTCGAAGAACCAAAATCTCTTACAGAGGCAATTAGTCGAGCGGTTCGATATGACAACCGCCTTTTCGAACGGCGTTCCGAACGTCAATTACAAATACCACGCTCTAGGCCGGAGCCCACATACGCCTCAGTCGCGGCTAAAGCGTTCGCACGCGACGTACCTCAAGCAAATACTCCGACACCGATGGAGATTGACACCATGTGTCGAGGTGGCCCGTTATCGGAAGAAGAAAAGCAACGACGCCGTGTGAATCGATTATGTCTTTATTGCGGTGGACCAGGGCATATCGCAATCAATTGTCCCCATAGGCCAAGAAGACAGGTAAATCAAATTGTAGCATGTACTAAACCCGAGTCAATTCTTCCCTTAGGAGTGTCTGATAGTATTAATAGTACTAATAGCCCAAGTATCTCAAACAAATTTGAAATCCTTAGTCAATTAGATGAAGAGTTAAACGATTGAGTCCAGCCAAAATACGAGCCGTTTAGTTGGACAACCCTAGATCTGTACAACCCATTAGTGGTTCCATTCCCTCCAAGCAAGTTAGCAATGTGTTCCTAACCCAAGTCATGGTTAGTACTAAAAGTACTCCCCTAGTACAAGTCCTAACACTTTTAGATTCCGGAGCCAATTCCTGTTTCATGGATCGAAATTTTCCCCAAGCTTCTCAGATATCCTTAAGAAACTTCCTTGCCTTGCATCTGTAGTAGTCATTGATGGTCGTCCCATTGCTTCCGGGAATATTGTAGAAGAGTCAGAACCCATTCAGGTTGTCCTAGGTAGTTTTGTGTGTGTAGTATCATTTAATATAATTAGTAGTCCAGAGCATCCCATTGTCTTGGGATTACTTTGGTTTGAACTACATAATCCAGACATACATTGGAGAACAAGAGAAGTCCGATATCGACAACCCCAAGGATCTACTCATCGAGTTTCGACCATTTCACTACGTGAACTATGCGAAGAAGGACACAAGGAGGCAATGTTCCTATTCGCCATATCAGTACATCCTTCCAGCAATATTAAGGAGGAATCCTTAGTGCAACTTCTGGCGAAATATCATCCTTATGCCGACGTATTTGACAAGGTAAAAGCTGGTACTCTTCCTCATCATCGTCCCTACGAATCCCTATGATTTACAACCAGGAGTAGAGCCACCATGGGGACCAATCTACAACTTGTAACCCACCGAGTTAGAAGTCCTTCGAGCCTACATAGAGGAGAACTTGGCAAGCAGGTTTATTCGTCATTCGAAATCTCCGGCCGGAGCACCCATCTTCTTTGTCAAGAAGAAAGATGGCTCACTTCGTCTGTTCGTTGATTACCGTGGCTTAAATAAAGTCACCATCCGGAATAGGTATGCACTTCCTCTTATATCAAGTCTTTTAGAGCAAGTTAATGGTGCCAAGTTTTTTACAAAAATCGATCTACGAGGAGCGTATAACCTCGTGCGGATCCGACCGGGAGATGAATGGAAGACCACCTTTCGCAAGCGGTATGGGCATTTCGAATATACTGTTATGCTGTTCGGTCGAACCAATGCACCCGTAGTCTTCTGTAAACGTAAGTGTTTGCAGAAGCGTAAAATAGAGAACAACACAGAGAGAGAGAGAGAGAGAGAGAGAGAGAGAGAGAGAGAGAGAGAGAGAGAGAGAGAGAGAGCAGAACACAATTTCAAAATTATATCAAGCCTCCTTAACAACACACTGTGCTAAGTAGCACTATTTATACAAGTCCTCTTGGGACTGACAGAAGTACCATGTACTTCAATGCTCACACGAGCATCTGACACTTACTACGAGACTATAGCTACCTAGTGGTCTATCCTATACTAGGCTTCCGATTGGACTGCCGGTTACGGATTGCACCCGGCCTCCACTGCTTGCCGGTTCGGTTGCTCACCGTCATACCGATCCGTTTCGCCCGATCCGTCTCGCTTACCGGCTCCGGCTTATTCAGCCGATCCGGCTCCGGTTGAGCTTGCCGCTCAACACTCCCCCTCAAGCTCAACCTGAGGTGGGGTCGTAGTGTCGACCTTTGTGGCAGTCGGTTCTTCCAACCGACTTCTCCTGGCGACACTCCGCCTTGCTCGCGCTCCTCGTCCGGTTCGGTCCCGTTTGCCGCGACCCCTTTGGTTCTGCGTGCCTCGACCCTCTCGGTCAGTATGTCTGCTCAATCGGCCCATCTCAGCAGTCACGTTGCTGTGACTCCGGCGCTTGCCGATCCGTCGGTTCTCCCACGATGGCATCGACTTCCGCTGTGTCCGTGTCCCCTTGGCCTTCAGTCGATCCGTCTCATCCAGATCCACCTGTTGATTCGAGTCAGATGTCTCCGACTCGTTTCGGCTCTTGTCAGAATCGGTACACTCCGATTCGACTTCCGGCGTCAGGCCTCTCACCACATTGGACCACTTCCGAGTCCTGGCCTTCTCCATGCTTCCCTCGGCTTCTTCAGCCGGTGAACCGAAATCGAATTCTTCATTCGACTCTGTATCATGGTCAGTACCGTCGTGATGACCTCCGCACAACATGCGCTTCTCTTCCTGAGTGCACAACTCTTCTTCACAGCCGCTTGCTCCGACCTGTTCGGATGTGTCGACTTCCTTCGTCGACTCAGCTTCCTTCAGCTTCTTGTCTCCTCTTCTTCCGGCTCTCCTCTTACTGACGGGTTCAACAGGTTTTTGGCCTTTGCCCGTTTCGGTAGAGACTTTGCCCTTGCTTCTCCCCCTCAAGTGCGACACGTCGAGATGCTGAATACCAAGCATGTCGGTAAAGTGCTGCAACTTGTCCCATCCGAGCGGCTTGGTGAAGATGTTGGCAACTTGCCGATCCGTATGAACATACCGTAGGTCAACTTCACCGTTCAGGACCCGCTCACGCACGAAGTGGTAGTGCACCTTGATGTGCTTTGTGCGTGCATGGAACATAGGGTTCCTGGCGAGCTGCAGGCTGCTCATGTTATCGCAGTAAATTGGGATCGGGGTCGGTACCTCGATCCATATGTCTCGCAACAGTTGCCGAAGCCAGATGGCTTCATAGGTGGCAACGGTAGCGGCCCGGTACTTAACCTCAGTGCTTGACAAAGCCACTGTGGGCTGCTTCTTGCTGCTCCACACAACGGCCGCGCTACCTATGGAGAACATGTATCCGGAAGTGGAGCGGCGATCAGACGCATCGCCGGCCCATTCAGCATCTGTGTAACGGACAAGCTCTTCGGGTATACCTCGCCGGTATAGCAGTCCCCGGTCCTTAGTGCCGCTGACATACCGTAATATTCGTTGCGCGCACTGAAGGTGCTCCATGGTCGGCTTCTGCATGAACTGGCTTACCATGCCGACCGGATAGCTGATGTCGGGTCAGGTGATGGTTAAGTAGATCAGGCTTCCGACAACCTGTCGGAACCGTTTCTCATTGCAGGCCGGTCCGGAGTTGGGACGGAGCTTCTGGTTCCGGTCCAGGGGTGTGGAGACAGGTCGGCAATCCGTCATGCTGAACTTATACAACATATTCAACACGTAATGTCGTTGTGAGAGCAATATGCCGTCAGGGGTCCGGATCACTTCGATCCCAAGAAAATAATGAAGGTCCCCCAGGTCCTTCATTTCGAATGCTTCCGACAACTGGGACTTGACGCGGTTGATTTCGGGAAGACCCGGTCTGGTGATGACTAAATCATCCACATACAAGAGTATACATACCGGACCGTTAGAGCCTTGTCGGATGAACAACGAAGAGTCCGACTTAGAGACAACAAACCCCAGCTTACGCAACCGGTGCGTGATCTTCGTGTTCCAAGCTCGGGGGGCTTGCTTCAAGCCGTAAAGCGACTTCTTCAGTCGGCATACCGCCGACTTGTTCATCTCCGAGTGAAATCTGGGGGGTTGAGTCATAAAGACTTCTTCTTCAAGCTCACCTTGAAGGAAGGCGTTCTTCACATCCATCTGGTGAAGATGCCACCCCCTTGCCGCAGCAACCGCCAGTACCACACGAACCGTCGTCATCTTCGCCACAGGAGCGAAGGTCTCGTCGTAGTCGATTCCGTGGGTCTGCGCGTATCCCTTCGCCACTAACCGGGCTTTGTACCGGTTAACAGAACCATCGGCGTTGTACTTGACCTTGTACACCCACTTGCATCCGATCGGTTTACAGTGACGGGGAGGATCAACTAGGTCCCAAGTTTCGTTGGCATCGAGCGCCCGCATTTCTTCATCCATAGCGGCATGCCAATTTGCGTCCTTTGCCGCTTCTGCGTAGCTCTCTGGCTCATGCACTTCTGTCACCTTAGTCATGTATGCATAATGATGCACCATGTATTCATTGTACCCGTACCGTATGACGGGATCCTTCTGGTGGGTTGATCGGCGCAACGCACCATCACCTGATTTGAGGCCTTTCTTGGCCAATTCGGTATTCGTTACTGAAGATCTGCCTTTCTCCTTTCCGGAGTCGGATACACACCGATCCGACTCATCGTTGCCGGTTTCGAATTCCGGCATCTTCCTCTTCCCCTTCTCTTTGCGCGTGAACCGTTTCCTCGGTTCCTTGCGTGGGGAGAGCACGGCAGAGTCTCCACCACTTGCCGTCTCTTCATCCAACTGGTCCAACCGACTCAGTCGCTCGTTCGGTCCACTCAACCGTAACGATTCCGGACTCTCATCTTGAGTCTCGGCTTTATCATCCTCTGCCAGGGCTGATTCAGGCTCATTGGCCTGATCTTCCGGCATTCGGTTGGGATCGGAAGTCGGAGTCGGTACGGAGTACCAGGATGCCGATTCATCAAACTCGACATCCCGGCTAATTCGGACTTCCTTCGTCCGGGGGTTATAGCACTTATACCCCTTTTGCTCTTGAGCATAGCCGACTAGGATGCATTTTTCCGATTTTGCATCCAGCTTTCTCCACTTCTGATCCGGCACATGCACATACGCTATGCTACCAAATATCCGAAGGTGTCTTAAGTTCGGCTTGCGCCCGAAATACAGCTCATGAGCTGACACCTTATCACCAATGCGGTTTTATATGTAGACGGCCGTCTGGACCGCCTCCGCCCAGTAGAACCGGGGCATGCTCTTCTCCTCCAGCATTGCCCTTGCCGCTTCGACGAGTGTCCGGTTCTTCCTTTCGGCCACACCGTTTTGCTCCGGTGTGTATCTGCAGCTGAACTCTCGCTGAATTCTCTTCTGCTGTAGATAACTAGTGAATTGGCCGGAAAAATATTCCTTTCCGCCATCCGACCGAAGGCATTTGATCTTCCTCTCCGATTCCCGTTCCACCATCTTCTGGAGGCTCCGGAAACAGTCGAAGACTTCGCTCTTCCGCTCAATGAGGTAGATCCAAGTATGTCGAGTAAAGTCATCGATGAAGGAGACGAAGTATCGGCTCCCGCCAAGGCTTACACTTTGTGCCGGTCCCCACACATCCGAATGGATGAGATCGAGCTTGTTACGGCTTCGGTTCCGTTCGGTGGGGAATGGAAGCCGGTGTTGCTTCCCAAGTTGGCAAGCTTCACAAATTTCGGCTCTCCGGCCGCTGAACTTCGGCAAACCGAAAACGACTTGTTTCGTTTGCAAGTCTTGAAGCCTCTGGTAGTTGACGTGGCCTATCCGCTTATGCCACAGGTCGATGTCCGACTCGACCTTCTGTCGTTCCGCGAACAGAGCGGTGCCAAAGTCATTGGTGTTGAGGATAAACATCCTCCCGTCTCTGCGCCCTTGCGCAATGACTTCGCCCTCATCCTCAATGAAGCACCTGAGGTGCGTAACCCGCACCTGCATCCCCTGGTCGACAATCTGACCGACGGACATCGGGTTCTTCGTGATTGTCGGAACGTGTAATACGTTCATCAGCTTCCCTTTCTGTCCTACGTGGCTTAGAGGGACTTCTCCGACGTGCATGATTGGGTGAGGAGTGTCGTCTCCGGTTTCGACTACTCCTGGTTGATCCGGTTTCTCCAGAAAGGAGAACCACTCTTTGTGGCTTGTCATGTGGTTCGACGCGCCGGAATCAACATACCACACTTCCTCCGTTTTGGAAGTGGTCTTCTTCATTGAGTTTGCCTTGTGATTCATCACCAAGGCTGGCCCCTTACCGGCATTTCCGGTTCCGGATTCTCCTGATCCGTTTGCGTAGTGCGAGTTTTGCCGGCCATCCTTATTGGTCTTGTCGGATCCGGATTTGTCCGAATGGGCACGCTTTCTCCAGCAGTCACTTTCCTTGTGGCCTTTTTTGTCACAGTACCAGCATTCCGTAGCGGATTTGTCTTGCCGGCCTCCGGCACCGCCTTGACTCCCCCTGCTTGTGGAAGTCCCGGAACTGCTGTCGGCACGCTCATAGTGCCTCCGTTCCTGCTCTTGCCGGCCGCCTCCATCGCGTGCCGACCCACCTCTTCCACCACGCCCACGGAGCCGATCCGTTCCCGTGTACAGCATTTGGCTGTCCGGGGATGCACTGGTAGATGCACCGGCGTGGTTCTCCTCTACAAGGAGCATCGATTGTAAGTCGAAGAATGAGGGGGTATTCTCCCTTGTACACACCGCAATCTGGAACGCTCCGAACTTGGATGCCAGGCCTCCGAGACATACCTGCACCATCTCGTCTTCTTCTACGGTAACATTGATAGAGGCGAGCGAGTCGCAGATCTCCTTTATCCGGCCCGTGTAGTCTGCCACGAACATGTTCTTCTGTCGAACATTGCTCAACTCCTGTCTGAGTTGCAGCTTCCGGGCAGTGGTGCTTGCGGCGAAAACCTTTTTCAGGTTCCCCCAAGCATCCTTCGGTGTCTTGGCGTCACGGATGTGGCTGAGCAACTGATCGCCGACACTGGACGCGAAGCAGTACATCACCTTGCTTGCCGCCTGTTCCCATACCGGGAAGTCCTTGTGTGCCGTGTCTGGCGCCGCATCATTCGCTCCTTCGACATAACTCCAGTACCCGTGTCCAAGCAGGTACTGGTGCATCTGGTAAGACCAGGATGCGTAGTTGCTCCTCTCGAGCTTCTCCACCGGGAGCGACGTAGCCATGCCTCTATCCATGTCTTCTACTGTGTCTGTTTTTGACCTGTTAGGGTTTTCCTCTCAAGAGTAAATGTCTGCAGCAGAGGTTCTCAACCCTCGTGCTCTGATACCATGTAAACGTAAGTGTTTGCGGAAGCATAAAACAGAGAACAACACAGAGAGAGAGAGAGAGAGCAGAACACAATTTCAAAATTATATCAAGACTCCTTAACAACACACTGTGCTAAGTAGCACTATTTATACAAGTCCTCTTGGGACTGACAGAAGTACCATGTACTTCAATGCTCACACGAGCATCTGACACTTACTACGAGACTATAGCTACCTAGTGGTCTATCCTATACTAGGCTTCCGATTGGACTGCCGGTTACGGATTGCACCCGGCCTCCACTGCTTGCCAGTTCGGTTGCTCACCGTCATACCGATCCATTTCGCCCGATCCGTCTCGCTTACCGGCTCCGGCTTATTCAGCCGATCCAGCTATGGTTGAGCTTGCCGCTCAACATCTTCCAACACATGGCAAATGATATATTCAGAGACCTCTTGGATATTTGTTTGATCATCTATCTGGATGATCTAGTGATTTATTCGAAAACCCAGGAAGAGCACGATTCTCATGTACTATTAGTACTAAATCGACTCCGCAAGAATGGTCTTTATGACAAGCTAGAAAAATGTAGCTTTGACTGCAAACAAGTGGAATTTCTAGGCTACGTTATCTCCTCAAAGGGCATCTCCATGGATCTAGCTAAAGTCCAAACTATGCTAGAGTGGCAAATTCCACGGTCAGTACGAGATGTACAATGTTTTCTAGGTTTTGCTAACTTCTACCGCAAGTTTATACAAGATTACTCGAAGATTATTTTACCTCTCACACAACTTACAAGGAAGGGACAAGCATTTCTTTGGTCCAATGAAGCGGACATGGCTTTTCGGCATCTTAAGAAAGCCTTTACATCATCACCTATTCTAGCTCATGTGGATACAAGCAAACCATTCATCATGGAGGCCGACGCATTAGATTTCGCCCTCGTAGCATCCTTTCTCAACAACAAGATACAGACGAGTTACATCCTGTGGCTTTCCATTCGTGCAAATTCGATGTTGCAGAAATCTACTACGAAATACATGACAAGGAGTTATTAGCCATCGTGGATTCATTTGTGCAATGGAGGCATTTTTTGGACGGCTCTCCACATCAAGTCATCGTCTTCAGTGATCACAAGAATCTTTCTTATTTCCAGAATGCTCGTGTGCTAAATCGACGGCAAGCTAGGTGGGTTCAATTCCTCACACGTTTTGATTTCAAAATCGCATATTGACCAGGGAAGCAGCAAGGAAAGGCAGATGCACTATCACAATGTTCATTTCTTGCACCTCGTCTTGGTGATCCAGCGTTCGATAATCAAAAGCAAGTAATCTTGGGACCAACACAATTGCACACAACGCGGATTTTTCACACCCCAATGGATTCCCAGATTATCGACACCATACGTGCGAACTTGAAGATGGGCAATTTTGCTCAAGACATTCTGGCGCACACTGATACCTCTCAGGCATCATGTACCTAAGGCGCACACTGATACCTCTTAACCATCGTCGATCGATATACAAAGATGGCACATTTTGTGTCGTGTACTAAGGCCATCACTAGCGAGGAAACCGCCGCCCTTGTCATGCGTGAGGTATTTCGGCATCATGGCCTCCCAGACAGTATCATTAGTGACCGAGGACCGCAATTTGTCTCCAAATTTTGGCAGCATCTCTTCAAGATGCTCAAGTTCTCTTGCAACCTCTCCTCTGGCTACCATCCTCAGACCGATGGGCAGGTGGAACGAACAAACCAAACGCTGGAGCAATACCTCTGGTGTCTCCTGAGTTATCAACAGGACGATTGGGCCAAGATTCTCCACTTTGCGGAGTTTGCGTATAAGAATATTGTTCACTCCTCGACTCGAGTCTCCCCATTCTACACTTATACTGGTTCTCATCCTCGTTGGTCGGTGATCGACACCCCAGAGCTACCTACCAATCCTCGTGCCGAGGATCATTTGGAGAGACTACGCAAGATCCAGATGGATCTCTCTACTCATCTTCGTCATGCTCAACAGACACAGAAGACTTATGCGGATCGTCATCGGCTTCCCTCCTGTATATTCCAGATTTCTCTAGAACATTCTAGAAGCTTTAGGACTACTCCTGAGAGCACTATAAAAGGAGGCACAAGGCATTGTTTTGAACCAAATTGGTTCAACGCCAGTCTTAAGCCTCTTAGCCACTTTGTACTTACCCTTCACATAATATATTAGCTATTATCATCATCTCTCTCTCTGTCATCCTCGCAATCTCTCTCTCGGGAATCTTACACAGTCCCGTCCTCTTAGTACTAATAGTACTTCTCTTCTTTAGTACTAATTCTCTCTCTGCTTTAGTACTATTCCTGACAGCGAGAAGGATCAATTTCAACTCCTTGTTCGGTTATGAGATGTCCAAGATAAGTAATTGATACCTTGTTCGGTTTACTTTCGATCAGGTAGATCCACATGTGCCGGTTGTAATCGTCAATGAAGAAGAAGAAATATCGGCTCCCACCAAGACTAACATTCTATGTCGGTCCCCATACATCCAACTGGATTGAGTTGAGCTTATTACGGCGTCGGTTTCTTTCGATGGGGAATGGAAGCCGGTGTTGTTTCTCGAGTTCACAAATTTGAGCCTTCCGGCCACCAAATTTTGGCAATCCAAAAACAACCTGTTTTGATTGCAGCTCTTGAAGCCTTTGATAGTTGACGTGGCCGATGCGCTTGTGCCACAAGTCGATATCGGACTCGACTTTCTATCCTTTTGTGAACAAGGCAGTGCCTAACGCTACGGAGTCAATGTACCACACTTCGAGCGATCTGGAAGTGGTCTTCTTCATTGAGTTCGCCTTGTGCTTCATCACGAAGGCTGACCCTTTTCTAGTCTTTCCAGTTCTAGATCCTTTTAAACCTTCTGCATAGTGCGAGCTCTGTCGGTGTCCTTATCTGGCCTTACTGGATCCAGATTTATTTGAATCGGCATGCTTTTTCCAGCACTTGCTCTCGCGGTGGCCTTTCTTGCCACAGTACCAACATTTTGTGTCGGCCTTCCTTTGTCGATTTCCAGTGCCACTTTGACTCCCCCTGCTTGTGGAGGGTCCGAAACTATTGTCGGCACCATCTCTGTGCCTCTGATTTTGCTCTTGCCGGCCGTTGCTATTATGTGTGGTACCTAGCTCGTCCTCCATGCCCACGAGGCCTATCCACCTCAGTGTATAGCATCCGATTGTCTGATTGAGTGGTCCTTGCCCCATTCGCTGGTTTTTTTCAACCATGAGCATTGATTGTAAGTCGAAGAAGGATGGTGGACTAGCCTGTATCGTTGTGTTAGACCACCGAGACAAATCTCAACCATCTCTTCTTCGTCTACCGTCACATTGGTGGACCCCAGCGCATCACAGATCTCCTTGATCTTTGTGGTGTAGTCGGCGACGAACATGTCCCGTTGCTGGATATTGTTGAGCTCTTGTCAGAATTGCAACTTCCGAGTCGTGGTACTTGCGGCGAAAATCATCCAGAGATTTTCCCAGGCCTTTTTCGGTGTTTTTGAATCCCTGGTGTAGCCCAGCATCTGGCCATGCACACAGGACACAAGCAAATACAACACTCTGCTCGCTCCTTGCTTCCATGCCGGGAATTCCTTGTGTGCCGAATCCGGCGCTCTTACATTCGCTCCTTCCACGTAGCTCCAGTATCCGTGCCCCGACAGGTACTGGTGCATTTTATACAACAAGGACGCATAGTTGCTCCGGTCGAGCATTTTTGTAGGAAGTGAGCTCGCCATGTTTCTGTCCATATCTTTCTTCTCTCTTCTGTTCTTTACCGGTGATTAAGGTTTGTTTGTCTCGAGTAGTTATCAACAACAGAGGTTCTCAACCCTCGCGCTCTAATACCATGTCAAAGTTAATATGTGGAAGCTTTGACAAACCGGTTTATCTGGATAGCAACAGAATCATAGAGAATGAAGGTTTAATAGAAGCTTAAGAATACACAGTACACGGGAGAGACAGAGAGAGCAAAATAGCACAAAACTCAATTCAAAATAATAACACTCTATATCTATACAAATGTCCTACAGAATACTTTTTAGACAAGTCCTTTAGGACTGACAGAAGTATTGACATGTACTTCAATGCTCATACGAGCAACTGACACTAACTCCAAGGAATATGCCTACGTACTAGGTGACGTGGAATACACGGAATAATCTCCGGCTACAACCGAAGGGTAAATCACTTGATAACAATCGAACACAGAAGAAATGGGAATGGAGGTAAGTGCACAAATAGGAAAAAGAGAATACACCGGATATTAACGTGGAAAACCCTGAGAGGGAAAAACCACAAGAGTCCACAGACTCCAAACTATCACTATGTAAAGTAATACAACAGGGAGCACCGAGGCAACAACCTCTTGCTCACAATCTTCGCCTCGCGGCGGTTACAACAGAGACACAATCTCTGTATATCACTCTCTCTCTATCTTTTACGCACTGTACAGAAGTTACACCAATAACTCTATCATCATCATTATTAAGTTTTCCCTAGGTCATATTTATACTAATATGACTTTCGGGCTATTTACAAATATAGCCCAAGTGGGCTCTCTGGAACATATTTACATATATGTCCCTTCCATCCGATGAGAGGTTCTCACCGGGTCTGCAACATCCGGTTCTCACCGGATCTTCCGTTGTCGGGTACTCGTCATCCAGTTCTCACCAAGTCTTCCGTTGACGGGTACTCGTCATCCAGTTCTCACGGGGTCTTCCTTGCCGGGTACTCGTCATCCGGTTTCGGCCTCGACCGAGTTGCTCATCAACACTGTTCTTCTCAATTCCCATCCGGAGGGACTTGTTTCCTAACAAACTCCCCCTTCACTCCGGCATGGAATGTCTTACTAGTCCGATCCGCTTTCGACATGCATCCAACTTGTCGGGTATCAGTACTTTGGTCAGCATATCTGACCCGTTCTCGGCCGTGTGGATCTTCGTCAGCGCGAACTCTCGATCTTCTACTCGCTCCCGGATCCAGTGATACCTACACTGGATGTGCTTCGTCCTGGAATGGTACGCTGCATTCTTAGCAAGGTGGATGGCACTTTGACTGTCGCAATAGAGCCGGTATTCATCTTGCCAGATACCGAGCTCACCGATGAAGTCCTTCATCCATAATATTTCCTTGCCGGCTTCCACAGTTGCCATGTACTCCGCCTCCGTGGTTGACAACGCAACCGTCTTCTGCAACCTCAATTGCCACGAAACAGGTCCTCCTGCATATGTCATTACATACCCGAATGTAGATCAGCTGGTATCCACATCAATCGACATGTCTGAATTGATAAAACCGTCAAGTTGAGGTTTACCGGAGCCGAATCGGAGACACATATTCGAAGTGCCCTTCAAGTACAGGAGTATCCATTTGACCGCGTTCCAGTGCTCCTTGTCGGGATTGCTCATAAACCGGCTCACCACTCCGACTGCGTATCCAATATCTGTTCGAGTACACACCATTGCGTACATTAAGCTCCCAACGGCAGAGACATATGGCACCTTCATCATATCCGTCTTCGGACTTTGCTTACCGGATAGTCTACAGTTTGCCGGGAGTGTCGATCCGATCAGTTTTGCTTCTAACATGTTAAACCGCTGAAGCGCCTTTGTCACTTATTTCTCCTGTGACAGCCACAATTGCTTCGTTGGCCGGTCCCAGATGATATGCATCCCCAACATCTGTCTTGCCAGACCCAAGTCTTTCATTGCGAAAGTTCAGTTGAGAGCCTTCTTCAGCATCCGTATTTTGGTTTGGTCCCATCCAACGATCAACATGTCGTCCACGTACAGAAGGAGTATCAGGAAGTCACCTAATTCAAACTTCTTCACAAAGATGCAATGATCAGCCTGCGTCTTGTGGTACCCTTGATCGGTCATGAAGTAGTTGAACTTCCGGTACCATTGTCGAGGAGCCTACTTCAGTCCATACAGTTCTTCAACTGGCAAACCAGGTGCTCCTTCCCTTTCTCCACGAATCCTTCCGGTTGCTGCATGTAGATCTCCCCTTCGGGGTCCCCGTTAAGGAATGTTGTCTTCACGTCCGTCTTTAGGTCCATGCTTGCCGCTATACTCAACACCGTCCGAATGGAGGTCATCTTTACTACCGGGGCAAATATCTCGTTGAAGTCCACACCCTTCTTCTGCTGGAACCCCTTCACCAAGATCCTGGCTTTGTATCTCGGGGGTTTGTCGGCATCTCCTGGTTTCAACTTGTACACCCACTTGTTTTGGAGTGCCCGCTTTCCTTTCGGCAACTCCACCAATTCATACGTATGGTTCTCATGCAGGGAATCCATCTCATCCTACATGGCACTTAACCATTTGCGGCTATGGGCGTCACTTTTAGCTTCCTCGAAGCTTTCTGGCTCCCCCTCATCGGTTAGTAGCACATGCTCCGCATCTGGAAATCTCTGGGAGGTCCTTCTCTCTCTGAGAGGATATCTCCGTCTTTGGCTTTCCGCAACCGGCTCCTCTATTTGTTCTTCATCCGAAACCGATTCGGGGTCTTGGCCGGTTTTGATTTCACCTATTCCTTCTTCTTCGGCCTGTCTTGTCTCCTTACCGTCACCGGCCGGTTCATCGAGTGCTAACCAATCTCTTGCCGGTTGGGTCTGCTCATCGTAGAATCGATCCTTACCGGTTGACTCAGAGTTCATTATCTTCTTCTCCGACTCCAGTCGGCGAGCGTCTTCTCCTCCATGAAGATAATATCTCGGCTCCGGAATACCTTCTTGTCGACCAAGTCCCACACTCGGTAGCCGAACTCATCGTCGCCGTAACCGAGGAATATGCGTGGCCGGGTCTTCGGATCTAATTTTCCTCTCTAGTCCTTAGCTACGTGCACATACGCAAGACACCCGAATACCTTCAGATGCCGGTAGGACACTTCATTACCCGTCCAGACTCTCTGTGGCGTGCTCCGTCCAAGGGTACTGAGGGTGATCTGTTTATCACATATATCGCCGTCGACAGTGCCTTAGCCCAAAACTTCTTGGGTAGTTTTGCATGCGCCAACATACTCCGGACCCTCTCCATTATGGTCCGGTTCATCCTCTAGGCCAGTCCGTTTAGTTCCGGCGTCTTCGGCACGGTAAATTCGAGCCGGATTCCCTTTGAGCGACAGTACTCCTCGAACTACCCCCGGTATTCACCTCCGTTATCTGCTCGAACCGCCTTCAGCTTCCGGCCGGTTTCTCTTTCCACTCTCGCGTGGAGTTCTTTGAAGATGAATAGCACCTCATCCTTCGTCTTCAACGGTGTGGTCCACATATATGAACGTCACGAAGTACTGCGATCCGGCATGTGACTTCGTGTCCACTTGACACACATCAGTATGCACCAACTCCAGTGGTGCATTACGTCTCATCGGTGGCCTTGGTCGGAAGGAGGTCTGGTTTTGCTTACCGGCCAAACAATCAGTGCACTTCTCCAAGTGCACGTTCTTCACCGGAATGAGGTTATTGTTTGCAAGCCTCTTCATCCCCTTCTCACTCATGTGACACAACCTCTTGTGCCACAACTCACCGTCAGTGTCGGATGCCACGTTCACTTCTTCCGGGCATAATCAAGCATTCATCAGGTACAACGTGTTGACCTTCCGGGCCCGAGCAATTATCAGGCTCCCTTTGCTGAATTTCATGACTCGGTTCTGGATGCTACCCGTGTAGCCTTCATCATCTAGCCAACCGGCTGATATAAGGTTCAGAAGAACCTCCGGAATGTGTCGGACATCCTTCAGCAACAGCTTGCATCCGGTTGGTGTTGTCAACCACATGTCTCCTATGCCGACAATTCGGCATGTACCTTCATTCCCCATCCGGACACAACCGTGATCACCGGTTGTGTAGGATGAGAAGTATTTACGGTCCGGGGTAAGGTGGAACGATGCTCCGGAGTCAACAACCCACGTTGTCTCGTCGCCGGCAAGGTTCAACTCACTCTCCTCGGTGATGAGCATCAACTCTTCTTCGCTTGCCGCGATTGCCGTCGTTCCCTTCCGGTCCGTTCCCCTCCGGTCTTTATCGTTCCGGTCCGGTGTCCGCTTCGAATCAGTACTATCAGTTTCCTTGTCTTTTTGGAACTGTTGACGGTTCTTCTGGAAGTGTCCCGGCTTGTCGCAATAGGAGCAAGTAGGCCTCCCCCTTGACTTTGACCGTGTCCCCGACTTCTCCCGGTTCTGGGGACTACGGTTCCTTTGTCTTCCGCGTTCCGATTCGGTAAGGAGCGCTTTGGAGTCGCAGCTCGTATCTTTATCTTTCCGACGCGCCTCCTCATCTAGCAAGCTCGACTTCACTCTTGCTAGGGATAACCGTTTCCCTTCCGGCCCGGCGTTGCCCAAAGTGACAACCAACGTCTCCCAGCTATCTGGGAGGGAACCGAGTAGGAGCAGCGCTAGTACCTCATCGGCAAGAGGTACTTCCAATGATGTTGCCTGGTGGATCAGCCCCTGGAAGGCATTCATGTGCTCCGCCATGCTGGAGCCATCTTGGTACCGGAGTCTTACTAGCTTCCGAAATACCGAAACCTGATTAACAACATTTTTGTTCTAAAACATAATGCCGATCTTCTCCCAGAGCTCATGAGCCTTGCTCTCTTCATTGAAGTTGTTGGATAGACTCATGTCAAGGAAGCACCATATGTACGCCGTTCTCTTCATGTGCATCACCTCCCATATCGTGGCATCGATTTTGTCCGGTCTCTTGTCCCCGAACTGAACCGTCAACCAAAGATCTTTAACCACGAGCATGTCCCTCATCTTCGACTTCCACACGGAATAGTTGGAGCCGGCGAGCTTGAACATGCTTCCCAACGAATCGTCCATTTTTCTGTGTCGTTTCACTCTGATACCAATTTGACGTGGAATACACGGAATAATCTTCGGCTACAACCGAAGGGTAAATCACTTGATAACAATCGAACACAAAAGAAATGGGAAGGGAGGTAAGTGCACGAAAAGGAAAAAGAGAATACACCGGATATTAATGTGGAAAACCCTGAGAGGGAAAAACCACAGGAGTCCACAGACTCCAAACTATCACTATGTAAAGTAATACAACAGGGAGTACCGAGGCAACAACCTCTTGCTCACAATCTTCGCCTCGCGGTGGTTACAATAGAGACACAATCTCTGTATATCGCTCTCTCTCTATCTTTTACGCATTGTACAGAAGTTACACCAATAACTCTATCATCATCATTATTAAGTTTGCCCTACGTCATCTTTATACTAATATGACTTTCAGGCTATTTACAAATATAGCCCAAGTGGGCTCTCTAGAACATATTTACATATATGTCCCTTCCATCCGATGAGAGGTTCTCACCAGGCCTGCAACATCCGGTTCTCACCAGGTCTTCTGTTGCCGGGTACTCATCATCCGGTTCTCACCGGGTCTTCCTTGCCGGGTACTCGTCATCCGGTTTCGGCCTCGGCCAAGTTCTTCTCGCTTCCCATCCAGAGGGACCTATTTCCTAACACTAGACTCCAACCGTAGGCCCCAACGGCCTACCGGTTCTCACTATTCCGGAGTACGATCCGGTTCTCCGGTCCGACACTAGGTTCCAGTTCTCTGTTTTGAATACCGATCTGTCTCTGGCTTACTTCAGCCGATCCGGATCTGGTTGAGCTTCCCTCTCAACACCTTTTTCTGCAGATAACTTGTGAACTGGGCAAAAATGTATTCTTTTCCGCCATCCAATCTTAGACACTTGATCTTCCTCCTAGTTTCCCGTTTGACAAGACTCTTTAAATCCCGGAAACATGAGAAGACTTCGCTTTTCTTCTCAATCAAGTAGACCCAAATGTGCCGGCTAAAATCTTTAATGAAGGAGACGAAGTATCAGCTCTCGCCTATGCTCATTCATTGTGTCGGTCCCCATACATCCATGTGGATTAAATCGAGCCAATTCTGGCTCTGATTCTTCTCATTAGGGAATGGAAGCCTGATGGGATCAATTCGTAGATCAGTGAGGAAGATATGTTGAAATGTACAAACAAAATGTGAAAACAATAGATACAATGCACACACTTTTACATGGAAACCCTAAACGAAGAAAACCACGGGAACCGAGATTCTACTATATCAAAAATATACACGACAGAGTAAGTTCTGCAAAGTGTAATAGCTACACAAGGATCTTGGCATCTAACCTCACTCAATTATGGCACCACTCACAATCTCTCTCACTATATTCTGCACTTTCTGTTCAACTCTAACTTGAGTTCTACTCTTTGTGTTTTCCCTAAGTGTATTTATACTTACACATCATATGGGCTATTTACAAATGTAGCCTCTACCACTATTATTATTATTATTATTATAGTAATAAGAGTAACAGTTAATTAGCCGGTTAGTCAACTAGCCAACTCCTATGTTGACTATCCAATCAGCTCAACTAGTCGCCGGGTCTTCGACTTGGATCACTTATACAATGTCATCGACTCTCTTAGTCGACTCTTCTTGTCATCGACTGTCAACTCTCAGCCCGACTAGTTGGCTACTCCTTGTCTTTGATTGTCGGCTCGAACATTCAGCTCCTCCCACATGAGGGACATATTCCTAACAAACTCCCCCTTCACTCCTGTGGGAGGGAGTCAACTAGTCCCATCTTTTGTCAACAGACTCAAAGTTTTTCTATTGGTAGGTTCTTCATGAGCATGTCGGATCCATTGTCGTCAGTATGGATCTTCACGAGGATAAACTCCCCTTCATCCACTTTCTCTCGCAACCAGTAATACCTTCTCTGTATATTCTTGGTCCGGTAGTGGTATGCAACGTTCTTGGCTAGATGTATGGCGCTCTAATTATCACAGTGGAGTCGGAATCACACTTGCTTCATTCCTAGTTCACTGAGAAAATTTCTCATCCAAATCAGCTCTTTGCCAGCCTCTACCATTACCATATACTCTGACAGGAACTCAACGCTCCTTATGCGCAATGCTCGGACACAACCGAGCTTAAAATCATACACAGAAAAATGGGAATGAATGCACGACACAAGAGAAGAGACGAGTACGCAGGATGTTTACGTGGAAAACCCAAACTAAGGGAAAAACCACGGCAGCCCACAGGCTGCAAACTATCACTATGCTAGAATGTACAACAATGAGTTCACGGAGGCAACGACCTCGTGCTCACGATCCTCGCCATAGGCGGCGGTTACAACAGAGGCAACGACCTCTTTCTCTCTCTCTCTCTCTCTCTCTCTCTCTCTCTGTACATGGTTACACGCTATCTCTCTTCTTGCACCAACAAGAATAACAACAACTTCAAAAGTTTGCCCTAAGTCATATTTATACTAATATGACTTTTCGGCTATTTACAAATATAGCCATGATGGACTCTCAGAATATTTACGAATATGTCTCTTCATCCGGTGAGCACTTTTCACCGGGTCTACACCATCCGGCTCTCCGTAACCAGGTACTCCTCATCCGGTTCTCACCGGGTCTGTACCATCCGGCTCTCCGTAGCCGGGTACTCGTCATACGGTTCTTCTCCCTTCCCATCCGGAGGGACCTGTCTCCCAACAAACTCCCCCTTCACTCCGGCATGGGGTGTCTTACTAGTCTGATCCGCTTCCGGCATGCATCCAGCTTGTCGGGTATCAACACTTTGGTCAGCATATCTGACCCGTTCTCGGCTGTGTGGATCTTCGTCAGCGCGAACTCCTGGTCATCTACTCTTTCCCGGATCCAATGATGCCTTCGCTGGATATGCTTCGTCCGGGAATGGTAGGCCGCATTCTTAGCAAGGTGGATGGCACTTTGACTGTCACAATAAGGCCGGTATTCATCTTGCCGAATACCGACCTCTCCAATGAAATCCTTCATCCATAATATTTCCTTGCCGGCTTCCACAGCCGGCATGTTCTCCGCCTCCATGGTTGACAACACAACCGTCGTCTGCAGCCTCGACTGCCACGAAACAACTCCCCCTGCATATGTCATTACATACCTGGATGTGGACAAGCTGGTATCCACATCAGCCGACATGTCGGAATCGGTAAAACCGTCAAGTTGAGGTTTTCTGGAGCCGAATCGAAGACACATATGCGAAGTGCCCTTCAAGTAACGGAGTATCCATTTGACCGCATTCCAGTGCTCCTTGCCGGGATTGCTCATGAACCGGCTCACCAATCCGACTGCGTATCCTATATCCGGTCGGATACACACCATTGCGTACATCAAGCTCCCGATAACCGGCATATGGAATCTTCATCATATCCGCCTTCTCTACTTTCGTCTTCGGGCTTTGCTTACCGGATAGCCTGCAGTTTGCCGGAAGTGTCGATCCGACTGGTTTCGCATCTGACATGTTGAACCGGTGAAGCACCTTTGTCACGTACTTGTCCTGTGACAGCCATAACTGCTTCACTGACCGGTTCCGGATAATATGCATCCCCTGCATCTGTCTTGCCGGACCCAGGTCTTTCATTGAGAAAGTCCGGTTGAGAGCCTTCTTCAGCATCCGTATTTTGACTTGGTCCCGTCCGATGATCAACATGTTATCCACGTACAGAAGGAGTATCAGGAAGTCGCCTCCTTCGAACTTCTTCACAAACACGCATAGATCGGCCTGCGTCTTGTGGTACCCTTGATCGGCCATGAAGGAATCGAACTTCCGGTACCATTGTCGGGGGGCCTGCTTCAACCTGTAGAGGCTCTTCTTCAACCGGCATACCAGGTGCTCCTTCCCTTTCTCCACGAATCCTTCCGGTTGCTACATGTAGATCTCCTCTTCGAGGTCGTCGTGAAGGAATGCCATCTTCACGTCTAGCTGCTCTACCTCGAGGTCCATGCTTGCCGCTATACTCAGCACCGTCCGGATGGAGGTCATCTTTACTACCGGGGAAAATATCTCATCAAAGTCCATGCCCTTTTTCTGCTGGAACCCCTTCACAACGATCCTGGCTTTGTATCTCGAGGGGTTGCCGGCATCTCCCGGTTTCAACTTGTACACCCACTTGTTTCGGAGTGCCCGCTTTCCTTTCGGCAACTCCACCAATTCGTACATATGGTTCTCATGCAGGGAATCCATCTCATCCTGCATGGCACTTAACCATTTGCGGTTGTGGGTGTCATTCTTCGCTTCTTCGAAGCTTTTCGGCTCCCCCTCATCGGTCAGCAGAACATGCTCTGCATCCGGAAATCTCCGGGGCACCCTTCTCTCTCTGAGAGGATATCTCCGTCTTCGGGCTTCGGTAACCGGCTCCCCCATTTGCTCTTCATCTGAATCTGATTCGGGGTCTTGGCCGGTTTCGGTTTCAGCTTCCTCTACTTCTTCTTCAGCCTGTTCGGTATCCTCACCATAACCGTGTTAAACACAGCGCTCGGCCACAACCGAGGAATAGGATCAACTCACTGAAAACAGGAAATACAAAATGCGCGAAGACAATAGAGAGAAGAGTACACAGGATGTTTTACGTGGAAAACCCTAAATGGGAAAAACCACGGGAGTCCTCAAACTCCAACTATCACTATAAACAGAGATGTACAATGGTGAAGCTACAAGGCAACAACCTTGAGCTCACTGTCTTCGCCACAGGCGGCGGTAATACACAGAGGCAACGACCTCTTCGTCTCTCTCTCTCTCTCTCTCTATCTCTCGGCTGCTCACTTAGCTCCCTCTAAGTGGAAAACAGAAAAATGAGTAACAACTACAAAAACTGTTTGCCCTAGGTCATATTTGTACACATATGACTTTCGGGCTATTTACAAATATAGCCTCAAGGGCCCTTGGCAAACATATTCACAAATATGTCCCCGCATCCGGATCTCTCTCCGGGTACATTCGTCATCCGGCTCCGTAGCCGGGGTCATCATCATCCGGATCTGTAGCCGGGTACTCTTCATCCTCCGGTTCCGTAACCGCAACCGGGCTTGCCGTCATTCATCTCCGGACATCCCATCCGGAGGGACCGAAATCCCAACAAACTCCCCCTTCACTTCGGCATGGGATGTCTCTGCAATCCAATCCTCTTCCGGCATGCTTCCAGCTTGTCGGGTGTGAGTACCTTGGTCAGCATATCCGACCCGTTCTCGTCCGTGTGGATCTTCGTCAGCACGAACTCCTTGTCTTCTATCCTTTCCCGAATCCAGTGATATCTACGCTGGATGTGTTTCGTCCGAGAATGGTAGGCCGCGTTCTTCGCAAGGTGGATGGCACTCTGACTATCGCAGTAGAGCCGGTACTCCTCCTGCCGGATACCGAGCTCTCTAATGAAGTCCTTCATCCATATTATTTCCTTGCCGGCTTCAACAGCTGCCATGTACTCCGCCTCCGTGGTTGACAACGCAACCGTCTTCTGCAACCTCGACTGCCACGAAACGGCTCCCCCTGCATATGTCATTACATACCCAGATGTAGACCGGCTGGTATCCGCATCAGCCGACATGTCCGAATCGGTAAATCCATCGAGTTCGGGCTTACCGGAGCCAAATCGGAGGCACATGTTCGAAGTGCCCTTTAAGTATCGGAGTATCCATTTGACCGCGTTCCAGTGCTCTTTGCCGGGATTGCTCATGTACCGGCTCACCACTCCGATTGCATATCCTATGTCCGGTCTGGTACACACCATTGCATACATCAAGCTTCCGACGGCAGAGGCATATGGTACTTTCATCATGTCCTCCTTCTCAGCCTTTGTCTTGGGGCTTTGCTTGCTGGACAACTTGCAGTTTGCCGGGAGGGTTGACCCGACCGGTCTTGCTTCCGACATGTTGAACCGGTGAAGCACCTTTGTCACGTACTTCTCCTGTGACAGCCACAACTGCTTCTTCTTCCGGTCCCAGATGATGTGCATCCCTAGTATTTGCCTTGCCGGACCCAGGTCCTTCATTGAGAAGGTTCGGTGAAGCGCTTTCTTCAGCATCCGTATCTTGACCTGGTCCCGTCCGACGATCAACATGTCGTCCACGTACAGGAGGAGTATTAGAAAGTCTCCTCCTTCGAACTTCTTCACAAACACGCAGTGATCGGACTGCGTTTTGTGGTACCCTTCGTCGGTCATGAAGGAGTCGAACTTCCGGTACCACTGCCGGGGAGCCTGCTTCAGTCCGTAAAGGCTCTTCTTCAACCGGCATACCAGGTGCTCCTTCCCTTTCTTCTCGAATCCTTCCGGTTGTTGCATGTAGATCTCTTCTTCGAGGTCACCGTGAAGGAATGCCGTCTTCACGTCCATCTGTTCTACCTCGAGGTCCATGCTTGCCGCTATGCTCAGCACCGTCCGGATGGAGGTTATCTTCACTACCGGGGCAAATATCTCGTCGAAGTCGACGCCCTTCTTCTGCTGGAACCCCTTCACCACGATCCTGGCTTTGTATCTCGGGGGGTTTCCCGCATCTCCCGGTTTCAGCTTGAACACCCACTTGTTTCGAAGTGCCCGCTTTCCTTTCGGCAACTCCACAAGTTCATATGTGTGGTTCTCATGCAGGGAATCCATCTTTATCTTCCAGTCGGCGTAGTTCTGTGAGTTCAACACCATCATGCCCGGAGGCCCACTACCGACGCCTTCCATTTTCTGTGTTAACCTCGGCTCTGATACCACTTTGTTAAACACAGCGCTCGGCCACAACCGAGGAATAGGATCAACTCACTGAAAACAGGAAATACAAAATGCGCGAAGACAATAGAGAGAAGAGTACACAGGATGTTTTACGTGGAAAACCCTAAATGGGAAAAACCACGGGAGTCCTCAAACTCCAACTATCACTATAAACAGAGATGTACAATGGTGAAGCTACAAGGCAACAACCTTGAGCTCACTGTCTTCGCCACAGGCGGCGGTAATACACAGAGGCAACGACCTCTTCGTCTCTCTCTCTCTCTCTCTCTATCTCTCGGCTGCTCACTTAGCTCCCTCTAAGTGGAAAACAGAAAAATGAGTAACAACTACAAAAACTGTTTGCCCTAGGTCATATTTGTACACATATGACTTTCAGGCTATTTACAAATATAGCCTCAAGGACCCTTGGCAAACATATTCACAAATATGTCCCCGCATCCGGATCTCTCTCCGGGTACATTCGTCATCCGGCTCCGTAGCCGGGGTCATCATCATCCGGATCTATAGCCGGGTACTCTTCATCCTCCGGTTCCGTAACCACAACCGGGCTTGCCGTCATTCATCTCCGGACATCCCATCCGGAGGGACCGAAATCCCAACAAACCGGCTGGTCCCTCGAGTGCTAACCGGTCTCTTGCCGGTTGGGACTGTTCATCGTAGAGTCGATCCTTACCGGTCGACTCGGAGTTCATTATCTTCTTCTCTGACTCCCAGCTGGCGAGCATCTTGTCCTCCATGAACATAATATCTCGGCTCCGGAATACCTTCTTGTCGACCAGGTCCCACACTCGGTATCCGAACTCATCGTCACCGTAACCGAGGAATATGCATGGCCGGGTCTTTTGATCTAACTTTCCTCTCCGGTCCTTAGCTACATGCATGTACGCGAGACACCCGAACACCTTCAAATGCCGGTAGGATACTTCCTTACCGGTCCATACTCTCCATGGCCTGTCTCCGTCCAAGGGTACTGAGGGTGATTTGTTTATCACATATGTCGCCGTCGACAGTGCCTCAACCCAAAACTTCTTGGGTAGTTTTGCATGCGCCAGCATACTCTGGACCCTCTCCATTATGGTCCGATTCATCCTCTCGGCCAGTCCGTTTACTTCCGGCGTCTTTGGCACGGTAAATTCGAGCCGGGTTCCCTTCGAGCGACAGTACTCTTGGAACTGCCCCCGGTATTCACCTCCGTTATCTGCTGGACCGCCTTCAGCTTCCGGCCAGTTTCTCTTTCCACTCTCGCGTGGAGCTCTCTGAAGACGGATAGCACCTGATCCTTCGTCTTCAACGGTGTGGCCCACAGCTTCTGGCTGTGGTCATCTATGAATGTCACGAAGTACTGCGCTCCGGCATGTGACTTCGTGTCTACTTGATACACATCCGTATGCACCAACTCCAGTGGTGCATTACGTCTCATCGGTGGCCTTGGTAGGAAGGAGGTCCGGTTTTGCTTACCGGCCAGACAATCAGTGCACTTCTCCAAGTGCACGTTCTTCACTGGAATGAGGCTGTCGTCTGCAAGCCTCTTCATCCCCTTCTCGCTCATATGACACAGCCTCTTGTGCCACAGCTCACCGGCAGTGTCGGATGCCACGTTCACTTCTTCCGGACATAACCGAGCATTCATCAGGTACAGTGTGTTGACCTTCTGGGCCCGAGCCACAATCAGGCTCCCTTTGCTGAACTTCATGACACCGTTCCGGATGCTACCCGTGTAACCTTCATCATCTAGCCGACCGGCTGATATCAGGTTCAGACGAACCTCCGGAACGTGTCGGACATCCTTCAGCAACAACTTGCATCCGGTTGGTGTTGTCAACCACACATCTCCTATGCCGACAATTCGGCATGTACCTTCATTCCCCATCCGGACACACCCGTGATCACCGGCTGAGTAGGATGAGAAGCATTTCCGGTCCGGGGTAAGGTGGAACGACGCTCCGGAGTCTACCACCCAGGTCATCACATCGCCAGCAAGGTTTATCTCACTCTCCTCGGTGATGAGCATCAACTCTTCTTCACTTGCCGCGATTGCCGTCGTTCCCTTCCAGTCCGTCCCCCTCCGGTCTTTACCGTTCCGGTCCGGGGTCCGCTTCGAATCGGTACCATTGGTTTCCTTGTCTTTTCGGAAATGCCGACAGTTCTTTACCGTCCCCCTCCGGTCTTTACCGTTCCGGTCCGGGGTCCGCTTCGAATCGGTACCATTGGTTTCCTTGTCTTTTCGGAAATGCCGACAGTTCTTTTGGAATTGTCCCGGCTTGCCGCAATAGAAGCAAGTAGGCCTCCCCCTTGACTTTGACCGTGTCCCCGACTTCTCCCGGTTCTGGGGACTACGGTTTCTATGTCTTCCACGTTCCGATTCGGTAAGGAGCGCTTTGGAATCAGAGCTCGTATCTTTATCTTTCTGACACGCGTCCTCATCTAGCAGGCTTGACTTTACTCTTGCTAGGGATAACCGTTTTCCTTCCGGCCCGGCGTTGCCCAAAGTGACAACCAACGTCTCCCAGCTATCAGGGAGGGAACCGAGCTGGAGCAGCGCTAGTACCTCATCGGCAAGAGGTACTTCCAATGATGTTGCCTGATGGATCAACCCTTGGAAGGCATTCATGTGCTCCGCCATGCTGGAGCCATCTTGGTACCGGAGTCTTACTAGCTTCCGGAATACCGAAACCTGATTGACAACATTTTTGTTTTTAAACATAATGCCGATCTTCTCCTAGAGCTCATGAGCCTTGCTCTCTTCATTGAATTTGTTGTATAGGCTCATGTTGATGAAGCACCGTATGTACGTCGTTGTCTTCATGTGCATCACCTCCCATATCGTGGCGTCGATTTTGTCCAGTTTCTTGTCCCCGAACTGAACCGGGAACCAAAGATCTTTAACCACGAGCATGTCCCTCATCTTCGACTTCCACACCGAATAGTTGGAGCCGGTGAGCTTGAACATGCCTCCCAACGAATCGTCCATTTTCTGAGCCGTTTTTGCTCTGATACCACTTGACAGGAACTCAACGCTCCTTATGCGCAATGCTCGGACACAACCGAGCTTAAAATCATACACAGAAAAATGGGAATGAATGCATGACACAAGAGAAGAGACGAGTACGCAGGATGTTTACGTGGAAAACCCAAACTAAGGGAAAAACTACGGCATCCCAGAGGCTGCAAACTATCACTATGCTAGAATGTACAACAATGAGTTCACGGAGGCAACGACCTCGTGCTCACGATCCTCGCCACAGGCGGCGGTTACAACAGAGGCAACGACCTCTTTCTCTCTCTCTCTCTCTCTCTCTCTCTCTCTGTACACGGTTACACGCTATCGCTCTTCTTGCACCAACAAGAATAACAACTTCAAAAGTTTGCCCTAAGTCATATTTATACTAATATGACTTTTCCGCTATTTACAAATATAGCCATGATGGACTCTCAGAAACATATTTACGAATATGTCTCTTCATCCGGTGAGCACTTCTCACCGGGTCTGCATCATCCGGCTCTTCGTAGCCGGGTACTCCTCATCCGGTTTTCACCGGGTCTGTACCATCCGGCTCTCCGTAACCGGGTACTCCTCATCCGGTTCTCACCGGGTCTGTACCATCCGGCTCTCCGTAGTCGGGTACTCGTCATACAGTTCTTCTCCCTTCCCATCTGAAGGGACCTGTCTCCCAACATACTCTGCCTCTATGGTCAACAAGGCCACAGACTTTTGCAGTCTTGATTGCCATGACACTGCTCCACCTACATAGGTCTTCATGTACCCAGGAGTGGATCGACTTGACTCTACATCGATCGACTTGACTCTACATCCCCCGACATTTCCGAATTGGTAAATCCTTCGAGCACGGATTTTTCAATTCCAAAACCTTGAGGTGCTTTTTAGGTACCTGAGTATCCCTTTGAAAGCTGTCGAGTGTTCTTGTCCTAGATTACTCATATATCGTCGTACTGTTCCCACAACATCAAACTGATGACGGTCGAGCCATATGGTACTTTCCTCATTTCAACTTTCTCCTTTTCACTCTTTGGGCATGCTTAGCATTCAACCTGTAGTTTGTCGGCAACATAGAACCCACTGGCTTTGCTTCCGACATGTTGAATCTTTCTAAGATCCTTGTCACATATTTCTTTTGTGACAACCACAACACATTCTTAGTTCTATCTCGAACGATGTGCATCCACAAGATCTATTTAGATAGTCCAAGATCTTTCATGGCAAACGACTTTCCCAAAGCTTTCTTCAAGCTCACGATCCTCTTCATGTCTTGTCCGACTATCAACATGTCATCCACGTATAATAAGAGAATCAAGAAGTTTGCTTCATCATACCTTTTGACGAACACACAGTGATCTGCCTATGTTTTGTGGAACCTATGTTCCAACATGAAGGAACCTTTTCACTCATGTAGTCATGCCTCTTATGCCATAACTCTCTGCTTGAGTCGGTTACCACATTTGCATTCAACTTGCACAGTCGGGCATGCATCATATATAATGTGCCCTCTTTCTGTGCTTGGACCACAATCAGATTTCCCCGACAAAACTTCCATTTGCCATTTCGGAAGCTACCACTATAGCCTTCATCATCCAATCTTTCAGTTGATATCAGGTTCAATCTTATATCGGGGACATGTTGAACTTCCTTTTGAGTCAGTCGACAACCTATCAACGTTTTCAAGCATACACTTCCTATGCCGACTATCTTGCATTCTTCGTTATCTCCTATCTTTACAGAAGCACTCTCTCGAGGGAGTTATATGGAAAGATGCACCAGAGTCAATCACCTAGGTGCACTCTTCTCTTGCAAGATTTGCACTTGTTGTCACGACCCAAGCTTCAAAGACGATGTTGATTTGGAAGAAAAGAATATAATAACAAAGAAGAAGACAATAATAGGACAAAAAGACAATAATTTCTATTACCGAAAACCAAGATTTCAAGGTTGCTGAAGACTGGTGTTAAACCGAAATGGTTCAATACTAAGAAGATCTTCGACTAATATAGTGTACATCGGATTGCGCATGATCGCCATTTGGCATACATGTTATGTGCCACTTGGCATACACGCATGCATGCTATTTGGTGGTCACTTACTGTGTCTAGTGCCCCTAATTCTTGAATAATAATAATATGAAAATACATTTATTAAGATAAATATGTGTAATGGTTAGAGTGTAAGACCGTTGCCTAAAAGTACAAGTTCGAATCTTGATATTGACATTTTGTGACATCATCCTCCTTTGGCGACGAGTTCCATGAGTGGCAATGCATGAACTAGGTTTTGGTTTATGGGGATAACGAGGATGAAAATCTTGTATAAGTTTAGAGGCATTAATGATGTTCGTTGCAGGTTCCCATGTTCAATCCGCAGGCGTGTATCCAAGACAATCTAGATAATATAGCTTATTGTGGATGATCTTGGAGTCCAAAATAGCTTCTACTTCATATTGGGGTCCTTCAGCAAACTGAACAGGAGGTAGTGGTGGAATAACCCGATTTGGGATAGAACTTGATGTCCATGGTTCTAGCAATGAAACATGAAATACTGGATGAAGACGCATATGTGAAGGTAGGTCCAGATGAAATGCAACATCGTCCACGTGATGACAGATTACAAATGGACTTAGACGTTGGAAATCCAATTTGTTACATGGTCGAGTAGTTTTCACATTACGACGGAATAACCATACATAATCACCAACTTTAAACTTAGGGTCCTCAAGTCTAGAATCTAAGTGATGTTTATCTGCCACCTTCTTGTACTTGGCTTGAGGATGAAGCAAATTATAGGAAAGGTTGGCTTGAATTTCTTTGAGTTGTTTTAGACAATCCTTGACCACGAGATTGTTTGGGACTTTTGGACATTCGAGCATCATCCATCGAGGATGATATCCAGTGTTTCCAAAGAATGGAGTGAATCCCGTAGAAGAATGGATTGAATTATTGTAAGCAAATTTTGCCATATATAAGAAATTCATCCCATCATCTTGTTGATAGTTGATAAAGCAACAAAGATATTGTTCTAATGTTTGATTTGTGCGTTCTATTTGACCATCATTTTGAGGATGGTAGCTTGAAGATAGTTTACGAGAAAGTCGAAGGATCTCAAGTAAGTGTATCCAAAACTTTGCAATAAATTCTGGCCCACGATCACTAATGATTTCATCTGGAAGGCCATGGTGCTTGAAAACTTCTTGCATAACAAGACTTGTTATTTCCTGACTAGTAAAAGTCTTTCTACATGGAAGAAAATGTGTCACTTTCGTAAAGTGATCCACCATTGTAAGAATAGCATCATAGCCTTCAGAAGATGGGAGATCTATGATGAAATCGATAGAAATGGATTTCCACAGACCATTTGGAATGGGCAATGGGTGCAACAAACCATATGGTCGATGTCGAGGCATCTTTGATTGACAACATACATCACAAGTAGAAACATAGTCTATGACAAATTGACGAACCTGAGGCCACCAATAGTTTCGGGTTATTGGCTCTAATATTTTCAAAACTCCGAAATGTCCAGCTAATGGTGAATAATGGCAATGTTGCAAGACTTCAAGTCAAGAAGGTTCATCAGGAATATAAGTACGTTTGTTTCAAAAAAGCAACCCATCATGCCCATTGAAATTCCCATAATCCATGCGAGAAAACTTGGAGCGTGAACAAGAAGCATGATCTGGAACAATGTGGTCTAAAATATCTTGTGCAAAATCATCTGAACCAATGCTCGAGCAAATAGAATCAAGAAATTTTGAATCTAAATTTGTCTTAGAAACCAAGATTAAAACATTATTGAAGACTGGTTCAACGCAAAATATCAATATCAAGATTCGAACTTGTGACCTTTAAACAATGCTAGTGTACATCCGATCGTGCATGATCACCATTTGGCATACATGCTATGTGCCACTTGGCATACATGCACGCATGCCATTTGGCGGTCACTTACTGTATCTAGTGCCCCTAATTCTTGAATAATAATAATATGGAAATATATTTGTTAATTAAGATAAATGGATGTAATGGTTAGAGTGTAAGATTATTGTGACACTTGCCTATTCACAAATGAACATAATTTCTTCTTCGCTCGTAGCGATGGCTGAAGTGCCCTTTTCATAAGAAATCTTCATGGGTTCAACATCATTGCAAACACCTTTGTCCTTCTTGAGTTGTCAGCAGTCCTTCTCCAAGTGTCCAAGTTTTCCACAATAGAAACATGTAAGCTTGCCTCTGAACTTGGATTTGGCATGGGATTCGTCCCTCCTTTGTGGACTTCTCGGTCTATTCGTTCCTCTACTGGAATGTGGAGTCAGGGTCCGACGATCAATATGTAACCCACATACAACAGGAGTATCAGGAAGTCTCCTCCGTTGAACTTCTTCACAAATACGCAGTGGTTGTCCTGTGTCTTGTGGTATCATTGGTTGGTCATGAAGGAGTCAAACTTCCGGTACCATTTCCAGGGAGCTTGTTGTAGTCATGATATGGCAAAACTCGAACCCATGACCTTATGGTATATGGGTCGAGCTCTTAACCATCACACCATCTATTGTAATTTGTAGAATATTATTTTCATTTATGCTTTATTATAAGAAATGAATGTATATTCCAGATTTCTCTAGAACATTCTAGAAGCTTCAGGACTACTCTTGAGAGCACTATAAAAGGAGGCACAAGGCATTGTTTTGAACCAAATTGGTTCAACGCCAGTCTTAAGCCTCTTAGCCACTTTATACTTATCCTTCACATAATATATTAGTTGTTATCATCATCTCTCTCTCTCTCATCCTCACTATCTCTCTCTCCTCTTCTCTCTCTCTCTCTCTCTCGGGAATCTTACACAGTCCCGTCCTCTTAGTACTAATAGTACTTGTCTTCTTTAGTACTAATTCTCTCTCTACTTTAGTACTATTCCTGATAGCTGTAGTCAATATAAGATCTTCTTCAACTAGCATACCAGGTGGTCCTTCCCTTTCTTGACAAATCCCTCCAGTTGTAGGAACGTCACCGTGTAGATCTCTTCTTTGATGTCACCGTGTAGGAACGTCGTCTTGATGTCTACTTTCTCTACCTCGAGGTCCATGCTCGCCCCTATGCTCAAAACAGTCCGGATGGATTTCATCTTGACTACCGGGGCAAAGATCTCGTCGAAATCCACTCCCTTATTCTGCTGGAAGCCCTTCACCACTATCCGAGCTTTGTATCTTGGTGGATTTCCAGCATCTCCTGGTTTTAGCTTGCACACCCACTTGTTCCGGAGCGCTCTCTTTCCTTTTGGCAGCTCCGTCATTTCATATTTGTGGTTCTCATGCAGGGAATCCATCTCAACCTGCATGGCACTTAACCACTTGCGGTTGAGGGTGTCTTTCTTTGCTTAGTCGAAGCTTTCCAGCTCCCCCTCGTCGGTTAGCAGCACATGCTCTACATCCAAAAATCTCTAGGGGGGCTCTTCTCTCCCTGAGAGGATATCTTCTTCTCCCTTAGTTCTCGACCACCGGTTCCTCCATTTGTTCTTCATCCAAATCCGATTCGGGGTCTTGTCTGGTCCCGATGTCCGATTCTTCTTCTTCTTTGATCAGTTCGGTTTCTTTTCCGACTCTGACCGGTTCGTCAAGTGTCATTTGGCTTCCGGCCGGATGAGTCCTTGTATCTTCTAACCGATCTCTATCGATCGACCCGAAGTCCACTATCTTCTTCTCCAACTCCCAGTTGACAATGTTCTTGTCTTCCATGAAGACTATGTCTCAGCTCCGGAATACCTTCTTGTCGACCAAATCCCACACTCGATAGCCGAACTCATCATCACCATATCCAAGGAATATGCATGGTCGGGACTTCGGATCCAACTTTGCTCTCCTGTCCTTTGCTACATGCACATAGGCAAGACAACCGAACACATTCAGATGCTAGTAAGACACATCTTTACCGGTCCATACTCTTTGTGGTGTGTCTCCGTCCAGGGGTGCTGAAGGTGATCTGTTAATCACATAGTTTGCCATCGTCAACGCCTCAGCCACTTCTTAAACACCTTAGCATGTACAAGCATACTTCAGACTCTCTCCATTACGGACTGGTACATCCTTTCGGCCAGCCCGTTTAGTTCTGGCATCTTCGGCACGGTGAATTCGAGCTGGATTCCCTTCAACCGGAAATACTCCTCGAACTTCCCCCAGTATTCTCCTCCATTGTCCACTCGAACCACCTTCAGCTTTCGGCCGATTTCCATTTCCACGCTCGCCTGGAATTCCTTAAAGACAGATAATACCTGGTCCTTCGTCTTCAGTGGTAATACCCACAGCTTCCGGCTGTGGTCGTCTATGAATGTCACGAAGTACTGCGATCCGGCATATGACTTCGTGTCCACTTGGCATACATTGGTATGCACAAGTTTCAACGGTGGTCGGGTTCGGAAAGAGGTTTGGTTTTGTTTGCTGGCCAAAACATCGGTGCACTTCTCAAGCTACACGTCTTTCACCTCTATAATGAGGTTAACTTCGGCAAGTCTCTGTGTTCCCTTCTGGCTCATGTGGCACAACCTCTTGTGCCACAGCTCACCGACAGTGTCGGATGCCACGTTCACTTCCTCCCAACAAATCCAGGCATGCATCAGGTACAAAGTTTTGATCTTTCGGGCTCGGGCCATGATCAGGCTTCCTTTGCTAAACTTCATGACTCCGTTCCGGATGCTACCCATGTAACCTTCATCATCCAACTGATCGACTAATATCAGGTTCAACCGAACCTCCATAACATGTCAGACATCCTTCAGCAGCAACTTGCACCCGGTTGACGTTGACAGCAACACATCTCCTTATGCTGACAATTCGGCATGCACCTTCATTTCCCATCCGGACACAACCGTGATCTCCAGCTGTGTACGATGAGAAGCATTTCCAGTCGAGTGTCAAATGGAACGATGCTCCGGAGTCGTCTCATCACTGACAAGATGCAGCTCATTTTCCTCGGTGATGAGCAGCAGTTCTTCTTCACTTGTCGTGATTGATATCGTTACTTTCCGATCCAAACTCCTCCGGGCCAGACCCTTATTCGCGTCGGCATTGTCGGTTCCTTTCTCCTTCCAGAAGTGTCGGCAATTCTTTTGGAAGTCCTCTGGCTTCTCACGGTAGAAGCAAGTGGGCCTCCCCCTTGACTTCGACCTCATCCCTGATTTGTCCCAGTTCTGGGGACTCCGATTCCGGCCTCTTCCCCAATTATGGTCGTCTTCCATAACTAAGGCCTTCGAATCGGTTCCAAACTCCTGGTCCTTCCTGCGAGCTTCTTTGTCTAGCAAACTCGACTTCACTCTCGCTAGGGATGGGTGTTTCCCGTCCATCCCAGTGTTGCCCAAAGTGACAACCAAAATCTCCCAACTATCCAGGAGGGAACCGAGCAGCAGCAATGCGAGTATCTCGTCAGCTAGAGGTACTTCCTATGAGGTTGTTTGGTTTATCATCCCCTGGAATGTATTCATGTGCTCTACCATGTTGGATCCTTCTTGGTCTCGGAGTCTCACTAAGTTCCGGAATACCGAAACCCGTTTCACGACGTTCTTGCTCTCCAACATGGTGCTGATTTTCTCCTAGAGGACATGCATTGGGCCTTACTTTCTTCGTTGAAGTTGTTGTATAGTCTCTTGTCGATGAAGCATTGAATGTATGTTGTCGTCTTCATGTGCATCATCTCCTAGTTTGCGGCATCAATTTTATCTAGTCTTTTGTCTCTGAACTATACCGGCAGCTAGAGATCTTTGACCACCAACGTGTCCCTCATCTTCGACTTCCACACTAGATAGTTGGAGCCGGTGAGCTTGAACATGCCACCGAATGGATCTTCCATGCTCTGATACCAGATTGTGCGGAATAGTGCTCGGCCACAACCGAGTCTCGAACTCACAATGCAAGAAATAAACAGAAAATAGCAATGCACTTACACAGACAACAGAGACGACGCCAAATGTTTACGTGGAAAACCCTAATAGGGAAAAATCACGGGAACCCACAGACTCCAACTATCACTATGAGAGGAAGGATACAACGCGAGACTCAGAGGCAACGACCTCGAGCTCTATGTCTTCGCCAACTGACTGTTACAACAAGAAATACTTTCTCTTTCTCTCTCACTCTCTCTCTCTCTCTGTCACTCTTTGTCTATACAATAATAACAATAATAATGTCATCATAAAACACTATTTTCCCTAGTTATATTTATACTCATATAACTTATGGGCTATTTACAAATATGACCTCAACGGTCACGTTTGAACATATTTACAAATATGTTCCTATTTGCTTGTTCATACCGGATCCGGCAGGACTCGTTCTGGATCCATCCGATCCGGTATCCGGATACCTTGCGGATCCATCCAGTTCAGTTCCTCCTTTCATCCCTTCTGATCCGATTCGTCCGGTTCTCATCCAGATCCCATCCAGAGGGACTTGTTTCTCAACTATCTCTGTAATGTCTGCAAAAACGAGCATAATCACACTCACTAAGCAACAAAAATATTAGAAAATAACAATAGGACAAAACAACATTCCTTGACCAAAATAAACTATTTCTTGAATATTTCTAGACATAATCCATTACATGAGTATTCTATGCAACGGAATGAAGATGTAAAGAATCAAGTGTATAATTCTATGCAACGGAATGAAGATGTGTGTGTGTGTGTGTGTGTGTGTGTGTGTGTGATAGAGAGAGAGAGAGAGAGAGAGAGAGACCACACAATGTAGTTAGAAAACAAGAAGATCATATTATCAAGAAAAATAGCAACCAACAGTTACAAAGGAGAGGAGAAGGTGCTTATATGGTCACCTCCTCTCTACATTCTCTCACTAACTCTTGGGAAAGAGGTGGGGACTGAACTACCTACCTATCAACTATGTGTCATAGAAGTTATGATACAAAGTGGTGGAATGTTCACACACTTGGCTATTCCTATGGTGTGTTCCACACTAGGAATAAACCAATAAGGATTTTACTTGTACAAACACATGTTACTTATATATTAATCTTCAAATGGAAAGTCAACTAAGCAAGTCCACTAAATTGTGATCTGGTAGGATTTCGGTCCCTCCGGATGGGATATGAGTACCCGACAACAGAAGACCCAGTGAGAACCGGATGACGCAGGCCCGGTGAGAACCTCTTACCGGATTAAGGGACATATATGGAAATATGTTTCTGAGAGCCCATTGGGGCTATATCTATAAATAGTCCTAATGTCAGATTAGTATAAATATGACCTAGGGCAAACAATGTGTGTGTGTATCATTGTGTTGTCATTTTTCCTGTGATATAGAGTTATTTGGTGTAATTGCTATATAGAGTCCACTAAATTGTGATATAGAGTCAACTAAGCAAGTCCACTAAATTGTGATCTGGTAGGATTTCGGTCCCTCCGGATGGGATATGAGTACCCGACAACAGAAGACCCAGTGAGAACCGGATGACGCAGGCCCGATGAGAACCTCTTACCGGATTAAGGGACATATATGGAAATATGTTTCTGAGAGCCCATTGGGGCTATATCTATAAATAGTCCTAATGTCAGATTAGTATAAATATGACCTAGGGCAAACAATGTGTGTGTGTGTATCATTGTGTTGTCATTTTTCCTGTGATATAGAGTTATTTGGTGTAATTGCTATATAGAGTTTAGCAAAGAGAGAGAGAGAGAGAGAGTTAGATATATAGAGTGATTCTCTGTTGTAACCGCCGCGAGGCGAAGAGAGTGAGCATGAGGCCATTGCCTCTGTGCCCCTTGTTGTATTCTTTAACATAGTGATAGTTTGGAGTCCATGGGCTCCCGTGGTTTTTTTCCCATTTAGGGTTTTCCACGTTAACATATTGTGTACACTTTGTGGCCGAGAATTATTCCGCATATTCTCGTCAATCTGGTATCAGAGCGAAATGACACAGAAAATGGAAGATTCGTTGGGAGGCATGTTCAAGATCAACGGCTCGAACTACTCAGTATGGAAGTCGAAGATGAGGGACATGCTTGTGGTTAAAGATCTTTGGTTGCCGGTTCAGTTTGGGGACAAGAGCCTAGACAAGATCGATGCCACGATGTGGGAGGTGATGCACATGAAGACGACGGCATACATTCGGTGCTTCATCGACATGAGCCTGTACAACAACTTCAATGAAGAGTGCAAGGCTCATGAGCTCTGGGAGAAGATCGGCATTATGCTTCAGAACAAAAATGTTGTTAATCGGGTTTCAGTATTCTAGAAGCTAGTAAGACTTCGGTACCAAGATGGCTCCAGCATGGTGGAGCACATGAATGCCTTCCAGGGGCTGATTCACCAAGCAACGTCGTTGGAAGTACCTCTCGCCGATGAGGTACTAGCACTACTCCTGCTCAGTTCCCTCCCGGATAGTTGGGAGACGTTGGTTGTCACTTTGGGCAACGCTGGGCCGGAAGGCAAACAGTTATCCCTAGCTAGAGTCAAGTCGACCTTGCTAGATGAGGAGGCACATCGGAAAGACAAGGATACGAGCTCCGACTCCAAAGCACTCCTTACCGAATCGGAATGTGGAAGACAAAGGAACTAGAGTCCCCAGAACCGGGAAAAGTCGGAGACACGGTCAAAGTCAAGGGGAAGGCCCACTTACTTCTATTGTGGGAAGCCGGGACACTTCCAGGAGAACTGTCGGCATTTCCGGAAAGACGAGGTAACCGACAGTACCGATTCGAAGCGGTCACCGGACCGGAACGGCAAAGAACGAAGAGGACCGGACCGGAAGGGAACAACGGCAATCACAGCAAGTGAAGAAGAGTTGATGCTCATCACCGAGGAGAGTGAGTTGAACCTTGCCGGTGACGAGATAATGGTTGTCGATTCCGGAGCGTCGTTCCACCTTACCTCGGACCAAAAATGCTTCTCATCCTACACGGCCGGTGATCACGGTTGTGCCCGGATGGGGAATGAAGGTACATGCCGAATTGTCGGCATAGGAGATGTGTGGCTGACAACACCAACCGAATGCAAGTTGCTGCTGAAGGATGTTCGACACATTCCGGAAGTTCGACTGAACTTGATATCAGTCGGTCGGCTAGATGATGAAGGCTACACAGGTAGCATCTGGAACGGTGTCATGAAATTCAACAAAGGGAGCCTGATAGTGGCTCGGGCCCAGAAAGTCAACACGTTGTATCTGATGAATGCCCAGTTATGCCCAGAAGACGTGAACATGGCATCTGACATTGTCGATGAGTTGTGGCACAAGAGACTGTGTCACATGAGCGAGAAGGGGATGAGGAGGCTTGCTGATGACAACCTCGACTGCCTGGCCGGTAAGCAAAACCGGATCTCCTTCCGATCAAGGCCACCGATGAGACGTAATGTACCACTAGAGCTGGTGCATACCGATGTGTGTCAAGTAGACACGAAGTCACATGCCGGAGCGCAATACTTCATGACGTTCATAGATGACCACAGCCGAAAGTTGTGGGCCACACCGCTGAAGATGAAGGATTAGGTGTTATTCGTCTTCAAGGAGCTCCACGCAAGAATGGAAAGAGAAACCGGCTGGAAGCTGAAGGCGGTTTGAGTAGACAACGGAGGTGAATATCGGGGGCAGTTTGAGGAGTATTGCCACTCGAAGGGAATTCGGCTCGAATTTACTATGCCGAAGATGCCAGAACTAAACAGGTTGGCCAAGAGGATGAACCGGACCATAATGGAGAGGGTCTAGAGTATGTTGGCACATGCAAAGTTACCTAAGACGTTTTGGGCTGAGGCGCTGGCGACAGAGACGGATGTGATAAACAGGTCACCCTCAGTGCCCTTGGACGAAGACACACCAGAAAGAGTGTCTTACCGGCACCTAAAGGTGTTCAGGTGTCTCACTTACGTGCATGTGGCAAAGGACTGGAGAGCAAAGTTGGATCCAAAGTCCCGTCCTTGCATATTCCTCGGATACGGCAATGATGAGTTCGGCTACCGAGTGTGGAATCCAGTCGACAAGGTGTTCCGGAGTCGAGATATTATCTTCATGGAGGACAAGACCCTTGCCGATTGGGAGTCGGAGAAGAAGATAATGAACTCCAAGTCGACCGGTAAGGATCAGTTCGATGAGATTCGGACCTACCCAGCTGAGAGCCGGTTGACTCTCAAAGAACTGGCCGGTTACGGCGAGGATACCGAGCCGGCAGAAGAAGAAGAAGAAGAAGCAAAAACCGGAACCAGCCAAGACCTCGAATCAGATTCAAATGAAGAACAAATAGAGGAGTCGGTTGTTGAAAGCCAAGGACGCAGATATCCTCTTAGAGAGAGAAGGCCCCCTCGGAGATTTCCGGATGAAGAGCACGTGTTGCTAACCGATGAGGGGGAGCCAGAAAGCTTCGAAGAAGTAAAGGAGGACACCCACAGCCGCAAGTGGTTGAGTGCCATGCAGGACGAGATGGATTCCCTGCATGAGAACCACACGTATGAACTGGTGGAGTTGCCGAAAGGAAAGTGGGCACTCCGGAATAAGTGTACAAGTTGAAACTAGGAGATGCTGATAACCCCCCGAGATACAAAGCCAGGATCATGGTAAAGGGGTTCCAGCAGAAGAAGGGCGTGGACTTCGACGAGATATTTCCCCCGGTAGTAAAGATGACTTTCATCTGGACAATGCCAAGCATAGCGGCGAGCATGGACCTTGAGGTAGAGCAATTAGACGTGAAGACAGCATTCCTCCACGGCGACCTCGAAGAGGAGATCTACATGCAATAACCGGAGGGATTTGTGAAGGAAGGGAAGGAGCACGTGGTTTGCCGGCTGAAGAAGAACCTCTACGGTTTGAAGCAGGCTCCCCGGCAATGGTACTGGAAGTTCGACTCCTTCATGAAGGATCATGGATACCACAAGACGCAGGCCGATCACTGCGTGTTCGTGAAGAAGTTTGAAGGTGGAGACTTCCTGATACTCCTCCTGTACGTGGATGACATGATGATCGTCGGACGAGACTAAGTCAAGATATGGACGTTGAACAAGGCTCTGAACCGGACCTTCTCAATGAAAGACTTAGGTCCGGCAAGATAGATATTGGGGATGCATATCATCCAGGACCGGTCAAAGAAGCAATTGTGGTTGTCACAGGAGAAGTATGTGACAAAGGTACTTCAGCGGTTCAACATGTCAGATGCGAAACCGGTCGGATCAACACTCCCGGCAAACTACAAGTTATCCGGTAAGCAAAGCCCGAAGACGAAGGCAGAGAAGATGCATATGATGAAGATACCATATGCCTCTGCCGTCGGAAGCTTAATGTACGCAATGGTGTGTACCCGACCGGATATTGGATACGCAATCGGAGTGGTGAGCCGCTTTATGAGCAATCCCGGCGAGGAGCACTGGAATGCGGTAAAATGGATACTCCGGTACTTGAAAGGCACCTCAACTGTGTGTCTTCGATTCCGCTCCGGTAAACCCCAACTTGACGGTTTCACCGACTCGGATATGTCGGCTGATGCGGATACCAGCCGGTCAACATCGGGATATGTTATGACATATGTAGGGGGAGGTGTTTCGTGGCAGTCGAGGCTACAGAAGACGGTTGCATTGTCAACCACGGAGGTGGAGTACATGGCGGTTATGGAAGCCGGCAAGGAAATACTATGGATGAAGGACTTCATCGAAGAGCTAGGGATCTGGCAAGAGGAATACCGGCTCCATTGCAACAGTGTCATCCACCTTGCGAAGAACGCAACGTATCATTCCAAGACGAAGCACATCCAGCAGAGGTACCACTGGATTCGGGAGCGAGTGGAAGATCAAGAGTTCGTGATGACGAAGATCCACACTGAGGAGAATGGGTCGGATATGTTGATCAAGGTGTTGACACCCGACAAGTTGGGTGCATGCCGGAAACGGATCGGACTGACGAGGCATCCCATGCCGGAGTGAAGAGGGGGTTTGTTAGGATTTCGGTCCCTCCAGATGGGATGATGAGTACCCGGCAACAGAAGACCCGGTGAGAACCGGATGACGCAGGCCCGGTGAGAACCTCTCACCGGATGAAGGGACATATATGGAAATATGTTTTTGAGAGCCCAATGGAGCTATATTTGTAAATAGTCCTGATGTCATATTAGTATAAATATGACCTAGGGTAAACAAAGTGTGTGTGTATCATTGTGTTGTCATTTTTCCTGTGATATAGAGTTATTTGGTGTAACTACTATATAGAGCGTAGCAGAGAGAGAGAGAGAGAGTTAGATATAGAGTGATTCTCTATTGTAACCGCCACGAGGCGAAGAGAGTGAGCACGAGGTCATTGCCTCTGTGCCCCCTGTTGTATTCTTTGACATAGTGATAGTTTGGAGTCTGTGGGCTCCCGTGGTTTTTTCCCATTTAGGGTTTTCCACGTTAACATACTGTGTACACTCTCTTTTAGTGTTTTGTGTATACGTTCATCTATCTCCACATTCCCATTGCTATGTTTGTAATTCACAACGAAGTGATTGAAGACTCGGTTGTGGCCGAGAATTATTCCGCATATTCTCGTCATAATCCACTAAAGGAAAGTTCCACTAAAATGTAAATTTAGGGCCTTGACCAAGTAGCTAGTTCCTTCCTTGATGGAGCTCCCTTCTTCTGCAACTCCCTTCTTCTGCCTTTTTCATGACGACAATCCATTTTCCCTAGTCTCTTCACCTATTGCGCAAGTGTGTCCTTCGACAACATATGCACTACCTTCTCCTCCTCCAAAAGCTCACTAGCAACTTCCTTCATTAATGGTTCTACACAATAAGGTGTAGGGCTAGGTTGGGTCGTTACAAAGTTAGAGGACTCAAAGAATTGTTATATGAAGTGTTCAAAAACACAGTTATTTTGCATGCCTAAATCACGCACTTGGCCAACTAATTTGTTATTTTGGGTAACATTGCCTAGTTCAATGCACTCTTCCACAAGCAAAGAATTAAGCTAATTTGAAGGAGATATCTAGGCAAGTGTTGTGACATGTGAGAAAGAGAGAGAGAGAGAAAGAGAGAGAATAGAATAAGATGAAGATAGAAGGTAGAGAGAGAAAAAGAAGACTTGAAACGGAAAGGAGTTTATATTATAAGAGAACAAGGGTTACAAAGATTAGGCTAAGGGGCTGAACACTGGTGTTGAACTAAATGAGTTTTGATGAATGAGTAGACACCTATTTATATGTCCTTATGGAGTATTCTAGAATGTTCTAGAGTTTTTTAGATATTTATGATATTTAAGATAATCATAGAATATTCTAGAATGTTTTAGAATACTCTAAATATCTTATAATAACTAATAATATAATTCTTGTAAATTATATATTGTATTGTGAAATGCTCTCAAGAATTGCCCCCTTTCATTATGTCTCAAGTTACATTTTATAGACTCTCTCTTAGCGTGGAGGGTGTTCTCCCGCTCCAATTAGCTCTACTAATTATGGGGCTTGGTGGGGGCCTAGTTTGGGTGTGGTGCATGAGGCTTGGTAGGGGCCTAATTTGGGTGTGGTCTATGTGTGGTGCATGGGGCTTGGTAGGGGCCTAATCTAGGTGTGGTCCATGTGACCACCACAATTCCCCCTTGTAAAAAAAAAGTTATTGTGCAGTCGAAGTGCGACGAGGCGTGGACGACGGTTCTAGACGGGGGGATGACACAGGCGTGGGCGTAGGCATGAGTGTGGGCGGGGGCGGTGGTAGTTGATGGAAGGGCTTCATGCGAGACTGGTGAGCAAAGGTAGGACGGTTGTTGGAGGCGCGGCGGAGCAGGTATGTAGTGTCGTGTATCTGCTTTTGAACTTCGAAGGGACTGATCCATCGGTGCATGAGCGATTCGTTGAGACCGCGACGACGGATGGGGAAGTAGACGAGGACTTTGTCACCGACGTGGTATTGATGGTCGACACGGCCTATATCGTGTTGTCGTTTTTGGCGTAGTTGTGCCTGGTGCAGGTTGCTCGTGATGGCTTTGCGGAGGAGGGGCTGGAGTTGTTGTAGGTGGGACCACCAAGACACTGCGTGAGCGTGGAGTTGTGTGGTTGGTTGCGGGACTGCCACTTCTGGGGGTAAGCGCGGGTCCCTTCCGTAAAGGGCCCGAAATGGGAGCTCAGAGAGGGAGGCAGCGTCAGCTAATTGGACGTTCTGCTTCTGTTGGTGATTCTGCCACTTTCGGTAGTGACGCCGAATGTGGCCATAGTTGTTGCAGTAGAAACATTTGGGGCGTCCCTGGCTGTCTCGTTCGGGCAATGCACGCTTGGCACGTAATTGCGCATTCTGGATGTCGATGTCCATGGGAGTGACGGCTGGTATAGTGTTTGTATGATCATGACTGAGATTACCTGGTGTGTGCATGTCGTGCGCGTCTGCAGCTTCGATGCGTTGGGCAGTGAGGATGGCTTCGTGTAGTGTCGTCGGGCCTTGATCGTGTACACGGCGGCGGAGGTCATGTCGTATACACGGCCAGAAAAAAAACAACTTCATGTCCTCCGACATGTTGGCGTCAGCCCAGCGTAGGATCTGCACAAAACGAACCGCGAACTGGGTGATGGGTTCGCGTGGTTGTTGGGTAATTGACTCAAGTTGTTGTAGGGCCGTTTGGCGGGAGTCTTGATGAGCAAAATTCCGAATCATGGCTGCCCGTAACAGATCCCAGTCGTTGCGTGTCTCTTCGGGTTGTTGTACAAGCCATGTTGTCGCGATATTCTCGAGGAGTGTCTTCATCTCCATTGCCTTCCGAGGGTGTGGCCACTGGTGGTAACTGGCCACCATTTCGAAATGATCCAGCCAAGAGAGGACGTCTTCCGATGGTAGGCCGGAGAACGGTTTTGGGCGAACTCGAGAGTCCGGGAGATTTTGTTGTGGCTCGGATCGTGCTGAAAGAAAGGACAACATGGCTTGGTTAGTATGGTTAACTTGTAAAATGATGTTGGACAGAGCTTGAACCAGTTGGTCGATTGGCGATGTGGGCTGGTGTCCTTGATTGTGTTGTAGGAATTCCGGATTCATCGAGTTTGCGTTGTCGTCGTTGTTGTCGTGTTGCATCGTGGCGGGCGTTGTTGGGGTCGTGAGTTGGGGTGGCTTTGCCCGTCTTCTCCACCAAGATGTGAAATGCTCTCAAGAATCGCCCCCTTTCATTATGTCTCAAGTTACATTTTATAGACTCTCTCTTAGCGTGGAGGGTGTTCTCCCGCTCCAATTAGCTCTACTAATTATGGGGCTTGGTGGGGGCCTAGTTTGGGTGTGGTGCATGAGGCTTGGTAGGGGCCTAATTTGGGTGTGGTCTATGTGTGGTGCATGGGGCTTGGTAGGGGCCTAATCTAGGTGTGGTCCATGTGACCACCACAGTATATGTTACCATAATTGTTAAAGGTTTAACATGTATACCAAGATATTGTGGGTTCAAATCCTTGTAAGCCAAAATGTTTGTCATCATGACATTATTTCCCCTTTTCAACGACGAGTTCCTCGAGTCATAAAGAAGGACTTCGGACTTCGCTTATGTGGATATTTGTTGTGAATAGCAATGGGCATGGTTCGGTTTCTGTTCGGTCCGGTCTTAGCCTTAAAACAAACCAAACCATTTATTCATAATAAAAACCAAACCGTTTAAAATTTTTGAAGTCATTTAAACCAAACTGTTTAAAAAGAAAGAGAAACCAAACCGTTTACGAAAATTTTAGAACCCAACCAAACTGGTTTACCACAAATCAAAACCAAACTGGGTTATCATAGATCAAGACCAAACCGGTTTCACATAAATCAAAACCAAACCAAACCAAATAGTTTTCGACATAATCCAACCAAAATTGAACTATAGATCGAACCAAACTAGAGACTCTAGAACATCATAATAAACAAAAATTTACACAACATTTTCTAAAGAATTTAAAGAATCAAATAAAATACAAAATAGTAAAAATTACAATGACTTTGACGATCTCCAATTGCAATTGCCATTGTCCCTAACTTGTGAAGAATCAACATGGTTCCAGTATGTATAAAATACATAAAACAAGTATGTACTTAGTAATAAAAATAATAATTAAAGACTCAAATAAAAAACAAAATAGTAAAAAGTATGCACACCTTATTTTCCATTGACCATCATGTAATATATAATCTATTACCTCGTCTTCACCAACAAGATCATCCAAATCCATTCTTAGTTCTTCATAAGTAGCATGAAAATTATCCGTCAACCGAACATTAGATTCTTGTAAAACATCCATCCATGATCAAATACACATTTCAGCTTTGAATGTGCATGAATGAAGTTTGATCCTATTATCAAAGGTCTTTTTTGTTGCCGAATTAGCCTCTTCAGTAGGTACTAATGATGTTGGTACAACGAGGCAATCACATGCCATGATATATAGTTGTGGCATTGCGGGGTCCTTGTCCGTGCCAGCTGAAGAGGTCTTATAAAGTGATCAATTTATGATCGTGAATCGGAAACAAGGATTTTATTATTTACACCCTTTAACCTCCAAATTTTAGAGTTATTATCATTTGGAGGTATTGTGGTTGAAGCCGAAGGTGGTTCGACATCACTTGAGAACGAGTGGTAATGGGATGCAATCATGCTTTCAACCAACTTAATATCTAACTCTCTTTGTGTATGATCATTTGGAGAGGGAAATGAATTGTATATATACAACATGTGGACTTCTCCAAATGCTTACCAAATTTTTGACTTCATTAGTACAATTTGGATGGAAAGAAAGAACCATTTTGTTATCCTTTCCACACGGGGTGCTCAGAGGTGTTGTAAATAGATATTTCTTCGATGTAATTTCTCATACTAGGAGAAAAGACATGATGAATCCCTTCTCAATTACAAATAGTTCCATTGGGGGGGGTCGGCGGGTGCCTCTTTTCACACCATTATAATTTTTTCTTGATTGATAGCAAATCAGCATTGAAGCATGCTGATTTTTCCTTTGTAAATTTATTATCCCCTCTCAATGTATCTATCATAAGGATGATCTTTTAGAGCTTTCAGGCAATGTTATGCACTATGTAATGATTGAGGAAAGGTTGGTGGAATCATTAAAGATGAAGTGGGGAGATGCTAAGAGGAAAAAACTAGAATACTACATTACAAATGTCAACCCTAAATGTTGGTCTCAATATAAAGCAAGAATGCTCATTGATCATATCCAACCTTATCTCATTACCAATATGAGTAGTAATGCTCGTAGAGCCCTTACACTACTTCGCACTCAATCTCACAAGTTAGGTATTGAAGTTGCATCATGGTATCAAAATGTAACTAATTTGAAGACATGCAAAGTATGCAATTAAGGCATGGTAGATGATGAATGTCACTTGCTCTTCACATGCTCGACATATAGTGCAATTCGTTCAAGATATGTTGACATACTACGAGGGAGTGATAACTTAAGTGCCATACGTAAGACACCACCTAGAAGGTTGAGCTCATATGTGTATGCTTTAGTCACACATAAAGACTTTGTGCTTCAATGTATGAATACCCCTTCTCAGGAAGGAGACACATATCAAGAACACATGTATACTCTGGTCCCATAGGTCAAAATTGGCCTCTTTATGGATGATAAAAATTCTATTTCTAATAAAAATTTCTGAATTGATAACAATGAGCATTATTGTGGCAGCTGGATTTATTTTTTCATGGTAAATTTTTTATGAGGATGGGAAATTCCTATTGGATAGGTTTGCCAAAAGATTCTGGTGACCCACTTTCGTGGGGTTGTTTTGTCTCTATGTTAAGGAAACATGAGAAGTTCATGTAGCCCACACAATGAGTTATGCTTCCAATGGGTGATAATGGTTGATATTCCAACGTCTAAACATTATGGGGCAGCATCCATGTATTAGATACCAACTATGTTATGCTTCAAGCGGCTGATAGTGGAACGTCTAAGAGATTAATGGTCCAACATCCATGCATCAGATACTAACTATGAGACATCAATTGTTCCATTATGTCCTTTTTCATGTCTCACCTTTCATCCTATCTAGACTAATCTTGGTCATTGCCAGAAACTGTTTGGAGACGAAATTACATGAGGTCTTATTTAGGTTTTTCAAGCTTTTTGAAAGATCAGTGAGGGAAGAGAAAAGAGAACTTTTTATAATATTATCAAGGAATACCTATATGCTCTTGCTATCTTGACAAATCTTAGTCATTGGAAAATGATATTTTACAAGTCTTAGTTACAAAATCAAACTTCTAATAGGGTATTAATTGGATTGTAATCATTGTGCATTTAATTGGATTGCACGTAATGTGTAAAACTTATTGTGCATTTTACTTGTGCATCTAATTTTTTTATCTAGGTTTTGACCTCTATAAAAAGTGCACTTAAAAGAATGACACGCTTAAGTGGACGCACACTAATTCAATATTTCATATGCTTTTGAAAACTCACTTGAGAAAATAATTAGTGATAAATAAAAGTTCAACATTTGACATGCTTTCAAAACTCACTTGAGGAACAATGAGTGAATCGTGATAGATAAAGGTTCAACATTTCACGTGCTTTCAAAACTCACTTGAGAAAACAACCAGTAATAGATAAAGGTTTGAACTTACGACGCTACAAACTCAGAACTATTTAAATTCTGAATTTCAAACCGAACTGTGAACCTTTAAATTGTTCTCAGATGAACGGGTCAAGACACCTACAAACCGCCAAACCACTAATTCCATGGTTCAATTTCAGCTCAAACCCAAAAAATTGGGAAACGCACTCAATTTTCCACAAAAGGGTTATGTTTTGAACTCCAAAGGAGAACAGGATTCAAAGTCAAAATTTCATAATAGTGTATAATAATAGTATACATATTGTAAAGTTAATTTCTACATTTAATTAATATTTCAAAAATGACCCGAAAATCATCAAGTCATTTAAACACCAATTTGAAGCTGAATAAACCACAAGCTATTACGCCAGTAAAATAAAGTCTTAAACCAAATCAAACCAAACCCTTGAATCCCAAAGCCAAGCTAAGCCACACCATATACAAAATTTTAAACTTGAGCTAAATCGATGAAGCCTTTTAAGTCATAGTTTTGTGGCCGTATGTAGAGAAGGTTTTTAGTATTTTTATACTCTATTGTAAGTTCTCCGATAGCTAGCAAAAATCTTATCAGGTAGTCTTCATTATCCGATGTAATCAATTAAAACATTGTCGATTGACTTCATATGAGGTTGAAGTTCCCAAGAGGTGAATATTTGATAGTTTAGAAATGTCAAGGCGTCTGAACCATTGAGACACACTTCATTAAGACTGAAAATCTACATTCGTCTCAGTTAAAAGTATTTCAGGTAGAATTGATTGAACATAGTCACATCTATCTACTCTACAATGCTCATCTCTATCAATCGCTTAGCACATCCCAAATGATGCTGAATTTTACAATATAAGTTTCAGAAAATGCCTAATTTTATTATTTGGTATTTAAGCACACCTTGGTTCTTGAAACAATAACATTTTCTCACGTTAAGGAACTATACTTTGAATGGAACTTTCTTCCATAAAGCAGTCGGTTGATGTGGAAGCATCACAACAACCTTAAGAAAACAGATGCTGCAGCTACCCGGCATCGCAAATCTGCAATGTCTATATCATGACCTCCTTCAACAAGTCCCCATTCTTCAATCTGCAACAAGATTAGAAACATACCATGAGCCTATTAGTATGTATAAAACTCTTATCTAAAACTCAACTAGGGTTGTCCAAGAGAGGGAATGACGTTTGAAATGATGAAGCAAATGCTAAAGAGAGGGAATGATACTTTCTCCTTTAATTACAATATATCAATAGAATTCTACCATTATTTCATGGTGACAACTTTCAAGGTAATCATCGGAGATAAATTGAGGAATGGCATTCCAAATGGGACATTCATGGGAGCAAGCACATGACAGAAATCTGGAGTTTGCTATTTTAATCTGTTTTAACATTTCTTATCAGTGTCTATGGCTGGCCGTATTTGTTCATAGAACAAGTTACTTCTCTCTTTTTCAATCACATGGCATAAGCATAAATACATTACCCCCATTCCAATATAGCTTGGATTGACCCATCTAAACATGACCAAAGCAGAAAAGAATAGAGTGATCCAAACTGGTATTATTAACTTGGAAAACAAGATAACATCGATCGCCCCAAAATATCACTTGATAGGAAGATGGCACATTATAAAACACCTTTTACACACATCAGAGGATGGATTCATCATCAGGCCATCATATAAGGATGCCATATATTGTATCAAATACAAAATATAAAATACAATATATATGGAAATGGCTAAACTAATTACACAAAACTAGCATAAAACCTGGACCAAGAGAGGATAAAGGCCCCAAGGCCTTTTTTTGTTTATATTTTGTCCCATCTATGTGAAAGCTCCCTTTGAGAGCTTTCTAGACATATATCTTCACTATATATTTGCCCCCAATTTGAAGGGTTATAGGCATTTACATTATCTTTATAATTTTTGGTCATTGGCCATGTGTGAACATGGCCAAATGACCTAAAAGTTACTTATCAATAAAAAATGGTCCCAAATCTCAAATAACAAGATAAGGACTTTTGGCAGCAAGGGTTTCCTCTCCATTTTTCTGTATAGTTTTCTCTACTATAGGACAATGATGCTTGGCCATGATGCCAAGCAACTATAGGACAATCATGATTGGCCATTACTTGGCTAAACTATATGGCTCGATTCTAGAATCAGAATTGAGTATATGGGCAGAGTGGAATGGCTGCCGTTCAGTTGGACAGGCAGGCTTTCGAAAGGGGTTCACAACTTTGGATCACACATTGACCCTCCAGGCCCTTATTGAGGAGGGCAGACCACATAATAAGAGGATTTAATGCTGCTTTGTGGATTTCCGAAACACTGTTGACACTGACACGTGCTCGGCTTATGCAGCAGCTAGAAAACCTTGGTGTTCCTACAGATATGCAATGGGGAATCTATGCACTCTATGAATCCATGTCAGGAAAAGTGCGGTCTTCTAAGGGTTTGTCAGAGGCGGTGGCTAGCACAGTCGGAGTGAAGCAAGGATGCCCACTATCACCCACTCTCTTCGGTCTCTATATAGATGAGGTATCACATTACATAGAGAGATTCGGGGGTTCCTGGCAGGCATAGCTATACAAATATTACTATATGCTGATGATATTGTGCTGATTTCTGACTCTTCGAGGGACTACAAAGACATCTAAATGTCTTGAACTATTTTGTATAGACAAAGGTTTGTCAATCAACATGGATAAAACTAAAGTGATGGTGTTTAACACCACTCAAGCATGGGTAACAAGATCAGAACCGGAATTCTTCTTGGGAGAGGAAAAGGTGGAATACACATGCTCCACATACCTAGGCGTAACATTTACAGGGCCTAGGTTCTCCTTACAGGAGGCTGCTTGTGCCCAACTTTGTCGTGGATATGCAGCCCTTGGTGCTCTCAAGAGACAATGTGCACATTTGCCGTTCCAAGAGCCACGAACTCAGCTATGGTTATTTGATGCACTTGTCACATCAACTCTTCTCTATGGAGTAGAAACATGGGGACTGAGTCTTAACAAGGCAAATCATTGGAAAGATTTTGAGAGACCTTTAGTGTCAATGATTGCCCGCATGATAAGGAGCAAAGCATCAGTGCCCCACGATAAAATCCGGGCAGAGATGGGAGCTGCACCTATAATCACAGAGGCATTGTTCTGAGCAGTGACATTTATCCAACGTCTTTGGGAGCTCCCTAAAGAAAGGTACCCAAGCTTGGCACTTATGTCGTCAAGACAACTGGCTAAAAATGGAGACATTCATTGTTGGTATGCTGAAATGCAGCAATGGTTCGAGTCACATGGCATGAGTATAGATGCACTACCCCCATTCCAATATAGCTTGAACTATCCCCATCTAAATATGACCAAAGTGGAAAAAAAATAGAGTGATCCGAACTGATATTATTAACTTGGAAAACAAGATAACATGGATTGCCCCAAAATATCACTTGGTACGAAGATGGCCCACTATAAGACACTTCTTACACACATCGGAGGATGGATTCATCATCAGGCCACCTTATATAGACATACATCTATCTTACGCGTTGCGCAATGTGATAGGGCAATTGTGAACTTCATCACATCAATTACAAATTGAGGTAAGCAGATATACACGAATACCTCTAGAAGAAAGAATTTACCAATTGTGTCATCAAGGAGTGGAATCTGAAGAACACTATGTTTTTCACTGTAGTGTCTTTTATAAAATCAGAGGGGGATACCATTGCCTCATTAAACAAGGCTTTGGCCCGCTACGCAAGGTAATGGAATATGAAGACCAATGGTGCCTAGGACTTTTTTTGCTAGAGCTCAAGAGACATCGGCAAAAGTTGTTGAAGAATACAGCCACACAAGGTCATCCACAAAGAACAATCACAACTTTCATTAGGCCCATCACTCCTACTAATGCTACAAGTCAATCAAGGGATACACAAATGGGATCCCGACCAAGACATAACAAAGGGGTTACAATTGATCGGGCAATAGTAATTTGTTTTGCACGTAGGCCCCAGCCCTAGGGATCGGCAACGGTTCGGTTTAGGCTTAGCCAGTTTGGCCTGATCCAAGACAAACCGGCTAAGCCTAAACCATTTACGAAATCTCAAACCTGAGCCGAGCCCAGCCACAAACCGGTTTAGCCTAAACCGGTTTGTGAACCGATTTGGTAAATGGCTTGTAAACCGGTTTCCAAACCTCCCTCTCTCTCTCAGATGATCCACTATATACTATACATTGTACAAGCTCTTGTTAGGTGTAAAGGCCCGTAGTTCACAAATTAGGTAATTATTCGTATATGTGAACACATTGTTCACTTGGACAGGACACCTCCTTTTATAATGTGAACACACCACTTTCTATGTAAGGTTAACTAATATAATAACCTTCTTTTTTCTTGTGTACCAATCAAGGCGGTTGGGTACACCAAAGATCTGTGTGTCTCTACTCTCATCTCTACTACAGTCCTGTTTTGCTGAACGTCATCTCTCAATAGCTGATCCGTCAAACATCCCTCTTTACCTTTAACTGGTATCAGAGCCAAATTTCTTTTCTCTACTTTGCTGTTTTTCTTTAGATTCAGAATCAGCAGAAAACACAGATTTAAAAAATAAAAAAAAATAAAAAATAAAAAATCTGTCTGACCCTTTTCTATTGGTATTCTGCTCAATTTCTGAAGGCATCTGTCATAAATCTTGGGAGCAATGGCCTCCACTTCAGCTGAAGTGAAAAACCTCTTTGAAATCAAGAGATTTGATGGAAAAGGTTTCGAATTATGGAAAGAGCGTATGCTGGGCATCCTCTTTCTAAGAGATTGTGAAGATGCTCTTGTAGAAACGAAACCAGAGAGCATGGAAAATGATGCTTGGAACACTCTGAATAAGAAAGCCATTACATATATTAAAATGGCTGTTTCTGATGAAATTCTTGTAGATGTAAAGGGCTTGACTACTGCCCATCAAGTTTGGGAGAAACTTAAGAAAACTTACGAGAATACTACTCCTGTGAATCAGGTGCATTTGATGAGAAAACTTGTCAGTATGAGGCTTGATGAGTCGAAAGGTGCAACAGAGCATCTATCTTTATTCACAGGTACTCTCTCCCAACTACAAGATTCAGGATTACCAGCTTTTGATGACAAGCTCAAAGCTATCTTCCTACTTATGACTTTACCGGATTCGTGGGAAACATTAGTTGTTTCACTATCTAATAGCCCCACCTTGACCTTCGATGGTGTGCGGGGCTCTATTCTCAGTGAAGAGATTAGAAGACAATCTAGCAGAGAAGGTAGTGGTTCAGCATACAATATTAGGGGGAGATATGATAAGAGGAACCCAAATGTAGGACAAAGAAATAGAAGTAAGAGTAGAGGGAAAGGAAAACAGCAAGATATCACTTGCTATCATTGTGGCCGTAAAGGTCATAAGAAACCTGATTGTAGATATTGGAAGATGGAACTAGAAAGGAAGAAGAATGTTGGAGAGAAGAAAAACAAAGAGGATAAGTTTAATACAACAGAGAAAGCTAATATGGCTTCAAATGTTATCATTGAAGAGCTATCTGGTGAAGATGGTGATGTACTTTGTATTACAGGTGATGCCTTTATAGCTCATGTTCAAGACATGCAAATCACCAAAACAGATGTTATTGATGCTTTATTGTCAATCGATGATGGATTGACACAGACATGGATAGTAGACTCTGGGGCTTCGTTTCATGTTACTCCATGTTTGGAGTGCTTTACCACATTTGATGCAGGCAGTTATGGAAAAGTTTATCTTGGTAACAATAGTGCTTGCAATATTGATGGTATTGGAACCATACACTTGTCTTTGGATAATGGTCAAGAGCTTGTGCTCAAAGATGTTAGGTATGTACCTGGCATAAAGAAAAGTTTGCTATCTGTAGGACAGATGGATTTGCATGGTTACACCACATTATTCGGTGGTGGATTATGGAAACTAAAGAAAGGATCTATGGTTATTGTGAAAGGTTGCAAAAAGGGCACTCTGTACTGTTTGCAATGTAAAGCTTTACCTGGAAAGTTTCTTGCTATTGCTGAATTCGACTCTCGTTTAGAGCTTTGGCATAAGAGATTAGGACATATGAGCCAAAAAGGACTTGAAGTCCTTTCTGCTTTAAAAAGATTTGATGTTAAAGGATCAAAGCTGGTTTTTTGTAATGATTGTCTATTTGGCAAACAAGTGAGAAATTCTTATTATTCTGGTATCTCTCGTAAACCAAATGTGCTAGATTTGGTGCATTCTGATGTATGTAGCATGCCTGTAAAATCCTTGGGCGGTGCTGCATATTTTATTTCCTTTATCGATGATTATTCTAGGAAGATTTGGGTGTACTTGATGAAAAGAAAAGGTGATGCATTTGATGCATTTAAATCTTTTCATGCATTTGTGACTACTCAAAAAGGGACAAAACTGAAATGTCTCAGAACAGATAATGGGGGTGAGTTTACATCTGCAGAATTTAAGTCTTATTGTGACTTACATGGTATTAAAAGAGAGCTTACTGCTCCATATAACCCTTCATCAAATGGGGTGGCAGAAAGGTATAATAGGACCTTGTGTGAGCGAGTACGATGCATGCTGTCCACAGCTAATCTCCCTCATGAATTTTGGGGAGAAGCATTAAAAACTGCGGTTCATATATGTAATCGTTCTCCCAACAAGTCCTTAAAAAATGGAATCCCTGAGGAGGTTTGGTCTGGCAAACCAGCTTCATATGACCATTTACGAATTTTCGGTTGTGATGCGTTTGTACACATTAGAAGTGAGCTGAGAAATAAGCTCGATGCTAAGTCCACCATGGGCATTTTTATGGGCTATGGTGATGAAGGTGAAATGGGCTATAGGATTTGGTTACCTCAGTCCAGAAAAATTGTACGCAGCCGGGATGTTGTTTTTAATGAAGAAAAATTGCTGAAAAATGCTTGTTCCTCTGTTGGGAACTCTAAGAGCGTTACATTTCAGCAATTACAGCCATCCACAAAATCTGAAAATAAACCTCATGATGCTATACCAAAGGTTGAATATGATGGTCAACCGGTTATCTTTGAGCCAGAAGAAGTTGGACAGCAAAGAGATGCTCATGAAGATATTGGTCAACGAGATGAAGGTACTGAAGAACAAAATATAGATGTCGAACAACATGCTGGACATGGTTCGCAACAGCCAGAAAGTGCTGAAAATGATTTTCCTCCAGATTTAGAACCAATCCCAGAAAATACTGATCATTGGGTACGTAGGTCTAATCGTTCAAGGAGGCAGGTATATAGATATGACCCCTCTTTGCATTATGTCATGCTGTCAGATGAGGGTGAACCTCTTACTTATAAGGAGGCAATGTCATGTGAACTTAGTAGTAAGTGGGAGCTTGCAATGCAAGAAGAAATAAAATCTTTATATGCAAATGATACATGGGATCTTGTGTCCTTACCTCAAGGAAGGAAAGCTCTTCCAAATAAGTGGGTTTATAAGGTAAAGGAAATTGAAGGGAAACCAAAATACAAGGCAAGATTAGTTGCCAAGGGTTATGCACAGAAGGAAGGTATTGACTTCCAAGAGGTCTTCTCTCCTGTTGTGAAGATGACCACACTTCGTGTGCTATTTGCTCTCACTGCAATGCTTAATTTGGAGTTGTACCAAATGGATGTAAAGACCGCTTTTTTGCATGGTGATATTGATGAAGAGATCTACATGAAACAACCTGAGGGTTTTGTAGTCTCTAACAAGGAGCATTTGGTATGCAAACTAAAACGTAGCTTGTATGGCCTAAAACAAGCACCACGACAGTGGTATAAGAAGTTTGATACTTTTATGCTTTCTCAAGGCTTTGATCGTAGCTATGCAGATCATTGTTTATACACAAAAAAGGATATCGATGACAGTCCTATCATACTTGTTCTATATGTGGATGATATGTTGCTAGCTGGGAAAAGAAAGACTAGTCTTGATGCTCTAAAAGATCAACTGAAATTGGTCTTCTCTATGAAAGATTTGGGAAATGCAGAGCATATTTTGGGCATGAGAATCAATAGAAACAGAAAAGACAAATTGTTGTTTTTGTCACAAGAAAAGTACATTGAAAAAGTGCTTAACAGATTTAATATGGCAGAAGCAAAGTCTCTTGGAGTTCCTTTGCCGTCATATCTTAAACTCAGCAAGGCTGATTGTCCAAAGGATGAGATGGAAATCAATGCTATGAAGGGAATTCCTTATGCATCAGCATGTGGTTCTCTAATGTATGCTATGGTAGCTACTCGTCCAGATATTGCTTATGCAGTGGGAGTTGTTAGTCGCTATATGTCTAATCCCGGGAAAGCACATTGGGAGGCTGTCAAGTGTGTTTTCAGGTATCTTAAAGGTACACAAAGAAAATGTTTATGCTATGGGAAGGGTGCATTAAATTTGCAGGGATATTGTGATGCAGACATGGCAGGTGACTTGGATACACGTAAGTCTACTAGCGGGTATATATTTACAGTTGCTGGTGGAGCAGTGTCTTGGTGCTCCAAATTGCAAAAGATTGTAGCACTGAGTACTACTGAAGCTGAATATATTTCAGCTTCAGAAGCTTCAAAGGAAGCTATATGGCTCAGCAGACTTGGTGAAGATCTTGGCATGTCTGTTAGTACTCCTGTGTTAGGATGTGATAGCCAGAGTGCTGTGTATCTGGCTAAGAATGCCATGTTTCATTCGCGCACCAAACACATTGATGTGCGACATCACTTTATCAGACAAGTTTTGGAGGATGGTCTAGTCACATTGACCAAGATCAAAACACAGGATAATCCTGCAGATATTCTCACTAAAAGTCTTGGCAAAGCTCAACATGAGCATTGCATACAGTTAGTGGGAGTTACTTGAATGTTCACATCGGACCTTTAAGTGGGAGGTTGTTAGGTGTAAAGGCCCGTAGTTCACAAATTAGGTAATTATTCGTATATGTGAACACATTGTTCACTTGGACAGGACACCTCCTTTTATAATGTGAACACACCACTTTCTATGTAAGGTTAACTAATATAATAACCTTCTTTTTTCTTGTGTACCAATCAAGGCGGTTGGGTACACCAAAGATCTGTGTGTCTCTACTCTCATCTCTACTACAGTCCTGTTTTGCTGAACGTCATCTCTCAATAGCTGATCCGTCAAACATCCCTCTTTACCTTTAAGCTCTCCCTCCCTCCCTCTCTCTCTCCACGTCTGTGTAGTTCTCCCTCCCTCCCTCTCTCTCTCTCTCTCTTTCCCCTTGTGTGTTGTCTCTCTCACCCTCTCTCTAAAGTTTATAAACGGCTTAAACAGTTTAGCCGGCTTAGCCGGCTTGGGCTGGTTTGGCGAGGCTCAAGCCGAGCCGAGCCGAGCTCAAACCGTTAAGGCAAGTTCAAGCCTAAACCGAGCCGAGCCGAGCCGAGCCACTAAGCCGTTTTCAAGCCGGCTAAGCCAAACAGTTTAGGCTTGAGCCGAGCCGAGCCGCTACGCCGTTTTCAACCCGGCTAAGCCAAACGGTTTAGGCTTGAGCTGAGCCGTTGCCGATCCCTACCCGGCCCCATGGACCACGACCTCAACATCCTTGTCATCGACAGATAAAAGCAATTATCTGCCGCCATCACACGTGCTTCCCTCGCTTCGGAGACCTTTCCATTTTGGATCAACCTATGCTAGAGATCTTTCGAAGCCAAAAGTTACAATACATCTAACTTGAGAATCTCACATGTGCCAAAAACCAGTTTCCCTTGTCTCTTTTTATCTTATTTATTTTTATATTTACAGAATAACATTTATTTTATTTTGATTTGTTGATTTGTTGTTCTCAAAGTTGAGACAACACTTAAGATGTAATCTCTTGTTTGGTCTTATAGGCCATTTTGGCCTCTTAAAAGACATTAATATAACTTTCTTTCTTTCTACTCTCCTCACACAACAGCCCACTCCCTTGATGTTTTGGAGCAACTGACCACACCATCATCTCTCTTTCAACTCATATTAGAGCTAGAGAGTTTCATCATGAAGAATTTCTCTCATCAAGTGATTGTGCACATGACAGTAGGTGATTTTACCCGTTTTAGTGAAATTTTTATTAAATTGTAAAGTGCAAACATGACTACTACTGCCTCTAATCTCACAAGCTTGTTTGAGATCAAGAGATTTGAGGTAGTGATTATGATTTATGGAAAGAGAGAAATGTTAGGCGTTCTCTTTCTTAAAGGTTGTGAAGGGGCACTTCTTGAAGTCAAGCCTGAAGATATGATATCCATAGTATGGATTAAACTAAATACAAAGGCCATCACTTACATCAAGATGGTTGTATCACATGAGATCTTAAAGGTTGTGAAAGGGCACTTCTTGAAGTCAAGCTTGAAGATATGACATCTGTAGTATGGATGAAACTAAATACAAAGGCCATCACTTACATCAAGATGGTTGTATCAAATGCGATCTTAGTGGATCTGAAGTGCCTCACAATTGCTTTTAAGGTATACGAGAAGCTGCAAGCTACTTATGAAATTACCACGCTTGTAAATCAAGTTCATCTCATGCGTAAGCTCGTGTGTATGCAACTTGATGAGTCAAAAAGTGCAACTGAGCAATTATTTGCCTTTACAGATTAAGCTTAAGGCCATCTTCTTGTTGATGGCATTACCTGATTCATGGGAAACATTGGTTGTTTCACTCTCGAATAACCCTAATCTTACGTTTGGTATCGTAAGGGGTCCTATTTTGAATGAGGAAGTCAAGTGGAAATTTAGTGGGGGAAGTGGTTCAGCCAATGTGGCTAGAGGAAGAACATAAAAGAAAAGTGAAAATCTACAGAGGAAAAGGAGCAAAAGCAAAGCCATGGCTAAAGTGACTTGTTATCAATGTGGTCGGAAGGTCATAAGAAGCCTGATTGCAGATCTATAGAGCTGAATTAGAAAGAAAGAACACAGGTAACAAGAAGAAAAGGACAACAAGAATGAAGCATGTAACAACTTTAAGGACAAGCACAACGAGAATGCTAATGTGGGAGGGTGTCATCGTTGAGGAATCGTCAGATGCAAAAAATATTCTTTATGCTACCATGGAAGTAGATCATGGTGAAGTTAATGATGCTTTTGTGTATATTCATGCACAAGATATGCAAATTACAAAGAGCGATCTAATTGATGCCTTTCTTACTCTAAATGATGTTTTCTCACAAACTTGGATTGTGGATTCAAGTGCATCATTCACGTTACTCCAATTATGGCGTGTTATACTAATTTCCATGCAAGTAGCCATGGACATGTATATCTTGGAAATAACCATGGTTGTTCTATCGAAGGTATTGGCACAATGGATGGTACTAATGGGCTAGTTTTTGCATGATGTAAGGTATGTACCAAGCATCAAGAAAAAGCTTATTGTCTATTGGACACATGGATATGCATGGATATATTACCCTCTTGGAGAAAGGGTCATGGAAGCTTATCAAAGGCTCTAGACTAATTGTTAAAGGTACTCTGTATTGATTGCATAGTAAATCTCTGATGGGCAAGTTTATTTCTTTGGCTGAAATCCATTCACATATGGAATTAAGGCATAAAAGGCTAGACCACATGAGCCAAAACGGTTGTTGATGACTACTCTAGGAAGCTTTGGGTATATTTGTTAAAACCTAAGGATGAAGCCTTTGATGTAGTTAAGAAATTTCATGCATTTATGTCTACCCAAACAGTTAGAAAGTTAAAAGCTTACACACTGATAATGGGGGTGAGTTTATAACTGCTGAATTTAATAGATTTTGAGCGAATCTTGGTATTAAGAAGGATCTAACAGTCCCATACAGCCCCTCTTCCAATGGTGTGGCTGAAAGGTATAACAAGACTTTATGTGAGAGGGTGAGATGCATATTGTCTAGAGTTAAATCTCCCTCATGGATTTTGGGGAGAGGCCTTGAAAACTGCAGTTTGTGTTTGCAATAGATCCCCTCATATGTCGTTAAAAGGTGGCATTCCTGAAAAGGTTTGGTCTGACAAATCAGCTTCATATGACCACCACCTATGCATCTTTGGCAGTGATGCTTTTGTGCATATAAAGCCTAAGTTAAGAAGCTAGTTAGACGCAAAGTCCATGAAAGGAATCTTTATGGGTTATGGAGATGAAGGTGAAACAGGCTACAGGATTTGGCTACCTCAACTCAAGAAGGTAATCGCAGCCGAGATGTATTTAATGAGGCAAGTCTCATAAAAAATGATTATGCCTCTGAGAGTGAACATAAAAGAGTCAAATTTTAGAATAATTTAATGCACTCTGAATGCTCTAAAACAGAAGCTGAACTTTGCATTCTCAATGAAAGACCTTGGGGAAGCTGAGCATATTATGGGTATGCGAACAAACAGGAATAGGCAGCAGTATACTTTGCATTTATCCCAAGGAAAGTACATTGAAAAAGTGCTGGACAGATTTAAAGTGGCTGATGCTAAGTCTCTTGGAGTGCCATTGTAGCCACATGTTAGGCTTTCCAAGGATGATTGTCCCAAAGATGATGATGTAGCCAATTACATGACGATTGTTCCATATGCATGAGCTTGTGGTTCACTTATGATTGCCACTCAGCCAGATATTGCTCATACAGTTGGAGTTGTTTGCAGGCTCATGGCTAATCCTGGTAGAGCTCATTGGGAGGCAATCAAATCTACCTTGAGAAAAATGAAAGGGACCAAAGATAAATTGCTATGTTACAGAAAGGGTCCATTAGAGTTAAAAGGATTTTTTGATTCCGACATGGCAAGTGATGTGGATACAAGCAAGTCTACAAGTGGCCATGCCTAATCACTTTGATCAAAGTCAATACTTCACAAAATCTTGCAAATGCTCTCACCAAGTGTCTACCCAAGGCACAACATCAGCTATATATACAGATGGAGGGAGTTACTTAGCTTAAAGGAGGATTTTGTGATTCAGACATGGCAGGTGATGTGGATACACGCAAGTCCACAAGTGGCCATGCCTAATCATGTTGATCAAGGTCAATACTTCATAGAATCTTGCAGATGCTCTCACAAAGCGTCTACCCAAGGCACAACATCAGCTATATATACAGATGGTGGAAGTTACTTCGCTTAAAGGAGCTTCCTTGTCCCTTTAAGTGGGAGGTTGTGAAGGATAACAGCCCCAAGGATTCTCCTTTTTGTATATTTTTACCCTTCCATGTGAAAGCTCCCTTCGAGAGCTTTCTAGACATATCTTTACTATAGGCATCTACATTCTCTTTATCATTTTTGGACATTGGCCATTTATGAACATACCCAAATGACCTAAAAGTTACTTATCAATAAGAATTAGTCCCAAATCTCAAATAACGAGATAGGGACTTTTAGCGACTAGGGTTTTCTGTCCATTTTTCTACACAATTTTCTCTACTTTCTCAGTCCTCACCCAACGGCCCACACTCCCTTGGTGTTTTGGAGCAACTGATCATGCCATCATCTCTCTTTCAGAAAAGAGCAGCCAATCAATGTGAAAGTTCCAAAAACATTTCATCATGAGAGGCCATAAAATGCATTGTTCAGATCAAAGCTGAGGAAGCATCTGCAAAATCCTTCCTGAACACAGCATACAACTATGTGTCATACTGCACTCTCCAAGTGTGCTTGTTCCCCCCGCCCCTCCTCTCTCGCTAACGGCGAGTATCCATAAAATCAATCAGTGGTAATAAACAGAGTTATCTTTGAAAACAAGAATATGCTGCCCCTCTGACATTAAATATGCAAGACCTTCCACAACTTTTATGGCTCAAAGGCAGAACTACCATGTTACAGCTCAAATCAGAATATGTGGTTCACTCTTCCAATCTACCTTCCTACATTTCTTTTCCACAGATCTACAGGTATCTGAAGGTATCCAAAGATGCATACAAATTTTGATCATTGCAATCACCAACTGACAAAGTCATATTGTGTCATAAGATTCGGAGTTGTAAAGTTAGTTGGAGTCTTGGGATTCACTTATTTACATTTCTTGATTTGTGCTCCAAGTTTAATTCTTAAGCTCTGTAAAAATTTTGGTTTACTCTAATTGAGTTGCAACCACCTTGATATAGGTTATGTGAATAAGTTATAACAAGGGCCTAACTATCAACAACACACAGGTTATACAAATTAGAAATGTCTTCTATGATTGGTCTTGTTTCAGCTAATGTAATCAAATACTGAAGCAAACATAAATGAATCAGTCGAAGTGCCATAACACCGAAAAGACTTCAGTAAATAAAGAGTGAAAGTTCGGGATCTATTTCAAAAGCTAAGTTGCTGAACTTCTAAGGTCAGTTATCTACAACATTGAATATATTGACTAAATTGGTGTGTATTTAATATACCATAAAAAAAACATTATTATTAAAAACCCTAGTTTTTATGAGCCTGCTTCTGATGGGATGTGATCATCACATCCAATAAAATTGGGGGTGTTTTAGGAAAACCCATTAGCTTACGGAAAAAATAAGGGATAGCATCATGCATATTACTAGTATGTCAGAAAACAGAGGAGAAGGAAACAAGAGAAACATGTTCCCTACTCTGAAACAATAGAATTCTATTCATACAAACACATACTCACATGGACCAATAAATATAAACAAAAGATATTTTAAATATTTATAAAAGGATTCCCCAAAAGAAAAGAAAAAACAGCAACAGAAGGAAGATACCTCGCATTTTTTACTGAAACAAAATGTACCAAAAATGTTAGTATGCAGTGTTGTGCCAGCAAAACATGGAGTTGGGTAGTGATGGAAGACATCTATGCAGAGAAACGGTGGAATACCTAGGCTGATGATCATACCAAAGAGATGGGGAGTTCATATTCAAAAAGATATGCATATTTTTATATTATTTCTCTATGAAAAGCCTACTAAATCCATTAAACAAACTTTTGAAACCTGTCAAAATACTAGAAAGTCTTAAATAAATGTTTTGGAAAAAACAAATTTCAATCTAGTTTCGCTCTAAGAAGCAATGGAAACAAACCAGTTTGGTAATTTCTTGTAATTAAATCACAAAAGACACATGGTGTTTTCTCTTGAAAATCACAAAATATGTACAGTGTTTCTAATGAATTTTAACATTATCTGTATCAATTTACCTGGAAGTCTTCCTCGAGCCGAATCACTTGGATCGCTTCTTCTATGCTTAGCTTGCCACGGGCGACAGCCATAGCAACTACGAGGGACTTTGATGCTGCTGAGAGGGCATCCACTGCTGTTAATTGCCAATTATTGGCTTTCCTTAAGGCTTTTTCCAATGCCTCCACAACTTCATCGGGTTGGTTATCAACCAGAATATTTGTTGAATGACTTGGTCTATGACCAAACTCTTTCTCTATCCAATCCAACAAAGGATTCAATACATCCGCTTGCAATTCTGCAACAGCATTTCATGAATCACATGTTACAGCATGTTGATGTAGTCTTCATGAAAAAAGAGCTACAGACTACTCTGCTTTGGTGCGTTGATGTAAAAACGAATAAAAAATCCTTAAAATACGCCTCACAAACTGTTCAGAAATATGTAGCTTTATTCACCATAAACCTCTAACACCTTGACTGCTATTGGTTTTAAGGTAAATAGCAAATCAAAAGTCTTCTTTTCCCCTACAAAAAAAGTATACCATCTATGTGCTTTATATTCCCCTTCAAATTATGTATGTGAATTCGATCTAATGGGATATGATAATTCTTCTCGATAATGGCAGTAAAAAAAAACAGCGAATAGGGCTGTAATCAACTAAAAGTACAAACATGTATCACAGTGTTACATTCCAAAAGTTATGTTTAATAACATACCACCAAGAGGAGAATCATCTCTATCACGACAACAGACAGCATCTGTGTGGAAAAACTCTAGCAGGTTCTTTATAATTTTCTCCCTTTCTTTTGGCACTTTATCAATGGCAGTGGATGTGAGCTTCATTAAAGGCATGGTGAAGGGTCTAATGGCTTCTTGATCCTACAAAAAGAAAACGACAATGCCCATGAGGAGACAGCATCACACTCACAAGTGATTAGAGCATTACCTTTTGCATGCAAGCATACATATCATTCTAAATGCAAAAATGTGTTGGTAGAGAGGAACCTGATACTCCCACTCGGCTGCGATGGCATGAGCGAGGGCAAATGAGGGAACCTTGAGCTGCTTCTTGGAGGGGGTCTTCAGAATACGATTATCCAGCATTACCACGTAGCCATCCTCATCCTCCGGGGAAGCAGGAGCTCTGGCGGCATAGGCGCGCTTGTAGAAGCGGCGGCCGATGGATGGCCCACTAAGGGCCGATGCAGGCATCTGCGCTGATGCTTCTCGGAGGTTCTCCCCCTCCTCCTCTCTCATGGGTTTGGCTGCCGATGATGATGATGATGATAATGACGACGATGCTTGCTGTGAGAAGAGCCTAGTGATGGCAGTGCCGGCCCTCTCCCCGCTGCTAAGAGGAAGAAGGAGAAGCTTCTTCTTACTCCCGATGCCCCGCCATAGATGCATCACGCACGCTGCTTCTGCTCCTGCTGCTGCCTCACTGCAAGTTTTATTATGTAAGGAAGCAAGAAGGAAAAAAGATGAAACAGGTGCAGGGCAGGGCAGGGCATTTTATTTTATAGTGTACATACTTCAGTATGATTGAATGAATGAATGAATGCATATACATACATACATGCATACACACATACATACATACATACATACACATAAGAAGAAGCAAACCAAAGAAACAAGAGATATAGACAGACATGATTGCTACTGGTTTCTTATTATCATTATTATTACTAGTCTTATTCTAACATGTACATGATGAATGGATGGCGTGTGGTGTATGTAAGTACCAAGACGAAGGGGCTTTTTATTGTGGGGATCGGGGGCAGACGTTGTTGTGTTGTTCGTGCGTTACGCTCACTCTCTTGCTCAACCTTTTCGGGCATACATCGTAAAAAGTAAACATTATCGATGATATACAACCTCAAAAAGTTTCAACTCTACCTATTAATAGGCTTGATGTTTCTTTTTCTGTATGGATCACCAATCACTTTTATAATTGATGAACAAGATCGATGTTGTGAATAGGATATCCTGTCAGCCTCTATTGGAGTTTCGTTTAAAAATCTTTGTATAGAAAGTGAGGGATCACGTATTGGCATACTATTTCTCTCACCTAACTAGTGGTCAAGGCCCCTCTAGCATTGATAATGAAGCACCATTTCTCTTGTTTGAGCCCTAACCTAAGGGCTCTTGTTCCTTTATCAACTATGTAAAGAGATTGCTAGATAAGTCTTACACCATTGTGAGTTTTTCATCATGACACTAGGACACCTCTACAAAGCAAAGAACATATCTTATAATGATGCATATTAGAGCATTAGATTATATTGGTGATTGAGGTACATGCATTAGACCTAACATCACCACATGTAAGATCCTCTAGCTAGGTTTATGGTGTTCCACAATGTTTTAAGACACATATGAGTATGTGAAACATTGTGATGAGTTCCAAAGGCACAAACGCGCTAAAGGTCGATCACAACTCCATGGTAATGGAATTTGAGAGAGGGAACACTTGACAATCGACTCTACTACAATACATCAAGGGGCAAAACATGTAATCATGTAAGCATGTAAAGAATCAAGAGATGGATTCTTGTGAAGCGGAATAGGTGTGAACTGTGTGTGTATGTGTGTGTATGAGAGAGAGAGAGAGAGAGAGACAGAGTATACGCAAGGTTAAGTATATTAGCAAAGGAGAAAGACTCAACATGATACAAGGTGGGAGGAGGGTGCTTTATGTAGTCACCCTCTCTCTTCATTAACTACAAGGCTCATGGAGCATGGGGAATGTGAAAGCTCATAAGTTATGTGTCATATAATATGATTCTATGAATCATACTAAATGCTAGAATACAAAGTGGTGACATAATGGTGACTCTTGACCGTTGAAGTGTCTCTTCACTCTCAAGGTGAGTTCACACACTAGACCACGTTGAGCTTGATTCTCAATACGCCCCCTCAAGCTCAAGTCGGGTTGGTTTCAGATGGTATCCGAAATCCGCTTTAATTCACGTTCGGGAGTCCGCGTCGACTCGCTTTATGCGGAGTTGCGGAATCCATGCTCCTGCTTGCATTGTGCGTAGTTGCAAAGTCTGTGCTTCGGTTTGCGTCTTTCTTCGCGGCTTTGCGTGGTAGATCGGCTCTTCGCTGCTTTGTTGCGTGGTTGCGATCCACGCGTTATTGCGTAGTGTCTTGTGTACTCCCCCTCAAGCTTGGTAGGTCAGGGATCATTAATCCGAGATTGGTCATGAATTGCCATAGCTTGTCGGCCCCTAAGGCTTTAGTGAAGATGTCAGCCGTTTGAAGATTGGTGCTTATGTGTTGTAGGTCGACATCGCCAGCCAGAATGCGCTCTCGAATGAAGTGATAGTGCAGTTCAATGTGCTTTGTCCGCACGTGGAACACCGGGTTCCGAGCCAGATAGATACTGCTCATGTTGTCACAGTAAAGGGAAGTCAGACCCTTGATGGGTACGCCCAGATCCTTCAAAATCCTCTTGAGCCATACGGCTTCACACGTAGCTACGTCTGCGCCCCTGTATTCCGCCTCCGTACTCGAAAGAGCGACGATGGGCTGCTTCTTGCTACTCCAGGATATTGCTCCGCTACCGAGGGAGAAAACAAATCCGGAGGTTGATCTTCTATCAGCTTTGTAGCCGACCCAATCTGCGTCTGTGTACCCCTCGAGTCATATTGGCATCGCGATCTTGTAGAGGATGCCATAATCCATTGTGCCGCTCACGTATCGTAGAACTCGCTTAGCGCCATCCAAGTGAGTATCACGCGGTGTTTGCATGAATTGGCTAAGGAGACCGACCGGATAACTGAGATCGGGTCGAGTGATCATGAGGTAGATGAGACTCTCGATGAGTTGCCGATACTGAGTCGGCTCACATGCTTTGGTGCTAGAGTGCGCATCTAGTTTGAGATTACGATCGAGTGGGGTTGCCATGGATTTGCACTCAGCCATCCCGAACTTGTATAACAGGTTGAGGATGTAGTGCCGTTGAGAGATCATGATTCCGGCCGGAGTTTGAATTACCTCGATGCCGAGGAAGTAGTGGAGCTCCTTCATGTCCGTCATCTCGAACTTGTCGGAAAGGAGGGATTTGACCTTATTGATTTCGACGAGATGCTCACCTCCAATGACTAGGTCATCCACATATAAGATGATGACGATCGAACTTGCGGAATCACTTCTTATGTAGAGGGAGTTGTCTGATTTTGACATACGAAACCCAATTTGATGAAGATATTGCGTTATCTTCGAATGCCAAGCACGCGGTGCTTGCTTGAGGCCGTAGAGTGGCTTCTTGAGTCGGCATACGGCTTTTGGATGAGTGCTCGAGTTGAAGCCGGGTGGTTGGATCATGTACACCTCCTCTTCTAATTCGCCTTGTAGAAAGGCGTTCTTGACGTCCATTTGATGGAGGTGCCACCCTTTCGCTGCGGCAAACGCAATTACGGTTCGCACCGTCGTCATCTTTGCCACCGGGGCAAAGGTCTCTTCGTAGTCGACGCCATGTGTCTGAGCGTATCCTTTCGCTACGAGTCGAGCTTTGTAGCGGTTGACGGAACCATCCGCGTTGTACTTCACTTTGTAGATCCATCTGCATCCGATCGCCTTTTTGTGTGATCCATCGCGGGTCCTTCGCGGCTTCCGAAAAGGTTTCCAGCTCCCGTACTGTCGCTACCTTCATCATAAAGGCGTAATGGTACGCCATGTAATTGTTGTAGCCGAATCGGCTTACGGGGTTCTTTTCACGAGTGGATCGGTGGAGCTTTTCATTTGCAGAAATGAGGGCTTTCTTAGCACCGATTGGTACCTCGAAGCCGCCGAACTCACTGTCGAGTGAGTGAGTTGACTCATCGTCAATGAAGCAATCATCTTCGTATTCCGCCATTTTCGCCTTGCCTTTGTCCATCTTCGGGCTAGGCCGTGATGTGCTTTGATCGCTCAAAGGCTCTTGTGGTCCGCTCAATCGGGTCGTGATCGGACTTTCTTCGAACATGCGCGTAAGATGATCTTCATTCTCTATCTCTTGTTCAGTGGATTCTGGGTCGAGCGGAGTCAGAGGCGAAGTTGTCTCTGGTGCGTACCAGGATGCTGACTCGTCAAAGACGATGTCTCAACTTACCCGAGATTTTCGAGTTGAGGGGTTGTAGCACTTGTACCCCTTTTGCTCCAGTGAGTATCCTACGAGGATACATTTCTCCGACTTCGGGTCGAGCTTTTGACGTTTCTCGTCGGGGATGTGCACGTATGCAATGGAGCCGAATACCCGAACATGTGATAGGTGCAGCTTCTTTCTGAAGAATCTTTCGTGCGGAGTGACCTTGTGCACGCCGGATGTTGTGCACCAGTTCATTAGGTAGACGGCCGTATTTGCCGCTTCGGCCCAATATGACTTGGGCATATGCTTCTCGTTCATCATGGCCCACGCTACTTCGAGGATGTGCCGATTTTTGCGCTCGGCTACTCCATTTTGTTGTGGAGTGTGTCGGCAAGTGAATTCTCGCCGAATTCCTTCCTTTCGGAGATACGTCGTGAAATCATCCGAGAAGTACTCCTTGCCGCCATCTGATCGAAGACATCGTACATGTCGGCTCGTGGCTTTCTCGACTTCATTCTTGAACTTTTGGAAGTGTCCGAACACTTCGCTCTTTTGCCGCATCGGGTAGATCCAAGTGTGCCTAGAAAAGTCGTCGATGAAGAGCACGTAATACTGGCATCCGCCGAATGTCACCGTTTGGGCCGAACCCCATACATCGGAATGAATTACGTCGAGTACACCTTTGCTCACATTCCGCTCCTTCGGGAATGGGTGTCGATGTTGCTTGCCGAATTGGCACGCTTCACATACACCTTCAATCTCCTTCTCTTTGAATGTTGGGAGTCCGATGACGACTCCTTTCGACTTCATTGCTTTGAGTTTGTTGAGATTGATGTGGCCGATTCGCTTATGCCATAGCTCTATGTTGGAGTCGGCTTTCGTGCTTTTCGCGAACATGGCGGATTTCATCTCGTGTGAATCAAGAATGAACATCCGGCCCTCTCTTCTTCCGCATGTGATGATTCGGCCTTCTTTTTCGATGAAGCACCCTTCTTGGTCGAATCGTACTTGCATCCCTTGCTCAACCATTTGGCTGACCGAGACCAAATTCTTTGTGATGGTGGGAACATGCAAGACATTTTTAATGTATGTTTGCTTACCTCTTTCGCCGAACGGAACATTGCCGATGTGCCGAATCGGGTGCGTAGTGTCATCTCCGGTTTCAACATAACCGGGTCGCTCCGGCTCTCGAAGATCGAGAAACCATTCTTTATGGGATGTCATATGATTTGAGGCTCCGGAGTCTACAAACCATACATCCTCCGGATTGAGGGCACTAGTTGAGGTAGAGGCCGACATAGAGTTTGCTCTATGTTTCATCATGAACATTCCGCCACGGTCGGAGTTCCATGCATACATTCCGCCACGATCTTCGTAGTCGGAGTTGTGCCCGTACATTCCGCTACACTCTTCGTAGTCGGAATTGTGCGCGTAATTCGTGAGTTGTCGGCTTGTGGAAGCCGATTCACGCATCTTCTTTCGACACTCTTCTTCGTGGTGGCCGAGCTTTTCGCAATATCCGCATTCGGTTGCGTTTTGACGGCTCGGCCGGAGTGGAAGCTCCCCCTTCTTGCGAAGGTTCCTCGTTGGCCTCCGTTTTGCGGCCGAAGTTGGGAGTTGTTATCGTAGGTCGGACCTCATCCGCCTTGTCCTTGGCCAAATCGGCCTCTCGCTCGTCCGCGTCCTCTTCCTCCATTAGAGTGTGTGTAGAGCATGTGGCCTTCCGACTCATTGCTCCTTGTACGCACATGGTTTTCTTTGACCAATAGCATTGATTGGAGCTCGAAGAAGGAGGGAGATTTCTCCCGTGCTAGAACGGCGGTTCGCATCGCGCCGAACCGCGGTGCGAGGCCACCGAGGCATATTTGCACCATCTCATCATCACCTATACTTACGCTTATTGAGTCGAGCGAGTCGCAAAGCTCCTTGATCTTCAAGGTATATGTCGTGATGGACATGTCCCTTTGTTGAATGTTGTTCAACTCTTGGCGGAGTTGAAGCTTCCTCGCGGTCGTGTTGGCGGCGAAAATCTTTCATAGATTTTCCCATGCTTCCTTCTCGAATGTAACCGAGCATGTGGTCGTGAACACATGTTGCCAAACAATACATCACGCGGCTTGCTCCCATGTTGCGTATCCGGGAGCCGCTTCGGCGGGTCGGTCTTCATGCGCTCCTTTGATGTAGCTCCAATAGCCTTGTCCGACAAGGTATTGGTGCATCTTGTACTCCCAAGATGCGAAGTTGTTTCGATCCAACTTCTCGGTAGGGAGAGCGCTCCCCATTTGAGTATTCATTATTTCGATTCTTCTTCTTCTTCTTCTTCTTCTTCTTCTCTCTTTGAATGCGAGCTATGTAGCGAAGCTACGATAGCGATGAGCTGGTTCTTGGTCGTCGGCGTGGAGCACAACACACGATCACGATGAGGTGAATGGGCTAGATCAAGCTACCAAATCACTCTGATACCATGTAAAGAATCAAGAGATGGATTCTTGTGAAGCGGAATAGGTGTGAACTGTGTGTGTATGTGTGTGTATGAGAGAGAGAGAGAGAGAGACAGAGTATACGCAAGGTTAAGTATATTAGCAAAGGAGAAAGACTCAACATGATACAAGGTGGGAGGAGGGTGATTTATGTAGTCACCCTCTCTCTTCATTAACTACAAGGCTCATGGAGCATGGGGAATGTGAAAGCTCATAAGTTATGTGTCATAGAATATGATTCTATGAATCATACTAAATGCTAGAATACAAAGTGGTGACATAATGGTGACTCTTGACCGTTGAAATGTCTCTTCACTCTCAAGGTGAGTTCACACACTAGACCACGTTGAGATTGATTCTCAACAAAGCACATATAGGAAACGCTCAATGGTCGGCTCAACCACAACTCTCAAAGAGGTAGGCTTTGGGATCACACGGATAGGTATGGGAAACACACGAATGAGTAGCTAGCCAACTACCAATTGAATCGGCCCACAACAGCACGCAAAGAGGTTGAACACACAATCACATGAAGGGGCCTACCACACCTCAGCTTTAGGTCCCAAACCTAGGCTTTGGCACCCGAGCCTAGCTTTCACATTTGACCTTCACTTTTTTCATAACACACCCACACACGAAGTTAACATTTTCACATATACCTACACCATAAAATAAACATTTATACGTTGTCGCGTAAACGCATGGGCGTGTGCTACTTGAGCAGGACCATACGGGGTCTTGGACTAGGGAGGACACAAGATTAGGTGGGCGCAAACATAAGGGGCTCAAAGGCTCGAAGGAATTGAATGCTCGGTAAAAGTCAGAGGCTCCCAGGAGTTGAAGGCTTGCATTAAGTCAAAGGGAGCAATGAGTTAAAGGCTCTTGTCGCAATGAGTTAAAGGTTCGCGACAAGTTCATCTCATCTCACTGTCACGTACTAGAACAATGATTAATGCACAAGGTTAGTTTCAAAACGTACAACTAACATATTGAACTCGAGATTGTGAAGGATTTAAACAATTTTGAGACCAAATGCAAGCCTATTCTTAGGCCGAAAGCTAGATTAAGCAAGAACCCTTTATGTAGTAGGGTATACAAATGTTCTAGGGATAGATTACAATAGTGGTATCTAAGAGCTAACCACTAACATAATAATATACGGAAAGCGAAGATGGGGGGGTTGAAGCTTCCAGTGATGGTGAGTTGAGTGGGTTGCTGACCCTAACTACTTTTGATTGCTATAGTGCCTCATTTCGGACTAGTGTTCTCGACTACTCCGTTCTCCCTTCGAACAACCGATAAGCATGTTGTTGCGTAAACGTGCGTGCATATGCTACTCAAGCCGAACCACGGGGGTCTTGGACCAAGTAGTCGAAAAGATGGAGGAGATAGCTTGTTGAAGATCCGTCTAGTTGAGCGCACTTGTCAAGGGCTTCGTCTTATCGAGCGCTCTAGTCAACGATTCGCCGAATCGAACACACTAGCCGAAGGCTTCGACTAGTCGACGATTCGCTTAATCAAACACACTAGTCGAAGGCTTCGACTAGTCAACAATTTGGTTAGTCGAACATTGAACAATCGACAATTCGCCTCAAGGGGAGATGCATGGGCAAGCCCGAATCTATCCCAAGGCATGAATGTTTGACTAGTTGAAGAAAGAAGCCTTTGTCGAGGGGAGATGCCTGGGCAAGCTCGAATCTATCCCAAGGCATGAGTGTTTGACTAGTCAAAGAAAGATACCTTTGTTGAGGGGAGTTGCATGGGCAAGCCCGAATCTATCACAAGGCACAAATACAAGCGAATGCACAAGAAGAGGGTTAACACATGACTATTGGGAGTATGGCTAATTGACAAGGCAAGACACTAGATTACAAGTACAAAGAATGTCTTTTACAAAATCGGACATTCTTGCAATGTCTTCGGTGTTCCGATTACAAGGTAAAGGGGGTTACAATGGTGGCAACTTCCAGTTAACAATGAACTCACAAGGGTAAGGAGATGAATGGAGCAACATAGTGTACACCCTCGCAATACGACGAAGACTCTACTCGAACACCGAAGACAAATGTTGGACACGAGCACAAGAACCACCAATGATGAACACACGAACCACCAACAACGTGCACATGCTTTTCTCCCTTTTGCACGTGCTACACATTTTTCTCCCTCTTGCTTTTGCTCACACTTACACCTCATTGCTTTTGCTCACGCTTACACCTCATCCCTTTTCCAATTTTCAACTACCTTTCCCATCTTCGGCATGCTTCTGTTTGCCAATATCTTTCCCACACATCCGTACCGGAAAATGCACATCTTCGAGTAAGAATTTGCACACTCCCGTTGTTGCCTTCTTCACTAAGGCCCGCCCTTCTACCTGGTTCATTAGGTTCTCTTTTGCTAGTACGAGGTACTTCATTTGGCCCACTCCCCTTGGCATTGAAACCAGATCCACCAACCATTTGAAGTGTATGGTGAGTGGATAGGTCAAGTGCAACTTGTCCCTATGTCGTATGTTCGAATATAGTTGGCAACTTTCACATGTATCCATGAAATGGGCAACATCCTTGTACATTCCCAACCATCAATACTTCTCTTTTGACTTCTCAAAATTTTCCCATGTCACTCTATGGCTTGCCCAAGGACTCTTGTGGAACTCAAACACTAATGTTGTCTAATCTTGATGACCACTCGTTGTGGTGTTACCATCCTTCTCTTCTAATGCTTCTAGAGGTACTCTCCTTACATGAAGTACTTGTATGCCTTCTCTTTGGATCCTTTGTGCTTCCTTGTTACAGGCATGACCATATAATATCCCATGGTGAGAATTTACTGTAGTATTCTTTACACTCTCGTTTAACCCTCACACTTATCCACGTGTATAGAATACTACAGTAAATTCTCACCACGGGATGTCATATGGTCATGCCCGTAGCATACCTCCTTTGTCCATGAAATGTTTGCTATCATTGAGCTCAAGAACCCGCCTGTGTCAAGTCACTCCCCTTCATACTTGCTCTCTTTGAAGGCGTTGAGCAGTTGCATATCTCGTTCCTCCACATATGCCTTGGCCCGTTTTCAAGAAATTGAGAGCAACATCCTCATCTTCTGACACCATGCCACTTTCACCTTCATACCTTGCCCTTGATAGCATGTCTGCCATGGCATTATTCTTTCCTGGTATGTGGCAGACTTCTGGGTTCATTGATTTGATGTAAGAAATCCACCTTAACATGGCCAAGTTTGGTGTTGCACACCTTGTTGGGAAACATGTCCCTCCGGATGGGAAGAGAAGGACCGCGTTGGTGAGTATCTCAAAACTGAAACCGAACTCGAACTTGAAATCGTAATCGGATACTGAAATTGTTTCGGAAGACTATAATTGTAAATAGTCTAAAAGGCCCTTGTGGGTTATACTTGTAAATAGCTAGAAAGTTGCTTTTGTTTATAAACAACTAGGGCAAACTTTAGAGTATACGAATGTAGTTGACCATTATTGAAAATAGTTAGAATGAGGTAGTTGCCTCTGTAACCGTGAGTGAGAGAGTGAGAGTGTAACTCTATAGCCGTCTGTTAGACGAAGGAAAACTCGAGGTCGTTGCCTCCGAGTTCCGTATTTGTACTTTCTCTCTACTATAGTGATATGTTTCTCGGGGTTTGTGGACCCCCGTGGTTTTTCCCATTTCAGGTTTTCCACGTAAAATATCGGTGTCTCTGTGTCTTTACGTTTTTCTGTCTATGTACTAGTTCGTGATTTCTGCACACGAATACAAACGTGAAACTGGTTGTGGCCGATCAATTCCTGTTACTCCTTGGGCCGAACTAGCCCTAACACAGGGTGCCCCTTAGGACACTTCACCAAAGGGTGGTGCAAGTGGGGTAGGCGTAGATCGTGATACAATGTATTCCTTACCGACTACTAACTGGTGTGGTAAATGATCGTAATACACGCGTAAGATAGATTATAGTAAGCACAAAATGGTATTTAACTAAGCTTCAAGGATTAGACCAGATGTAGAACAACAAAACTTTCATTAATAAACCGCTATCTAATTCGACTTATTCTCCGCCTCCCTGTGCAGAGGTGCCTTGACGATTCTTAGGAACCCTTCCAATCCGTGTTGCTTGAATCATTTCTTGGCCACTTCTGAGAGTGCCATGTGTTCCATCTCGCCGTCTGAGTCTGTGGGACTTGGTAGGATTAGTATGTCTGTGCGTTCCTCTTGCGTTCGTCTGATCACTCTTAATCGGCTGTGTGCGCTTAGTGCTTTGTTCTCGTGAAATGAGAGGAACTCTGTGAGGCGGAGGTTTTGTCTCTCCATGCTTGCTTGGTGCCTTTTCTTGATTCCCACGCATGCATGTCGTGTATTATTATAGCAGTTGGTTGACACATGGCGGGCTTTTAAAGAGGCTTTAATTAGCCACCAACCACACCCTTTTCAAAGTGCCTTCGCTCCTCACCTATGCATGACGACTTTTCTTTTCTTTTCTTTCTTTCTTTCTTTTTTTAAAAATTTTAATTATTTTTAATTAATTAATCATTAGTCCCGGGTTTCTGGTAACACCGGCTCCTCTTGGTTATCGGCCAATGGCTTGCCGCTTCCAGTTTCCGCATTGGTCTCCACATGATGGAACGGGTTTGGTGGCATGGGTCCGTAATAGGGTTTAAGCCGGAACCCATTTACCCATTTTGTCCAGTACCTCGCCGGCAAGCGTGCCTAACTGGTAAGAACTGTTGAATTCTCTCGTGATCCAGTATGGTCCGGTCCACTGGAACCGTAGCTTGCCCGACATCTTACCCATCCGTGTCTAAAATGCGAGCACCGACTTGCCGATTCTGAACAGCTTCTCATTGCCCTTCCGGTGCCGGTTGACGAATGCCTTCCTTCGTCGTTGCTCTAGTTCTAACTGCATGATACTTGCTATCCGATGCTCTTCTAGCTCACATAGTGCCGCCAATCATATTTTCTCTAATTCCTTTTCACTCAGTTGCTCCCAGACCTGTATTTGTAAGCTCGGTACTTGAAATTCAATTGGCATCACCGCTTCTAGTCCGAACGCTAACCGGAATGGTGTCGACCTGATGCTTGTTTTATACGCCGTCCGGTACGCCCATAATGCACTGTGCAACTTCGTGTCCCAATCGGTCCGGTTTTCGTTGACGATCTTCTGGAGGATGTTCTATAGTGTCTTGTTGGTGGACTCGGCCAGTCCATTGGCCTGCGGGTAGTACGGAGTGCTGCGCTTGTGTACTACCGCGTAGAACGTTGTTAGGCTCTCCACTACTTGACCGAGGAAGTGTTCACCCTGGTCGCTAATTAATTCGATTGGACATCCATAACGGCACCAGATGTACTCGTAGAGAAACTTCGCCGTTGATGCCGCAATATTGTCTCGCAAAGCCTTGGCCTCTACCCACTTGGTGAAATAATCTGTAGCAACTATGATGTATCTGGCGGCTTGAATGGTCCGACGAAGTCCAGCCCCCATTTTTGAAATGGTTCTAGGGGTAGTACTGGCTGGTGAGGCATCTGCGCTTGTTCTATCGGTTGGCCCATTCGTTGGCACAAATCACATTCCTTTGTATATTGGACCAAATCTTTCAGTGTCGTTGGCCACCATAGCCCACTGTGCCATATCTTTCTCGTTGTAGCTTCACCGACATAGTGTCCTCCGGTGCCTCCACAATGTGCTTCCCATAATATGATGTCCTTTTCATCACTCCACACCACTCTCTGCCATATTCCATCGGCTCCCTCGTGGTATAGGGTGTCCTGTAATAAACAAAAATGTCGGCTTTGGACCGCCAATCATTTCCACTCGTCTCTGTTCATCTCTTCCAGCGGTAGTAGCGTGCTTAAGAACCGATGCATGTTTGTTAGCCATTTGTCCTTGTCCGGATTTGTCCTATCCGCTGTGGTTTTTGCTGTGATTTTAAACAATTCGGCATCCGAAAACTCATCTGGTACGCCGTCACCGGTCTCGCCAGTTTCTAACCGACTCAAATAGTCGGCAACCGCGTGTTGTATACCCGGTTAGTGATAAATTTCGAACTCGAATTCCTGTAGCAGCAATGTCCACCGGGCCAGCTTACCCATGAGGGATGCCTTAGAGACCAAGTATAATAGTGTAGAATGGTCTACGTTATCGCGTTACTACGCGCGTGCGTGGAGAAACGAGGCGGGACCACTGGGGTCTTGAACCGAAGAGCAGGTGATAGAAGGGGAAAGAGAAAGAGAGAGACGCCCGGTTACGTATGAGCAAAGAAACACAGGGACACGGCCCGTCAACGCGGAAGACATGAATGGACACAGAGACAGAGAGACACAAATGTTTGTATATTAACGAATGACACATAAACAACAGAGCACGTGAGCGGTTACAACCGAACAGGCCGGCGAACAGATGCCGATGCCTGCTCGTCTACGCACTGAATCTAACTACCTAGGATATACCTTTGTACCTAATTCTCTATTATATACATTCAAGGGCGCGCACGCGTGAAGAGCCGGTTCACGCGCGCTATGCACCGATTACGCTAAGGGACGGTTTTCTTCACGACATCCGCCCCCACCTAACTGCGCATCCACCGGTATGCGCCAAAATTGGGTTCTGGTTGGAGAAAACCGGTCCGGGTTCCGGTTCCTCGTCCATCGGTTCGTCCTCCATTTCGGATTGTTCGTCGTCGCTGTCTAGGCCTCTTAGATCCGGTTCGCCGTTGTGGCGCTTCTTGAACGCTTTGATCCACTTCCCTGCTACCGGTATCGCCATCCTCGTACCGTCGAGTTCCGCCAGGTGATACGTCCCGTTGTCGTTGGCGCTCGTTACCACGTAAGGCCCGAACCACCGCTTTGCAAACTTCCGTGTTGCTCGGTGCTTGTTGTCAAGGCTACTGTCGTAGACTAGCACCCAGTCGCCTTCCTCGATTTTCTTTGGTCGGAGCCGGTGCGTTCGGTCGAACCGGGCTTTGTTCCTCATCCTCGCCGTCCGAAGTCTCTCCGTCGCTCGTTCCACGTCCTCTGGCCTCCGCTCGAGCTGCCGTATATGCGCCGCTAGCAGTTCTTCCTGGCTCATCTCGTCTCTCCAGTCCATTGTCACCCAAGAGGAGATCGTCTGTTCCATCGGCATGATCGACTTCTGTCCGAACATGAGCTCTGACGGCATGAACCTGGTTACCGAACTGTGCGTTGTCCGGTCCGCCCACAAGGCATAAGGTAATAGTCATGGCTAGTTCCCGACCTGGCCTCCGCACGCCCGGACTAGCGCTTTGACGATCGGTCTGTGTCCGCGCTCCACCTTCCCGTTCGCCTCCGGATTGTACGTTGTGGTGAGTGAGAGCTTGACCCCTAACCGGTCGAACAGCTCCTCGGCCTCTTCGGCGTCCAACTCCCCGCGGTCAGCCACGATCTTCCCGACGCACCCGTACTGGCATATCACGTCCTCGATCAGGAACCAACACACGACCGCGGTCGTTTTGTTCTACAGGGCTCGGCCTTCCACCTGGTTCGTCAGGTCCTCCCGGGCCAGCACCAGATATCGCATCTGCCCTACGCCCATTGGCATCGTCACCAAATCTACCATCCATTTGAAGTGGATGGCCGGAGGGTATGTAGGGTGAAGCTCGTCCCGATGTCGGACTATGGAGTGTATCTGACAGCTCTCACAAGTTGTCACGAACCGATGCACGTCCCGGTACAGTCCCAGCCACCAGTACTTCCCCTTTAGTTTCTCGAACGTGGCCCACGTCCCACGGTGTCCAGCCCAGGGGCTATCGTGGTAGGCCTTCAGCAACTCCTCCTGTTCCTCCTCCATCGCCACTACTCGGAGCGGGATGCCGTTTCTCTTCTTCGGGTGCTTCCACAAGTATCCGTCCCGGAGAAAGAATCGGTATGCTTTCTTCCGGATCCGGTTGGCCTCGTTCTTTGTCCATGACGCGTCCGGCGTCATCGTCCTCAAGAATCCCCCAATCTGCAGCCACTCCCCGTCGTACTTGCTCTCGTTGAAATCATTAAGCGCCGGAGTGCTCCCCCCCTCGTTTGTTACTGTGAAAGTGTTTTTAGAATCTAAGCCATTGAACATTAGGAGAATATAAAGTATAGATAATTCACCTTTTGAGGATAAGAACACGAACTAAGACCTTAGGGAAGAAGTCAAAAGTAAAAGTACGAGACCAAGAGAAAAGTAAAAAGAGAAAACGCAGACTATAAAAAACAGTAAAAATAGAATGGTCATAACTCCCTCGTTGTTTATCCAAATATCACGTTTAAATATGGATTAGAAAGCTTGTAAAAAGAGCTTTCTATAGCTTTTTAAATCGCTTAATTTGGATATCGGATATGACGATTAGAAGGTCGATGTGTCATAGCTAAAAATAGGGAGATAAAAAGCTTCTAAAAATAGCATGAACGTGGATAAGAAGAGGAAGGTTATAAAAGAAGAAGGGATATTAGTGAGGGGGAAGAGTGAAGGCCAAAGAGTGGATGAGGAGTGTTAGGAAGAAGTGTCTTTGTGGAAGAGGAAGTGTCTTAGAAGAGGAAGGTCTTTGGTTTTAGTTCAATGTGGAGTTTGTCTCCTTTGTATTCTCTTGATGTTGGAATATCAGAACATTCTTATTTCTTGCTCGCTTTCTCTATCTTTTTTCTTAGTTTCTTGAGTTATACTCTCTAATCATAATTACCTAGAGCTATATAATATATTATGATTTTCAACTCCATCTAATCGGTTTGGTCAAGCCCTCATATAGTGTATAACTATCTATTATCTTATACACCCTATCATTTTACTCCCATATGTACTCCAACATGTGAGCATTTCAGCACGAATTGCTAAATGGGCTCTACTATTGGCGGAGTTTGATTTTGAAGTCAAATTGGAATCAACTATGCGTGCCGAATTGGCGGATCTTCTCACCTTTAGAGAAACCTTTCATGAAGAAGACTTGGTAAAGCTACGAAAGGCACTTCCCGAGCCGGATATGGAGGATGCATTCACCTTATTCTTTGATGGGGCATTTCGCAAAGCCACAAACATAGCCGTGGGTGGGATTATTCTCAAGGATCCTCAAGGAGACAGAGTAAAAAGTGAAGGTATTACATTAAGTGGTGTGAATTCAAATAATGAAGCGGAGTATGCTACCTTGTGTTATGGTCTTCGTCTATGTAAAGCTATGAAGATAAAAAGATTAATTCTTAAGGGTGATTCCTTATTGGTAATTAAACAAATTCAAGGCAATTGGAAATGTCAAAGTGATGGGCTTAGAAATTTTTATAAAGAAGCAATGAGTCTACTAAGGTCTTTTGAAAAGATATAGATTAAGCATGTGGGGAGATTGTACAATAAAGAAGCGGATGCATTAGCTCAAGCCCAATTAGATAAGATCAAGGAAGGTTTCGTTGGTGTTTTGGAGACATGCAAAGATGTAGACTCCCTAGAGGAAGTACATAATTTTCTTAATAAAGGAGAGTTTCCAAATAACCTCAATGCTTTGCAAAGAAAGCGTTTGGTGGCAAAGGCTTCACAATATCATTTGGTGGGTGAAGATTTGTACAACAAAGGGAAAGATGGAGTTTTACGAAGAGTTCCTAACAAAAGCGAGATTATAAAGATACTCTTTAAGTTGCACGAAGAAGTTTGTGGTGGGCATTTAACCCATGATATAATGATAAGAAATATTTTACTAATTGGTTTTACATGGCCTACTATCTATAGGGATGTGCATGATTGGTGTAGATCTTGTGATGCATGTCAAAAAGCGGGAATAAGACATCTACAAAGTGGACCTTTACAACCCATTGTGGTGTTTGCTCCATTCGAGAAATGGGGAATTGATGCAGTAGGACCTCTTCCGAAAACTCAACATGGTAAAGAGTTTATTTTGGTGGCCATTGACTACATGACAAAGTGGGTGGAAGCTATAGCAACTTCCTCGATTAAAGCCAAAGATGTAGCCCAATTTGTGTATAAGAATATTTGTACTAGATTTGGAGTTCCCATGGAGATTGTATCCGATCATGGACCCGGTTTTAGGAGTGAAATGTTAGCTTGTCTATTAAGCAAGTTGAAGATTAAGCATCGATATTCAACGCCTTATTATCCTCAAGCAAATGGTGCAGTTGAGAAAGTGAATGGGCTTATAGTGAAGAATTTGACAAAGTTAGTGCAAGACAAAGTAAGAACATGGGATAGGTATTTGGATGATACTCTTTGGGCTTATAGAGTTTCATATAAATCCTCCACAGGTTTTACTCCTTTTTATTTGGTTTATGGAAAAGAAGCGTTACTTCCGATCGAACTTGAGATCAAAAGTAATAGACTAATGGAGGCATCGCATCGCTCAAAAGGAAATGATGTGATGAGTCGTTTAGCGAGCAACCATCTACTACAATATTCAAGAGAAGAAGCTGTGGAGCATTACTTAAATCAAGCAATGAAGAGAAAGGAGGCATATGACAAAAAACACAAGGGCAACCACATTGAAGAAGGATCATTGGTTCTTAGGTATGATAATAGATATGATTATATTCAAGGACAAAAGCTTGATAATAAGTGGGAAGGACCCTTTGTGGTTCACAAAAAGTATGACAACGGAAGTTACCAATTGAAAGATGTGGATGGAGCACTTCATTCTTATCGAGTGAACGGATGGCGCCTTAAAAAGTATGTAACTCGGGGACCTACTTATATTCCCCAAGTTACTAATGATATTGTTGATACGGATGGATGGGAGCAAGAAGTGGACTTGTTTCCCCATACATTATTTTCTTAATAGTCCATATTGTAGACCCATCTTTCTCTCTATTAACAAAGAGGAAGATGGTAATAGTGATTATCTTTTTTATTTGTAGAGAATGTGAGGTTTTTCCTACCGATTAGCGGGGGTTTTACTCATATCTTTTTATTTTCTTTTTATTATATCTCTCTCATTGTCTATAGCCAAGAGATTGGCGAGAGAGCTTTTGTTTGTTAAGTACTGCCAATAAGTGCTTCGCCATAAATGGCTTAGCCTCTAACAAGGGGGAGGGCTAAATGTGAAAGTGTTTTTAGAATCTAAGCCATTGAACATTAGGAGAATATAAAGTATAGATAATTCACCTTTTGAGGATAAGAACACGAACTAAGACCTTAGGGAAGAAGTCAAAAGTAAAAGTACGAGACCAAGAGAAAAGTAAAAAGAAAAAACGCAGACTATAAAAAACAGTAAAAATAGAATGGTCATAACTCCCTCGTTGTTTATCCAAATATCACGTTTAAATATGGATTAGAAAGCTTGTAAAAAGAGCTTTCTATAGCTTTTTAAATCGCTTAATTTGGATATCGGATGAGGGAGATATGACGATTAGAAGGTCGATGTGTCATAGCTAAAAATAGGAAGATAAAAAGCTTCTAAAAATAGCATGAACGTGGATAAGAAGAGGAAGGTTATAAAAGAAGAAGTGATATTAGTGAGGAGGGGGGAAGAGGGAAGGCCAAAGAGTGGATGAGGAGTGTTAGGAAGAAGTGTCTTTATGGAAGAGGAAGTGTCTTAGAAGAGGAAGGTCTTTGGTTTTAGTTCAATGTGGAGTTTGTCTCCTTTGTATTCTCTTGATGTTGGAATATCAGAACATTCTTATTTCTTGCTCGCTTTCTCTATCTTTTTTCTTAGTTTCTTGAGTTATACTCTCTAATCATAATTACTTAGAGCTATATAATATATTATGATTTTCAACTCCATCTAATCGGTTTGGTCAAGCCCTCATATAGTGTATAACTATCTATTATCTTATACACCCTATCAGTTACGTAAGCCGCCTCGAAGAAGTCCACGCCGACTTCCTCATCCTCCGAAACCATGCCGCCCTCGTCGTTGAATCGCGCCCTCGAAGGCATGTTGGCCATGGCATTGTCTTTCCCGGAAATGTGTCGTATTCCCGGATCCAGGGACTTGATGTACGCTATCCACCTGAGCATTGCCAGGTCCGGGGTTGCGCATGCGGAAACCATGCTGAGAATCGGTAGGCAGTCCGTCTCGATAATCACCTCTGTCCCGATCAGATAGTCTTTATCGGCCTTCACCGCCGAAACGATACCCCAGAGTTCGCGTTTAACCTGGGCGTATCCTTGCTGTCGCTCGCTGAGGACCTTCGTGCCGAACCGGATTGGGAACCGAATGCCGTCCTCATCTTCTTGGTTGACGACCCATCCGATCCCGGTCGAACTTGTATCTACCGTTATGTAGATGGGAGTGCCTTTCTCGTAGACAGCCTTCCGGAGTGCCGGAGCTGCAGCAAGAACCTCCTTCATCTTTCGGACAGACTCCGTATGCTCGTCTCGCCACTCAAATTTTCGCCCCTTTTTCAGCAACCCGTATAGCGGCTCGGCAACGTGGGCGTAATGCGGGATCCATATGTGGTAGAACGCGCATGCTCCCAAGAACCTTCGTACCTCCGTGACCGAGTTACAGTCGGGCTTCATTGCGGAGATGGCTTCCACCTTAGCCGGAGACGGTTTCCGGCCATACGGTCCGCATAGATGTCCGACGACCATGATCTCTGATTGCCCGAAGGCCGATTTCTCCCCGGAGAAGGTGAGCCTCGCGTCCTCTAGCCTCTGCAGCACCCTCTCGCAGTCGTCAATGTGTGTCGCCACGAATTTCCAGCATCCGTCCGGTCCGATTGTTTCGTCCTTTTCCTCCACCGGACATCCCTTGATCGGGATGTCGTCCAAGAATGGCATGGTGATGTCCGGGATACAATCCCTCAGCACCTTGTTCATCGCATTCACCATGTGGGCCACCGAGTTCGTCCCTCCTTGTGGCAGGGTACACATCCGCACTAGGCCGAGAGGAGTCCGCATCGTCGTAATGTCTCTGCTCTCCACGGCTAGTTGGAACTGATCGTACCCTGAGTACAGATCACCGACCGAGTAGATCGACCTTCCAACGAAGGCCTCCGCGAACTCGTCTATCGTTGGTCCGATTCCTGCATTCCGAATGGTCACTCTGTTGACCGGTTGCAGGTCTTGAATGAAGCGCAACGTCCCGTTCTTCTTCGGTACAGTAAACCACCGGTTCGTGGATGCCCATATCAACTTTCTGCCTCAACAGCTCCATCAGCTCTGGGATGTGAGCTCTCGGTACCGGAATTGGTTTGAGATTCCACGGCACATGCGGTACCGTGAATATCACCATCGGCTTCACGAATGTCGGGTCTACGCACCCGATCTCTTCCAGTGAGAATGCGAAGGCTTTCCCGTGCCTTTCGAGCATTCTCCGAAACCAGTCTTCTTCCGCCGGCAGTAGGAACCCGCCCCCACCGATTTTGAGCTCCCGTAGCGTTCCTTCGGTGAAGGTGTGTCCTATGCAGGCCGGATCTTGTAAATTAGGGTCCGACGCAACCCCCTTGATTCGCAACTCGCTGCCCTCCGGTAAGGGTGCCGCGACTGGCCTTACCTTCCGGTCCACAATCTTGTACCTCGTGTTAACCTGGGCCGTCCGATCCGACTCGAGCCCTCGACTGAAGTCCGCGATGACTTCGTACATCTCTTCTGAACAAACCGGTATCGTCCGGTCCTCTTTAAGGCCCCTCTCCGACCACCTCTCACAGTATTCCCAAGGTATCGTCGAAGGAGACCGCCTCCACGGCTCTGTTGATTTCCTCGCTGGGCCCGAGAACTCCGCACGCCCGAAGTCGCTCTTCCACCCTTGTCTTTTCTCGGCCAACGACGCCAACTATCGTACACCCTCCGTTGTAGGAGAAACAAAACTTCCTATGTATGGTACAAGGTTTCTTCGGTTTCGCCTCTATCGTACATTTGTGGGGTTTTCCCGGAGTGTCCAAACTATCGCGGCCCCACGCCTTGACAGCCCTCTCTAAAAATCCTCTCGGTTCTCGCCACTAAGGGACTCGCGGTTTCGCTCGTGGTTCGGTCGCACCGTCAGGAACTGGACCGAATGACGCCCGTCCTGACTCTTGACCCTCACGTAAGCCGACCCGTTGTCCAGCACCTTGGTCTCCATCCGTGTTGCCGTAATGTACGGTTCTCCTAGTATGCCCGGGTGCGAGGACGTCTCCTGCACAAAGAAGTGCTGGTCTATCTCGACGTTGCCGATCCTGATTCGCACGTTTGGGCAGGCCTCGTGTAGTTCCTCGGTGGCGCGCGTCGCCGCCCGTATTTTCCACCCGTGCTTGGTGTTGATCAGCCATTTCCCCTTCTTGTAGAAGTCCATGGACATCAGGTTTATTTCCGAACCGTGGTTCACCAGCGCCGCCTCCACCGGTTCCTGAACATCTCCGATCTTCACCGGGGTTTCTGTGGTCGCTCGGGCCTAGTGTGGCCTCGAATAGTGGCTCTCCGCCCACTCGTCTTCCAGCGCCATGTCCTCTATGTTGGTAGACAGGTCCCTCCGGATGGGAAGTGAGAAGACCAGTGCCGACGAACAAACTCGACTGATGAGGAGTACCCGACTGCGGAGAGTCGGATGGTGTAGGCCCGGTATGAACCGGATGAGGAGTACCCGACTGCGGAGAGCCGAATGGGGAGTACCCGACTGCGGAGAGCCGGATGGAGCCCATCGAGGCTACATTTGTAAATAGCCGAAAAGTCATATTAGTATAAATATGACTTAGGGCAAACTTTTTAGTTGTAGTTGTTGTCGTTTTATGTTGTTATTATTCTTTCTTGTTGGTGCAAGAAGAAATCAGAGCGCGTAACTGTACAGAGACATACAGAGAGAGAGAGAGAGAGAGAGACGAGGTCGTTGCCTCTGTTGTAACCGCCGCCTGTGGCGAAGACCTGAGAGCATGAGGTCGTTGCCTCAGTGATCTCACTGTTGTATATTTCTACATAGTGATAGTTTGCAGCTTGTGGGCTGCCGTGGTTTTTCCCCTATTTTGGGGTTTTCCACGTATACCTCCTGTGTACCATTTCTCCTCTTTTGTGTCGCGTTTCATTACCTGTTTTTCTGTGTATAAAAAAGAAAAGAAAAAGGAATCAAGGTTGAGGCTGAGCGTCAGACATAAGGAACGTCGAGTTACCAACACTCTATGTGCATCGTCCACACCTCCACCGGCCTTTCCGGTTCTGTCTCCGTCGACAACCTCTTCCTCTTCACCAAGTCTACGATGGAGTCGTGGAACTCCTTCTTGGCGATTCCGAGCACCTCCCGCAACGACAATTCCACCTTGCTGTCGAGGATTCGTTCTTCTAGGACCTTTCGTAGGTCCGTGGTCCTTTCGATCTCCGTGCCCAACCGGTATCCGCCCTTCTTGTGGTTATCCTGGGCACTGGTCTCACCGGCCTCGTTCTGTTTCGGCCTGAATCGGGTTTCGTATCTCTGTGAGGGTCCGGCCCCTCCGGTTTTACCTACCCGTTTGTCTTCAACCAGAGCCTCGTAGTTCTGGCAAGCTGCTTGGACGAAACCCGTCTTTTCTTCGACCGGGTCACTCCACCCGGTTACCTCCTGGACCTGCTTCTCCCCGCGGTCCGCCTCGTCTTTCCTTAGTCGGGCACCAGCGAGGCCTTCCAGCATCGTCGGCCAGAACCCGACTTTGCTCTCCTTCCGGGCCTCGCTGCCTCCGACCCGAACACCGGCTGACGCCGAGTAGTGGACGGTCTCCGCGTGCCGGGCCGCCGCCTCTTCCATAAGCCTTTTCATTCCTCCTCGCCCGTCGTTTCAGTTCAGGGCCCTCCGGGTATCGCTGGCGTGCACCCGACCTTCCCACAGGTACACTACCCGGCTTCTTAAAGCCTCCGCAAAGTCCCCGCAGTCTTTCCGGATGTGGCCGCCCTTGTCGCACCACATGCACCTATTTCCTGCCAGAGGCCGTCGGTCACGAGCCTGTTCGCCGCCTTCCCTTCGAGCCTGGGCGATCTGGAGATCTTTTACCGCCCGTGTCAACTCCTCCAAAGCTGTTCCCCCGGACGAGCCTCTGACCACGCCGGTCGAAGCCGAACCGGTTTCGAGCCACTCCCGGGTCTCTTCCCTTCGTGCCTGTGGTATCGGTTCGAGCTTCCTTGCTGCGACAGGACCCGCCCCGGTCGCCCCTGTATCAGCCCACTCCCGCCGTTTGTCAAAATGGCCGCAGACTCTTTTTACCGCGGCCCAGTCGGCCGTCAGCCCGTCTTCGGTTTCCAGTAAGGAGCCCACTTGCTCCCGATCCCGTGCGTCAACCGATTTGACAAACAGTAGGACACGACTTGTGTCCAGAACGGTCCGATCGAGCGCCAAAAGGCGCGCAAAGCGTTCCTCAAACTCCCGGAGGAGTACCGACGCATTTCTTCCTTTGTTGGGGGACTCCACCCACTCCATGAAGCCCCGCTTCGAAAGTCGAAGCGCGACATCCAGCCCTATTTCTCCAGGAGCCGTCCTTCGAACTCCTCCCAGGTCCGGCTCTCCGCCCGAACCTCGAGCACCTCTGCATGTATGCCCGGCATCGCCACTCGAGGGAATCCGGAAAGACGCCTCTCTTTCGGAATATCCCTCATCAACATATCCGCCCGGTAGGACGCCAAATAACTCGTGGCATCCTTTCCACTGAACCGGCCGATCGTACCGACGATCGTCTCAATAGCCCTGTCAAGGGCGCCGGTGCCCTCGCGCGCGCTCACTATCCGGTCCACGGCCGAAGCCATGGCCTCTGCAAGATCCGACCCCCTCATCTTCTGCTCCTCTGCCGCCTTGTTCATGTCGGGTTCACCAAAGATATCGCGTTACTACGCGCGTGCGTGGAGAAACGAGGCGGGACCACCGAGGTCTTGAACCGAAGAGCAAGTGATAGAAGGGGAAAGAGAAAGAGAGAGACGCCCGGTTACGTATGAGCAAAGAAACACAGGGACACGGCCCATCAATGCGGAAGACACGAATGGACACAGAGACAGAGAGACACGAATGTTTGTATATTAACGAATGACACATAAACAACAGAGCACGCGAGCGGTTACAACCGAACAGGCCGGCGAACAGATGCCGATGCCTGCTCGTCTGCGCACGAAAGGGGATAGGATGGAGGTGCTGCCGGAAGCACACGTGCGTTCCTCGAACCAGCGCGAGCCTCCCGAAAACCTGCAAAGAAGAGTGATGGAGAACGAACGGAAGAGAAGCGTTCGGTTTCGGTCCGACATCACTTCGTCCTCCTCAATGCCTTCCCTTCTCCCCGCGTCTCCCTCTCTTTTATAGCTTCAAGAAGGGAGCCGTTTCCCTCATTAACTTCCTACCTACCGAATCTAACTACCTAGGATATACCTTTGTACCTAATTCTCTATTATATACATTAAAGGGTGCGCATGTGTGAAGAGCCGGTTCACGCGCTATGCACCGATTACGCTAAGGGACGGTTTTCTTCACGACAATGTGAAATGAAAATTTACGGCCCAACAAATAGTGCCGGAACTTCGTGACACTATAAATCATCCCCAAGGCTTCTCTCTCCGTTGTGGAATAATTTCGTTCCGCTTGTGACAGTTTTCGGCTCGCATTACCACTTGGGTTCGGTCAGGTACATAAGTGCGTTGCCGATTGCTATGTCTGACGCATCGATGAACACATGAAACTCTTTGGACCAGTCTGGGGGTTGTACTACCGGTGCTTGCGATAGTAGTACTTTTAGCGCGCGGTAAGCGTCTTCCTTTGTAGCCGTCCATTGAAACGGTGTTTGGTGAACCGCAGCATGCAACGGTGTTGCAAGATCTGCCAAATACCAGAGCATCCGGCTATGCCACCGGATTTGTCCTAAGAATTTGCTTAATGCTTTGGCCATTGTTGGTGTTGGTGCCTCCAGAATTTCCCTGACTTTGTCCGGGTCTACTGCTATCCTGTCCTTGCTGACAATATGGCCAAGTAGTGTACTACTAGCCACCCCGAATACACACTTTGCCGGGTTCAAGCTTAGCCGGTACCCCTTGCATTTTTCTAGGCATAACCGGAGATGGTCCAGGTGCTCCCCTTGCCGGCTATACACCGCGAAGTCGTCTAGGAACACCTACATAAACGCCGAGATGAACTCTCCACATATTTCCATGATTATCCATTGAAAGGTCGTCGACGCCGTCTTGAGTCCAAACATCATCACTACGGCAACAAAAACTCCCCACTCGGTAACGAACGTCGTGTTTTCTTGGTCATCGGTGTGCATCCGTATTTGATTGTAACCGTTGAATTTGTCTAGGAAGCTATATACCTCATGATTGATGACCGTGTCCAGAACTCCATCCGTGAATGGAAGTGGAAAGGCATCGGTCACCGTCGCGACATTCAGTTTTCGGTAATCGACGCACACCCAGATCTTCCTGTTCTTTTTTGGCAAGACTACTATCGGACTCAACCATGTGTCTTTCTTTACCGGCCGAATAAAACCGACTCGGAGTAACTTGTCGATTTCTTCTTTTACCCTTATCGCATAATTAGGGTTCATTCGGTAGCGCCTTTGTGCTACCGGTTTTGCGTCTTTGCGGAGATGTATCTGGTGTTGATATAGTTGTAGATCCAACCCTTGCATATCCTCATAGGACCAGGCGAATACGTCCCGGAATTCTTTCAATAGTGTAATCATTGCCATTTTGTTTTCCACTGACATTTCTTTGGCAATATGTACCGGTTGTGCTTCCTCTCCAATTCCTAAGTTTACTTCTTCTAGCTGGGATTCCTTGACCCTGTGAGATACCGCCATTTCCCGTTCCAAGGCCTCCTGTGCTTGACGTAGTTCTCTGATGGCATCTTTATCCGGTTCCTCTCCGACATCTCCCGGTTGTGCAATATAGGGAGAAACTGCTTCTGCCATATCTATTTCAAACAAGGGTACGATTTTTGGATTATCCTTGAGATACTGATCGACTTCCTCGTCGGCGAGTCCTTCCAGCAGATTAACGCTTTCAACGTATAACGGTGTTAGCTCTTTGCCGGTTCCGGTTTGTGGATGTGTCGGTACCCGTACTTTGGTTTTGCCTCGTCGAAACGTAATCACGTTCTTCCGCCAATTCTACTTAATGTGCGCCGTCTGCAACCATGGTCGTCCATAGTGGGTAAGCCCCTTGGGTATTTAACTGGAGAACCACCAGAGAAATGCGGAATGCATGTCCTCCAATTGTTACCTCTAGATCTCGTATTAAACCGGTGGGTCTTACCGAACTCATATCTGCCATCCGGAGCCAAAACGGGCAAGGCTCCCACTCCTGGATTCCCAGGGTGTCACAAGTACGGAGGCTTATTACATTGACGCCCGATCCTCCGTTGACGATCGTCCCTGGTAGCTCGCGTCCTTTGACAAGGACAATGATTGCCAGACTGCTTGTGTCCGCCACCGCCGACCCTTCCTCTGGGTTGGAAAAGAAAGGTGGAGCCGGCGACAAGTTTGGTGGTGTTATTGCCGATTTCAGCCCATCCGTGAACCGCGGTACTAATTGTAGTAGCCGGCCTAATGGCAACATAATTTGACATTCCTCTAACACCTGTCATGTTGGGTTTTCTGGCTGGAATGTGTCGGTGAGCTCCGTTGGTGCTGCCTTTTGTTGTTTGACTTCAGCCACATTACGTTTGTTCGCCTTCTCTACCCATTCCGTGGCTTGTTTCCGGATAGCCTCTTGTGCTTCCCACTCCGTCGTCTTTCCTTTTGACCTGGTGGTGACTTGCTGTATATCTGTGACCTCTGCTACCACCAAATTGACTACCGGTCGCTTTTTGTTACTTTTCACCGGGCATTGGTTGTTGTAATGGCCTTCCTATCGGCAATAATAACAATACGCTTTCCGGGTATTGCTGGATTCTGCTTTCGGTTTGGTACTTGGTTGAAATCCTGTTGCTGGTCTATTAGGCTCTTCCGTTCGCCTTTGTTCTAGCTAGGTGTCACTCAAGCCTCTCTCCGGCTCTCGTGGGTATTCCTTCGCCGGTTCCCGACGCTCCTCCTTTCGGTTGTTTCGTTTCTTATTAAAACGTCGGTCATTCTTGTATCCTTGTCGGCGGCGATCTTCGTAATCCCCGCGTCGATCCTCTCTCCTCCGGTTGTAACTCGGAGAGTGATCGCGATCAAAACGGTCACCATTATAATCCTGGTACTTGTCGTACCAGTCCCGGTCATAAGTGTCCCTTCGGTCGTTGTATCGGACATCCTGTATTGGCCGGTAACGCTTGTCTCGATGCCAACGTTCTTCTTCCTCTTCCCGGTCACTACGGGTATCGATTTGTCTTACCAGTGCCGCTTGCCGATTCAGCAAGTTATATTCGCATTGGTCCATTGTGTGCGACCTGGAATGACATAACATGCACTGTGACCGCATGGTACATTCTATTGTAGAGTGCCTGGCATTGAGACAAGTTGTACATTGTACAACTTGCCGAAAACGTAGGTTTTCTTCTAATGCTAGAGGGCCCCCATTGTTAGCCACGAGCTTGTTTTCTCCATCTCCCTGACCCGGTCGATCGTGCTAGTGCGGAAATCAATGACTGCGCACACCGTATGCAGGGGTTCCCGGAGTGCTGCTAGGAATATTGCTTTAGCCTCAGCTTCCGGTGGTGCCCGACTTAGTTGGTTGTGCATCCGCTGGAACCGAATTACGAATTGCTGAATGGTTTTCGTAGGTTCTTGCCGTATAGTGTAGAATAGGTCAACCATCTCCCGTTGATCCACCTCATTGTGGAAGAACTGTAAAAATCTAGTTTTCAAGTCCTCAAACGTAGTTATGGTGTTGGAATTGTAAAAATCTGGTTTTCCGCCGCCTGGTGGTACGCTTCGCGCTTCTGCAGTCGTTCGACGAGTCGTCACGCTCGCTTTATTGCTGGGTCGTTTGTTGGTCTAGTCATCCAAGCCCCCTGCTGTTCACTACGCTTGAGCAGGAATCGTGGTCACCAAAAACTGTGTTACTCCTTGGGCCGAACTAGCCCTAACACAGGGTGCCCCTTAGGACACTTCACCAAAGGGTGGCGCAAGTGGGGTAGGCGTAGACCGTAATACAACGTATTCCTTACTGGCTACTAACCAGTGTGGTCAATGATCGTAATACATGCGTAAGATAGATTATAGTAAGCACAGAACGGTAATTAACTAAGCTTCAAAGATTAGACCAGATGTAGAACAACAACACTTTCATTAATAAACCGCTATCTGATTACAAATCGACCAGGTCCTTTTATAGGTCATCGGTTCTAGGTACGAACCGATGCCAATCAGCAACCGGCCACGAACCGGGACGGATCCGAATCGGCATACCGATCCCGGGTCCGTCCATTCTCTTCAATAATTATAGATTAATTCTAAAATAAATATCCCTTCCCCATTCTGGACTTTATCCGGCTTGTAAGTCTTGCCGGTCAACAATTCCTAACAAAGTGGTATCAGAGAGATGGAAGTCTCATTCGGCGGCATGTTTAAGCTAACCGGCTCCAACTACTCAGTGTGGAAGTCAAAGATGAGAGACATGCTCGTGTGCAAAGACCTCTAGCTGTCAGTGAAGTTCAGAGATAAAAGACCAGACAAGATCAATGCAGCGACTTGGGAAGTGTTGCATCTGAAGGCGGTCGCATATATAAGGTGTTTTATAGACATGAGTCTATACAACAACTTTGGTGAAGAAATAGAAGCAGACGTCCTATGGAAGAAGATCAACATCATGTTTGAAAACAAGAACGTCGTGAACCGTGTCTCAATATTTCGAAAAATCGTCAGGCTTTGGTACCAGGATGGCTCCAGTATGGCGGAGCACATCAATTGTTAAGAGTCTATTACTAATCAATAGATCAAACTAAAGTAAAAGAAGGAAAATAGAATGGATAGAAGAACCTGTTCCACCCGACCACTTTCAAGCTATGATCTAGACATAGCCAACCTACAACTGACGTTCCATACCGCCGGATATTAGGATGACTAATACCTTGGAAGAGATAAACACAATCGTCGAGACGAAAGCCTAGCCCACACCACCGGTGTCTAAGACAACAACCTTCCGACGTAATGTCCTTATGAGGGTAGCTAAGCCTCATATTTATACCTTTTCCTAGGCCCTTGGAATAGATGTGTCTTTCTAAAAGTCTCTCCATTCATTGATTGTCCAAATCATGATAGTGCATGCATCTATCATTCCTTCTATCCAATCATTAGTCCCCTTTTTAACATTAGTGATCATACCCTTCACTAATGTAAATATTAGTGAGCTACCCTCACCAATGTTATGTGTACATAACATACTCCCCTACTTCAGAAGATTGCACTCTTGCAATATAAAGTGAGGAAATTGTGCCTTAAGAGTATGCTTGTGTTCCCATGTGGCATCATCAATAGGTTTATCCATCCATTTGATCTTGAATAGCCGAATCTCTTTAGAACGTAAACGTTTAGTTCGAGAATCAAGAATTCGTTGAGGAATATGAGGTTTGTGAGAAAAATCCTCTAATGTTACAAGATCTTGGATTGTGATGGTGTTATCACTAGAGCCTAAAAATGGTTTTAGACGACTAACGTGAAAAACAGGATGAATACCAACGTTACGGGGTAAGGCAAGGTGATAAGTAGATGACCCAACCTGCTTAAGGATTTCAAATGGGCCACAATATCGTGGGGCTAACTTAGCGCACTTACCCATAGACAATGACGTAGAGTCAGTACGGACACGCAAAAACACTTTTTGACCAATAGTAAATGCACGAGGACATCTATCCTGATAAGCATAAAATCGAGAACGATCTTGAGCCGTCTTGACATTCTCTTTGGCAATATGCAACATTTGGTTCATGTCTTGCAAAAAATTGCGTGTACTGTCTAATGTATCACGATGAATCGTGACATCAACTAGGGCACGTGGCTGAAAACCATACATCAACATACAAGGACTATATCCAGTGGATGTATGTTTAGAGTTATTATAGGCAAATTCTAAGATAGGAAGGTATTACTCCCACTTAGAAGGGGTTTTTGCTGCATAAGCTTGAAGCATGTCCTCAATAATTTGATTAACTCGTTCAGTTGACATCAGATTGAGGATGATTTGCGGAACTCATCCTCAACGTAGTTTCTAGTTTCTTAAAGACCTGAGTCCAAAAATCACTAGTAAACTTGGAATCTCGATCACTAACAATATCCATTGGTAATCCATAAAAGTGAAATAACTCATCAACAAATTGATAAGCCAATTGTTGAGTAGTTATCGTGGTTTTGGTAGGAATAAATCTAGCCAATTTTATTAGTCTGTCAATGACAACCCAAATGGCATCATGACCTCTCTGTGTACGAGGTAAACTAACAATAAAATCCATCGAGATACTTTCCCATTTGTTGTTGGGAATATCTAAGGGATGTAAAAGACCCACAGCTTTAAGTCGTTCCGACTTATTAATCTGACATTGTAAGCATTGAGTTACGTATTTATGCATGTCAGAGCGCATCTTAGGCCAGAAAAAGTACTCGAGATGAGAATGAGTGTGCGTTGTATTCCAGGATGACCAGCAGATGGTGCATCATGACATTCATGAAGAATTTTCTGTTTTACATTTGGTAAATCTGGAACATAGACCTTTCCACTATGGTAGAGCAAACCATTTCTAATGTGAAAGGTTGCCTTCGAGGGTAGGGTGCTAGTATCGGCATCTAAACTAGATTCAGCTTTCGTCCAGTATTTCGAAAAATAACTATCATCAAGGTATTTCCCTCAAAGGTGATCTAAAAGATCAGATTTTATTTCCGTGAAGCTAAGCATGTTAACTTCTTTAATGCGACTAAGAGCATCCGCAACAGTGTTCATAGAACCCTTGTGATACCATATGGAAAAATCAAAATCTTGCATAAGGTCAGCCCAACGGCCTTTACAACCAACAAGATCTGGCTGGTCACAAAAATACTTCAATGATTGATGGTCTGTTGTAACCACAAATTTATTTCCATAAAGATTGTGCCTCCATGTTTTAAATGCATGTATTACTGCAAACAACTCTTTCTCTTGAACCGAATACTAAGATTGAACAACATCAAGCTTCTTACTTTCAAAAGCAATAGGGTGACCGCCTTGATAAAGAACGACACCAATAGCATAATCACTAGCATCGGTTTCGATTGAGAAAGGCTTAGAAGGGTCCGGTAATAGAAGAGTGGGAGCCTGACACACGTGCTTTTTAAGCGTCTCAAATGATTTGTCAAGTTGTTCATTCCATGCAATTGGTTTGACAGACTTACGTGGATGACCTTTTAAAAGGTTAGTTATTGGCGTAGTCAATTTGGAATAGCTACGAATTGATTTTCGTAAAAATTCAACAAACCCTAAGAATGATCGCACTTCATGAATATTACGAGGAATGGGCCAAAGTTTAACCTTTTCAATACGAAAGGTTCAATTTTAACACCATTTTCCGTAATTAAATGACCTAGGTACACAATAGATTTTTGGAAAAAATCACATTTTGAATGTTTTGCATAGAAAGAGTTGTCACGCAACTTTTGCAAAACAAATCGAACATGTTGAACATGATCTTGCAAGGTATGACTATATATCAAAATATCATCCAAGAAGATGACAACAAAATCATCGAGTTGATCTTGGAAAACGTCATTCATCGCTTGTTGGAATGTGGCTGGAGCATTAGTCAACCCGAAATGCATGACTAAAAACTCATAATGGCCATAGTGAATACAAAAAGAGGTTTTAGGAATATCATCCCCGGCAATGCGAATCTGATGATAACCTGTTCGTAAGTCAATTTTCGTAAAATATCGAGCCCCATGCAAACGATCAATCAAATCATCGGCACGAGGGAACGGGTATGCATTTTTAATTGTCATTTTATTCAAATGGCGATAATTGATACATGTCCGCCATGAACCTTCCTTCTTCTTTACTAATAGAACTGGTGCACCCCAAGGTGCTTTAGTATACCTAATGTGGCCCATACTGAAGTATTCCTTAAGTTGTTTAGAGATCTCATTCACTTCTAATTGACTAAGTCGGTAAGGTGGAATGCTCACAGGAGTAACACCGGGGATGAGTTCAATTTGATGGTCCACATTACGTTTTGGTGGTAAAGTAAGCGGCAATTCGTTAGAGTGTGGCCCCGCTTCTTGCAATATGCATAGAAGAGGTTAGGTTTCTTGGAGTCGTGGTCAAGAGTGTCATTGGATTGCTTATGTTTCCCAATGAACTTGACATTCGGAGTTTTGGCGAACTTAGGTTTATTGTGGTCTTTCTTGGAAGTCCTATGGTACTGAAGTACAATGTTGACGGCTTCCTCAAAAGTTGTGGGGTCCTTGTCATGGAAAATCCAATGGTAATCCCCATTAGGAATACCATTCAAAAAGCAAGCAACAAACCATTTCTCACCCGTAAGTCCCGATTTTTGGATCTGGGTCCGAGCATGATGTACATAATCCTCGAGAGAGGCAAATGGCTTACTCGACAACGTGAGCAAGTGTTGTGCTTGTTCAGTTTGAGAAGGTGGCCGCAAAAACTGTTTCTTAAAAACATCAACGAAACCTTCCCAAGTTGTGGGTAAGTTCTTTGCAGTCCTTAGGCTGCGCCACCAAGCAGCAGCTTAGCCACCTAACTCACGATCGACATAACCAATTTTTATAGCATCGGCCTTGGGGTGGAGCTCAAAGTGAGACTCCCAATGACCAAGCCAAGTGCTAATGGCCTCCTCAGTTCTTTCTTTCTTATCTCCCTTTAATGGCATTACTACAAAAGAAGGCTCACCTTCTTTCTTGGACTCAATAGTCAATTCTTGGAATTTCTTTTCCAATGCCATATTGGCCTGCCTCATTTCAGCCAATTGATTCAAGGTGGTAGTGAGCAATTGCTCAATAGTGATCTCAGCTTGTGTGGGAGATGCGGATTGGAGTTGAGAGGTCTTGGTCGGAGAGATTGCTCCAACAACGTTCAAAACTTGTTCCATGATGCAAGTTGTGGTTATGCAATATAAATAAGGAGGTTCAGAAAATACACAAGCAAAATGAATGCTTGAAATTTTGATTGGAAGAACTTTACCAAGAAAGCATCTCACGTATTTACCCCTCTAGACATATGAGATGTGATTCGAGATCCGATAACTATGGTAACACTATGGTGTTTTAAAAACCATGGGGGCAAACATAGCTAAGATGTCTTTCTCGGATCTCTATCTTGAGTAATCATGGCGGCTCCCCGAGGCTCAACCATGGTTCCAACATCAATGTAATTTCCTAGTTAGCCTTATATTAATGCCAACCCAACATGTATTGATATGGTTGAGAAAGTGTATTACGTGAAAAAAACAAGTGCACTTGCAAGTAATATTTTAGTCTTGCGAGTAACAAGCAAATGTGATGATAAAAATGATAAAATAAGGCACTACGCATTAGGGCCAAGTAGTGACGAAAACAAGGGTCAAAAAACCCATGTGCTACCTACTAAAAAAACAATGTCAGAAATAAATGGGAGGTGCGAGGTATGCACATATACATCCCAATATGATGGTTGTAATTTGCACAATTGTGACATAAGCCACAAATTGATACGCAAAGATGTGGTACTCAAATCCATGAAGAAACATCAATAGAGGAACTCATGTGGTTTTACTTGAGTTCTAAGGCTCGATAATATGAGTTAAACGTAGATGATCCATTGGAAAAAATTGTTAATAAAAAACGGCATGATGCCGACTCCATACGAAAAAAATAGTCTACACAAAAGCGTTACATCATAGGTAAACACACGCAAATACTTTATACACGAAAAGGAAGGGGAAAAAGGAGAGTTAATTGTGGGCAAAAAAACAATAATTACGAGATAATCATATAAGTGAAATGATAATTTGTGGAATTAGAAATTAATTAGATTAATAAACAATTAGGTGTATGGAACATTAAGCACGCCTTAAGGTACGAAACCCTAGAGTAGTCGGCATGCACCTCCTCAAGGCCACCACATCTCTCTAGAATCGGCGAAGTGATGGCTCAATAAAGAGTAAAGTGACATATACCTCATCAAGGCCACAACATCCCATAGAATCGGCCAAGTGATGACTCAATAGAGAGTAGAGTGGCATAGGTAGGCGACATACACCTTGTCATGGCCACAACATCCCATAGACTTGGCCAAGTGATGGCTCAATAGAGGGAAGAGTGGCATACTCAACATCATATGCAAAAGGGCCATGAGGTGAGCGTGTGTGATTAGGGCAAACACGCTCGACCCAATGCACAACAATAATTAATATCGTAAGAGAAGGTTCAAGAGAGGGGAGCATAGGAGATACATCCCAATATACAACAGGGTCATGAGTTGAGTGTGTGCGATTAGTGCAAACATGCTCGGCCCGATGCACAATAATAATTAAAATTGCATCGTGGTAGAAAGAAGAAAGAAAAGAAAAGAAAACGTAATACAAATTTGATTTGACCAACAAGAACACATCATAGAAAGAAGAGAGATTGAGAAAGAAGAATACCGGGTTTAGAGTGTTGTTTTGATCATGAAAAGAGCATGACGAGCCTTGTTAGATCCCCATCGCTCACACGCAAAGAATATCAAAACAACAATTTTTTTTTGTTAAGAGTCTATTTCTAATCAATAGAACAAACTAAAGTAAAAGAAGGAAAATAGAATGGATAGAAGAACACGTTCCACCCGACCACCCCCGAGCTATGATCTAGATATAGCCAACCTACCACCAACGTCCCATACTGTTGAGAAATTGTTGCGGAATTAATCACAATAATCAAACTACACGCTAAAATACGAATCACACTCAAAATGCGAGAAAGACAAGATAGACGACTATACACAGAGATTTACGTGGAAACCCAAAAAAAATGGGGAAAACCACGGGAACAGAGCTTCACTATACAAATAGTGGATATACACCATCGAGAAGGTTACAACACTCTATCGAGTGTAACAACCACGCAGGGCTCTTCGCATCTACTGTTACAACACAACTATGGCGTGGCTCACGCTTCTTCTCTCTCACTCTCTCACGTTCTATTCCTACATCTCACATACAACATGTTTGCCCTAGTTGCATATATACTTACGCAGCTTTCTGGTTATTTACATATGTATCCCTCATGGGGCTCACACTAAGACAATTTACAAATATAGTCTCCCGAGTTGGCTATTTACACGATTCCGGTTTCGGCCGAGGCCGATGAGTTCCTCATAAACTCGGCTCTTGTTTTCCAACTCTTCGACTGTTGGCTTTCCGAATAGTCCGGTCATCCTCCCACTGGAGGGACATATTCCCAACAAACTCCCCCCCTTTCACTCCTGTGGGAGGAAATCTGACAGTCCTGTATTCTGTCGACAGACTTCGAGTCTGTCCATAGGTAGGTTCTTCGTCAGCATGTCGGATCCATTGTCGTCAGTATGGATCTTTTCGAGAGAAAACTCTCCTTCTTCGACTGTCTCTCGTAACCAGTGATACCTTCTCTGTATGTGCTTGGTTCGGGAGTGATATGCTGCGTTCTTGGCTAGGTGTATGGCGCTTTGGCTGTCACAATGAAGCAAGAACTCCTTTTGCTTCATGCCTAATTCGGTGAGAAAATTTCTCATCTAGATAAGCTCTTTTCCGGCCTCTACCGCTGCCATATACTCTGCCTCTGTAGTCGACAAGGCTACAGACTTCTGCAGTCATGACTGCCATGACACTGCTCCCCCTGCATAGGTCATCACATACCCTGACGTGGATCGGCTCGAATCCACATCTCCTGACATGTCCGAATCGGTAAAACCTTCTAGCATAGGTTTTCCGACACCATACCTTAAGCACACTTTCGACGTGCCTCTCAAGTACTTGAGTATCCACTTCACTGCTACCCAGTGTTCTCTCCCTGGATTACTCATATATTGGCTTATTGCTCCCACAACAAATGCTATGTCGGGTCTCGTACATACCATAGCATACATTAGACTGCCGACAACTGAGGCATATGGTACCTTCTTCATCTCAGCCTTTTCCTTCTGCCCTTTCAGACACTGCCTCACTTTTAATTTGCAGTTTGTCGGCAACGCGGAGCCGATCGGCTTTGCATTCGACATGTTGAACCTCTCTAGGATCTTCGTCACATACTTCTGTTGTGACAACCATAGCATCTTCCGAGCTCTATCTTGGGTTATGTGCATTCCTAGGATTTGCTTTGCTGGTCCAAGGTCTTTCATGGCAAATGATTTGCCGAGAGCTTTCTTCAAGCTTCCAATCTTCCTTGTGTCTTGACCGACTATCAACATATCATCAACATATAGCAAGAGAATTAAGAAATCTCCTTCCTTGTACCTTTTGACAAACACACAGTGATCGGCCTTTGTTTTCTGGAACCGATGTTCCATCATGAAGGACTCGAATTTCTTGTACCATTGGCGTGGAGCTTGTTTCAGTCCGTACAAGATTTTCCTCAGTCAACACACCAAGTTCTCTTTCCCTTTCTCCTCAAAGCCTTCGGGTTGTTGCATGTAGATTTCTTCTTCTAGCTCCTCGTGCAAAAATGCGGTTTTGACATCCAACTGTTCGATCTCCAGATCCATGCTGGTCGCTATGCTCAAAACAGTTCAAATTGATGTCATCTTCACGATTTGTGCGAATATTTTGTCAAAGTCGATGCCCTTCCTCTGTAGGAAACCCTTCACCACTATGCGGGCTTTATACCTGGGCTCGTTGTCGACTTCTCCAGTCTTGACCTTGTAGACCCATTTATTCCTGAGTGCTCTCTTACCTTTCGGCAACTCTACTAGGTCGTAGGTGTAGTTCGCGTGCAAGGATTCCATCTCCTCTTGCATCACGTTCAACCACTTTTCTCTGCTCTCGTCGGCAATGGCTTCTTCAGAGCACTCCGGTTCACCGTCATCAGTCAAGAGGACGTATTGACTGGCATATGTAGTTGGTGCCTTTCTTTCTCTCGTTGTTGGCTCTATTCCGGATGTCTCTGCCAACTCTTCTCTTTGCTCGGGATTCTGCTCATCAATCGGCATCTCTAGGTTGGACAATTCCAACTCATATTCCTCAATTGATTTTAACAGGTTTGCCGACTCTGACTCATAGTCTGTCGGTCTTTTCGAGTCGACCGACTCGGATTCGGCTCTGTCAGTCAGCTGTCTCCTTACAACTGCCGGTGACGACTCACTTGGCCTTAAGTCGATGGTAGTTGAGGTTGACTGGGTAGTCGATTCTGACTTTTGTTGCTTCCAGTCTTCAATTGTCTTATCTTTAAGAAAGACGACATCCCGACTTCTCACTACCTTCGTGTCGACTAAGTCCCACAAACTGTAGCCGAATTCATCTTCTGAGTATCCCATGAATATGCATACTTTCGACTTGCTGTCGAGCTTTAACCTCTGATCCTTTGGTACATGCATATACGCCAAACATCCAAACACCCTCAGGTGTTGGTAGGAGACATCCTTACCTGTCCACACCCTCTGTGGGACATCACCCTTTAATGGTATTGAGGGAGACCTGTTGATCAGATAAACAACTGTGTACATCGCCTCAGCCCAATAGGATTTCGGCAGTTTTGCATGGGAGAGCATGCTCCTTACTCTCTCCATGATTGTTTGATTCATCCTCTCTGCAAGCCCGTTCAACTCTGGGGTCTTTGGCATTGTGTATTCGATTCGAATACCTTGGCACTTGCAGTATTCCTCGAACTGCCCGTTGTACTCGCCACCGTTGTCGGTTTGGACAACCTTCAGTTTCCGGCCCGACTCTCTTTCGGTTCTTGCCTGGAACTCCTTGAAAACTGATAATACTTGATCCTTCATCTTCAGTACGAAGGCCCATGTCTTCCGACTATGATCGTCAATAAACGTTACAAAGTATTGTCCTCCTCGATGTGATGGAGCATCCACATAACACACATCAGTGTGCACTAGTTCCAGTGCAACTTCTCTTCTCCTTGGTGGTCTCGTGTGGAATGCCGTCCTGTTCTGCTTTCCGGCTAAGCAGTCCACACGCTTCTCCACGTGCACTCCCTTGACTTCTAGTAGAAGTTCCTGATCGGCTAACAGGTGCATTCCCTTCTCACTCATGTGGCCTAGCCTCTTATGCCATATCTCCCCTGCCGAGTCGGCTGCCACGTTTACTTCCGATTTGCACAGTCGGGCATGCACAATGTGCCTTCTTTCTATGCTCGGGCCACTATGAGATTTCCTCAGTAGAACTTCCACTTGCCATTACGAAAACTACCACTATAGCCTTCGTCGTCAAGCCTTCCAGTCGATATCAGATTCAATCTGATATTTAGGACGTCTCGAACATCCTTCAACGTTAGTCGACACCCTGTCGACGTTGTTAAGCACACACTTCTAACTCCGGTTATCTTGCACTCTCCACTATCACCCATCTTTACATAGCCATGATCCCCGGCTATGTAAGTTGAGAAATACTCTCTTGATGGAGTAATGTGAAAGGATGCACCGGAGTTGATCACCCAAGTGCACTCTTCGCTTGCAAGATTTGCACTTGTCTATTCACATATGAACAGAAGTTCCTCATTGCTTGTAGCAATGGCCGAAGTGTTCTTTTCATCCAGAATTTTCCGGGGTTTGACATTATTTCCGACACTCTTGTCCTTTCTCAGGTGTCGGCATTCCTTCTGGAAGTGTCCAGGTTTTCTGCTGTCGTGTGGTTTTTCACACACGATATGAAAACTAGTAAAACAATTATTTAAGATTAGCTTAATGTATTCATATGGAAAGATAGATGTCCTCAAGAGTTTCATAGCGTATTTTACTACGCATGAAACCGATAAACAAGTTTAAAGTTATGTGAGTGTGAAGTTTGAAGAAAAGAAGAAGAAGAAAAAGACAAAACTGTGAGATATCCCACTTAGATAGGACAACATTGGAACCCAGGATATATAAGGGAAACCAAAACATATTCATTCTATCAATGTGTGGAGCATAGAATGTTCAAGGTGACTTGGGCTATATTGTGTGGTATGCACGTCCGTGTTGACGCTTTGGGCGTATGCGCGTATGCATGGCCGTGTTGACGCTTTGGGCATATGCGCGTATGCACGACTGTGTTGATGCTTCGGGCGTATACGCGTATGCACGACCGTGTGCACATTTTCGGGCGTACGCGCGTATGCATCGCCACGTGGACGTTTCAGACGGACGCGCGGATGCGTACACGACGCGGTCGGGACGCACGTGTGTGCGTATGCGTACACGGTGCGAGTTGGACGCGCGCGTGCGTGGATGCGTACATTGTGCTGTCGGGACTTTTGCGCACGGACGCGTCTACGGTTTGGTTGCAATGCACGTACGGATTGCGCACGAGCTAAACTTTATGGATGATTGTGTCATTTGGCCGAATTATACGAACAGTCGCATGCAACCAAAAGCCAAGGCCATGCAACTAAAAGTAAAAGGCATGCATCTAAAAATGGAAGCATGCAACTAAAAGTAGAGGCCATGCAACTAAAAATAGAGGTCATGCGGCTAAAAGTGGGCATGCAAAGTAACATTGGGGAGGAGGATCAACAAAGAGTTGGATATATGTCCCATTTTTTCCCTCTAGTTTTTTTTTCTCTTCCTTCTTCTTCCCTCTCGGATTCGAGAAACAAATTATCTCACATATTGATATCAAACTCCTAGCTTTGTTGACTCGATCTTTCTTGTCAAAAATTATCTCTCGTATTCATATCGAACCACTCCTTGCATGGTTGTTGGCTCCTTTCTTTGAAAAATTTATCTCTCATTTTCATCTTCAACCCGTTGTAACAAGATTCTTGAATTATAAAAGAATCTATTTTCTTATGCTATAAACAAACGTTTTCTCTCATTTACTCGTCTTATATGTGAATTTTTCTTGTGTTGTACGTGTTGCACTAAATCCTTGTAGTCCAGAACCCCGGCGGTTCCATCTCACGATCCGCACATAGTGATGAATTTTCATGACATAATTAAGTGGTGAACCCAACGTGAAAAAGGCGGTAGGAAGGATATCAAGTGCTACAATGGCTTCAACAAGCGGAACTCAAGGAGAGGAATTAACAAAAGGCATGGTGTCCGTAGTGGAATACATGCTGAAGGTGAGAGACTGAGAAGCTTTAATCGACAAAGCTATTGATCATACGGTTGAGATAGCTGGACGATTTGGTGGCAAGAACATCACGGATTTCCTTGCTACCTATCAGAACGAGATGCAACAAAGGGATGTCAACGATCTCAAACAAATTTCTAGCTTCAAACGTGTGGTGGAACCACGGATCCGCTAGTGCATCATGGAGATCCAAAGCGAGCATGCAACTTGAGGGGAGTTCGAAAAGGTGCTTCTCGCTGAATACATGTTTAAAGACGCGTCACGGATGACTCGACATACGCTCATGATGTGGATTGAGAAGAAAAGGAAGAGTATGTGTGCGTTGGGATTATATGCGGAATTCGACCAAAAGTACAACCGACTTCCGAGTGTTGATCAACGAGTTCTCAATGGAGATAAAGTCCTACTATTCCTGAAGGCAGTGGATGCGAAAGATCGGCGAGAATTGGGCAAATTTTTGGAGGACGAAACAAAACCGAATGGCTTGGTAGCGGACTGGGTGATGGTGAAGAAGGCTTGTAGCCGTCTTGACAAGCGTCGACAATGGTAAGAGGAAATTGATATGGAGTATCCACAATCGTGGAGGAGGAAGACACCTATGACGATGGAGCCTAGCAAGCCGATCAACAATTTCGACAAGAAAGGGATGGAAGAATCCATAATCGAAGAGCTCTCCAAGAAGTTTGAAGCGGTATTGTTGGCCAACTTAGGCCGACGCAGGCCCAAGGGGAAAGAAGCCTATAGATGTGTGTGGTGTGACAGCTTCCAACACTCGCGAAGGGAGTGCCCTGACTTACAAGACGCGATTCGCAAGAACGTCGTCTATTTGGACGGCAACATGATTCATTCGAGCGAGACTCAGAAGCTACTACGAGGGAACTTCGGAAGAGGCGGGCTGAAAAAGATTATGGAAGAGGAAGATGTGAGGCATGTGGAAGCCATGCACTATGCCGCATCGACGGGGATACGAGTCGGAAGAGAGAATCTAAAGACGATCAAGCCGGGAGTTGGGTTTTGGCCAACGGTATTCGAGTGTGAAAAGAAAGGAAAAATCAATTTGGAGGATCTCAAACATGCCGATCGGAATGTGCGACGAGTAACCAGATGGTCGGATCTAGTCGACGATAACACAAGCTTTGCGGAGGTTGTGTGCGACAACTAACAACTATTGAGGCTCTTGTCGAAGAGAAGAGAAAAAGAACTGGTGAAGAAGATGGCACCTCAAAGCGTCACAATACAAGGAATGCAGGGAAAGAAGGACAAGCCCAAACTACGCCACGAAAAGAGATAGGAGAAACAAGCATGAAGCCCGGTGGATCAAGCCAACCTTCTCGGATGGAAGTCGAAGAATCTATGAAGAAGGGAAAAGAACGAGTGGCGTCGACTTACAAGCTAAGGTCGGACATAGAACAAACAACTGATTTGCGGAAGGTCCTTGAGGAGAAGGTTTTAGATAGTCATGTCGACCTTACTTTGAGAGAGCTATTTGGGATCGCTAAGAAGGAGTTCCACGATACTATCGTGGACTTGATTAAACGGAAGGGGCAACAAGCGGATGAATAGGAGGTGAAAACAAGTGCCATAACTATGGCAAGTTCAAAAGAGGAAGAGGAAGAAGAAGTGATGGCGGACAACCATTACTCTCGGCCTCATTGGGCAAGAGCGACAACGGAGATGCCGGTCAAGATCGAAGAGAAGAAAGAGACCATGGTAGCTTTGATTGACCATGGTTTGGAGATTAACCTCATGAGTCATGTCGACCGAATTCTATAAGAAAGGAAGATGGCCAATTAACACAAACCACAGATGGAAGATACGACTGGCAACGAAGGCCACGGAAGACTTGTACGGAGCTTGCCCCAATGTTAAAGTCACGATTGGAGATGTGGAGATGGACCAACACTTCTTCGTGCAAGACTCGGCTTCACATCCGGTCATCCTAGGACAACCATATATCACATCATCCCAAATGGACACTAAGGTGTTCAATAATGGAGCGGCCTTCGCGCGAGTCAAGAGCCTTGACAATCAAAGATCTGTTCAATTCCTTATGGTGTGGCCTAATCACGAAATGAACTGAGATAGCCTTGGAGGTGAATCCTCGGATTTTTAGAGCGAACTATTGAAGCGTGGGGCACAAATAGTCCGAGCAATCATAAGTCCCCACAAGGAAGCAAAATAAGTGGATTGCAAGGAGAAGTAACATGTGTCACACCTAGTGGCGTATGTAAACTAACACTACTCAACAAGAAGGACAAACGTCGGATACAAGACTTTGAGAAGATGCTGAAAGAAGAAAGCATAATCGAAGAAGAAGAATTCGTGCCTCATATTCTAGAGGAAGCCTCATTTAACGACACCATCGGCGAAATCGAGGAAGTCGTGGACTTGAGCTACCCTCACGATCAAAATGTGATTTCGGTTAACTCCGTCAACATGTACACTATCATCGATGAATATCATCGAGACATCTTGATGGAGGAAGCTGAAGTCAACACAAAATATAAAACGGTGGATAAGAAGATCAAGCTAGTTGCGGTTCCGCTACCGGAAGATAGTTGGCAGAAGATGAAAGAAGTTGTTGATGATCCGAGCTTAAGGGATCCAAAGGCAATAGGTCATGTTTTCACCAAAGAGACGAAAGGAAAGCTACAAGTTGGAAGGGAAGATTTCCTTCTCCCTGAAGAGGAGAGAATGTTCTGTAGAATACTTGAGAAACATGGGAAATCCTTTGCCTTCTCTCCACAAGAGATCGGATGTGCCGACCTGAAGATGATAGAGCCGATGGTGATTTTTACGGTGCCGCATGTACCTTGGAACCTCAAGCCGATACCGGTTCCAAGAGCTCACATTCCAAAGTTGATTGAGCTTCTAAAGGAAAAGGTTAGGATGGGAATTCTTGAGCCATCCAATGCTCCCTACTCTAATAAATGGTTTATGGTGCCGAAGAAGAACGGGTCCTTACGCTTTATACAAGATCTCCAACCCGTCAACAAGGTGATGATCCGAAATGCCGGAATTGGTCCAAGTGTGGATGAATTTGCCGAAGCCTTCGCGGGAAGATCGATCTATTCCATTGGTGATCTCTACTCAGGCTATGATAAGTTTCAATTGGCCATCGATAGTAGAGACATAATGACAATGAGGACGCCGATCGGGTTGGTAAGGATGTGCACCTTACCCCAAGGTGCGACAAATTCCGTAGCCCACATGGTGAATGCCATGAACAAAGTGTTGAGGGATTGTATCCCTGATATCACAATGCCCTTCTTAGACGACATTCCAATCAAAGGATGCTTGGTGGAATAAAAAGATGAATCGAAAGATGACGATGGTTGCCGAAGATTTGTCATCGATCATATAAAGGATAGCGAGAAGGTGTTGCAAAAGCTTGAGGATGCGAATCTCACGTTTTCGAGAGAGAAGTCTGCATTCGGTCAACCAGAAATATTGGTAGTAGGACACTTATGTGGGTCTTATGGCCGGAAGCCATCTCCATCCAAGGTGAACGCTATTCAAGAGATGAAAGAAGAATGTGTGTCTCAAATGGAGGTGCGAAGATTCTTGGGAGCATGTGCATTCTATCACATATGGATTCCACATTATGCCCATGTTGCTGAACCATTGTATGGACTATTAAAGAAAAGGAAGAAGTTCGAATGGGAAGATGAGCATACCTACGCGATTCGAAAGCTAAAGAAACTATTATTGGAAGCTCCAGCACTGCGCAAAGCCGACTACACCGATGGTACCCCGATATATGTGACGATGGATACGAGCCCAACCGGAATTGGATGGGTGATAAACCAAGAAGACAAAGAAAAGAATCGGTATGCAATCCGATTCGGTGCGAAGGTGTTAACCGAAAGACAAAGGAAGTATGCCCAAGTAAAGAGAGAGCTATGGGGAATAGTATCCGCGGTTAAAACCGACCGTGACTACCTTATAGGAACAGAGGTCATAATCGCAACCGACTGTCTACCTATTCTTGGAATGATATCCAGTTGTGCTACACCGGATATTGCTATGCTGTGATGGATTGCCTATATCAAGTCCCTCAACCCCGAGATTCGGCATATAAATGGGAAGCATAATGTGGTGACCGATATGTTGTCAAGGGTGAGGTATGAGGGTGAAGAAGATTTGCACTACGGTTTCTTGTGCTCGGGTGCTAGCAGTGTTCAAAGTAGACGATTATGAGGGTGAATTCATCGAAATTGGCAAATACTTAAGCTCTCTTACAAAAGATGAATCATGGTCAAAGGAAGACTTCTACTGAATTAGGAAGAAGGCCTACAAGTTCTTCCTCAAAGAAGGACATCTTTGGAAGTTTCCGAAGAAGAAGAATGGAACTCCACTTCGAGTGGTGTGCAAGAAACAGGATCAACAAACACTAATTGCTGAATTTCATGATAGTGTGTGGGCAGGTCATCGTGGTATATGGGCAACATTTGCAAAGCTCAAGAAGAAGTATTGGTGGCCAGGTGTTTACAAAGATGTAGCAAGCTATGTTGAAACATGTGAGCAATGCCAATTATACTCTAATATTCAACATAGGGATGAACTTCATCCGACATATCCATTATCAATGCACTATAAGTGGTTGGTAGACATAGTGGTTATGCCGATGGGATTGGGGCAAATGAAGTATCTCGTGCTAGCAAGAGAGGATCTCACCAACCAAGTAGAAGGACGGGCGCTAAGGAATAAAACAACTTCGGCAGTTTGTAAGTTTCTCCTTGAAGATGTTATTTGTCGATATGGATGTGTTGGCAAAATAGTAGTTGATAGGGGAGAATTAGGTACGAATGAAGCTAAAGAGTTCATTTCAAGAATAGGCAACAAATTATCACTCACCATGGCATACAACCCGGACGCAAATGGGAAGGTGGAACAAGGACATAGTCCAATTGTAAAAGCTCTAGCAAAGGCTTGCGACGGTAAGATGGGAAATTGGCCACAATTACTACCTTATGCATTGTGGGCAGATAGAACTACACATAGCACGACTACGGGATATATGCCCGCCGAACTCATATTAAGACAAAAACCAATAATGCCTATTGAACAAAGTGTTGCTTCGTGGACATCTTTACCATGGCAAGAGGAAATGAGTCGGGAAGACTTGCTAGCCACGAGGATTCAACAATTAGAACGAAGGCTCGAAGATGTCGATTTGGCAATAGAACGGTTGCGCCAAGGTCGATTGAAGAACAAGGAGAATTTTGATAGAAAGCATTGTCTTTGACAAAGAAAAATTGAAGAAGGAGATTGGGTTCTTGTCTATGATAGCAGTCTCGATAATCAATATAGCATTGCTCGAAAGTTCGCAAAACGATGGTTTGGCCCGTATATGGTCAAGAAAATAGAAAGCAATGCTACCTATTTTTTAGCGGAGTTAGATGGAACTTGACTTGCTTTGCCGATAGCAAGGAAGAGGATCAAGATCTTTAAGAGAAGAGAGACCCCAAATCTTGAGACCGAAGCTCTGGATGATGTATCCTCGAACATCGAGGTTGAAAAAGAGTAATTAAAAGAGGAAACTCACCACAATTGGCACATACCGGTGGATGTGCAGGTTTGGTGGGGGTGAATGTCGTGTGGTTTTTCACACACGATATGAAAACTAGTAAAATAATTATTTAAGATTAGCTTAATGTATTCATATAGAAAGATAGATGTCCTCAAGAGTTTCATAGCGTATTTTACTATGCATGAAACAAATAAACAAGTATAAAGTTATGTGAGTGTGAAGACAAAACTGTGAGATATCCCAAATAGATAGGACAACATTGGAACCCAGGATATATAAGGGAAACCAAAACATATTCATTCTATCAATGTGTGGAGCACAAAATGTTCAAGGTGACTTGGGCTATACTTTTTGGTATGCACGGCCGTGTTGACGCTTTGGGCGTATGCACGACTGTGTTGACGCTTTAGGTGTACGCGCGTATGCACGGCCGTGTGCACGTTTTTGGGCGTATGCGTGTATGCACGGATGCGTGGACGTTTTAGGCAGACGTGTGTATGCGAATGAGCGCGCGGGTGCATACACAACGCGGTCGGGACATGCGTGTGTGCGGATGCGTACACAGTGCAGGTTGGACGCGCGCGTGCGTGGATGCGTACATTGCGCGGTCGAGACTTTTGCGCACGGACGCGTCTACGGTTTGGTTGCGACGCACATACGGATTGCGCACGGGCTAAACTTTATGGATGATTGTGTCATTTGGCCGAATTATAGGAACAGTCACATGCAACCAAAAGCCAAGGCCATGCAACTAAAAGTAAAAGGCATGCATCTAAAAATGGAAGCATGCAACTAAAAGTAGAGGCCATGCAACTAAAAATAGAGGCCATGCAACTAAAAGTGGGCATGCAAAGTAACATTGGGGAGGAGGATCAACAAAGAGTTGGATATATGTCCCATTTTTTCCCTCTAGTTTTTTTTTCTCTTCCTTCTTCTTCCCTCTCGGATTTGAGAAACAAATTATCTCACACATTGATATCAAACTCCTAGCTTTGTTGACTCGATCTTTCTTGTCAAAAATTATCTCTCGTATTCATATTGGACCGCTCCTTGCATGGTTGTTGGCTCCTTTCTTTGAAAAATTTATCTCTCATTTTCATCTTCAACCCGTTGTAACAAGATTCTTGAATTATAAAAGAATCTATTTTCTTATGCTATAAACAAACGTTTTCTCTCATTTACTCATCTTATATGTGAATTTTGCTTGTGTTGTACGTGTTGCACTAAATGCTTCTAGTCCAGAACCCCGACGGTTCCGTCTCACGATCCGCACATAGTGACGGATTTTCATGACACCGCAATAGAAGCACATAGGCTTACCTCTGAACTTCAATTTGGCGTGGGATCTGTCTGTTCGCTGCGGACTTCTTCTTCGTCGGGCCCTTCCTCTATCGGTGTGTTGAGTCAAATTTGACTCCGTTTGGGACAGGACTCCTTTGTCTTTCCTCCTTGCCTCCTCATTTAGGATGCTTGTCTTCATCGTCTGTAAAGACAAGTTCTCTTCTTGATAGGAGGTGCTAAGAGTAACCACCAGGTTCTCCCAGGTTTCCGGTAGCGTACACATCAGCAAGATGGCTTGCATTGCGTTATCCAAGGGAAACTTGGTCGCAGCAAGGAAATTTACATACCCCATGAACGTGCTGATGTGTTCGACGATGCTCTCACCGTCTCTGTATTTCAGTTGTACGATTTTTCTCATTAGCGAGGTTTTGTTTAGCGCGTTCTTCCTTTCATACACACTTGACAGCTTCTGCCACATCTCGTGGGCATTCGTGTCGTTCGCCACATGCTGAAGGACACTTACATCGACGCTTTGTCGAATTATGGCCACCACCTCCCTATTCAGAAGCTTCCAGTTCGACTCCAATACCCCCCTAGGTATTTGGAGGTTCTTTACCATCATAGTCAGCTCCTCTAGAGCTGCTCCTCCGCTCAAGCCTCTGACCATGCCGGTCGAAGTCGATCCGGTCTCGAGCCAGTCTCGGGTCTCTTCCCTTCGCGCTGGCGGGGTTGGCTCAAGACTCCTTGCTGCTATAGAGCCCTCCCCTGTTGATCCTTTATCGACCCACTCTCGCCGTTTGTCAAAACGGCCACAAACTCTCTTCACCACGGCCTAGTCGGCCGTCAGCCCGTCATCAGTCTCAGCAGGAGACCCACCTGCTCCCGGTCCCTCGCATCCATCAACTTAATGAACAGCAAGACACGACTTGTGTCTAGAACGGTCCGGTCGAGTGCCGAAAGACGCGCGAAGCGTTCTTCAAACTCCCGGTGGAGCACTGACGCGTTTCTCCCCTTTTCGGGGGTCTCTACCCATTCCATGAAATCCCATTTCGAGAGCTGACGCGCGTCATCAAGCGCTTATTTTTCGAGGAGCCAACCTTCAAACTCTTCCCAGGTCCGGCTCTCAGCCCGTACCTCGAGCACCTCCGCATGGATGCCCGACATTGCCACTCGAGGGAAACCGGTCAGTCGCCTCTCTTCCGAAATGTCTCTCATTACCATCACGGCCCGGTAGGCCTCCAAATAGCTCGTGGCGTCCTTCCCACCGAACCGGCCTATCATGCCGATGACCGCTTTAATGGCCCTATCGAGGGCGCTTGTTCCTTCGCGCGCACTCACTATCCGATCCACAACCGAAGCCATGGCTTCGGCGAGATCCGACCCCTTCATCGTTCTATTCCTCTGCCGCCTGTTCACGCTGGGTTCACCAAATATGTCCGGTTGTCACGCGCGTGCGTGTGGAACGAGGCGGGACAACCGGGGTCTTGGACTGAGAAATAGCTTAGAAGGAGGGGAACCCGGAAGGCAACAGACGCACTTGCACGCACACGGACGCGGGGCACACAAGAATCACAGTGCATCAACACAGCAAAACGAGACGACTAGAAGTCTGAGTATATGAACACGTATGTATATTAATTTGTATGTGTATATCAAGACGATTACAACTAATAGGCCGGCAAGGCGAACACCGACGCTTATTCACTCACACTTAGAAGAGCGAGATGGAGACTCTACCGGAAGCAAACGGGCGTTCCATGAAGCAAAGTCAGCCTCCCGAAAACCTGCACCCAACGAATACAGAGAAAGAAGGAGGAGAAGAGCTCGGTCCCTGTCCGACAACACTTCCCCCTTTACAAAAAAAAAAACCCCATCTTTTTATTCCTCTCCCTCTCTTTTATAGCCCAAGGAGGGAGGCCGTTATCATTCGTTACATCATATTAATTCTCTGTCCTTTCGGACAGAGATACACCTCGATTCTCTCCCTATTGAATGCGTGCTACCTAGGATTTCATCTCAGCCGACTTGTACCTACCTACTTACTATACAACGAAAGTGTGCTCACATGTAAGGGCCGGTTTACACACGCTAAATTCGGTTTCCGCCTAGGGACGGTTTTCTTCACGACATCCGCCCCCACCTAACCGCAGATCCACCGGTATGCGCCAAAATTGGGCTCTTGCCGGAGAAAACTGGTCCATGCTTTACTCCTCGCCTTTCGGGTCGTCATTCGCCTCGAACTGTCTGTCGTCGCCATCCATGCTTCCCGGATCTGGCTCACACTCGTGTTGTTTCGTAAATGCTTTGACCCTCTTCCCCGCTACCGGTACTGCCATCCTCGTACCGTCGAGCTCCGCAAGATGGTAGGTCTCGTTGTCGTTGGCGCCTGTCATCGCGTAAGGCCCGAACCACCTCCTTGCAAACTTTCGCGTCGCCCTGTGCTGGTTGTCGAGGCTGCTGTCATACACTAGGACCCAGTCGCCTTCCTCGATTTTCTTCGGTCGCAGTCGGTGAGTTCGGTCAAATCGCCCTTTGTTCTTCAACCTTGCCAACCAAAGCTTCTCCGTGGCTCTTTCCATGTCCTCCGGCCTCCGCTCGAGCTGTCGAATCCGTGCCGCCAGCAGCTCCTCTCGGCTCATCTCATCTCTCCAGTCCACCATGGCCCATGAGGAGATCGTCCGTTCCGTCGGCATGATCGGCTTCGGTCCGTACATAAGCTCTGCCGGCATGAACCCGGTTAACGAACTGTGCGTAGTTCGGTCCGCCCATAAGGCATAAGGTAGCAGTCGTGGCCAGTTCCCGAGTTGGCCCCCGCACGCCCGTACTAGCACTTTGACTACCGGCCCGTGTCCGCGCTCCACCCTCCCGTTAGCCTCCGGATTGTACGCTGTGGTGAGTGAGGGTTTGACCCCTAGCCGGTCAAACAACTCTTCGGCCTCTTGTGTGTCCAACTCTCCGCGGTCAGCCACGATCTTCCCTACGCTCTCGTACCGACATATCACGTCCTCGATAAGGAACCGACACACAACCGCGGTCATTTTGTTCTGCAGTGCTCGGCCTTCAACCTGGTTCGTCAGATCCTCCCGAGCCAGCACCAGATACTGCATCTGTCCTACCCCCATCGGCATTGTCACCAAATCCACCATCGATTTGAAGTGGACGGTCGGCGGGTAAGTTGGGTGGAGTTCGTCCCGGTGTCGGAGTATGGAGTGCATCTGACAACTTTCGCAAGTTGTCACGAACCGATGCACGTCCCGGTACAGTCCCGGCCACCAGTACTTTCCCTTTAACTTCTCAAACGTGGCCCATGTCCCGCGGTGTCCAGCCCAGGGACTCTCGTGGTATGCCGACATCAATTCTTCCTGCTCCTCTTTCTTTGCCACCACTCAAAGTGGGATGCCGTCCCTTTTCTTCGGGTGCTCCCATATGTACCCGTCTCGTAGGAAGAATCGGTACACTTTCTTCCGGATCTTGTTGGTCTCTTCCTTCGTCCACATCACGTTCGATGTCATTGTTCTTAGGAACTCGCTGATCTGGAGCCACTCCCCATCATACTTGCTCTCTTCGAAGTCGTTAAGTGCCGGAGTGCTTCCCTTTCTGGTTGTTACGTAAGCCGCCTCGAAGAAGTCTACACCGACTTCCTCATCCTCCGAAACCATGCTGTCCTCGTTTTCGAACCTTGCTCTTGAGAGCATGTCGGCCATGGCGTTGTCTTTTCCAGAAATGTGTCGTATCTCCGGATTTAGGGACTTTGATGTACGCTATCCACCTGAGCATCGCCAGGTCCGGCGTCGCGCATCCGGAAACCATGCCGAGAATCGGCAGGCAGTCCGTCTCGATTATTACTCTATCTTGATCAGGTAGTCTTTATCGGCCTTCACCGCCGAAACGATACCCCAGAGTTCGCGTTTAACCTGGGCGTATCCTCGCTGTTGCTCACTGAGGACCTTCACACCGAACCGGATGGGAAACCTTGTGCCAACGTCATCCTCTTGGTTGATCACCCATCCGATCCCGGTTAGGCTCGTGTCTACGGTTACGTAAATCGGAGTGTCTCTGCCATAGACAGCCTTTCGGAGCGCCGGTGCCGTGGCAAGTGCTTCCTTCCTCTTTCGGACTGACTCCGTATGCTCGTCTCCCCATTCGAATTTACACCCTTTCTTCAGCAACCCATACAGCGGCTCCGCGACGTGGGCGTAATGCGGGATCCAGATATGGTAGAACGCGCATGCTCCCAAGAATCTCTGAACCTCCGTAAATGAATTGCAGTCATGCTTCATCGCGGAGATGGCTTCCACCTTGGCCGGAGACGGTTTCCTACCGTATGGCCCGCATAGGTGTCCGACGACCATGATCTCTGATTGCCCGAAGGCCGATTTTTCCTCGGAGAAGGTGAGCCTCGCGCCTTCTAGTCTCTGTAGCACCTTCTCGCAGCCATCAATGTGAGTCGCCACGAAATTCTGGCATCCGTCCGGTCCGATTGTCTCGTTCCTTTCCTCCACCGGGCATCCCCTGATTGGGATGTCGTCTAAGAATGGCATGGTGATGTCCGGGATACAATCCCTAAGCACTTTGTTCATCGCGTTCACCATGTGAGCCACCGAGTTCGTCCCTCCTTGCGGTAGGGTACACATCCGCACTAGGCCGAGAGGAGTCCGCATTGTCGTAATGTCCCTGGTCTCCATAGCTAGTTGAAACTGATCGTATCCCGAGTACAGATCACCGACAGGGTAAATCGACCTTGTCTATGGTCGGTCCGATTCCTGCATTCCAAATGGTCACCTTGTTGACCGGCTGCAGGTCTTGAATAAAGCGCAGCGTGCCGTTCTTCTTTGGCACCGTAAACCACCGATTCGAATACGGGGCATTCGACGGTTCGAGGATGCCCATCTCCACCTTTTGCTTTAGGAGCTTCATCAACTTCGGGATGTGAGCTCTCGGCACCGGAATCGGCTTGAGATTCCACGGTACATGCGGTACCGTGAAGATCACCATCGGTTCGACAACTGTCGGGTCTACGCACCCGATCTCCTCCGGTGATAATGCGAAAGCCTTCCCATGCCTCCGGAGCATTCTCCGAAACCAGTCCTCCTCCACCGGCAATAGAAAGCCGCCCCCACCGACCTTGAGCTCCCGTAGCATTATGTCGGTGAACCGGTGCCCTATGCCAGCCGGGTTCCGTAAACATAGGTCCGCTCCTCGCTGCCCTCCGGCAAGGGTGCCGCGACTGGCCTCACCTTCCGGTCCACAGTCTTGTACTTTGTATCCATGCGGGCCGTCCGACCCGACCCGATCCTCTCCCCGAAGTCCGTGATGACTTCGTATATTCCCATCGAACTAATCGGAACGGTCCGGTCTTCTCTAAGGTCTTCACCGATCACCTTTTGTAACTCACCCAAGGTGTCGTTGAAAGAGACCGCGTTCACGGTGCCGTTGATTTCTTCGTCGGGGGAGAGGACTCCGCATCCCCTGAGCCGCTCCTCCGCCCTCTTCCTTTCTCGGCCGCTGACGCCAGTTATAGTGTAACCCCCACTGTCGGAGAACCAAAATTTCCTACCTATGGTACAGGTCTTCTTCCCTACTGTACACTTGTGGGGTTTTTCCGGGGTGTCCGAACTATCGCGGCCCCACGCCTTGATAGCCCTCTCTAAAAATCCCCTCGGGTTTCGCCATCGAGGGTCTCGCGGTTACGCTCATGGTTAGGTCGCACCGTCAGGAACTGGACCGAGTGACGCCCGTCTTGGCTCTTGACTCTTGAATAGGCCGAACCATTGTCCAGCACCTTGGTCTCCATCCGTGCCGCCGTGATGTATGGTTCTCCTAGTATAATCGGATGTGAGGACGTCTCTTGCACGAAGAAGTGGTGGTCGATCTCGACATCGCCAATTTTCACCCGTACGTTCAGGCAGGCTCCATGTAGTTCTTCCGTGGCGCGCGTTGCTGCCCGTATTTTCCAGCCGTGTTTGGTGTTGATCGGCCATTTTCCCCTTTTGTAGAAGTCCATGGACATCAAGTTGATTTCTGAACCGTGGTCCACCAACGCCACCAACGCCACCACCGGCTCCCAGACATCCCCGATCTTAATAGGGGTCTCCGTGGTCGCTCTGGCCTAGTGCGGCCTCGAATAGTGGCTCTCCGCCAACTCTTCTTCTAGCGCCATGTCCTCTATGTGCGTCGTTTGCACTTCCACCGGCTTCTCTAGCTCTGGCTCTGTCGACAGCCTCTTTCTCTTCACCAAGTCTACGATGGAGTCGTGGAACTCCTTCTTGGCGATCCCTAGCACCTCCCTCCGCGACAACTCCACTTTGTTGTCGAGGATACGTTCCTCCAAGACCTTTCTCAGGTCCGTGGTCCTTTCGATTTCTGTGCTCAACCGGTACCCGGACTTCTTGGCTTTATCCGGTGCGCCGGTCGCGCCGGCCTCATTCTGCCGTTGATCGAATCAGGTTTCATACCGTTGCGAGGGCCCGGTCCCTCCAGTTTTACCTGCTCGCTTGTCTTCCACTAGAGCCTCGTAGTTTTGGCATGCGGCTTTGTTGAGAGACAAGCTCAACATCGGCCGGTTCGGCTAAAGAAGCCGAGGACCGGATCGGTTGGGACCGATCGGTTAGGCCAAGTGCGTAAACCGGGAGGTCGTTAGGAAAGATATTCCATGAGGAATATATTTGGGAGTTAGTGTAGGAGCTCTTGTTGAGCATTGAAGTACTGTCAGTACTCGGTTAGTCCTTCTAGGACTTGTATAAAAGTGTTCACTGAGCACGTCTTATGTACAGACTGAGTATTATTGTTGAATATATTTTTTGTGTCTTCTCTCACTCTCTCTGTCTCTCCTGCGTATACCGTTTAAGCTCAAGCTCTCCATTGAACCTGAGTTTCCTTCCTTCTGTTCGGTCTTCATACTTGCTTCTGCACGTTACTTTTTACATGGTATCAGAGCACGAGGGTTGAGAACCTCTCTGCAGCCGACACAGCTTGACGAAGAAGAACAAGAAGAACGATGGATAGAGGCATGGCGAGCTCGCTTCCAACAGAGAAGCTCGACAGAACCAACTACGCGTCTTGGTCCTACAAGATGCACCAGTACCTGCTCAGGCACGGCTACTGGAGTTATGTCGAAGGAGCTAATGACGCGGCACCCGAATCGACACACAAAGACTTCCCGTCGTGGGAGCAATCGGCGAGCAGGGTATTGTATTGCTTCGCGTCGTGTGTGGGCGAACAACTATTGAGCTATGTTCAGGATGCAAAGACGCCGAAGGGTGCGTGGGAAAATCTGAAGAAGATCTTCGCCGCGAGCACCACAGCCAGGAAGCTCCAGCTCCGACAGGAGTTGAGCAACCTACGACAATGCGACTTGTCGGTGGCGGACTATACCTCGAAGATCAAGGATATCTGCGACTCCCTCGCCTCCATAGAGGTGAACATCGAGGAGAGCGAGATGGTCCAGATCAGTTTCAGAGGTTTGGCATCGAAGTTCGGAGCGTTCCGAACGGCTGTGTGTACCCGGGAGAATACGTCGTCCTTTTTCGACTTACAGTCGATGCTCCTGGTAGAGGAGAACCACGCGGGTGCGTCGACGAGTACGCACACCGACAACAAGATGTTGTACACGGAGGGAGAAAGGCCCCGTGATCGTGGCGGACGAGGCGAGTCGGAACGCAATGGAGGCGGCCGACGAGATCAAGGAAGAAGGCACCGAAGTGATGCCGACAGCAACTCCGGACCCTCCGGAAACAGGGGGAATCGAAGCGATGAGAACCGGCAAGGGAAGGCCATTGCGGAGTGCTGGTAGTGTGGCAAGAAAGGCCACAGGGAAAGTGAGTGCTGGAAGAAGCGCGCCGATTCGGAGAGAACTGGTTCCGGAAACGGCTCCGGACATACCGACAAGGGAAATCGGCAGCGATCACACTACGCCGAAGACTCCGGGAGAGCCGGAGAAGGGTTTGTCTTCGTGACGAGACACGAAGCAAACTCAATGAAACAGAACACCCCGAGATCGGACGAGGTGTGGTACGTAGACTCCGGCGTGTCAACCGAGGCCCAAGCAGAAGAAAAGGCAACAGGAGAAGTGTCAACACCGCAACAACAGAAGAGCTAAGGGCCGCATGAGCAGACAAGCCGACCGGAAGGGTCGAAGCGCGCGTAGTCGAACAGGTCGAGGAGCGCGAATGAGGCGTGAAGCCAGGAGGAACCGGAGCTGTGTGCCCGAGGATCCCGAAGAGCCTCAAGTTGAGCTTGAGGGGGAGTGTTGAGAGACAAGAACATCGGCCGGTTCGGCTGAAGAAGCTGAGGACCGGATCGGTTGGGACCGATCGGTTAGGCTGAGTGCGTAAACTGGGAGGTCGTTAGGAAAAATATTCTGTGAGGAATATATTTGGGAGTTAGTGTAGGAGCTCTTGATGAGCATTGAAGTACTGTCAGTACTTCGGTCAGTCCTTCTAGGACTTGTATAAAAGTGTTCACTGAGCACGTCTTATGTACAGACTGAGTATTATTGTTGAATATATTTTTTGTGTCTTCTCTCTCACTCTCTCTGTCTCTCCCGTGTATACCGTTTAAGCTCAAGCTCTCCATTGAACTTGAGTTTCCTTCCTTCTGTTCGGTCTTCATACTTGCTTCCGCACATTACTTTTTAAAGGCTTCAACGAAGCCCGTCTTCTCTTCGACCGGGTCACTCCACCCGGTTACCTCCCGGACCCATTTTTCCGCGTAGTCCGCTTCTTCTTTCCTTAACCGTGCATCGGCAAGGCCTTCCAGCATCAGCGGCCAGAGTCCGGCTTCGTCCGTTTTCTGGGCCTCACCACCTCCGACCCGGATCCCTGCCGACACCGAGTAGTGGACGGTCTCCGCGTGGCGAGATACCGCTTCTTCCATCAGCTGTTTCATACCCCCTCGTCCGACATTCAGGTCCAGGGCTCTTCAAGTCTTGCTAGCGTGCACCCTACCGTTCCATAGGTACACCACGTTGGCTCTCATTGCCTCGGCGAAGTCCCCGCAATCCCTCCGGATGTGGCCGACTGCGTCGCACCACAAACACCGGTTTCCAGCCAGAGGCCTTTGGTCACGGGCTTGTTCGCCGTCGTCCCTTCGTGCTTTTGCAATTTGGAGGTCCTTTACCATCCTAGTTAGCTCCTCTAGAGATGCTCCTCCGCTCGAGCCTCTGACCATGCTAGTCGAAGTCGATCCGGTCTCGAGCAAGTCTCGGGTCTCTTCCCTTCGCACTGGCGGGGTTGGCTCAAGACTCCTTGCTGCTACAAAGCCCTCCCCTGTTGATCCTTTATCGACCCACTCTCGCTGTTTGTCAAAACGGCCACAAACTCTCTTCACCACTGCCCAGTCGGCCGTCAGCCCGTCATCAGTCTCCAGCAGGAGAAGCACCTGCTCCCGGTCCCTCGCATCCACTAACTTAATGAACAGCAGGACACGGCTAGTGTCTAGTACGGTCCGGTCGAGCGCCAAAAGACACGCAAAGCGTTCTTCAAACTCCCGGAGGAGCACTGACACGTTTCTCCCCTTTTGGGGGGTCTCTACCCATTCCATGAAATCCCGTTTCGAGAGCCGAAGCGCGTCATCAAGCCCTTATTTTTCGAGGAGCCAACCTTCAAACTCTTCCCAGGTACGGCTCTCAGCCCGTGCCTCGAGCACCTCCGCATGGATGCCCGACATTGCCACTCGAGGGAAACCGGTCAGTCGCCTCCCTTCCGGAATGTCTCTCATTACCATCTCGGCTCAGTAGGCCTCCAAATAGCTCGTGGCGTCCTTCCCACCGAACTGGCCTATCGTGCCGACGACGAATTCAATGGCCCTATCGAGGGCGCTTGCGCCTTTGCGTGCACTCACTATCCGATCCACAACCGATGCCATGGCTTCCGCGAGATCCGACCCCTTCATCGTTCTATTCCTTTGCCGCCTGTTCACGTCGGGTTCACCAAATATGTCCGGTTGTCACGCGCATGCGTGTAGAACGAGGCGGGACCACCGGGGTCTTGGACCGAGAATTAGTTGAGAAGGAGGGGAACGGGAAGGCAATAGATGCAGTTGCACGCACACGGACGCGGGGCACATAGGATTCACAATGCATGAACACAACAAAACGAGACGACTAGAAGTCTGAGTATATGAACACGTATGTATATTGTAAAAAGTAGCGTGCGGAAGCAAGTATGAAGACCGAACAGAAGGCAGAAAACTCAGGTTGAATGGAGAGCTTGAGCTTATGCAGTATACGTGGAAGAGACAGAGAGAGTGAGAGAGAGAGAACACAAGAACTATATTCAACAAAAGTACTCAATATCTATTCACCACACTCTATACATATGTGTGTTCAACGAACACTTTTATACAAGTCCTAGAAGGACTGACCGAAGTACTGACAGTACTTCAATGCTCATTAAGAGCTCCTACACTAACTCCCAAATATATTCCTCACGGAATATCTTTCCTAATGGCCTCCCGGTTTACGCACCGACCCAACCCTACCTACACACCGGTCTGCGTACCGGTTTACGTATTCGGCCTAACCGATCGGTCCCAACCGATCCGGTCCTCGGCTTCTTCAGTCGATCCGGCCGATGTTGAGCTTTTCTCTCAACACTCCCCCTCAACTCAACTTTAGGCTCTTCAGGATCTTCGGGCTCACAACTCCGGTTCCTTCTGGCTTCACGCCTCGCTCGCGCTCCACGACCTGTTCGACTCCGTGCGCTTCAACCCTTCCGGTCGGCTTGTCTGCTCATGTGGCCCTTATCAACTCTTCTGTTGTTGTGGTGTTGACACTTCTCCTGCTGCCTTTTCTTCCGCTTGGGCCTCGGTTGATTCAGCATATCTAAATCAAACATCCGAACCGACTCGGCTACCACCGATCGGTTTTCGCTCTCGTCCGAGTTGGCTGTTTCCAACTTGTCTTCGGTCTTCTCGCCCTCGATGGCGTCATCTCCCCCATGCATGGTTGGCTTCGGCTCTCTCCTTCGACTGCTCCCCTTCTGTCCGCTTCCGGACTTTTCCGCGGGTCCGCCCTCAGCTTCTTCAGCCGATCCGAAGTCGAGCTCGACAACTGAGTCAACCGACTCGGTGTCGCAGTCTTCGCTCCTTTCCTGCTGCCTTGCTTGGTCGTTCGGGACTGTTCTCCCCCTTAACTTTGGCACGTCGAGGTGACGCAATCCGAGCGCACCCGAGAATTGCCGCAACTTGTCCAGACCAAGAGGCTTGGTGAAGATGTTGGCAGTCTGCCGATCCGTCGGAACGTATTGAAGTTCGACTTCACCGGAAAGGACACACTCATGGACGAAATGGTAGTGCACCTCAATGTGCTTAGTCCGTGCGTGGAAAACGGGGTTTTTCGCGAGCTGGATGCTGCTGAGTGATAGGGTGTATAAGATAATAGATAGTTATACACTATATGAGGGCTTGACCAAACCGATTAGATGGAGTTGAAAATCATAATATATTATATAGCTCTAGGTAATTATGATTAGAGAGTATAACTCAAGAAACTAAGAAAAAAGATAGAGAAAGCGAGCAAGAAATAAGAATGTTCTGATATTCCAACATCAAGAGAATACAAAGGAGACAAACTCCACATTGAACTAAAACTAAAGACCTTCCTCTTCTAAGACACTTCCTCTTCCACAAAGACACTTCTTCCTAACACTCCTCATCCACTCTTTGGCCTTCACTCTTCCCCCCTCCTCACTAATATCACTTCTTCTTTTATAACCTTCCTCTTCTTATCCACGTTCATGCTATTTTTAGAAGCTTTTTATCTTCCTATTTTTAGCTATGACACATCGACCTTCTAATCGTCATATCTCCCTCATCCGATATCCAAATTAAGCGATTTAAAAAGCTATAGAAAGCTCTTTTTACAAGCTTTCTAATCCATATTTAAACGTGATATTTGGATAAACAACGAGGGAGTTATGACCATTCTATTTTTACTGTTTTTTATAGTCTGCGTTTTTTCTTTTTACTTTTCTCTTGGTCTCGTACTTTTACTTTTGACTTCTTCCCTAGGGTCTTAGTTCGTGTTCTTATCCTCAAAAGGTGAATTATCTATACTTTATATTCTCCTAATGTTCAATGGCTTAGATTCTAAAAACACTTTCACATTTAGCCCTCCCCCTTGTTAGAGGCTAAGCCATTTATGGCGAAGCACTTATTGGCAGTACTTAACAAACAAAAGCTCTCTCGCCAATCTCTTGGCTATAGACAATGAGAGAGATATAATAAAAAGAAAATAAAAAGATGTGAGTAAAACCCCCGCTAATCGGTAGGAAAAACCTCACATTCTCTACAAATAAAAAAGATAATCACTATTACCATCTTCCTCTTTGTTAATAGAGAGAAAGATGGGTCTACAATATGGACTATTAAGAAAATAATGTATGGGGAAACAAGTCCACTTCTTGCTCCCATCCATCCGTATCAACAATATCATTAGTAACTTGGGGAATATAAGTAGGTCCCCGAGTTACATACTTTTTAAGGCGCCATCCGTTCACTCGATAAGAATGAAGTGCTCCATCCACATCTTTCAATTGGTAACTTCCGTTGTCATACTTTTTGTGAACCACAAAGGGTCCTTCCCACTTATTATCAAGCTTTTGTCCTTGAATATAATCATATCTATTATCATACCTAAGAACCAATGATCCTTCTTCAATGTGGTTGCCCTTGTGTTTTTTGTCATATGCCTCCTTTCTCTTCATTGCTTGATTTAAGTAATGCTCCACAGCTTCTTCTCTTGAATATTGTAGTAGATGGTTGCTCGCTAAACGACTCATCACATCATTTCCTTTTGAGCGATGTGATGCCTCCATTAGTCTATTACTTTTGATCTAAAGTTCGATCGGAAGTAACGCTTCTTTTCCATAAACCAAATAAAAAGGAGTAAAACCTGTGGAGGATTTATATGAAACTCTATAAGCCCAAAGAGTATCATCCAAATACCTATCCCATGTTCTTACTTTGTCTTGCACTAACTTTGTCAAATTCTTCACTATAAGCCCATTCACTTTCTCAACTGCACCATTTGCTTGAGGATAATAAGGCGTTGAATATCGATGCTTAATCTTCAACTTGCTTAATAGACAAGCTAACATTTCACTCCTAAAACCGGGTCCATGATCGGATACAATCTCCATGGGAACTCCAAATCTAGTACAAATATTCTTATACACAAATTGGGCTACATCTTTGGCTTTAATCGAGGAAGTTGCTATAGCTTCCACCCACTTTGTCATGTAGTCAATGGCCACCAAAATAAACTCTTTACCATGTTGAGTTTTCGGAAGAGGTCCTACTGCATCAATTCCCCATTTCTCGAATGGAGCAAACACCACAATGGGTTGTAAAGGTCCACTTTGTAGATGTCTTATTCCCGCTTTTTGACATGCATCACAAGATCTACACCAATCATGCACATCCCTATGGATAGTAGGCCATGTAAAACCAATTAGTAAAATCTTTCTTATCATTATATCATGGGTTAAATGCCCACCACAAACTTCTTCATGCAACTTAAAGAGTATCTTTATAATCTCGCTTTTGTTAGGAACTCTTCATAAAACTCCATCTTTCCCTTTGTTGTACAAATCTTCACCCACCAAATGATATTGTGAAGCCTTTGCCACCAAACGCTTTCTTTGCAAAGCATTGAGGTTATTTGGAAACTCTCCTTTATTAAGAAAATTATGTACTTCCTCTAGGGAGTCTACATCTTTGCACGTCTCCAAAACACCAACGAAACCTTCCTTGATCTTATCTAATTGGGCTTGAGCTAATGCATCCGCTTCTTTATTGTATAATCTCCCCACATGCTTAATCTGTATCTTTTCAAAAGACCTTAGTAGACTCATTGCTTCTTTATAAAAATTTCTAAGCCCATCACTTTGACATTTCCAATTGCCTTGAATTTGTTTAATTACCAATAAGGAATCACCCTTAAGAATTAATCTTTTTATCTTCATAGCTTTACATAGACGAAGACCATAACACAAGGTAGCATACTCCGCTTCATTATTTGAATTCACACCACTTAATGTAATACCTTCACTTTTTACTCTGTCTCCTTGAGGATCCTTGAGAATAATCCCACCCACGGCTATGTTTGTGGCTTTGCGAAATGCCCCATCAAAGAATAAGGTGAATGCATCCTCCATATCCGGCTCGGGAAGTGCCTTTCGTAGCTTTACCAAGTCTTCTTCATGAAAGGTTTCTCTAAAGGTGAGAAGATCCGCCAATTCGGCACGCATAGTTGATTCCAATTTGACTTCAAAATCAAACTCCGCCAATAGTAGAGCCCATTTAGCAATTCGTGCTGAAATGCTCACATGTTGGAGTACATATGGGAGTAATGACATGCTAGTGATTATTATAAAATGATGAGGTAGTAGAAAGCTTCTAAACTTTTTACAAGCATATATAAGAGCTAACATCCACTTTTCTACTTCTAAGAATTCTTTCTCTACATCAGACATGGCTTTACTAATAAAATATATAGGATGCATAAGCCTATTTTCAGAATCTTGTTGCATAAGAATGGCTCCTATAGCATGAGATCCAACACTAAGAGAAAGAAAGAAGGTAGATGTTCTATCAGGTGGCTTTAGAATAGGAGCATTACATAATAGTTCTTTTATTCTTACATATTGCTCTTCAGTTGTAGATGTCCACAAGAAGTTGTTGGTGCGAAGAATAATGCGAAAAGGATAGAGAATTTGGGCCAACATATGAATGAATCGTTCAAAGTAACGAACTTTTTGAACAAATACCTCCAAATCTTTGATACTCGTGGGTGTTGTCATCTTTTGAATTGCTTCAATCTTTGAGCTATCAACTTTGATTCCTTCTTGAGACACCACATGACCAAGCATCACCACCTCCTTTTCACCTATGTGACACTTCTCTGGGTTGAGTTGCATTTTGCATTCCTCCAATCTTTTGAATGCCAAGCGAACCTTTTCCAAATGGTCTTTCCTGCTACTATAAATTGCAAAGTCATCCATAAAGACTCTAACAAACTTTCCAAAGAATGGTTGGAATACATGAATAGCAAGACGATTAAATGTAAAAACAGCATTTGTGAGTCCAAAGGGCATGCATCGATATGCAAAGCATCCCCATGGAGTGATGAATGTCGTCTTCTTTTGATCCTCTTCCGCAATACGAATTTGAAAATAACCTGAATAGCCATCACAAACAGAGTACATTTCATGACCCGCAATTTCATCTAATATTTCATCTTGGAAAGGGAGAGGAAAGTGATCCCTCTTGGTAGCCGCATTTAGAGGTTTGTAATCAACACAAACCCTCCATTTTCCATTCTTTTTAGGTACCACCACAATGGGCGAAACCCATTCAGAATCTTCCATTGGGTAAATGAATTGTGCACGCAACAAAGCTTTGACTTCCTTTAATAAGGCCTCCTTTTGCACGTGACCTAGCCTTCGCAACTTTTGCGCAACGGGAGTTGTACCCCCTTTTAGATTTATGTGATGTTGGATGACATCTACACCCCTAATATGAGCATAATCACTAATGAAAAGGTTAGGAAATTCAGAAATCAAATTAATAAATTGTTGCCTCTCTTGCCCTTTAAGATCTTTAGAAATCATCTTCTCTTTTTGCTCCATAGTAATTAAACCTCCTTCATCATCTTCTTCCTTCAAAACGGCATATGATGTGGTCATTTCCCATTCTGACGAGGAATCTTCACTTTCATCACTTTCATATGCGGACCCACTATCATATTCAGTTATTCCATCTTCTTCTTTCTCAATAAGTCTTTGTTGCCGCATATCATAATGTATGCTCACTCCTTTTGATGGCGTTATGGTCATCAAACCTTTGCTCCAATCTTGGACAACATTGAGTTCTTGCATCCATGGTCGTCCTAGTACCAAAGAATATGACGGTCCTTTTAGTGGTATTACATGAAAATCCATGGAAATGCTTACCCCAAAACACTTGATGACAACATCCTCCACTATGCCAATGCAATGGACCACTCCACCATCGGCTACAGCCACTCTTGCCGAAGATGACCTACTTATAGGAATTCCCACTTTGTTTACCACAAATTCAGAAATCAAGCTTACTCTAGCACCACTATCAACCAACGCATCTTTGATGTGAAACCCTTTGATGGAGACGGGGATGGTGGGTCGTATGTCCTTTCGATCTTCTATTCGCACGATTCCCACATAATGCACAGTCTTCCGACTTTGGCGAATACTTGCAAGTCGCCCCCACTCCTTTCGTAATGTGGGAGATAATTGGAGAAGTTGCGGCCATGTTATCCTTGGTCCACTTGAAATCAACTCATGCTTCAAATTGAAAGCTTCTACACCTTCACCCATAGGAATGTCCTCCATCTTGATCTTTCTTCTAGAGTGTCTCCTTCTCAATTTTTCCTCTTTCTCATTCTCCTTAGACTTCTTCTTTTGTCTTGAGGCACTAGATTCTCCTTCAACTTCTTTCTCCTTTTGCGAGGACCTTGTCCTTTTCACAGGAGCTACTTCAAAAGAATTATCACTATCATCAATAAAATTAAGAAGATTCACATTATGAGGAATTGTAGGAACCTGAGCCATAGGGAGTGTTACGTTTCCTTCGACTTCATTGTTGTTAGGTCGTTGTCCATTCCTTTGCACTTGATAAATGCCTCTTCCCATGCCTCTTTGTTGTCGATGAGGACATCTTGTTGAGATGTGTCCCTCCTCTTGACAAGAATAACAAATTACACCGTGATGCCCTCTAGAGCCACCACCATCGGGAATAGTGTTGTGAATTGCTTGGGATTGTCGCAAGTGGGTCATCACTTCATCAAAGCGCCGATTTACCAATGCCATGGTATCTTGTTCACTCCTCACTTGTTCAACTTCTTGGGATATACTTGTTGGGTTTATTGTTGTGGTGGTATACACATTTGGAAACACTTGTCCCCCATGCACAATTGAAGATGAGGCTTGAAAGTTGGCACGAGGCATCAAATTTGCACCCAAAGCCGTCATTTGGGGATCCCCCAAGGAGCTCATCATCTTCACTTGTCGATCATAAGCTTGACAAACTTGGATAAGAGCTTGAAACGATGTGGGATCCTTCAAGTTTGCTTCCAAACGGAAATACATATCAAGACCCATCTTGAATCGTTCCATTTTAAACCACTCGTCTTCAGTGCCGCCACGAAGACGAATCCATGTAGTCCACAAATCCTTGAAATTTCTTTCATACTCAGTGAAACCAATTGTTGATTCCATCTTTAGTCGAAATAGCTCTTCCCTTACTTCGGTTGCACTTCGTCGTTGAATATATTTGGCACGAAACTGGTGCACCAACAATTGATATGCTCCCTGTTGGTTTGGAGGAAGAGAGTCATACCAATCTCGAGCTCGACCATAGAATGTAGCTACTAATAAAGGTAACTTCTCATTGTCGGTGATGCGTCCAATAGAGACAGCATGATGCTCAAAAGATGCCAAAAAGGCACCCGCATCTTGTGTTCTTTCACCTGAAAATGCAAATTGCATAGCTAAGTTAATGTAATATAGTAACACAATTAAATGATAAGTTCTCCCTCCTATACGGAAAGGATCCACCCTCCCTGGAGCGCCAAAATGATAGGGTGTATAAGATAATAGATAGTTATACACTATATGAGGGCTTGACCAAACCGATTAGATGGAGTTGAAAATCATAATATATTATATAGCTCTAGGTAATTATGATTAGAGAGTATAACTCAAGAAACTAAGAAAAAAGATAGAGAAAGCGAGCAAGAAATAAGAATGTTCTGATATTCCAACATCAAGAGAATACAAAGGAGACAAACTCCACATTGAACTAAAACCAAAGACCTTCCTCTTCTAAGACACTTCCTCTTCCACAAAGACACTTCTTCCTAACACTCCTCATCCACTCTTTGGCCTTCACTCTTCCCCCCTCCTCACTAATATCACTTCTTCTTTTATAACCTTCCTCTTCTTATCCACGTTCATGCTATTTTTAGAAGCTTTTTATCTTCCTATTTTTAGCTATGACACATCGACCTTCTAATCGTCATATCTCCCTCATCCGATATCCAAATTAAGCGATTTAAAAAGCTATAGAAAGCTCTTTTTACAAGCTTTCTAATCCATATTTAAACGTGATATTTGGATAAACAACGAGGGAGTTATGACCATTCTATTTTTACTGTTTTTTATAGTCTGCGTTTTCTCTTTTTACTTTTCTCTTGGTCTCGTACTTTTACTTTTGACTTCTTCCCTAAGGTCTTAGTTCGTGTTCTTATCCTCAAAAGGTGAATTATCTATACTTTATATTCTCCTAATGTTCAATGGCTTAGATTCTAAAAACACTTTCACACTGAGGTTGTCGCAGTAGATCGTCGTCGGATCTGACACCTCCTCTTGAAGGTCCTTAAGTAGTCGCTTCAACCATATGGCTTCGCATGTCGCGATAGCCGCTCCTCGGTACTCAGCTTCGGTGCTCGACAATGCAACTGTCGGCTGGTTCTTACTGCTCCACGCGATCGCGGCACTCCCGAGGGAGAATGCGTATCCAAACGTGGATCGGCGATCGGCGGCGTTGCCAACCCAATCAGCATCGGTGTAGCCGACTAACTGCGCGGCTGCACCGGTCCGATAGCAGTCCCCGGTCCTTAGTGCTGTTGACATACCGAAGTATGCGTTGCGCACACTGAAGGTGCTCCTCGGTAGGTCGCACCATGAATTGACTGATCACTCCGACCGGATAACTGAGGTCGGGTCGGGTGATGGTCAAGTATATGAGGCTTCCGACAATTTGTCGGAACCTCGTCGGGTCGCATACCTTTCCCGTATCGGGACGAAGCTTGACAGTTCTGTCCAGAGAAGTCGAGACGGACTTACAGTCGGCCATCCCGAATTTGAAGAGCATCAACACGTAATGACGTTGGCTTATCAATATGCCTTCGGGGGTACGGATCACTTCGATCCCGAGGAAGTAATGAAGGTCCCCAAGATCCTTCATGTCGAATGATGCCGCAAGCTGGAGCTTCACGCGGTCGATTTCACCTAGGTCGGCGCCGATGATGACCAAGTCATCAACATATAGTAAAATACTAATCGGTCCGAGTCGACCTTTCCGGATGAACAGGGAAGAGTCCGATTTTGACGTGAGGAAGCCCATCCGACGTAGTTGTTGCGTGATCTTCGCGTTCCAGGCACGCGGGGCTTGCTTCAGTCCGTAAAGGGACTTCTTCAGTTGGCATACTACTGAGGAGTTTGTTCCAGAGTGAAATCCGGGGGGCTGTACCATGTACACCTGTTCCTCAAGGTCACCTTGCAGGAACGCATTCTTTACATCCATCTGATGTAAGTGCCACCCCTTCACCGTAGCTACTGCGAGCAAAACACGAACGGTCGTCATTTTCGCGATCGGCGCAAACGTCTCATCGTAGTCGATGCCGTGTTTCTGTGCGTAACCTTTTGCCACTAACCGGGCCTTGTATCGGTTGACCGAGCCGTCAATGTTGTACTTGACCTTGTACACCCACCTACATCCGATCGGCTTCACACCCTTCGGTGCGTCAACCAGATCCTAGGTCTCATTTTCCGCCAATGCGTGCATCTCTTCCTCCATCGCGGCACACCAATTCGCGTCCTTCGCCGCTTCTGCGTAGCTCTCTGGCTCACGCACTTCCGCTATACGGGTCATGTACGCATAGTGATGCGCCATGTACTCATTGCATCTGAACCGCAAAACAGGATTCTTCTGGCGGGTAGATCGGCGTAATCTCACATTAGCCGATGTCGAGGCCTTCTCGGTCGACGCAAACTTCACCTTTAAAGACCCGTCACCGGTTCCCTTAGAGTCGGACTCGCGTCGGTCTGACTTGTTCCTATCCGTGTTGGAATCCGACACCTTCTTTTTCCCCTTCTCTTTGCGCCTAAGCTATCTCCTCGGCTTCCTGCGTGGGGAATGCACGACCGAGTCTCCACTACTCGCCGGCTCTTCATCGGACTGATCGTACCGACACAGTCGTCCAATCGGTCCACTTAAACGGAGTGAAATCAGACTCTCTTCATGGGTCTCGATTTCGGGCTCATCCGGAGGCATCTCGGCCTCGCTGACCTCATTGTTAGAACTCGGATTGGAGTCGGGGTTCGGAGTCGGGGGCTGGTACCAAGATGCAGACTCGTCAAACACAACGTTGCGACTAACATGCGCTTGTTTGGTGTGAGGGTTATAGCACTTATAACCCTTCTGCTCGTCCAAGTAACCGACCAAGATGCATTTCTCGGCCTTTGCGTCCAGCTTCCTCTTTTTCTCCTTTGGTACATGCACGTACGCAATGCTACCGAACACCCTCAAGTGTCGCAAGTTTGGCTTCGTTCCGAAATATAGCTCGTGCGCCGACACTTTGTCTCCGATCCGGTTCTGGATGTATACCACGGTCCTTACCGCCTCAGCCCAATACTACTTGGGCAAGCTCTTCTCCTCCAGCATTGCTCATGCGGTTTCCACAACTGACCGATTCTTCCTCTCGGCCACGCCGTTCTGCTCCGGCGTGTATCTACAACTGAATTCGCGCCGAATTCCCATTTGTTGTAGATAACCGTTGAATTGACCAGAAAAGTACTCTTTCCCGCCATCCGACCGCAGGCACTTGATCTTTCGTCCCGTTTCCATTTCCACGAACCCTTTGAGGTCCCGGAAATAGTCGAAGACTTCGCTCTTCCTCTCAATGAGGTAGATCCACGTGTGCCGCATGTGGTCGTCGATGAAGGAGACGAAATATCCGCTCCCGCCAAGACTAACATTTTGTGCCGGCCCCCATACATCGGAGTGTATAAGGTCGAGATTGTTCTGGCTCCGGTTTCGCTTGTTGGGGAAAGGAAGTCGGTGTTGCTTCCCGAGCTGGCAGGCTTCACAAATTTGTGCCTTTCGGCCACTAAATTTGGGCAATCCGAACACCACTTGTTTCGATTGCAGCTCTTGAAGCCGCTGGTAGTTGACGTGGCCTAACCGTTTGTGCCACAAGTCGATGTCCGACTCGGATTTTTGTCCCTTCGCGAACATTGCGGTGCCGCCGTTAGTGGAGTCGAGGATGAACATCCTCCCGTCTCTGCGCCCTTGCGCAATCACACGGCCTTCTTCCTCAATGAAGCACCCGAGGTGTGTAAACCGAACCTCCATCCCTTGGTCGACGATCTGTCCAACCGAGACCAAGTTCTTCGTGATTGTCAGAACGTGCAGCACGTTCATGAGTTTCCCTTTCTGCCCGACATGGCTAAGGGGAACTTCTCCGACATTCGCGATTGGATGCGGAGTGTCGTCTCTAGTTGCGACTACTCCAGGTTGTATCGGTTTTTCAAGGTACGAGAACCACTCCTTATGGCTCGTCATGTGGTTTGACGCGCCAGAGTCTACGTACCACACCTCGTCCGATCTCGAAGTGGTCTATTTCATTGAGTTTGCTTTGTGTCTCGTCACGAAGGCAGACCCTTCTCCGGCTCTCTCGGAGTCTTCGGCATAGAGCGATCGCTGCCGATTTACCTTGTCGGTATGTCCAGAGCCGTTTTTGGAACCGGTTCTCTCCGAATCGGCGCACTTCTTCCAGCACTCACTTTCCCTGTGGCCTTTCTTGCCACAGTACTAGTACTCCGCGATGGCCTTCCCTTGCCGGTTCTCATCGCTTCGACTCCCCCTATTTCCGGAGGGTCCGGTGTTGCTGTGGGCACCACTTCGATAACTTCTTCCTTGATCTCGTCGGCCGCCTCCATTGCGCGCCGACTCGCCTCGTCCTCCACGTCCACAGGGCCTATCTCCCTCCGTGTACAACATTCTGCTGTCGGTGTGTGTGCTTGTAGATGCACCCGCGTGGTTCTTGTTGGGAGACAGGTCCCTCCGGATGGGAAGGGAGAAGAACAGTGCCGATGAACGGTATGAGGAGTACCCGACTACGGAGAGCCGGATGATACAGGCCCGGTGTGAATCGGATGAGGAGTACCCGACTACGGAGAGCCGGATGATACAGGCCCGGTGTGAACCGGATGAGGAGTACCCGACTACGGAGAGCCGGATGATACAGGCCCGGTGTGAACCGGATGAGGAGTACCCGACTATGGAGAGCCGGATGATACAGGCCCGGTGTGAACCGGATGAGTAGTACCCGGCTACGGAAAGCCGGATGGTGCAGGCCCGGTGTGAACCGGATGAGGAGTACCCGGCTACGGAGAGCCGGATGGTGCAAAACCGGTATGAACCGGAGGAAGAGACATATTCGTAAATATGTTTCTGAGAGCCCATTGTGGCTACATTTGTAAATAGCCGAAAAGTCATATTAGTATAAATATAACTTAGGGCAAACTAATATTATGTTGTTGTCAATTTTCTGTATTACATGAGATTAGTGTGCGTAACGTTGTACAGAGAGAGAGAGAGAAAGAGGTTGCTGCCTTTGTTGTAACCGCCGCCTGTGGCGAAGATCGTGAGTCCGAGGTCATTGCCTCCGTGTACTCACTGTTTTGTACATTCATACATAGTGACAGTTTGCAGCTTGTGGGCTGCCGTGGTTTTTCCCCTAGTTTGGGGTTTTCCACATTAACCTCCTGTGTACAATTTCTCTTCTTTGTGTCGTGTTCTATTTCCCGTTTTCTGTGTATGAAAAGAAACTCGGTTGTGGCCGAGTCTTGCGCATAAGGAACGTCAAGTTCCCGTCAGTTCTCCTCTACCAGGAGCATTGATTGTAAGTCGAAAAAGGACGGCGTATTCTCCCGGGTACACACAGCCGTTCGGAACGCTCCGAACTTCGACGCCAAACCTCCGAGACAGATCTAGACCATCTCGCTCTCCTCGATGTTCACCTCTATGGAGGCGAGGGAGTCGCAAATATCCTTGATCTTCGAGGTATAGTCCGCCACCGACAAGTCGTGTTGTCGTAGGTTGCTCAACTCCTGTCGGAGCTGAAGCTTCCTGGCTGTGGTGCTTGCAGCGAAAATCTTCTTCTGATTTTCCCACGCACCCTTCGGCGTCTTTGCATCCCGAACATAGCTCAATAGTTGTTCACCCACACATGACGCGAAGCATTATAATACCCCGCTCGCCGATTGCTCCCACGACGGGAAGTCTTTGTGTGTCGCGTCATTAGCTCCTTCGTGTAGAAAGTAGCATGCAGAAGCAAGTATGAAGAGCGAACAGAAGGGAAAAAACTTAGGTTTAATGGAGAGCTTGAGCTTACACGGTATACGCAGGAGAGACAGAAAGAGAGAGAAACACGAAAACCTATATTCAACAATAATACTCGATCTGTACATAAGACGTGCTTCAGTGAGCACTTTTATACAAGTCCTAGAAGGACTGACCGAAGTACTAATAGTACTTCAATGCTCATTAAGAGCTCCTACACTAACTCCCAAATATATTCCTCACGGAATATCTTTCCTAACGGCCTCCCAGTTTACGCACTCGGCCTAACCGATCGGTCCCAACCGATCCGGTCCTCGGCTTCTTCAACCGATCTGGCCGAAGTTGAGCTTGTCTCTCAACACTCCCCCTCAAGCTCAACTCGAGGCTCTTTGGGATCCTTGGGCTGACAGCTCCGATTCATCCTGGCTTCACGCCTCGCTCGCGCTCCTCAACCTGTTCAACTCCGCACTCTTTGACCCTTCGGGTCGGCTTGTCTGCTCATGTGGCCCTTATCAGCTCTTCTACTGTTGCGGTGTCGACACTTCTTCTGCTGCCTTTTCTTCCGCTTGGGTCTCGGTTGATTCAACATGTCTGAATCAAACATCTGAACCGACTCGGCTACTTCCGATCGGTTTTCGCTCTCGTCCGAGTTGGCTGTCTCCAACTCGTCTTCGGTCTTCTCGCCCTCGATGTGTCATCTCCCCCATGCGTGGTTGGCTTCGGCTCTCTCCTTCGGCTGCTCCCCTTCTGTCCACTTCCTGACTTCTCCGCGGGTCCGCCCTCGGCTTCTTTAGCCGATCCAAAGTCGAACTTGACAACCGACTCGGTGTCGCGGTCTCCACTCCTTTCTTGCTGCCTTGCTTGGTCGTTCGGGACTGTTCTCCCCCTCAAGTTTGGCATGTTGAGGAGATGCAACCCGAGCACACCTGAGAATTGCCGCAACTTGTCCAGACCAAGAGGCTTTGTGAAGATGTCGGCAATCTGCCGATCTGTCAGCACGTACTGAAGTTCGACTTCACCGGAAAGGACACGCTCACAGACGAAGTGGTAGTGCACCTCAATGTGCGTGGTCCGTGCGTGGAAAACGGGGTTCTTCGCGAGCTGGATGCTGCTAAGGTTGTCGCAGTAGATCGTTGTTGGATCGGACACCTCCTTTTGCAGGTCCTTAAGTAGCCGCTTCAATCATATGGCTTCGCATGTCGCGACAGCCGCTCCTCGGTACTCAGCTTCGGTGCTCGACAGTGCAACTGTCGGCTGGTTCTTACTGCTCCACGCGATCGCGGCACTCCCGAGGGAGAACGCATATCCGGACGTGGATCGGCGATCGGCGGCGTTGCCAGCCCAATCAGCATCGGTGTAGCCGACTTACTGCGTGGCTGCACCAATCCGATATAGCAGTCCTCGGTCTGATATACCTCTGATACCAGTTTGTTGAGAAATCGTTGCGGAATTAATCACAATAATTGAACTACGCACTGAAATACGAATCACACTTAGAATGCGAGAAAGACAAGATAGACGAGTATACACAGAGATTTACATGGAAACCCAAAAAAAATGGGGAAAACCACGGGAACAGAGGTTCACTATACAAATAGTGGATATACACCACCAAGAAGGTTACAACACTCTATCGAGTGTAACAACCACGTAGGGCTCTTCGCGTCTACTGTTACAACACAACTATGGCACGACTCACGCTTCTTCTCTCTCACTTTCTCACGTTCTGTTCCTACATCTCACATACAACATGTTTGCCCTAGTTGCATATATACTTACACAACTTTCTGGTTATTTACATACGTTGCCCTCATGGGGCGCACAGTAAGATAATTTACAAATATAGTCTCCCGAGTTGGCTATTTACACGAATCCGGTTTTTGAGAGTTTAGAACTATCATACCTGGGAATGCGCTCACACCACCACCTCTCTAGAAGTACCTCTGCCCGAAGAGGTATTAGCATTGTTGTTGCTGGGATCCCTTCCAGAGAGTTGGGAAATGTTGGTTGTCACGTTGGGCAACATAGGACCAGAAGGGAAGCATCTATCCCTAGAGCAAGTGAAGTCAAGCTTGCTGAATGAAGAAGCTCACCGGAACGACTGTGAGTTCAATACTAACCTGAAGGCCTTAGTCACGAAAGGTGACCCTATTCGTGGAAGAGGTGGAAATCGAAGTCCCAAAACCGAGAGGGACCAGGTTGAAGTCGAGGGGGAGACCCACGTGCTTCTATTGTGGGAAGCCGGGGCATTTCCAGAAAAATTGCAGACACTTTCGAAAGGAGAAAGGGGGAGCTGATGGTGTAGAGTCGAAGAAAATCCCGGATAGGAAGAACACTTCAACAATCACCGCGAGTGAGGAGTTGTTGCTCATTAGTGAGCAAAACGAAGTGTATATCGCCAACGAAGAATCGACATGGGTGGTCGATTTGGGTCCGTTATTCCACCTAACCTCTGACCGAAAGTGCTTCTCATCCTATAGAGCTGGAGATCTCAGATCCGTAAAGATGGGAAATGAAGGAGCGTGCCGAATCATCGGCATTGGAGATGTGTGTTTGGAAACCTCAACTGGGTGCAAACTCATGTTGAGAGATGTACGACACGTATCGAAGGTTCGATTGAACCTAATATCAGTTGATTGGCTAGATCATGAAGGCTACATGGGTAGCATCCGGAACAATGTCATGAATTTCTACCGAGGAAGCTTGATCGTGGCTCGATCTTGAAAAACCAACACGTTGTACATAATGAATGCTCGAATATGCCGAGGGGAAACAAACGTGGGAGCCGACATAGTCGGCGAACTGTGGCACAAGAGGTTGTGCCATATGAGCCAGAAGGGGATGCGAAAGCTTGCTGAGGACAACCTCGTTCCTGAGGTGAAGAACGTGCAAGTGGAGAAGTGCACGGATTGCTTGGCCGGTAAGCAAAACCGAACATCCTTTCGAACTAGGCCCCCGATGAGGAAGAAAATGCCGCTGGAAGGCGTGCATACGGACGTATGCTATGTGAACACAAAGTCGCATGGTGGTTCATAGTATTTCATGACCTTCATTGATGAATATTGTCGGAAGTTGTGGGTTTCCGTGCTGAAGATGAAGGATCAAGTGTTATCCTTCTTCAAAGAGTTCCAAGCAAGGGCTGAGAGAGAGACCGGCCGAAAACTGAAGGCAGTCTGAGCGGACAATGGCGGAGAGTACCGAGGACCGTTCGAGGAATATTGCCGAAATCAAGGAATCCAGCTCGAGTATATCATGCCAAAGATGCCAAAGCTTAATGGGTTGTCCGAGAGAATGAACCAGACCGTAATGGAAAGGGTCTGAAGTATGCTGGGACATGCTAAGTTACTGAAGACATTCTTGGCTGAGGCGCTGATGATGATAGCGTATGTAATAAACCTATCACCCTTAGTACCCTTGGACGACGATATTCCACAAAGGGTGTGGAGTGGCAAAGACGTATCATACTGACATTTGAGGGTGTTCAGTTGTCTTGCTTATGTGCATGTGGCAAAGGACCAGAGGGGGAAGTTGGATCCGAAGTCCCAGCCATGCATATTTCTCAGTTATGGAAATGATGAATTTGGCTATCGGCTATGAGACTTAGCCGAAAAGAAAGTGATTAGGAGCCGTGGCATTGTCTTCATGGAGGAAAAGACAATCGTTGATTGGGAGATTGAGAATAATTCTCTGTGAATATTAGGAAAGGTTTAATGGAGAAGCTTAATACATAGAGAGTATATGTGGGAGAGACAGAGAGAGAGCATAAACTCAATTCAAAATATCACTCTGAAAAACTCTGTATCTACAACGTGGTAAAACAACACTATTTATACAAGTCCATAAAGGACTGACAGAAGTACTGACAGGTACTTCAATATTCCTACGTGCGACCGACACTAACTACGAGACAATGATTACCTAGTAGTCTAGGCTACTACTAGGCTTCCGGTTCCCCCTCGAATCCGGCTCTCCGATCCAGCCGGTTGTTTCCGGATACCGATCCGACGCATCCTTCTGGATGCCGATCTGGTTCAGGCTTCTTCAGCCGATCCGGATCTAGTTGAGCTTGCTCGCTCAACACTCCCCCTCAAGCTCAACTTGAGGTCAAATCATGGTGTTAGTGTCCGTGGCAGCTAGTTCTTCTACCCGGCTCCTTCTGGCGTTGCTCTGCCTTGCTCGCCCTCCTCGTCTAGTCCGGTCCTGTTTGCCGCGACCCTTCTAGTTTTGCGCACATCCACCTCCTCGGTCAGCTTGTCTGATCAACATGCCCACTTTAGTTCCCTTGCTGCTACGACTCCGATGCTTGTCGACCCGTCGGTTCCTCCGTGTTGGCGTCGACTTCCGTTGCGTCCGTGTCCGCTTGGCCTTTAGTTGATCCGGCTTCTCGGAATCTTGAACCAAATCTATTTCCTTCGATTCATTCCAGCTCTTGTCCCAATCGGTGTTTTCCAACTCGTCTTCTGATTCCCTTTTGTCTCCCCCTTTATTGGTTCTTTCTTCCTCTCCAACTCCTGGTTCGGTGTCATCCATTCCCTTTCCTTTTCTCCCCCTCAAGTGCAGGACATCGAGATGTTGAATACCGAGCATCTCCAAAAAAAGTTGCAACTTGTCCGATCCTAGCGGCTTGGTGAAGATGTCGACAACCTACTGATTCGTGTGAACATACCAAAGTTCAACATCACGGCTCAGAACCCGCTTGCGAACAAAGTGATAATGCACTTCTATGTGCTTTGTCCGAGCATGGAACATGGGGTTCTTGGCAAGCTGAATGCTGCTCATGTTGTCACAGTAGATCAGGATCGGGGTCGGAACCTCAATCCGCAGGTCTTGTAGCAGTCACCGAAGCCAGATCGCTTCACAGGTGGCATTGGTAGCGCCCCGTTATTCAGCCTCAGTGCTCGATAGAGCCACTGTTGGTTGCTTCTTTCTGCTCCACACAATAGCCGCACTACTTAGAGAAAACATGTAACCGGCGGTAGATCGACGATCCGATGCATCACCAGCCCAGCCGGCATCGGTATATCTGACTAGCTTCCTAGCAATACCGTGTTGGTATAATAGTCCTCGACCCTTTGTGCCGCTAGCATACCAGAGTATTGTCGAGAACTCGACGTTCCTTATGTCCGACGCTCGGCCACAACCAAGATTCTTTTCATACACAGAAAAACAGGTAATGAACTGCGACACAAAAGGGAGAAATGGTACACAGGAGGTTGACGTGGAAAACCCCAAAATAGGGAAAAAACCACGGCAGCCCACAGGCTGCAAACTGTCATTATGTAGGAATATACAACAGTGAGTTCACTGAGGCAACGACCTCGTGCTCTCAGATCTTCGCCACAGGCGGCGGTTACAACAAAGGCAACGACCTCGTCTCTCACTCTCTCTCTCTGTACAGTTACGCGCTCTCTCTTCTTCTTGCACCAACAAGGAAGAATAACAACAACAAAACACAAAAAAAAACACCTAAAAGTTTGCCCTAAGTCATATTTATACTAATATGACTTTTCGGCTATTTACAAATGTAGCCTCGATGGGCTCTCAGAAACATATTTACGAATATGTCTCTTCCTCCGGTTCATACCGGGCCTGCACCATCCGGCTCTCCGTAGTCAGGTACTCCCCATCCGGTTCATACCGGGCCTACACCATCCGGCTCTCCGTAGTCGGGTACTCCCCATCCGGTTCATACCGGGCCTACACCATCCGGCTCTCCGCAGTCGGGTACTCCCCATCCGGTTCATACCGGGCCTACACCATCCGGCTCTCCGCAATCGGGTACTCCCCATCCGGTTCATACCGTTTCCATCCGGCACTGTTCTTCTCCCTTCCCATCCGGAGGGACCTGTCTCCCAACAAGTATCCGGTGTGCGTACTTAATGTGCTCGACGATCAGCTTCTACATGAACTGGCTGATCACTCCGATTGGGTAACTGATGTTGGGTCGAGTGGCCGGTCTGGAGTTGGAACTGAGATTCTGGTTCCGGTCCAGGGGTGTGGAGACAAGTCAGCATTCTGTCATGCCGAACTTGTACAACTTATTCAACACATAGTGTCATTGTGAGAGCAATATGGCATCGGGGGTTCGGATCACCTCGATCCCAAGAAAATAATGAAGGTTCCCCACGTCCTTCATTTCAAATGCGTCCGACAGCTGGGACTTTTCTCGACTGATTTCATTGAGTCCGAGTCCGATGATGACTAAATCATCAACATAAAGTAACGATGAGTCGGATTTAGAGATCACAAACCCCATCTTACGCAACCGGTGTGTGATCTTCATATTCCAAGCTCGGGGGGCCTGTTTCAGACCGTAAAGCGACTTCTTAAGCCGGCACACCACCAACTTGTTCATCTCCAACTGAAAATAGGGAGGTTGGATCATATAGACCCGTTCTTCAAGGTCACCTTGAAGAAACACATTCTTCACGTCCATCTAGTGAAGATGCCGCCCCCGTGCCGCAGCTATCGCCAGTACCACATGAACCGTCGTCATCTTCGCTACCGGACTGAAGGTCTCGTCATAGTCGATTCCGTGGGTATGTGCGTATCCCTTCGCCACTAACCACGCCTTGTACCGGTTAACCGAACCATCGGCATTGTACTTTACCTTATACACCCATTTGCAACCGATTGGTTTATAGTGTCAGGGAGGGTCAACGAGGTCCCATGTGTCACTGGCATCGAGTGCCCGCATTTCTTCTTCCATGCGTAGCTCTCTGCCTCACACACTTCCGCCACTTTGATCATGTAAGCATAGTGATGCGCCATGTACTCATTGTACCCGTACCACGTAACGGGGTTCTTCCGGCGTAACTTGGTATCACTCGGTTTGGGGCCCTTCTTGGCCGGTTCGGACTTCGTTCTCGAAGATCCAACTTCATCCTTTCCGGAGTCGGATTCGCTCCGATCTGACTCAACATTGCCGGTTTCGTATTCCGGCATCTTCTTCTTCCCTTTCTCTTTGCGCGTGAACCGTCTCCTCGGTTCCTTGCGCGGGGAGAGCACGACAAAGACTCCACTACTCGCCGGTTCCTTATCCAACTGGTTATCCTAACTTAGCCGCTCATTCGGTCCACTTAGCCGGAATGAGATTGGACTCTCTTCTAGAGTGCTGAAGTCTTCATCTTCTACTTGGACCTCCCCGGGCTCACTAGCCTCATCTTCCGGAATTGGGTCTTCGTCGGGAGTTCGAGTCGATAAGGAGTACCATGATGCCATCTCATCAAACTTGACATCTCGGCTTACTCGGACTTGCTTAGTCCGGGGGTTATAACACTTATACCCCTTCTGCTCATGCGAGTAGCCAACAAGGATGCACTTCTCCGACTTTGGATCCATCTTCCTTCGCTTCTCATCCAGTACATGCACATATGCTATGCTATCGAATATCCAATGGTGTCTCAAATTCGGCTTCTGCCCGAAATACAACTCATGCTCTTCTCCTCCAGCATTGCCCTTGTCGCGTCGACAATCTACTGGTTCTTCCTTTCGGCCACACCGTTTTGCTCCGGCGTGTATCTGCAGCTAAATTCTCTTCGAATTCCATTTTGCTGCAGATAATTGTTGAATTGGCTGGAAAAGTATTCTTTTTCTCCATCTGACCGCAAGAACTTGACCTTCCTCTCTGTTTCCCATTCAACTAAGCTTTGTAAGTTCCGGAAACATTCAAAGACTTCGCTCTTCCGTTTGATGAGGTAGATCCACGTGTGCCAGCTGTAGTTGTCGATGAAGGAGATGAAGTATCGACTCCCGCCAAGACTACCTTTTTGTGCCGGTCCACATACATCCGAATGGATTAGGTCGAGTTTGTTAAGGTTCCGGTTTCGTTCGGTGGGGAATGGAAGCTGGTGTTGCTTCCCGAGTAGGTAGGCTTCACAAATTTCGGCCTTCCGGCCATTGAATTTCGGCAATTTGAACACAACTTGTTTCGATTGCAGATCTTGGAGCCTCCGGTAATTGACGTGGCTGATCCGCTTGTGCCACATTTCGATGTCCGACTCGACCTTTTGCCCTTTGGGAAACATGGGGGTGCCAACGCCATTGGTGTTGAGGATGAACATCCTCCCTTCTCTGTGCCCTTGCACAATTATCCGGCCTTCTTCCTCGATGAAGCACCCTAGGTACGTAAACCGCACCTGCATCCCCTGGTCGACGATTTGTCCAACTGACACAAGGTTCTTTGTGATAGTCGGAACGTGTAGTACGTTCATCAACTTCCCTTTTTGTTCGACATGGCTCAAAGGAACTTCTCCGACATGCAGAATTGGGTGTGGAGTGTTGTCACCAGTCTCGACTACTCCCGGTTGTTCCGGTTTCTCTAAGAAGGAGAACCATTCTTTGTGGCTCGTCATGTGGTTCGACGCACCGGAATCAACGTACCACACTTCCTCCAATTTGGAAGTGATCTTCTTCATCAAGTTAGCCTCGTGTTTTCATCACAAGGGTTGGCCCCTTATCAGCCTTCCCGGTTCCGGATCCCTCCGATCCTTGCGCGTAATGCGAGCATTGTCGGCTTTCCCGACCAGTCTTGCCGAATCTGGATTTATCCGAATCGGCGTGCTTCTTCCAACACTCGCTTTCTTTGTGGCCCTTTTTACCACAACACTAGCATTTCGTGTCGGCCTTTGCTTTCCGGCCTCCGGCGCCGCCTTGACTCCCCCTACTTGTGGTGGAGGGTCTGGAACTGTTGTCGGTACTACCTCTATGCCTTCGTTCCTGCTCTTGTCGGCTGCCTCCATTGTGTCCCGACCCACCTCGTCCACTGTGTCCATGAGGCTGATCCGCCTCCGTGTACAACATCTGGCTGTCGATGGGTGCACTAGTTGATGCACCGGCGTGATTCTCGTCTACAAGGAGCATCGTTTGTAAGTAACAAAAAATGACGACGTATTCTCCCTTGTACATACCACCATTCAAAAAGCTATAAACTTAGATGCTAGGCCCCCAAGACAGATCTGCACCATCTCATCTTCCTCTACAGTGACGCTGATAGAGGCAAGTGAGTCACAGATCTCTTTGATCCGAGCCGTGTAATCGGCTACCGACATGTCCTTCTATTGGACATTGCTTAACTCCTCTCAGAGTTGTAACTTCCGGGCTGTAGTGCTTGCCGCGAAGACCTTCTTCAAGTTTATCCAAGCTTCCTTTGGCATCTTGGCATCTTGGATATGGCTCAGCAGCTGGTCTCCGACACTAGACGCAAAGCAGTACATCACTCTGCTTGCCGCTTGCTCCCACGTTGGGAAGTCCTTGTGTGCCAAATCAGGTGCTATGTCGTTAGCTCCGTCAACATAACTCTAGTAACCATGCCCAAGCAGGTACTGGTGCATCTTGTATGACCAAGATGCGTAGTTGGATCTATCGAGCTTCTCCACCGGGAGAGAGCTACCCATTCCTCTATCCATATCCTTCTCTGTCTATTGTTACCGGTGTCGCGCCTTTCAGCTCCGGATCGTTTGCGTGAGTCGGGTGGGAACCACTGGGGTTTTGGACTAGGAGAAAGAAGAATATGAGATGAGGCTAGTAATGGATAGATTATTAGAAAGAGAGATAGAAATTTCGTGAATCCCACGAGTGTATTGTAATCGATTAATCAATATTTACATAAGAATATGTATTTAGATTGTAAGAAAGATATAAGAAACTTGTGAATCCCACAAGTATAGATTATATTATTTTCGTGAATCCCACGATTATATTAATCGGTTGGTGTTTTCGGAAATATATCCAATTTCCAAATATTTCACACGCCTATTACATTGTGCTCCCCATCCTTATGTAGTGATGGGAGAGACTAAGCATAACTACATGCTTTTTTTTTCTAATATGTTCATGCACACTAAATGTGCATATAATGCTTTTCTAATCCTTGCTTTTATTTGCTAAATATAGTGCTCATGCACGCTAGATGTGCATGAGTCACTTTTTAGTTGCTTGCGTTTTTCTATAAAATATTCACGCACTCTAAAAATGCATGATTTACCTTGTAATAAAGGTAGGCGCAAATAAAGCAATTATAGTTATTAAATCTATTTATAGAACACTAAAGATAAGGTAGCATAATGGTAAAGTTGAGGTTTGGCTACGTGGAGGTACAAGGTTCGAATCTTGCCCTATGCACATGATAAATATCTTGATTATTCTTATTTTATTTATTTATATGTAATTAAATCGGTTATATTATTTTTTACTTTTTCACGTAGTGTACGAAATACACTACGACACCGGGTACTAGGGTTTGTCTTTGGAAGCGTTCGTTGGTTGTAGAGGTTCTATACCCTCGCGCTCTGATACCATGTGAATGTAAATGTGCGGAAGCGTTAGCCAGAACCGGCTTAGCCAGATAGCAACAGAGAACAGGAAAGGTTTAATGGAGAAGCTTAATATACAAAGAGTATATGCGGGAGAGACAAAGAGAGAGCATAAACTCAATTCAAAATATCACTCTGAAAAACTTTGTATCTACAACGTGCTAAAACAACACTATCTATACAAGTCCATAAAGGACTGACAGAAGTACTGACAGGTACTTCAATATTCCTACGTGCGACTGACACTAACTACGAGACAATGATTACCTAGTAGTCTTGGCTACTACTAGGCTTCTGGTTCCCACTCGAATACGGCTCTCCGATCCGTCTCCCCGATCTGGCCTGTTGTTTCCGGATACCAATCCGATTCATCCTTCCGGATGCCGATCCAGCTCAGGCTTCTTCAGCCGATCCGGACCTGGTTGAGCTTGCTTGCTCAACAGTCTCCAACTACCGAATCGAGTTGGGTCAATGCTCGGACGAATCAAGTAGAAGAAGATTCGATCGAAATTGATTCCGAACCGGTCGGTTGATTTAATAGTCGGCAAAATCAAGAATCGACCGAAGAACGAGGGGAATTGGCTGAACAAGGAACCGAATTCAACTCGGCCGAAGAAGTCGAAGAAGAACCAATCGTGCCGAACGGAGGCCGAAAATATCCTCTGAGAGAGAGAAGGCGCCCCCAAAGATTTCCAGATGAAGAGCGTGTACTGCTAACCGATGAGGGGGAGCCGGAAAACTTTGAAGAAGCTAAGGAAGATACCCACAACTGAAAGTGGTTGAGTGCCATGCAAGAGGAGATGGATTCCTTGCATGAGAACCACACATATGAATTGACCAAACTGCCAAGAGGAAAGAATGCACTTCGGAATGAATGGGTATAGAAGTTGAAACCGGGAGATGGTGGGAATCCACCTAGGTACAAAGCACGAATTGTTGTGGAAGGCTTTCATCAGAAGAAGGGTGTCGATTTTGACGAAATATTTTCCTTGGTTGTAAAGTTGACGTCAATACCGTGGTGAACATCACGGCCAACATGGATCTCGAAGTCGAACAACTGGACGTCAAGACTGCCTTCCTCCATGGAGATTTGGAGGAAAAGATATACATGCACCAGCCGGAAGGATTTGTGGTGAAAGGTAAACAGAACTTGGTATGACGATTGAGGAAGAGCTTGTATGGGTTGAAGCAAGCTCCTCGGCAATGGTACCGAAAATTCGAATCCTTCATGACCAACAATGGGTACCACATAACGTAGGCAGATCACTACATATTTGTGAAGAAATTTGATGGAGGAGATTTCCTCATCCTTCTGTTGTACGTGGATGACATGCTAAAATTCGGACGGAACCATACAAAGATCTGAGTGCTGAAAAAGGATTTTCTGAAAAAGGCAAAGCAAATCCTGGGGAAGCACAAAGAAATTGTTGTGGTTGTCAGAAGAAAAATATGTGACAAAGGTGCTCCAGAGATTTGGCATGGAAAGCGCGAAACAGGTCGGCTCGACACTGCCGATGAATTGCACGCTAAGCAAAGAACAATGTCCGAAATCGAAAACCGAGAAGGCCAAAATGTCAAAGGTTCCTTATGCCTCCGTAGTCAGAAGCCTGATGTACGTGATGGTATGTACCAGGCCAAACATAGGATACGCAGTCGGCGTGCTTAGCCGATTTATAAGCAACCCCGGAAGAGAGCATTGGATTGCCGTGAAATGGATACTTTGGTACTTAAAAGGCACCTCGAACGTGTGTCTTCATTTCGGTTCAGGTAACCCCACATTGGAAGGTTATACGGACTTAGACATGTAGGCTGTGTTATTCTCTGACCGGACAAGGCCTAACACAAGGTGTCACAGAGACACTTCACCAAAGGGTGATTACGGCATAGGATTATGACTCAACGATTACACCGACTTAAGTAGGTTACACGATAGAGCGCTTTTGTTAATTACACGCGTAAGATATAACAGTAAGTACAGAACGGAAATCAACACAGAAGTATAAACACCATACGCTCTATTAATTATCCGCTGCGATTACAATGGGGTCCGGGCCTTTAAATAGGTTTCCGGCCCGTAGTACAAAACGGTGCCTATCGCACCTATTCGGGATCCGTTCGGATCTGGAACGGCATACCGTTTCCAGTCCGTCCGTCCACACTATGCTTATTTACAACCATACTTAATTAATTCCTTCACTCCGTATTTTGGACTCCTTGCCGGCCGGTAACACATGGCACGCCCGTGGGACAGTACCTTGTACGTCGAACCCTTCTCGGCCCCTTCATTGTTCACCCAAATTGTCCAAAATACTTTGTTCCAGAGTTTCCAATTGTTCTTCCAGTTGTGGTTGTTGCGGCTGTGCTTGCTGCTGCTGTTGTGGTTGCGGTTGGGACTGAGACTGCTCCGGCTGCTCTATAGGCGGCTGCTCCGTTTGTTTCTCTGAGTCCGGCATCCCCGTTTGACTGCTTCCGGTCCGGTCTCCTTCCAGTAACAGTTCCTCATCACTGAGGTTGACCGTTACTGGTTCTCGTGCTTTCTCTTCCCGGATCCAGGACCTCTCGTAGCTTTCAAACTAGATCTGCGCCTCCAGCCTGTCGTCGTCCAGCTGAGCTACAAGTTGCCGGACTTGCCCTAGTTGGTCCTCTGCCAAGGCTTGAAAGTCTTCGGCCAGCTCATCTCTTATGCCGGTGAAGTCTTCGGAAGTCAGCATATAGCAATCATCTCCCTCCTTCCGCCGGTTCTCTACGTCGGCCCGGAGCAATTGGAGTTCTGCCGCGTTCGTGGCCCACTTGGTCCACCATTTGACGAAACCGTTGTCAATCAAGCTCTTGGTCTGGTTCAACCAGGCCCGCATGATATCCTGGATGCGACTTGCTCCCATTTGCGCTCTACTTTCCACAACTTGTCGTTCCTCCTTCAACTGCTTGATGAGATTAGCCGTATCCTCCGCCTGCTCTCTGTAGCGCATCAGCTGCCCTTGATATGTTGTTTGCAGCCTCTGCAGTACCTCCGCCGCTCTTTCTTTTTCCGCCTGCTGTTGCCTGAGGAGCTCTGTCCGAACCTTCTCCGCATCTTCCAACCGTCTTCTGGTTTCCGCTTGTTCCTTAGCGTATGCCGTTGCGGTCCGATCAACTGCTTGCCGGAGCTCATCCGTCCGTTCCTTGTGCTCCGTTTGCAACCGTTTATACTCTCGATGCAAGTGCTCAAATTCCTCCGTTTTTTGTTTGAGCTTGCCGTTGATCTGGCGATGGTTCCGGTCCTCCCGGTCCTTTAGCTGCCGGAGTTCCTCTTTCAGGCGTTCTACTTCTGTTTCGGCGTTTCTCCGGAGCCTGTCCTTCTCTTGCAGCATTTTCTCCTTCTCCTCCTTGAGCCGGTCGTACGCTTGGTGGCCTTTTCGTAAGCTCTCCTCGGCCCGGCGTAGATTTTCAGCAGTCTTTTTGAGTTCTGCCTCCGCTGCCGTCTTCAACTCTCTTTCGCGGCTCCTCAGCGCTTCTTGGGCAGCTAGCTCATCCTTTAAGTCCGCAAGCTCTTGGGCTTGTGCCGCATTTCTCTCCTGAACGGTTTCCGTTGCCGGGGTCTGATTGCTATGTACAGGTTGATCTGACGCTTTATTCTGTACATTGCCCGGAGTCACCGGTGCTTGGACTTGTGTTGTCAAAGCCAATTGAGCCATTTCCCTTGTGACCCTGTCCAAGTCTTGTTCAAGGCTCCGGATTCTGGACCGGGCCGTCTCTAGATCTACGGTTGTGACGAGCAACCGTTCGTGGTGCGCTCTCTCCTCCGCCTCTATGTACTCGACCGCTCCGGCGATTTGCTCGCCTACCCACCGTAGCCACATGCTACTGGTGCCTTGCTGCTGTATTGGTCGGGTCGGCTCGTTCACTGTGGAATTGTCAGGACTGAGTGCCTGTATCTGCCGTTCTGGTTCTACTCCTTGGCCGCCGTGTGTGCTGGCTGGGCTCGCCGGCTGTTGAGTTCCGGTTCTCGCCGTCTCCGAAGCCGTTGGAATGACTTCTTGTATAGAAGTTGACAAGGCTGGTTCTATACGCACCGGTTCCGGTTCCTCCCTTGCGGTTTGCTCAGGTTGAGTTGGGGGCGTTTCTTCCTTTTGCGGGTCCGAACGCTCCCCCGCTGTCCCGGCGGTCCTACTTCTTGACCGTCGTTGGAGGTGCTCTACTGGCTCCTCCATTTCCTCTTCCTGGGTAACGGCATGTATCTGTGCCGTCAAGGGTTCCGGTTCCTTCTGTCCCGGTCGCCGTATGGTTATCTTAACGGGTAGGACCGGTGACACCTCCTCCGGTTCTGGGAGCCGTTTCTTCCCTTTCGTCGCCTTCGACGCCAGCAGCTGCTGTCGTTTGGACACGGGCTTCAAGGTGCTTCCTTCCGATAATCTTGGCCTCTTCTTTGGCTGAACGGTCTTGACCGACGGCACGAGCAATGTTATCCACTGAGCTACGGCATGCCACAGCTTCCGGCCTGTTAAACACAGTGCTCGGCCACAACCGAGGAATAGGATTAACTTACAGAAAACGGGAAATACAAAATGCATGAAGATAATGGGGAGAAGAGTACACAGGATATTTTACGTGGAAAACCCTAAGTGGGAAAAACCACGGGAGTCCTCAAACTCCAACTATCACTATAAACAGAGATGTACAATGGTGAAGCTACAAGGCAACAACCTTGAGCTCACTGTCTTCGCCACAGGCGGCGGTAATACACTGAGGCAACGACCTCTTCGTCTCTCTCTCTCTCTCTCTCTCGGCTGCTCTCGCTTCGCTCCCTCTAAAAAGAAAAAACAGAAAATGAGCAACAACAACAAAACTGTTTGCCCTAAGTCATATTTATACACATATGACTTTCGGGCCATTTACAAATATGGCCTCAAGGACCCTTGGCAAACATATTCACAAATATGTCCCCGCATCCGGATTTCTCTCCGGGTACATTCGTCATCCGGCTCCGTAGCCGGGGTCTTCAACATCCGGATCCGGATTTCTCTCCGGGTACATTCGTCATCCGGCTCCGTAGCCGGGGTCTTCAACATCCGGATCCGGAAACCGGGGTCTTCATCATCCGGCTCCGTAGCCGGGGTCTTCTTCATCCGGTTCCGTAGCCGGGGTCTTCATCATCCGGCTTCATGCCGGGTACTCTTCATCCTCCGGTTCCGTAACCGCAACCGGGCTTGCCGTCATTCATTTCCGGACATCCCATCCGGAGGGACCGAAATCCCAACAAACTCCCCCTTCACTTCGGCATGGGATGTCTTTCCAGTCCGACCTTCTTCCGGCACGCTTCCAGCTTGTCGGGTGTGAGCACTTTGGTCAGCATGTCTGACCCGTTCTCGTCCGTGTGGATCTTCGTCAGCACGAACTCCTGGTCTTCTATCCTTTCCCGGATCCAGTGATATCTTCGCTGGATGTGCTTCGTCCGGGAGTGATAGGCCGCGTTCTTCGCAAGGTGGATGGCACTCTGACTGTCGCAGTAGAGTCGGTACTCCTCCTGCCGGATACCGAGCTCTCTAATGAAGTCCTTCATCCATATTATTTCCTTGCCGGCTTCAACAACCGCCATGTACTCCGCCTCCGTGGTTGACAATGCAACCGTCTTCTGCAGCCTCGACTGCCATGAAACAGCTCCCCCTGCATACGTCATCACATACCCAGATGTGGACCGGCTGGTATCTGCATCAGCCGACATATCCGAATCGGTAAAGCCATCGAGTTCAGACTTACAGGAGCCGAATCGGAGGCACACGTTTGCCGTGCCCTTCAGGTATCGGAGTATCCACTTGACCGCGTTCCAGTGCTCTTTGCCGGGATTGCTCATGTACCGGCTCACCACTCCGACTGCATATCCTATGTCCGGTCTTGTACACACCATTGCGTACATCAAGCTTACGACGGCGGAGGCATATGGCACTTTCATCATGTCCTCCTTCTCAGCCTTTGTCTTGGGGCTTTGCTTGCTGGACAACTTGCAGTTTGCCGGGAGGGTTGACCCGACCGGTCTTGCTTCCGACATGTTGAACCGGTGAAGCACCTTTGTCACATACTTCTCCTGTGACAGCCACAACTGCTTCTTCTTCCGGTCCCGGATGATGTGCATCCCTAGTATTTGCCTCGCCGGACCCAGGTCCTTCATTGAGAAGGTTCGGTGAAGCGCTTTCTTCAGCATCCGTATCTTGACCTGGTCCCGTCCGACGATCAACATGTCGTCCACGTACAGGAGGAGTATCAGAGAGTCTCCTCCTTCGAACTTCTTCACAAACACGCAGTGATCGGACTGCGTTTTGTGGTACCCTTCGTCGGTCATGAAGGAGTCGAACTTCCGGTACCATTGCCGGGGAGCCTGCTTCAGTCCGTAAAGGCTCTTCTTCAACCGGCATACCAAGTGCTCCTTCCCTTTCTTCTCGAATCCTTCCGGTTGCTGCATGTAGATCTCTTCTTCGAGGTCACCGTGAAGGAATGCCGTCTTCACGTCCATCTGTTCTACCTCGAGGTCCATGCTTGCCGCTATGCTCAGCACCGTCCGGATGGAGGTCATCTTCACTACCGGGGCAAATATCTCGTCGAAGTCGACGCCCTTCTTCTGCTGGAACCCCTTCACCACGATCCTGGCTTTGTATCTCGGGGGGTTTCCGGCATCTCCCGGTTTCAGCTTGAACACCCACTTGTTTCGAAGTGCCCGCTTTCCTTTCGGCAACTCCACAAGTTCATATGTGTGGTTCTCGTGCAGGGAATCCATCTCCTCCTGCATGGCACTTAACCACCTGCGGCTATGGGTGTCAAGCTTTGCTTCTTCAAAACTCTCCGGCTCCCCCTCGTTGGTCAGCAGCACGTGCTCTGGTTCCGGAAATCTCCGCGGGGCCCTTCTCTCTCTTAGAGGATATCTCCGTTCCGGAGCTTCGGTAACCGGCTCCTCCGTTTCTTCTTCATCCGAATCCATTTCGGGATCGAGGCCGGTTCCGGTATCAGTTTCATCTTCCTCGGCCGGTTCTATTTCTTCACTGTCTTCGGCCGGATTCTCGAGTGCTAACCGGTCCCTTGCCGGTCGGGACTGCTCCTCGTAGAGTTGATCCTCACCGGTCGACTTGGAGCTCTTCATCTTCTTCTCCGACTCCCAGTCGGCGAGTGTCTTGTCCTCCATGAAGATGATATCACGACTCCAGAATATCTTTTTGTCGACCGGGTCCCATACTCGGTAGCCGAACTCGTCATCGCCGTAACCGAGGAATATGCATGGCCGGGTCTTTGGATCTAGCTTTCCTCTCCGGTCCTTTGCCACATGCACATATGCGAGACACCCGAACACCTTCAGATGCCGGTAGGATACTTCCCTACCGGTCCACACTCTCTGCGGCGTGTCTCCATCCAGGGGTACTGAGGGTGATCTATTTATCACATATGTCGCCGTCGACATTGCCTCAGCCCAAAATCCCTTGGGTAATTTCGCATGTGTTAGCATACTCCGGACCCTCTCCATTATGGTCCGGTTCATCCTCTCGGCCAGCCCGTTCAGTTCCGGCGTCTTCGGCACAGTAAACTCGAGCCGGATTCCCATCGAACGGCAATACTCCTCAAATTGCCCTCGGTATTCTCCTCCGTTATCCGCTCGTAGTGCTTTCAGCTTCTTGCCGGATTCTCTTTCCATTCTCGCGTGGAGTTCTTTGAAGACGGACAATACTTGGTCCTTTGTCTTCAACGGTGCCGTCCACAGCTTCCGGCTATGGTCATCTATGAATGTTACGAAGTACTGGGCTCCGCCATGTGACTTCATTTCTACTTGACACACGTCAGTGTGCACCAACTCCAATGGTGCGCTACGTCTCGTCGGTGGCCTTGAGTGGAAGGAGGTTCGGTTCTGCTTACCGGCTAGGCAATCGGTGCACTTCTCCAGGTGCACATGCTTCACTGGAATAAGGTTGTCTTCTGCAAGCCTCTTCATCCCCTTCTCGCTCATGTGGCACAGTCTCTTGTGCCATAGCTCACCGGCAGTGTCAGCTGCCACGTTCAGCTCCTCCGGACATAGCCGGGCATTCATCAGGTACAGCGTGTTGACCTTCCGGGCCCGAGCCACTATCAGGCTCCCTTTGCTGAACTTCATGACACCGTTCCGGATGCCACCCGTGTAGCCTCCCGGCCGAAATCAGGTTCAATCGAACCTCCGGAACGTGTCGGACATCCTTCAGCAGCATCTTGCATCCGGTTGATGTCATCAGCCACACGTCTCCTATGCCGGCAATCCGGCATGTACCTTCATTTCCCATCCGGACACAGCCGTGCTCACCGGCTGTGTAGGATGAGAAGTATTTCTTCTCCGGGGTCAGGTGGAATGACGCTCCGGAATCGACCACCCAGGTCATCTCTTCACCGGCAAGGTTCAGCTCCCTCTCTTCGGTAATGAGCATTATCTCTTCTTCACTTGCCGCGAGTGCCGTCGTTCCTTTCCGGTCCTGCCCTCGCCGATCCGGACCTCTCCGGTCCGTGGCTCCCCGGTATGCACCGTTTCGCTCCGGTGACTTCTTCGAATCGGTGTCGTCGGCTCCGTTGTCTTTTCGGTAATGCCGACAGTTCTTCCGGAAGTGCCCCGGCTTCCCACAGTGGAAGCATGTGGGCCTTCCTCTTGACTGCGACCGGGTCCCCGACTTCTCCCGTCTTTGCGGACTCCGGTTCCGTTGTCTTCCCCGTTCCGATTCGGTAAGCAGCGCCTTCGAGTCGGAGGCCGGTTCTTTATCTCTCCGACGCGCTTCTTCGTTCAAAATGCTTGTCTTTACCGTTTGTAAGGACAAGTTATCTTCGGTGCAGGAGGTGCTGAGAGTCACCACCAAGTTCTCCCAGCTTTCCGGCAATGTACACATCAAGATGATGGCTTGCATTGCATCCTCCAACGGGAACTTGATCGCCGCAAGCTGGTTCACGAATCCCATGAACGTGCTTACGTGTTCCACCATGCTCTCGCCGTCCCGGTACTTGAGGTTCACTATCTTCCTCATCAGGGAGGTCCGGTTCAACGCATTCTTCCTCTCGTAGAGGCCCGACAGCTTCCGCCACATCTCATAGGCGTTCGTATCGTTCGCCACATGTTGCAGGACACTTACATCGACATATTGCCAGATCGTCGCTACGGCTTTCCGGTTCAGGAGCTTCCACTCCGACTCTATTACCCCCTTGGGTATCTCGGCATTGTCTATCGGTTCGTACAGGTCTCGAACGATGAGAAGGTCTTCCATCTTTATCTTCCAGTCGGCGTAGTTCTGTGAGTTCAACACCATCATGCCCGGAGGCCCACTACCGCCGCCTTCCATTTTCTGTGTTACCGTCGCTCTGATACCACTTTGTTAAACACAGTGCTTGGCCACAACCGAGGAATAGGATTAACTTACAGAAAACGGGAAATACAAAATGCACGAAGATAATGGGGAGAAGAGTACACAGGATATTTTACGTGGAAAACCCTAAGTGGGAAAAACCACGGGAGTCCTCAAACTCCAACTATCACTATAAACAGAGATGTACAATGGTGAAGCTACAAGGCAACAACCTTGAGCTCACTGTCTTCGCCACAGGCGGCGGTAATACACTGAGGCAACGACCTCTTCGTCTCTCTCTCTCTCTCTCTCTCTCGGCTGCTCTCACTTCGCTCCTTCTAAAAAGAAAAAACAGAAAATGAGCAACAACAACAAAACTGTTTGCCCTAAGTCATATTTATACACATATGACTTTCGGGCCATTTACAAATATGGCCTCAAGGACCCTTGGCAAACATATTCACAAATATGTCCCCGCATTCGGATTTCTCTCCGGGTACATTCGTCATCCGGCTCCGTAGCTGGGGTCTTCAACATCCGGATCCGGAAACCGGGGTCTTCATCATCCGGCTCCGTAGCCGGGGTCTTCTTCATCCGGTTCCGTAGCCGGGGTCTTCATCATCCGGCTTCATGCCGGGTACTCTTCATCCTCCGGTTCCGTAACCGCAACCGGGCTTGCCGTCATTCATTTCCGGACATCCCATCCGGAGGGACCGAAATCCCAACACGGCCCTCCTTGCCGTCCTTTCCTCGTACCATGTCGATTGCCGCGCACTAACCGTCTGCAATCAACACCGGCCAATCCACCTTGATCCCTTCATAGGTGGCTATGAACATCCCTGCCCGATTTTTTGGCATGACAGGGGGTCGGGGGTACACGTGGCCGTAATCATGGAGCACTCGAGCTATCTCCCTGAATAGCGGATCTTCGCCGCCCTGCGTTCGATAGCCTTTGCCAGCTAGAGAGTACTCACCGAAATATCGGATGAGTTGCTCCGAGGTTGGGTTATCGATCTGAAAAATACCTCCCTCCGGAAGGCCTGTTAGCGCACGGATCGCTTCCTCGGTGATGACTTCTGTGTCGAGCTCCTTGATGACCCGGTCGGCTTCTTTGTGCGGTGGTGCCTCCATGATGGTCAGGAACCCATCCAGTCTGTGTTGCCTGAGCCATTTCCTGGCCGCTTCCGACAGCGTTTGTGGGTCCATGTCTGCTTCGAGGTCGAGGAAAGATGGCGAGGTAGAGTGGTGATGAGAGTGAGAGCGAGAGAGAGAGAGTTCCGAACGTAGGGGTTCTCTAAGTGCAGGTTCGCGTCTGATAAGCTTCCATTGCCTTGGTGCTTCTGTGCTTCTTGGCTCGCGAAATGAAAAGGTCTCCATGCGTTCTGCTTTTTCTCTGTGTGTCTTGGCGCCCTTTCCGAGCATGCGCACGTCGTGTACCAATTTAGTATTAAGTAACGTGGCGGCTCTTAAATGCCCACTACGTACCTTTTCGCTCCTTGCTTTCACGTCCGTTCATACCTCGATTTTTAATGGATTTTTTTTTTTTTTTTTTTTTTTTTTTTGACGGTATGTGATCTTACACATCCGTAGGTCCCTTCGGACCCTTACCGTTTTCCTTACGGGTTGCCGTGTCTTCCTTCGCCTCTGCTACGGGTTCCCCGTCGTCTTTTTCTTCCATCCGTACCGTTCCTGGACAGGTTCCCGGTATAGTGCCGGTGGGCTGCATAAACGGGTTACTTGGCATCGGTCCTTTATAGGGCTTTAGTCTAAATCCGTTGACCCACTTGCCTAGCACTTCACCGGCAAGTGTCCCTAACTGATAGGACCCGTTGTATTCCCGTGTCAGCCAATACGGGCCTGTCCATCTAAACCGGAGTTTACCCGGCATCTTGCCCATCCTCGTTTGGAATACTAGCACCGGCTTTCCGATTTCGAACATCTTCTCATTACCTTTCCGGTGACGGTCAACGAACGCTTTCCGTCGTCGTTGCTCCAGTTCCATGTGTAGGATGTTGGCCAGCCGTTGCTCCTCCAGTTCGCATAGTGCTGCTAGCCGCATTTCCTCCGACTCCTTTTCATTCAGCCGTTCCCGTAGTTGGATCCGTAAGCTTGGTACCTGAAATTCCACCGGCATGACCGCCTCTAAGCCGAACGCTAACCAGAACGGCGTTGTCCGGATACTTGTTTTGTATGCCGTTCGGTACGCCCATAGCGCGCTATGGAGCTTTGTATCCCAGTCTGTTCGGTTTTCATTGACGATTTTGCGGAGAATGTTCTGGAGCGTTTTGTTGGTTGACTCTGCTAACCCGTTCGCTTGTGGGTAGTACGGTGTGCTCCGTTTATGGACCACGGCATAGAACGTTGTTAAGCTTTCAACTACCTGGCCGAGGAAGTACCCTCCTTGGTCGCTGATTAATTCAATCGGACATCCATATCGGCACCAAATGTTCTCGTATAGGAATTTTGCTGTGGATGACGCGGTGTTGTCTCTCAAGGCCTTAGCCTCCACCCATTTAGTGCAATAATCTGTTGCCACGATGACATAACGATTACCCGTTCTCATTGCCGGTGGCTTGAACGGTCCGACAAAATCCAACCCCCACTTCTGGAATGGCTCTAGTGGAAGTACCGGTTGGTGTGGCATCCGTGCTTGCTCCGTAGGCTGGCCCATTCGTTGGCATAGGTCACATTCCTTAGCGTACTTGACGGCGTCTTTTAACGTCGTGGGCCACCATAAGCCGCTCTGCCATACTTTCCTTGCCGTCGCTTCCCCGGCATAGTGTCCTCCGGCAACCCCACAGTGTGCTTCCCGTAAGATTACTTGTTTCTCGTCACTACGGACTGCCCGTCTCCATATTCCATCTGCTCCCTTGTGGTAGAGAGTGTCCCGTAACAGACAGAAATTGCGGCTCTGCACCGCCAGTCGTTTCCTCTCGTCCCGGTTCATTTCCTCCGGTGGCAGGCCCGTGCTTAGGAACTGGTGCATGTTTGTCAGCCACCTATCTTCTGATGCCACCGTGTCGTCCGCTGCCGTTTCCGGGGTGATACGGAATAACTCTGCGTCCGGGAATTCATCCGATACTCCGTCGCCTGATTCTCCGGACTCTAACCGGCTCAGGTAGTCTGCTACGACATGCTGGATACTGGGCCGGTGGAAGATCTCGAATTCGAACTCTTGCAACAGCAAGGTCCAACGGGCCAACTTACCAGTCAGGGACGCCTTGGACACTAAGTACAGGAGCGCCGAGTGATCCACATGAAAGGAGAACTTCCTTCCCAATAGGTAATGACGAAACTTTGTTACACTGTAGATCATGCCCAGGGCCTCCTGTTCCGTAGTTGAATAGTTCTTCTCCGCTTGGGACAGCTTCCGGCTGGCGTAATATACCGGCCGGTACCATTTAGGCTCCGTAAGTTGCATTAAGGCGCTGCCGATAGCGATGTCGGAAGCGTCCACGAACACATGAAATTCCTTGCTCCAATCCGGAGGCTGCACGACGGGTGCTTGCGACAAAAGTACCTTCAGGGCATTGTATGCCTTATCCTCCGTATCCGTCCATTGGAACGGTGTCCGATGTACCGCGGTGTGTAATGGTGTAGCCAAGTCAGCCAAGTGACGGAGCATCCGGCTGTGCCACCGGATCTGTCCTAAGAATCGGCTTAGTGCTTTGGCCGTTTTCGGCGCCGGTGCCCCTAGTATCGCGTTTACTTTGTCCGGGTCGACCGCAATGCCCTCCTTACTTACAATGTGTCCCAGTAAGATTCCACTTGAAACCCCAAAGGTGCATTTTGCTGGGTTTAAGCTTAGCCGGTATAACCTACACTTTTCAAGGCATAACCGTAGGTGCTGCAAATGGTCTTTTTCCCGGCTATAGACTGCAAAGTCATCCAGGAAAACCTGCATGAAGGCTGGAATGTATTCGCCGAAGATCTCCATGATGATTCGCTGGAAAGTTGCTGGTGCCGTTTTTAGTCCGAACATCATTACTACGGCCACAAACACCCCCCATTCGGTGACGAACGCTGTCTTCTCCTGGTCGTCAGGGTGCATCCGGATTTGATTGTATCCGCTGAACCCGTCTAAAAAGTTATAAACTTCATGGCCGGCGACGGCATCCAGTACTCCATCCGTGAACGGAAGAGGGAATGCATCCGTAATTGTGGCTGCATTTAGTTTCCTGTAATCTACACACACGCGGATTTTACCGTTCTTCTTTGGGACGACGACGATGGGGCTCAGCCACGTCGCTTTCTTTACCGGCCGGATGAAGCCCACTCTTAGGAGTTTGTCGATTTCCTCCTTCACTTTGGCGGCGTAGTTGGGGTTCATTCGGTAACGTCTTTGCGCCACTGGTTTCGCGTCCTTGCCTAAGTGGATCTGATGCTGATATAATTGAGGGTCCAGCCCTCGCATGTCTTCGTATGACCAGGCGAATACGTCGCGAAACTCCGTGAGAAGTTTGATCATCGCCGCTTTATCTTCCGGCTTCATTTCTTTGGCGATGTGTACCGGCTTTGATTCGTCCTTGCTTCCTAGGTTCACTTCGTCGAGCTGGGATGTTTTTACCCGTTGGGAAACGGCCATTTCCCGTTCCAACGCTTCCTGTGCTTGCCGTAATTCCCGAATCGAATCTTTGTCTGGTTCGGCTTCGGTTTCATCCCGCTGCGGCAAGTATGGCGCTACGGCTTCAGCTACATCAATCTCGAAGAGTGGTACGATCTTCGGGTGTTCCTCCAAGTACTGGGCTTCTTCGTCGTCTGCCAACCCTTCAAGCATGTTCACGCATTCCGCATACAGCGGTGTGCATTCCTTACCGTTGCTCGTCCGTGGTTGTGTCGGTACCCGGACCTTGGCTTTTCCGCGCCGGAAGGTAATCATATTTTTCCGCCAATTTTGCTTGATGTGTGCTGTTTTCAACCATGGTCTGCCCAGCAATAGTGGGTACGCGCCTTGCGCCTGTAGCTGCAGCACTACAGCCGAGATGTGAAATGTGTGACCTCCTATGGTGACTTCCAATTTCCGTATTAAGCCCGTCGGCCGTACAGAGCTCGTATCCGCCATCCGTAGCCAGAACGGACATGGCTCCCATTCATGTATACCCAAGGCATCACACGTGCGGAGGCTTATTACGTTCACCCCGGAACCTCCATCGATTACTGTGCCGGGAAGTTCGTGCCCTTTGACAATAGCTGTAATCACCGGACTACTAGTGTCCACCACCGTCGGTCCCTCCTCCGGATTCGAGAAGAGGACTGGTGCCGGTGGGGCTATACCGTCTGTCATGACCGTTTTTAGTCCTTCCGTAAATCGCGGCACGAGCTGCAAGAGTCTTCCTAATGGCAACGTGATCTGACATTCTTGCAGTGCTTGCCATGTCTCGTTTTCTGCGTGGCTACCGCCGGCACTCCCTATGGTATTCGCCTTTTTCCGTTCCGCGTCCGCGACGTTCCTTTCATTGGCTTCCTTCACCCATTCCGTCGCCTGTTTTCGTATGGCCTCTTGTGTTTCCCACTCTTTGGCCATGCCTTTCGACCGTGTGGTTACTTGTTGTACATCCACCACTTCCGGAACCACCATATTAACTGCTGGTCGTTTATCGTAGCTCTTTGCCGGGCACTAGTTACTGTAGTGGCCTTCCTGCCTGCAGTAATAGCAGTAGTCTTTACGGGTATTGCTGGATTCAGCATTGCTGGTGTCAGGAATCAGTAGTAAGACGGAGACGGAATTAGTACTAAACGAAGGATTAGTACTACAGAGAAGGGATTAGTACTAAACGAAGGATTAGTACTATGAGGGGTGTAGAACTTCTTGAGAGAGAAGGAAGAAGTGAGCGAGACAGAGAGACAGAGAGAGAGAGAGAGAGAGAGTAATGATGAGAGAAATATATGTATTATGTGAAGAGAATGTACAACTGTGGCTAGAAGGCTTAAGACTGGCGTTGAACCAATTTGGTTCAACATAACGCCTAGTGCCCTCTTTTATAGTATTTCTAAGAGTAATCCTGAAGCTTCTAGAATGTTCCAGAGAAATCTGGAATATACATTAATTTCTAAAATAAAACATAAATGAAAATAATATCCTACAACTTATAATGTATAGTCTAATGGTAAGACCTCGACCCATATAGCATAAGGTCATGGGTTCGAGTCTTGCCATGACACTATCCCCCCCTTAAAAACGACGAGTGCCACGAGTCGTTTTGGATTGAGGACCCGGTTTGTGTGGATATCGTCGATGGAAGTCTTCGAGAAGAGCACGAGCATTGGTCACATTCTCGATCGGCTCCCAAGTACGCTCGCTGGGACTATATCCTAGCCAATCGACTAGATAGTAGAGCTTGTTGCGAGTAATCTTGGAATCAAGGATGGCGGCAACCTCGTACTCAGGTCCATCTTCAAGCTCGATCGGGGGTGGAGGTGGTGGAATACGGCCTGGAATGGTGCTTTCGCGATAGGGTTCGAGGAGAGAACTATGGAACACCGGATGAATCCGAAGGTGCGGAGGGAGTTCGAGCCGAAAAGCAACATCATTAATCTTCCCGATAATACGGAAAGGACCTAACCGCCGATAGTCCAACTTCTCACATGGGCGAGTAGTCTTGACGTGTCGTCGAAGCAGCCATACCCGATCGCCAATGTCAAAACTGGATGGAAGTCGATGACGATCCGCATAAACCTTGTGTGCTTGTTGAGCTTGCTGGAGCTGAGTAGATAGATCCGCTTGTATCTTGTGTAATCGCTCCAAACGATCCTCTGCGCAAGGATTCGTGGGCAATTCTGGGGTTTCAACTACACACCATCGGGGATGACAACCTGTGTAAGCATAAAATGGGGTAACCTTTGTTGAGGAGTGGACGGAGTTGTTATATGCAAACTCGGCGAAATGGAGAATATCTGCCCAATCATCTTGATGGTAACTTAGAAAACACCGAAGATACTGCTCCAACGTTTGATTTGTTCGTTCTGCCTGGCCGTCTGTTTGCGGGTGGTAGCCGGAGGAAAGGTTACAAGTCACTTGAAGCATTTTAAAGAAGTGCTTCCAAAACTTCGAAACGAATTGGGGTCCACGATCGCTGATGATGCTATCAGGGAGGCCGTGATGCCGACATACTTCGCGCATAACAATCTCGGCGGTTCCTTCACTGGATATTTCTTTAGTACATGGTAGGAAATGAGCCATCTTCGTATAGCGATCTACGACTGTTAAGATCGCATCGAATCCCTTAGACATCGGGAGGTCCGTGATGAAATCTAGAGCAATGGATTGCCACGGCTTACTCGGAATTGGTAATGGTTCTAACAAACCATATGGATGATGCCTTGGCATTTTTGCCCTGCAACATGTATCACAAGTCCGAACAAAATCTTCGACAAATTGTCGCATGTGGGGCCACCAGAATGAGCGTTGTACTAAATCTAATGTTTTAGTACTACCAAAATGCCCAGCAGTATATGTATCATGACAGCTTTGGACTACTTGAAGGCGACCAGTACCATTAGGAACATACAAGAGTGTCTTAAAAAATAGTAATCCATCATGGTATTGGAATTGCCGATAATCCGTACCTGGTTGTTGCGATTCCGAACAAGATGCTTGAGAGGGATCGATTTGTTTTAGAATGGCTTGGGCGAATGCATCCGTCTTCAAGTCCTCCCGTATGGTATCGATAACGCGAGAATCCATGGGCATGTCGAAGATCTGTGCTGCTTGTAGTCGTGCCGGTCCCAAGATGACTTGCTTTTGGTTATCGAAGGCTGGCTCGCCGGGACGCGGTGCTAGATATGAACGTCGTGATAATGCATCCGCCTTCCCTTGGTGCTTCCCCGGTCGATAAGTAATTTTGAAGTCGAAACGTGTGAGGAAGTGGGCCCACCGGGCTTGACGTCGATTCAGCACACGAGCATCCTGAAAGTAGGCAAGGTTCTTGTGGTCACTGAATACAGTGACTGGGTGAGGGGATCCCTCTAGGAAATGCCTCCATTGCATAAATGAATCCACTATTGCCAAGAGTTCCTTATCATGTATCTCGTAGTTGATTTCGGTGGCGTCAAACTTTCGTGAATGAAAAGCCACAGGATGTAGCTTCTCGTCATTACCATGTTGTGACAGAATGCTCCCCAATGCGAAATCCGATGCGTCAGCTTCGATAATGAATGGTTTTTCTGGATCGACATGACCCAGAATTGGAGCTGATGTAAACGCCTTTTTCAGATTCTCGAAAGCCAAGTCTGTTTCTTCAGACCAAATGAACGCTTGCCCCTTTCTGGTAAGCTGTGTGAGAGGCAGAACGATCCTTGAGTAATCTTGTATGAACTTCCGGTAAAAATTGGCAAAGCCTAGAAAACACTGCACATCCCGCACCGAACGCGGAGTCTGCCAATCCACCACCGTTTTGACTTTAGCTGGGTCCATGGAGATGCCTTCTGAGGAGATGACATAGCCGAGAAATTCCACCTGGTTGCACCCGAAACTACATTTTTCTAGTTTTGCATACAGACCATGTTCTCGAAGTCGTTTTAGTACTGATAGTACATGAGAATCATGCTCTTCCTGGGTCTTCGAATAAACCAATAGATCATCCAAGTAGATGATCAAAAAATTATCCAACAGGTCTCGGAATATATCGTTCGCCATGTGCTGGAAGACTGCCGGCGCATTAGTGAGACCGAACGGCATGACTGTATACTCGAAGTGCCCGTATCTAGTACGAAACGCCGTCTTCCATTCGTCTCCTGGTCGAATTCGTACGAGGTTATATGCTCCTCGTAAGTCGATCTTCGTGAAGAACCTGGCACCATTGATCCGTTCTAAAAGACTTGAGATAAGGGGCAGTGCATACCTATTCCTGATGGTGACTTTATTTAAGCCACGATAGTCGACAACAAGGCGAAGGGATCCGTCCTTCTTCTTGACGAAGAAAATAGGTGCGCCTGCGGGAGATTTTGAATGCCGAATGAAACCATTAGCCAAATTCTCCTCTATGTAGGCTCGAAGGACTTCTAGCTCCGTAGGTGACAAATTGTAGATTGGCCCCCATGGCGGCTCCTTTCCTGGTTGTAGATCGATGGGGCAATCGTACGGTCGATGATGAGGAAGTGTGTTGGCTTGTATTTTATCGAACACATCAGCATACTGACGATACTTCTCGGGAAGTTGAACGATGGACTCCTCTTTGGTGGTGCTGGAGGGTTGTACTGATATTGCGAAGAGAAACATGTCCTCCTTGTGCCCTTCCTCACGCAACTGATGTAGTGAAATGGTTGCAATCTTCTGGGTAGATCCTTGGGTTTGTCGAAACTGAATTTTCCTTGTCCTCCAATCTATGTCTGGGTTATGTAACTCAAACCATGGTAATCCTAAAACTATGGGATGTTCTGGAATACTAATTATATTAAATGATATTACACATGCTAGATTATCTAGGACAACATTAACGGGCTCTGATTCTTCTATGATATTTCCGGAAGCAATGGGACGACCATCAATGACTACTACGGAGGCTGGACACGAGAGTTTTCTAAGAGATATCTGATGAGCTTGGGCAAAATTCTTATCCATAAAGCAAGAGTTTGCTCCGGAATCTAGGAGTGCTAAGACATGTACTGGAGGGGTACTTTTAGTACTAACGGCTACTTGGGCTACGAACACATTGCTAACTTGCTTAGAGGAAATGGAACCACTAGTGGGCTGCACAGATCTAGGGCTGTCCAACCAAACGGCCCGTCTTACTACTGATTCCTGACAGTTTGAACCAATTTGGTTCAACATAACGCCTAGTGCCCTCTTTTATAGTATTTCTAAGAGTAATCCTGAAGCTTCTAGAATGTTCCAGAGAAATCTGGAATATACATTAATTTCTAAAATAAAACATAAATGAAAATAATATCCTACAACTTATAATGTATAGTCTAATGGTAAGACCTCGACCCATATAGCATAAGGTCATGGGTTCGAGTCTTGCCATGACAGCTGGTAGCCGGAGTCGGTCCCGTAGTGAGTGGTGCGTTTTGTGCCGGTTGGCTCCTTGGGGTTCCATGTTCCGGGTCCCTAGGGTGACCACCTTTCTTGAAATTACGTTTCTTATTATTCTTATTTTTATTTCGGTAGTCCTGTCGTGGTGGATCGTAACATCGGCCGTAGTCCTCCTGGTGCCTTCGGTAGCCAGAGGAATGGTCTCTGTCGTATTGCTCGTGTCGTCTGTTGGACTCCCGATAACGGTCAATCGCTCATACCGGTCGTAGTTATCATGCCGATCCCCGTACCGGCCATCATTCTCTTGTCTGTCTCCGTACCGGACATCCTGTGCCGGTCGGTACCAGTTCATTCTTTGCCAACGATCTTCATCTTCGTCTCGGCTGCTTCTTGGCTCGATCTGTCGGACAGGTGGTGCTTGTCGGTTTAGCAGGTTATACTCGCACCGGTCCGTTGTATGACTCTTGGATTGACAAATCACACACTGGGTTCGCATGGTGCACTCCACTGCCGAGTGTCCGGCATTCAAGCAGATTGTGCATTGAATTGCCTGCCGGAACCGGAGATCTTCATCGGTGGGTAACGCCCGTTGCAGTGTTCCCAGTGTAAGCCATGAGCTTGACTTTTCCATTTCTCTAACCCGGTCAATGACCTAGTCAATGGTGCTTCCTCGAAAGTCGATTACCGTACACACCGTGCGTAACGGTTCCCGGAGTGCGTTTAAAAATATCGTCCGTAATTCCTCCTCCGGGGGTGCACGGGCAAGCTGGCTATGCATTCGTTGGAAACGGATGACGAATTGGGGAATGCTTTCCCCTGCCTCCTGTCGGATCGTATAAAACAGGCCCACCATTGTCGTCTGGTCGACCTCCTTGTGGAAAAAATGCAAGAATTTTGCTTTTAATTCTGCAAAGGTTGTGATGGTCGTCGGGTCCTGCGTCCGCCGCCATCGTGCCGCTGGTCCTTCCAACGTGACCCCGAACTCCGCTATCTTCGAGCGTTCTTCTTCCTCCGGTGTCATTCGCTGGGACGCGTGATTTGCTTCCCATGTCTGCTCGAAGGCATGAACATGCGCTTCCGCGTCCAGATCATCGCGATACTTTGAGTATTGGAACGACATGTCGTCGTCCAGTATTAGGCCGCGGTTTAGTGGCGTTTGTTGATATCTTTCCGATTTTCTCTCCAGTTCCACTTCCGGTTCTTTTGCCGGTGCTTTTTCCGGTTCCTCTTCCGGTTCTTTTTCCGGTTCCTTCACCGGCTCTTCTTCTGGTACCTTCGCCGGCTCTTTCGTTGGTGTCGGTGGCTTTGCTTCTTCCACTTCCGGTGTTGGTGGGTTGACGGCTTCCGTTTGCGGTTCCGGATAGCCCTGGTCGAACGGTTCCGGTTCTGGAGTCGGCACGGTATCCGACCCGTCGTCCTCCGGGCCGCCGGGGGTATCGTTGCTGCTCCGGTAGTTCGTGTGCACGCTGTATCCCCCTTCGGAATCCGATTCGTAGGCTGAAAAGGCTTCTGCCTCGTTTTCTTCGCTTGCCAGCGCCTCGAGGAGGCGTTCGGTTTCCCGGAGACTACTTAGACTGCTTCCGTCGTCCTAGTCGTGAGTTTGCTGTAACCGAAGAGATTCCTCCGCGACTCTCCGGATCTCGTTGGAGAACGAACGATCCGAGCGAATTTCGTGCGCTGCTTGCTGGAAAGTCTCACGCCGTCTTTGCCGTTCGGCGAGGCATCGAGCTCGATCTGTAACCAGGTCTTGCGTTGGTCTCGTCATCCATTAAGTCGTCGTTCGCTGCGAGAAAGCAGGAATCGTGGTCGCCAAAACTGTGTTATTCTCTGACCGGACAAGGCCTAACACAAGGTGTCACGGAGACACTTCACCAAAGGGTGATTACGGCATAGGATTATGACTCAACGATTACACCGACTTAAGTAGGTTACACGATAGAGCGCTTTTGTTAATTACACGCGTAAGATATAACAGTAAGTACAGAACGGAAATCAACACAGAAGTATAAACACCATACGTTCTATTAATTATCCGCTGCGATTACAATGGGGTCCAGGCCTTTAAATAGGTTTCGAGCCCGTAGTACAAAACGGTGCCTATCGCACCTATTCGGGATCCGTCCGGATCTGGAACGGCATACCGTTTCCAGTCCGTCCGTCCACACTATGCTTATTTACAACCATACTTAATTAATTCCTTCACTCCGTATTTTGGACTCCTTGCCGGCCGGTAACAGGCTGATGTGGATACCAACTGATCCACGTCTGGGTACGTAATGACTTATGCAGGGGGAGTTGTTTCGTGGCAGTCGAGGTTGCAGAAAGCCGTGGTGCTGTCGACCACGGAAGACGAATATATGGCCGCAACGAAAGCCGACAAGTAAATTATATGGATGAAGGATTTTATCGGTGAGTTGGGAATTCGGCAGGAGGAATTCTAACTCCATTGTGATAATTAGAGTGCCATCCACCTTGCGAAAAATGCCACCTACCACTCAAGGACCAAATACATCCAGAGAAGATATCATTGGCTCGGAGAGAGAGTAGAAGAAAAGGAGTTGGCTCTAGTGAAGATCCACATGGCCAAAAACGGATCGGATATGCTGACGAAGGTGTTGTCAGCCGAAAAGCTAAAGGCGTGCCGATAGAGAGTCGGTTGAATGAAGTGCCCCATGCCGGAGTGAATGGGGAGTTTTTGGGAAACATGTCCCTTCGGATAGGAAGAGAAGGACCATGTTGGTGAGTATCTCGAAACCAAAACCGAACTCAAACTCGAAATCGTAATCCGAAACTAAAACCGTAATCGTAATCGTAATCGAATACTGAAATCGTTTCAGAAGACTATAATTGTAAAGAGTCTAAAAGGCCCTTGTGGGTTATACTTGTAAATAGCCAGAAAGTTGCTTTTATTTATAAGAAACTAGGGCAAACTTTAGATTATACGAATGTAGTTGATCATTATTGAAAATAGTTAGAATGAGGTAGTTGCCTTTGTAACCGTGAGTGAGAGAGTGAGAGTGTATCTCTATAGTTGTCTGTTAGACGAAGGAGAACTCGGGGTCGTTGCCTTCAAGTTCCGTATTTGTACTTTCTCTCTACTATAGTGATCTGTTTCTCGGGGTTTGTGGACTCCCGTGGTTTTTCCCATTTCAGGTTTTCCACGTAAAATATTGGTGTCTCTGTGTCTTTATGTTTTTCTATATGTGTACTAGTTTATGATTTTTGCACATGAATACGAACGTGAAACTGGTTGTGGCCGATCGATTCCTAACACACCTTGGTATCGTCCCTAGGATTTGAAGACAATTTGTCTTTATTACGACTTCCGTTCCGATTTGATAGTCTTTATCCGCCTTTATTGTGGAGATGATACACCAAAGACCAGACCCCTCTTTACTTCGGCATACCCTTGTTGTCCTTCACTTAGCACTTTTGCCTTGAATCCAATGTCATGGCATGCACCATCCTCTCCATCTTTGTTGATGACCTATTTGATCCTAGTCGGACTCGTATCTATCATCACATAGATTGGCGCCCCTTCCTTGTATATGACTTTTTGTAAAGCTGGTGCTGCTAGCAGCATCCCCTTTAATATCTTCATGGTCTTCATGTGCTTGTCTTCCCATTTGAAAATTTGTCCCTTCTTGATTAGCTCGTACAAGGGCTCAACTATGTGAACGTAGTGGGGAATCCAAATTTGGTAGAATGCACAAGCGCCAGGAAATTGCCTCACTTCCTTCTGCAAATTGCATTTATCCTTCATTTCTATGATGGCATCTACATTTTCCTGGGATGGCTTTTGTCCGTACACCATGAGAATTTCTGATTCTCGAACTGAACTTTTACGTTCTAAAGAGATTCCGCAACTCAAGATCAAATGGATGGATAAACCTATAGACGATGACACGTGGGAATGCAACGTACTCTTAAGGCACGATAACCTCACTGCATATTGCAAGAGTGCAATCTTTTGAAGTTCGGAAGTATGTGTTACGGACACACCAAGAGCAGACTAAGACGGAGCACAGATGATGGGGCTACGAGCGATGGATGAACTTGGAGCTAGATGTGACGAGGCTAGGAACTCTAGATGTTGTGAGTGACATGAGGGCATGAAGATAGAAATAAAGATCAAGGAGACAAAGATGAGGCGAAACGAGAATACTAGATTGATGTGTCAATAATTGGTGTTAAATCCCTTGAAAGGAACCAAGAAGGTTACAAGTATTTATACTGTGAGTTGAAGTACATGCATTAGAATATCCTTGAGAATATTTTGGAGAATATTCTAGAACCCTATTAGAACCTTCTAGTTCTTGAACTTTCTAAAAACTCCTAGAACGTGAATAGATAATCTATGAAGATATACATAACATGATTATGTGCTTGGATGTGTTGGTTACAATATAACATGACTATAATACAAGAGGTCAAGAGTTCAAATCTTACATAACTATTGTTATGTCTGTGACAATATGTTATTCATGTGTGGAAAAATAGCGCTCGGCCACGACCGAGTCTTAAACAACAAATGATAGAAAACAAACTAACAACTAGACGACACAGGATGTTTACGTGGAAACCCTAAATGGGAAAAAACCACGAGAGCCCACGGACTCCAACAATAACTATGAGGGGAGGAATACAATGTGAGACTCAGAGGCAACGACCTCGAGCTCTATGGAGGTTACAATAGAAAAACTTGTTTTGTGTGTGTGTGTGTGTGTGTGTGTTTCTCTATCTTGCTCTGTGTACAACAACTCTATCATCCTCTACATAAAGTGATTGCCCTAAGTCATATTTATACTTATATGACTTTTGGGCTATTTACAAATATAGCCTCAATGGGATTATCCTAACATATTTACAAATATGTCATTGGATCCAGATTCATTGGTTTCGGTTTCCGAATCTTATCCGGAACCCTTCCAAATCCGGCTTCTTCATCCGATTCGTCCGATCCGACTTCTCCGGATCCCATCTGGAGGGACCGAATTTCCAACAAACTCCCCCTTCACTCCGGCATGGGATTTCTCGTTAATCCAATTCGTCTTCAGCATGCGTCCGGCTTGTCGGTTGGAAGCACCTTGGTTAGCATATCCGATCCATTCTCCTTCATGTGGATCTTCGTTAGCATGAAGTCCTGATCTTCTACTCTCTCCCAGATCCAGTGATACCTCCGCTAGATGTGCTTCATCCAGGAATGATATGCCGCATTATTTGACTATTGCAATAGAGCCGATATTCCTCCTATCGGATCCCTAGCTCTCCGATGAAGTTCTTCCTCCAAATTACTTCCTTGCAGGCTTCCACAACTGCCATGTACTCCGCTACCATTGTCGACGGTGCAATGGACTTCTGCAACCTCGATTGCCATGATACAGCTCCCCATGCATAAGTCATGACATATCTGGATGTAGACCGGCTGGTATCTGCATCAGCCGACATATCCGAATCCGTGAATCCATCAAGTTGGGGTTTACCAGAGCAAAACCAGAGGCACATACTCGAGATGCCTTTCAAATACCAAAGTATCCACTTGACCGCGTTCCAGTGCTCTTTTCTGGGATCAGGTTCGAATGGGGAATACATCGTGCAGACGAACTACCGCAGCAGTAACGACACCCCAGAAGGACTAGAGGACGAGGAGTAGGATACCTTGCCGACATCGGAACCAGAATTGACAAGGCTGGAAACTCCGATACCGGAAGTTGACCACACTCTGGAAAGGATGAGAGACCTCCGACACCCAAAGTCCAGGAGGAGAAGCCTCCGACACCAAAGAAGGAGCAGGAAAGATCTCCGATGGCGACAGAAGACCGAGAAAAACCTCCGACACCAAAAGAGGAGGAACGATCACCAGCCTGTGTGCGAACACTAGACGACGATATGTCATTCCAATATCCCAGATACCGGGATGATCCGGACGCGGAAGCCCACGTCTGTCAGGAATAGTACTAAAACAGAGATTGAATTAGTACTAAGAAGAGTAGTACTATTAGTACTAAGAGGACGGGGCTGCGTAAGATTCCCGAGAGAGAGGAAGTGAGAAGAGGAGAGAGAGAGAGAGAGAGAGGGAAATAGGATGATGACAGCAGCTCTTATATTATATGAAAGATAAGTACAAATCGACTAAGAGGCTTAAGACTGGTGTTGAACCAATTTGGTTCAACATAATGCTTAGTGCCTTCTTTTATAGTGTTCTCAGGAATAATCCTGAAGCTTCTAGAATGTTCCAGAGAAATCTGGAATATACATTACTTTCTTATAATAAAACATAAATGAAAATAATATTCTATGAATTACAATAGATGGTGAGATGGTTAAGAGCTCGACCCATATACCATAAGGTCATGGGTTCGAGTCTTGCCATCTCATGACACTATCTCCCCCTTAAAGACGACGAGTGGAACGAGTCAGCGCTACTTGCGGACCGGGTTTGTCCGGATACTTTCGGTGGAAATCAGCAAGAAGATCTTGTGCATTGGCAACATTCTCGACGGGTTCCCAAGTACGTTCGCTCGGACTATAACCGAGCCAATCGACCAAGTAATAGAGTTTGTTGCGAACAAGTTTGGAATCGAGGATGGCAGCAACTTCGTACTCCGGGCCGGCGTCCAACTCCAGTGGGGGCGGCGGTGGTGTCACGCGATCGGGAATGGTGTTTGCTTGATAGGGTTCAAGAAGAGAACAATGGAAAACCGGATGTATCTGAAGCTGCGGAGGGAGATCAAGGCGGAAGGTGACATCATTAATCTTCCCCGTAATACGGAAAGGACCGAGACGTCGATAATCCAACTTGTCGCACGGTCGAGTAGTCTTGATGTGACGACGTAAGAGCCATACTCGATCTCCGATGGCAAAAGAGGAGGGAATCCGATGACGATCCGCATAAGTCTTCTGTGTGTGTTGAGCATGACGAAGGTGAGTAGAGAGATCCATCTGGATCTTGCGTAGCCTCTCCAAATGATCCTCGGCACGAGGGTTGGTAGGTAGCTCCGGAGTGTCGATCACCGACCAGCGAGGATGGAAACCGGTATAAGCGAAAAATGGGGAGACCCGAGTCGAGGAGTGAATAGCATTATTATACGCAAACTCCGCAAAGTGGAGAATCTCGGCCCAATCGTCCTGTTGATAACTCAGGAAACACCGGAGATATTGCTCCAGCGTTTGGTTTGTTCGTTCCGCCTGTCCGTCGGTCTGAGGATGGTAGCCGGAGGAGAGGTTGCAGGAGACCTTGAGCATCTTGAAGAGATGCTGCCAAAATTTGGAGACAAATTGCGGGCCTTGGTCACTGATAATACTGTCTGGGAGGCCATGATGCCGAAAAACCTCACGCATAACAAGAGCGGCGGTTTCCTCGCTAGTGATGGCTTTAGTACATGGCACAAAATGTGCCATCTTCGTATATCGATCGACGACGGTTAGGATAGCATCGAACCCTTTCGAGACCGGCAGATCTGTGATAAAATCAAGACAAATAGACTGCCATGGCTTACTTGGAATTGGTAAAGGTTCCAACAAGCCATATGGATGGTGTCGTGGCATCTTTGCTCGGCAGCAAGCATCACAGGTCCGAACGTAGTCGTCGACAAAACGGCGCATGTGGGGCCACCAAAAAGATCGTTGCACTAGCTCCAACGTCTTAGTACTACCGAAATGTCCCGCCGTATGGGTGTCGTGACAATGTTGGACAATTTGAAGGCGACAGGAGCAATCGGGGACATATACACGCTTTTTAAAGAATAACAAACCATCATGATATTCGAATTGTCGGTAGTCAATACCTGGTTGTTGAGACTGAGAACAGGATGCCCGAGAAGTATCAATGTGCGCCAGGATGTCTTGAGCAAAACTATCCGTCTTCAAGGTTGCACGTATGCCATCGGTAATCCGTGAATCCATCGGGGTGTGAAAAATCCGCGTCGTGTGCAATCGTGTTGGTCCCAAGATTACTTGCTTTTGATTATCAAATGTTGCTTCACCAGGACGAGGTGCAAGATATGCACGTCGTGATAGTGCATCTGCTTTTCCTTGCTGCTTCCCCGGTCGATATGTGATTTTGAAGTCGAAACGCGTGAGGAATTGCGCCCACCGAGCTTGCCGTCGATTTAGTACGCGAGCGTTCTGAAAATAAGCAAGATTTTTATGATCGCTGAAGACAATGACCTGATGTGGAGAGCCCTCTAAGAAATGCCGCCATTGTACAAATGAATCCACGATGGCTAATAACTCCTTGTCATGTATTTCGTAGTTGATTTCTGCGGCATCGAATTTGCGCGAATGGAAAGCCACCGGATGCAACTCTTCTTTATCACCTTGTTGAGAAAGGATGCTACCGAGGGCGAAATCTGATGCGTCGGCCTCCATGATGAATGGTTTGCTTGTATCCACATGAGCTAGAATCGGTGCTGATGTAAAGGCTTTCTTAAGATGCCGAAAAGCCATATCTGCTTCAATGGACCAAAGAAATGCTTGGCCCTTCTTCGTAAGTTGTGTGAGAGGTAAAATAATCTTCGAGTAATCCTGTATAAACTTACGGTAGAAGTTAGCAAAACCTAGAAAACATTGTACATCTCGTACCGACCGTGGAATTTGCCACTCTAGTACAGTTTGGATCTTAGCTGGATCCATGGCGATGCCCTTTGAGGAGATGACGTAGCCTAGAAATTCCACTTGCTTGCAGTCAAAGCTACATTTTTCTAGCTTGGCATAAAGACCATTCTCGCGGAGTCGCTTTAGTACTAATAGTACATGAGAGTCGTGCTCTTCCTGGGTCTTCGAATAAATCAACAGATCATCCAGATAAATGATCAAACAGATATCCAAGAGGTCTCTGAATATATCATTTGCCATGTGTTGGAAGACTGCGGGTGCATTGGTTAGGCCAAACGGCATAACAGTATACTCAAAATGCCCATACCGCGTGCGAAAAGCGGTCTTCCACTCATCTCCCGGTCGGATCCGCACGAGATTATACGCTCCGCGTAGGTCGATTTTAGTAAAAAACTTGGCACCATTAACTCGCTCTAAAAGACTTGATATAAGAGGAAGTGCATACCTATTCCGGATGGTGACTTTATTTAATCCGCGGTAATCAACGACAAGACGAAGTGAGCCATCTTTCTTCTTGACAAAGAAGATGGGTGCACCGGCCGGAGATTTCGAATGACGGATGAACCCGCTTGCCAAGTTCTCCTCTATGTAGGCTCGAAGGACTTCTAACTCGGTGGGTGACAGGTTGTAAATTGGTCCCCATGGTGGCTCGGTTCCTGGTTGTAAATCGATGGGACAGTCATAGGGACGGTGATGAGGAAGGGTACCAGCTTTTACCTTGTCAAATACATCGGCATAAGGATGATATTTTGCCGGAAGTTGTACTGAGGAGTCCTTCTTAATAGTGCTGGAAGGATGTACTGATATGGAAAATAGGAACATTGCCTCCTTGGGTCCTTCTTCGCGTAGTTGATGGAGTGAAATGGTCGAAACTCGGCGAGTTGATTCTTGGGGTGATCGATATCGGACTTCTCTTGTTCTCCAATCTATGGCTGGATTATGTAACTCAAGCCAAGGTAATCCTAGGACAATGGGATGCTCTGGACTACTAATTATATTAAATGATATTATACACACAAAACTACCTAGGACAACTTGAATGGGTTCTGATTCTTCTACAATATTCCCGGAAGCAATGGGACGACCATCAATGACCACTACAGATGCGGGACAAGGAAGTTTTCTTAAGGATATCTGAGAAGCTTGGGCAAAATTTCGATCCATGAAACAGGAATTAGCTCCGGAATCTAAAAGTGCTAGGACGGGTACTGGGGGAGTACTTTTAGTACTAACAATGACTTGGGCTAGGAACACATTGCTAACTTGCTTGGAAGGAATGGAACCACTAATGGGCTGTACAGATCTAGGGCTGCTGTCCAACCAAATGGCTCCTATTTTGGCTGGACTCAATCGTTTAACTCTTCATCTAATTGACTAAGGATTTCAAATTTATTTGAGATACTTGGGCTATTAGTACTATGAATACTATCTGACACTCTATTAGTACTATTACTACTATCAGACACTCCGAAGGGAAGAATTGACTCAGGTTTAGTACAGGCGACAATTTGATTTACCTGTCTTCTTGGCCTATGGGGACAATTGATGGCGATATGTCCTGGTCCACCGCAATAAAGGCATAATCGATTGGCACGTCGTCGTTGCTTTTCTTCTTCCGATAACGGGCCGCGTCGACGCATGGTATCGATCTCCATCGGTGTCGAAGTATTTGCTTGAGGTATGTCTCGTGCAAACGGTTTAGCCGCGACTGCGGCGTAAGTGGGCTCTGGCCTAGAGCGTGGTATCTGTAATTGACGTTCTGAACGCCGTTCAAAAAGGCGGTTGTCACATCGAACTGCTCGACTGATTGCCTCCGTAAGAGACTTTGGTTCTTCGGGGAAAGTTAGAAGTAGATCTTTGACATCGTTTCGCAAGCCATAGCGAAACTGCTCCATTAGTGCTTGATCATCCCAGGGTATATCTGAAGCAAGTAGGCGGAAATCCGCCGCGTAGGCAGAGGCTGGACGATCGCCTTGACGCAATCGCCGGATCTTGTTGATCGCCGTCCTGATGCTGTCGGTGTCTCCAAAGCAGGCTTTAAATTCCCCAATAAAATCTTCAAAGTTATTAAGCAAGGGCGATTGTTTTTCTAGAAGCGGAGCGAACCATGCCAAGGCTGATCCGCTAAGTAGCGTGCCTATTAGGCCGACTCGAGATGCATCAGTGGGATATCGGGAAGGATGCATCTGGATGACAAAGCGTACCTGATTAAGGAATCCCCGAAATTGCGAACGTTGTCGTGGCGTGGCTCGCCTAGAAGCGTAGCGTTGCGTAGACAAAAGATATCGTGAAAGTGAGGAAGGAATCACTGGGATTATGGACGGAAGAGACGAAAGAGTAGAGAACCCTAAACCCTGATCAACAAGATATGACAAGATAGGATATAGAATGATATTTGAAGCAATAAAAGAGATTTATAATTATTTGATGAAAGAGTTACAAAAGTGGTTGTTCACGTCGTTGAACCTCCGAACTTTGTCTTGCAAGGTAATCGCTCTTCTCTTTCTTGATCGTAGACCACTACAATCTTCACTTCAATATTTTAATGAAGATAAGGCTCGAACCGCCCCCCTCTTGTTGAGAGTTGACCACCACGACCGCCAAGCTAGAGCTCCACCTTTCTCTTGAACTTCTTCCTTTCTTTCTCTATTTTATGGTATCTCTTATGTAATACATATTTGATTGATATCTCATACATATCTCCCTTTGATCTTCTCTTTCACCATTTAAATAGGTGCCCCCATGCATATGATGCATTGGAGGGTACAAATCATGCATGTAGTGCATAAAATGCATGTGATGCATGATCGCCATTTGGCGTTCATGCATTACATGTGATGCATGATAAACATCTCGCTCATTTGAGCTTTTATGTATGAAACAATATATGCAATAACAATAAACATGAAAACATAATCTTAAAGAGAAAGGGCCTATCCTAATGGTAGGTGTGTCAACTTTGGTGTATGAGGTTGTGGGTTCGAGTCTCAAAATGCTATTGAATACAACATACAACTTTATTTTTATATCATGAAGCAAATCCTTTATGTAATATAAAGTATATATAAAGTATGCTTTATTTTATGTATATTACTAGTATGGAGTAAATGGTAAGATTTGAGAGTCATAGGGTGGGGTTATTGGTTCAAGTCCTCTCTTGTTCGTGTAATATAATATATTTATCTATATATATATATTATTTTTCTTTACATATATATAATATTATCATATGTGTTGTTATAAAACATTATCAAATGTTATTTTAGTTACGTATTTATCTTATTGTAGACTTTTAATGTGAAGCTTTCGTACTTCACGACAACGTGTTCCATCAAATTTCACAGGAAGTCCAATCTTGGGCTCTTTATGAAATCCTTGGGGACTGGATCCTTGTTGTTGCAACGCTGCTTCGAGTTGTTGTACCCGTAACGCTAACTCCCCATGTTGTTGTTGCGTTTGTTGTTTTTCTAGAGCGATTTGTTGCAGATCCCCTATCAGCCGTTGGTTTTCTTGTTCCAAGGCAGCAAACTTTTCTTTTAGGCACTGTAGCTCGGAGAAAACGGATTGGTATTCTTGGGCGCTAACAGTAGCCATAGTATAGGGGAAAGGGTAGGAGGATGAGGGAGAGTGACAAGTAGGCTAGAGGAAAAAATTGGTTCAAACTGTCAGGAATAGTACTAAAACAGAGATTGAATTAGTACTAAGAAGAGTAGTACTATTAGTACTAAGAGGACGGGGCTGCGTAAGATTCCCGAGAGAGAGGAAGTGAGAAGAGGAGAGAGAGAGAGAGAGAGAGGGAAATAGGATGATGACAGCAGCTCTTATATTATATGAAAGATAAGTACAAATCGACTAAGAGGCTTAAGACTGGTGTTGAACCAATTTGGTTCAACATAATGCTTAGTGCCTTCTTTTATAGTGTTCTCAGGAATAATCCTGAAGCTTCTAGAATGTTCCAGAGAAATCTGGAATATACATTACTTTCTTATAATAAAACATAAATGAAAATAATATTCTATGAATTACAATAGATGGTGAGATGGTTAAGAGCTCGACCCATATACCATAAGGTCATGGGTTCGAGTCTTGCCATCTCATGACAACGTCCATGCATTTCAGCAGACCTGGGAGGCGAACCATGTGTCCCAACGCTTAAATGCAACCGAAGAGGAACGCTAAAAAAGGGTAGAGTTCGGCATGACCTTGGAGGGACTGGCTGCCAGATGGCACCAAACACCAGATCCCAGCACCATCTCCATGTTTGAAACATTAAAAACAAAATTTTTGCATTTCTTTCACAAGGAGATGGACCAACGGGAAATGGTAGGCTTATTTTACAGCATCCGGTAGGAACCAACGGAGAACATTCACCAGTTTGTCATCCGGTTCTAGCCGATCCACAGTCAGCTCAGTCGGACACCACCGGAGGAAGAAACAAAGGCCATATTCTTAGCAGCCCGCCGGGAACCCTTACGTATGGTGTGCACCGTTATTGATTTCTGCACCAGCAGCATATATCAAGTGATCGACCGAGTTCGGGAAATGGAAACCTCAAGTTCATGGCTAACCATGGGCACCCTTCAGCGGGCACTACCAACGGAAGAGGAACTCCGTTTCCGGCAAGCAGTTCAATGTATGACATGCCTGAAAGCCAGACATTCGGCACTGGAATGCACCATGCGTTCCCAATGCTTGCTCTGCCACTCTTGAAGTCACACAATGGAACGGTGTGAGTATAACTTGTTAAATCGGCAAGCACCACTGGTCCGGCAAATTGAACCACGGAGCAACCAGGAGGAAGAAGAAGAACGTTGGCGGTGAGAAGAGCGCTACCGACCGGCACAAGATGTTCGGTACAACGATCGAAGAGATGCTTATGACCATTATGACAAACATGATAGATATCGGGACTATAATGGACGGTACGAGAGATACAACCGAGATCACTCCCCTGGTTACGACCACCGAAGGGACGCATATGGCAAGAATGACGACCAACATCGTCAAGGTTACCGCAACAAAAAGAATTTCAGTAAGAAACGTCATTTCAACAAAAAGGGGGGTCATCCACGAGAACCGGAAAAGGGCGCTCCGAGCAACCAACCAAACCAAATCCAAGCACTTACCCCTAGTCCTCCACCAAGCACACACGCCGAATCCAGCAACGCACGGAAGCCGTACTACTATTATTGCCGGCAAGAAGGCCACTATAGTAATCAATGTCTGGCGAAGAGCTACCACAAGCGACCGGCGGTGAACATGGTAGACGCGGAAGTCGCGGACATACAACAAGTCACTACAAGATCAAAAGGCAAAGCCACGGAGTGGGAAACTCAAGAAGCCATCTGGAAGCAGGCAACCGAATGGGTGAAGAAGGAAAATGAGCGGAATGCGGCAGAGCTCGAACAACAAAAAGAGAATGCCGGAGAGCTCACCGGCCCAGGGCAGCCCGAAAACCCAACCTAGCAAGCGTTACAAGAATGCCAAATAACGCTGCCGTTAGGCCGGTTATTGCAACTGGTACCACGCCTCACGGAAGGTATGAAGACCGGAAGGACGACAGCTGACACACCACCGGCTCCAGCATTCTTTTCAAATCCGGAGGAAGGATCGACAGTGGTGGACACAAGCAGTCCAGCAATCACAGCCATCGTGAAGGGAAAGGAGCTACTGGGCACGATTATCGATGGAGGATCCGGCATGAATGTGATCAGCCTCCGAACGTGTAACACTCTAGGAATCCATGATTGGGAACCGTGCCCATTTTGGATTCGGATGGCGGACACAAGCTTAGTACGATTGATTGGATTAATACGTGATCTGGAAGTGACCATCGGGGGTCACACATTTCGCATTTCCGGAGCAGTTCTCTAGCTACAGGCTCAGGGAGCTTCCCCACTATTGTTGGGGCGCCCTTGGTTAAAAACAACACACATAAAGCAAAACTGGAGGAAGAATATAATTACGTTCCAACATGGAAAAGCGAAAGTATGAGTACCGACTCAACCACGACCCGGTATCGGCAAGGAGTCAACGCCGCTATATGCAGAATGTGTCAACATGCTGGAAGGATTGGCACACGAAGAGGTCGATCAATACTTGCAGGAAAATCCGAAGATCGTACCTTTGTTCGAGATTGAAGTAGCCGAAGCAGTGTCACCATACATACTACAACTAGACGGGACCGACGAGCAACCGGATCAAGAAGCAATCCGGAAATTACGGCAAGCACAGGAGGCACTGGAAAAAGAAATGGCAGTATCACAACACGTGAAAGCATCCCAACTAGAAGAGGTAAACCTAGGTACCACAGAGGACACAAGACCGGTGCACATCGCCAAGGAAATGACTTCGGAGAACAAAACGGCTATGATCACACTCCTAAAAGAATTTTGCGATGTGTTCGCCTCGTCCTACGAGGACATGCCGGGACATCGATCATCAGTTATATCAACACCAGATACATCTGAGTAAAGACGCCAAACCGGTAGCTCAACGACGTTACCGGATGAACCCAAATTACGCAGCAAAACTCAAAGAAGAAATCGACAAGTTGCTAAGAGTGGGCTTCATCCGACCGGTAAAGAAAGCCACATGGCTTAGCCTGATAGTGGTAGTACCCAAAAAGAACGGTAAGATCAGAGTGTGTGTCGACTACTAGAAATTGAATGCGGCTACGGTAACAGACGCCTTCCCACTTCCATTCACGGATGGAGTCTTGGATGCAGTCGCCGGTCATAAGGTGTACAATTTTCTGGACGGTTTCAGCGGCTATAATCAGATCCGGATGCACCCCGCCGACCAGGAGAAAACCGCTTTTGTCACCGAATGGGGAGTCTTTGTTGCTGTAGTGATGATGTTCGGACTGAAAATGGCACCGGCAACCTTCCAGCGGATCATCATGGAAATTTTTGGGGAATTCATTCCGGCATTCATGTAGGTGTTCTTGGATGACTTCGCTGTTTATAGCCAGGAAGGGGATCACCTTCAGCACCTCCGACTATGCCTAGAAAAATGTAGGGTTTACCGACTAAGCCTGAACCCGGCAAAATGCGTGTTCAAAGTAACCAGCGGAGCGTTACTAGGCCACATAGTAAGCAAGGACAGTATCGCAGTGGATCCGGACAAAGTAAAAGCAATCCTGGAGGCACCGGTACCAACCACGGCAAAGGCACTAAGCCGGTTCTTAGGACAAATTCGGTGGCATAGAAGAATGCTCCGGTATCTGGTAGGCCTAGCTACACCACTGCATGCCGCAGTACATCGGACACCGTTCCGATGGAAGGACATAGAAGACTAGGCTTACCGGGCACTAAAAGTACTGTTGTCACAAGCACACTGAAAGAACCTCCGGATTGGTCCAAAGAGTTCCATGTGTTCGTTGACGTGTCCGACATCGCAATCGGGAGCGCACTGATGCAACTAACAGAACCGAAATGGTACCGGCTAGTCTATTATGCCAGCCAGAAGCTGTCCCAAGCGGAACGGAATTATTCCACAACAGAAAGGGAGGCCTTGGATATGATCTACAGTGTCACCAAGTTTAGACACTATCTGTTGGGAAGAAAATTTTCCTTTCATGTAGATCATTCGACGCTCCTCTATTTGGTGTCCAAAGCATCACTCACCGGTAAGCTAGCCCGGTGGACGTTACTATTGCAAGAATTCGAGTTCGAGATATTCCACCGACCCGACATACAACATGCGGTAGCAGACTATTTAAGCCGGTTAGATTCCGGTGAAACCAGTGACGGAGTCCCAAACGACTTTCCGGATATAGAGCTGTTTAGAGTCACAACAGAAACGACATCGGATAGTACGGTCGCAGAGGAAGACAAGTGGCTTACCAACATGCACCAATTGCTGAGCACCGGCTTACCTCCGGAGGAGATGAACAAAGACGAGAGGAAACACTTAGCAGTTCAAAGTCAGCACTTTTGTCTATTACAGGACACCCTGTACCACAAAGGCGCAGATGGCATATGGCGGCGTGCAGTGCGCAACGACGAAATCGAAATAATATTGCGCAAAGCACACTACGACGTGGCTAGAGGACATTATGCCGGAGACGCTACAGCAAGGAAAATATGCCAGAGTGGACTATGGTGGCCGACAACATTGAAGGATGCAGTCCGGTAAGCTAAAGAATGCGACCTATGTCAACGAATGGGCCAACCAACCGAACAAGCCAGAATGCCTCACCAGCCCGTGCTACCGTTAGAACCATTTCAGAAATGGGGGCTAGATTTTGTCGGTCTGTTCAAACCACTGGCAATGAGAACCGGCAACCGGTACGTGATCGTCGCTACGGATTACTACACGAAATGGGTGGAAGCAAAAGCACTACCTGACAACACCACGGCATCCACGACAAATTTTTTATATGAATGCATCTGGTGCTGATATGGATGTTCGATAGAGCTCATAAGTGACCAAGGTGGGCACTTCTTAGGGCAAGTAGTTGAAAGTTTGACGACATTTTATGCGGTGGTGCACAAACGGAGCACTCCCTATTATCCGCAAGCCAACGGATGAGCAGAGTCAACAAATAAAACACTACAGAATATCCTGCGGAAAATCGTCAATGAGAACCAGATGGATTGGGATACAAAGCTGCACAATGCACTCTGGGCCTACCGAATGACATATAAGAAAAGTATCCGCACAACACTGTTCCGCCTAGCATTTGGATTGGAAGTAGTGATGCCGGTAGAGTTCCAGGTACCGAGTTTATGAATACCGATTTGGGAACGCCTAAATGAGAAGGAATCGGAAGCTATCCAGTTAAACGCATTGTGCGAATTGGAAGAACACCGGCTAGCCAACATCATGCATCTAGAACTAGAGCAGCGGCGAAGGACAACATTCGTGGATTGTCACCGAAAAGGAAACGAAAAGATGTTCAGAATCGGTAAGCCGGTACTCGTGTTCCAGACCCGGATGGGTAAGATGCTAGGAAAACTACGGTTTCGGTGGACCAGACCATACTGGATTACGTGAGAGTTCAACGGCTCCTACCAATTAGGGACACTCGCCGACGAGGTTCTGGGTAAATGGGTCAATGGGTTCCGACTCAAACATACAATGGACCCATGCCAAGAAACCCATTTGAACAAGTGAAGGGCAACCAGAACCGGACACCGGTAAGTCAGAAGCAACGGCAAGTGGTCCAGTGGCCGGCAAGGACCACAATCCGGATAGGGGTCCAGTGGGACCGGATGTGAATTAGCAAAACCATTTAAAAAATAATAAAAAATAATAATAAATAAATAATAATAAATAATAAATAATAAATAAAAATAAAAGTAAATCATGCAAGGGCGAGGGGTGAACGGACACATGCAAAAACAAGGAGTGAACGAGAACTTTAAAAAGGTATGTAGTGGGCTATTAATAGGGTATTAAACCGCCACCACATCGCACGACATTCTATTTTAGTACACAACGTGCACACGCGCGGGTAAGAAAAAAAAAAACAGGCGCCAACATGCAACAAGAAGACCCCTGCCACATAGAAACCCTCACATTTTGTGAACAGAGGAGCACAAACGCAGACAGGCGATTGAAGATCAACAAACGCGAGCCCACACCCACAGAGACTCCTCACACACAACCCTCATCAACACTCACTGACCTCGACGAAGCCATGGACTACCAAGCACTCTCTAAAGCAGCCAAGAAGTGGCTAAGGCAACACGGCTTAGAGGGTTTCCTCACCATCATGGAGGTGCCACCGCACTGGGAGGTGGAGAAGATAGTCAAAGAAATCGACACACAGCTGATTATTGAGGAGGCCATCCATGCGTTGATTGGCCTTTCGGAAGGGGGAATCTTCAATATCAAAAACCCTACCCCGGAACAGCTCCGAAAATATTTTGGGGAATACTCTCTGGCAAGCAAGGCTTACCAGACACAGGGCGGCAAAGATCCACTCTTTCGAGAGATTGCCCGTGTGCTCCATGAATTTGGACATGTATACCCTCGACCCCCATGCTTGCCCCAGAACCGGACCAGCTTAATCATAGCCACATATAAAGGCGTGAAGGTGGACTGGGCAGTACTGATTGTGGATGGCCTTTGTGCGGCCATCAACTCTGTCAGAGGAAAGGAGGGTCGGAAGATATGGACGGCGGTGGCGCAATGGCTTACCCGATTGGTGCCACCTATCGAGCCCGTCAAGACCACAAAGCGGGGAAGAACAACTGAAGGCACCCCGAAAACGGCCTCGAAACGACAACAGTTGTTGGCGTCTAAGGCAACTAAAGGGAAGGCGGCCGACATGGACCAGGCGGCAAAGGAGCACGCCAATAGGAAACGGCCGGCGGAAACGCAAGAGGAGCCACCGGTACGGCGAATCAAGATCAGGCTTAATCGACCAGTTCAACAAGCACCGGACCCCTTGGCAGCGAAAATCAACTTCGGGACTTAGGACGAGGAAGCAGAGGAGGAACCGTTAAAGCACCTCCAGCAACGCCAGAAGGCAAGCACCTCCGAACATGCCGGGGAGTGTTCGGACCCAAAGAAGGATGGAACACCTGTACCCTGCCCTGAGTAGCCTACACCAAGGATGGAACCGGAACTGGTTCGGACAGAACCAGTCACAAAGCTCCTTGCACAACCTCTCCCGGCAGGTCAGGATACGGCAAGACCCGAAATCTAAGTGCCGGAAGTACAGTTGCCGACCCCACCAACAGGCCAAGAGCATTCAGAGGCGGAGCGTCCAACGGAGCCGCAACCAGAACGGCAAAGTGGTCACCAACAAGAGCCAGAGTTGCAACTCAACGCAACTGGACAAAACCGACCACTGGCCAGCGACACCAACACCCTTCAGGCAGACGCAACAACAGGGCACCGGTAGCCAATGGCTCCGGTAGATTGAAGAAAAAATTGCCAGAGTGGTACACTACATAGAGGTGGAAGAGAAAGCGCAGATGGACCGGTTGCTTGTCACAACCGGAGAACTAGAGACGGCCCGGTCAAGGATCCGGAGCCTAGAATAGGACTTGGACCTGGCCACAGAAGAATTGGCCAAAATGGCCTTTACCGAACCACAACTCCAAGCACCGGTGACTCCGGTAGATGTACAGAATAAAGAAGGACCGGCACCTGTACATAGCAATAGGACCCCAGAGACGGAAACAGTCCCGGAGATATTGGCGGCGCAAGCAAAAGAGCTTGCTGAATTAAGAGATGAACTGGCCGCACAGGAAGCATTACGCACCCGAGAGCGGGACTTGAAGAAAGCGGCAGAAGAAGAGCAACGAAAGACTGCTGATAACGTCCGTCGGGCAGAAGAGAAACTGCGGAAAGGACATCAGTCCTATGACCGGCTAAAGGAGGAGAAAGAGAAGGTGCTGCAAGAGAAGGAGAAGCTGTGACAGATGGCGGAAACAGAGATCGAAAGGTTGAAAGAAGAACTCCGTCAACAGAAGGACCGGGAAGACCGCGCTCGCCGGTAACTCAACCAAAAGCTGAAGCAAAAGACCAATGATTTTGAGCACCTGCACCGGGACTACAAGCACCTGGATACGGAGCATAAGAAATAGCAGGAGAAGATGGTAGAGCTTCGGCAGGAGGTGCATAGAGTTGAGACGGCACTGGCGGAGGAACGGGCTAAAAGAACCATGCTGCTGGAGGAAGCCGCGCAAGCACGGATGGAGCTGCAGAAGCAGTATTATGAAGAAAAGGAAAGAGAGATGATGGTCTTGCAAAGGCTGTAGAACACCTATCAAACCCAATTGTCACATTACCAGGAGCAGGAGGTGGATATGGTTGCACTAATCACATATATATTTACAAGGAGGGCAAGGATTCGAACCTTGCACCTCCTACTTAAGAGTCAATAAGCTTAGCACTAAGCCATGACATTTAGTTAAATTTATATTTCTATCATTGTACTTTGACATGTAAATTCACATACATGAGAGCTAAAATGAGTGACTTGGTTATCATGCACCACATGTAATACATGAGCGCCAAATGGCAAACATGCATTTTATGCATGTCTTGTACCTTGACATGCATCATATGGATGAGAGCATATATAAAAGAAGGGATGAAAAAGAAGAAAGGTTAGGCTCTTTTGGTTATGAAATTAAGAAGAAGAAAATTCGTTATCGAATTGATCGTGTAACTTGTTTCTGAAATCTAAAGTCAAGAGTTCTTAATCTCTCTCTCAATCTAAAATCAAGCGTTCTATCTTTTCTCAATTTCTCTCTCTTTCAATCTATCTTAATTCCTTTCTCGCTAAAGCTTATGCCAACGTCGAATCTTTCCGGTCCAGAACCTCGACGGTTCCGCCTCACGATCCGCGCGTAGTGACGGATCTTCACGACACCGGCTTTGATTCCGGAATCACGCTTCTTGTTGTCGGTGTATTGCTTCCGCTATGTCTTCCAGTCTTCCCTCTAGTTGTCGTATCCGGACCGCTAGTAGTTCTTCCCGGCTCATCTCTTCCTTCCACGGTAGCACTGTCCATGTCGCGATCGCGGTTTCCGTTGGCATTTCCGGTGCTTGTCCGGTCATGAGTTTTTCCGGCATGTAACCGGTTACGGAGCTATGCGTCGTCCGATCCGTCCATAGTGCATACGGAAGCATCTGCGGCCAATCTTACACCCTTCCATCGCATGCCTTCACAAGTGCTTTGACGATCGGACTATGTCCTCGTTTAATCTTCCCGTTGGCTTCCGGATTGTATGCTATTGTCAGTGTTAACCGAACTCCATGTTTGGTGAAGAATTCCTTAGCTTTATCAGAGTCGAGTTCTCCCCGATGCACAATCACTTGTCCTACGCACCCGTACCTGCAAAACACCTCCTCCAAAAGAAATTGCCATACTGTAGAACATGTTTTCCTTCATAACACCCGACCTTCTACTTGGTTTGTGAGATCTTCCCGAGCTAACACCAAGTGCTTCTTTTGTCCGATCTCGGTTGGCATGGCTACAATATCGACCATCCATTTGAAGTTGATTGTCGGTGAGAATGTCAGATGTAACTCATCTTGGTGTCGAACTCCGGAGTAGATTTGACACTTCTCGTAGCTTTCCGTGAACTCCGCTATATCTTTGTACATGTTCTTCCACCAATATTTTTGTTTGATTTTCACAAAATTTTCCCACATTCCTCGATGTCTAGCCCAATCAGATTCGTGAAATTCGGACATTATCCAGTTTCGTTGCTCTTTCCTCCCGACTGCCCGAAGTGGTATGCCATCTGGTCTTTTCGGCTCCCTCCATATTAATGCATTTTTCAAGAAGAACTTTCGGACTTACCGCTTCTTACTATGGATCTCGGCTCTCTTCTCTTTATTGTTCGATGATTCCTCGATTTCTTGTAGCACTTTCCCGATCAGCAAGCTTTCTCCCTCATATTCTTCTTCCCAAAATTCTTGAATTACGTTCACCCGGCATATGTGCTCCGAAGCAAAGTAGTCTTCGGAAACTTCTTCATTATCGGATCCGGTTATGTCATCTCCGAACCGCGCCCTTGATAGCATATCCGCTACCGCGTTGTCTTTTCCGGAGATGTGTCGTACCTCCGGATCAAGCGACTTAACATATGCAATCCATCTTAGCATAGCAACATCCGGTATCCTGCAACACCGAATCATCCTGAGTATTGGAAGACAATCCGTTTCGATCACTACTTCGGCTCCGATCAAATAATCTCGATCCGATTTGATTGCTGACACAAATCCCCATAATTCTCTTTTTACTTGTGCATATCCACGTTGCCTTTCGTTGAGAACCTTTGCTCTGAATCAGATCGGATATAGCGAATCGTCCGAGTTGGCTTGATTGATGACCCATCCGATTCCGGTTGGACTTGTGTCAACCGTAGTTTGGCTTCTTTAGTGCTTTTCCCCTCCGTAGTGATTTCTTGAGCTTCTTCACGGCTTTGGTATGCTCCGGTTTCCATTCGAACTTCTTACCCTTTTGCAACAAGTGATAGAGTGGGTCCGCAATATGTGCATAGTGCGGAATCCATATGTGATAGAACGCACATGCTCGAAGAAACCTTCAAACTTTGGATTGTGACTCACATACTTCTTTCATAGATTGAATTGCATCGATCTTGGTTGGTGACGGTCTTCGGCCGTAGGGCTCACATAGATGTCCGACTACCAATATTTCTTCTTGCCCGAATGCCGATTTCTCACCAGAAAGTGTTAGATGCACCACTTCTAATTTTCGAAGCACTTTCTCGCAATCACGAATATGGTCAACTACGAACTTTCGGCATCCCCGATCATCCATAGTTTCATCTCTTTCTTCTATCGCGCATCCTTTCATTGGAAGGTCATCTAGGAACGACATCGTTATCTCCGAAATGCAGTCTTGACGCACCTTGTTCATTGCATTCATCATATGTGCGACCGCGTTCGTCGCGCCTTGTGGTAACGTACACATCCAGACTAATCCTATCGGTGTCCGCATGGTAGTGATGTCTCGGCTCTCCGCGGCTAGTTGGAATTGGTGATACCCCGAGTATAGGTCTCCGATGGAGTATATCGCACAACCGGCAAATGCTTCCACAAATTCATCCACTATCAGACTAACTCCGGAGTTCCGGATCCTAACCTTGTTCACCAGTTGCAAGTCTTGGATAAATCGGAGTGACCCATTCTTCTTCGGAACCGTAAACCATCGATTTGAGTACGGAGCATTTGATGGCTCTAGAATCTCCATTGCCACCTTTTCCTTGAGCAAGTCAATGATTTTCGGAATATGCGCCCATGGCACCGGAATCGGCTTCAGGTTCCACGGCACATGGTCAATCGTGAAAATCACCATCGGCTCCACTATCTTCAGGTCAACGCATCTTATTTCTTTCGATGTAAATGCAAATGCTCTCCCATGTCGCTCTAGAATCCCACGGAATCGTTCTTCTTCATTTTTTAATAGGAACCCACCTCCACCGATCTGAAGTTTCTTCCGTGTCTCATCCGTGAAGACATGTCCAATATCCATGGACTTCCGAAGTGTCGGATCCCCCGAGACTTCTTTCCTCTTTTGTTTGCTATCTACGGGTAACGGTCCCGCGGCCAGTTTCACTTTCTTCTCCACGGTCTTGTATTTCGTACTTACCATTGCTTCTTCTCTGCGGAGCGCATCCGACCCCATTTTCACAATGATCTCATACATCTCGACCAATTCCACCGGTTCTACCCAGTCTCAGTGGCCTGTATCTTCCGCGAGCTCTTCAAGCCGTTGTAGCGTGCTCCCATAGAACACTTCTTCGACTATTCCCACGATTTCTTCATCTTCTTTTATTATTAATGCTGACCATAACTTATCCTCCACTTTTCAGTATTCTTTCTTCATTCCTCCGGTTATGGCCGTGTACGAAGATGCCCCATCCAGACCGATTCGTACTTGTTTTGCTCCGAGAGTTTTCTTCCTGTAAGTGGTATCAGGGCTTCTCGGACTATCACTTCCCCACTCCACAACAGTTCTCTCTAAAAATCCATCCTTGTTTGGGACAAGAGCTCTCTCTTGTTCCTTTCATGATTTTCTGGCACCGTTAGGAATTGGATGGATTTCCCTCCATTTTGGCTCCGAATTCATGCAAAAGCCGCACCGCTATCGAGCACCTTCATCTCCATCCGTGAAGCCGTGATAAAGGGTTGCCCGAGGATCACGGAGTGTGAGACCTCGTCTTGTACGAAGAAATTTTGGTCAATCTCGACACCCCCGATCTTCACCGTCACATCCAAACAAGCCACAAATAGATATTCCATTGCTTTAGTGGCCGCCCGGATCTTCCATCGATGATTGGTGTTAATAGGCCACTTCCCCTTCTGGTAGAACTCCTTAGACATCAAATTGATCTCCGATCCGTGATCAATGAATGTTAGCACGGGCTCTTTGATGTTGCCGATTCGGATCGGAGTCTCGGTGGTTGCACGCGCCCAGTGTGGCTTTGTATAGTGGGAATTCAGAATCTCGTCCTCCACTTCGGTGTCGTTCATTAGAATGGTATTTGCATTCACCATCGACGCATTTTCCTCCGTAGTTTGTCTTTTTCTTTTCACGAGATCTAGAAGAAGATCATGGAACTCCTTTTTTGCTATTCCGAGTAGTTCCCGAAGCGAAAAATCTACCCGGCTGTCAAGGATTCTCTCCTCGAACACCTTTTTCAAGTCTGTTTGTTGTTCAATGTCCGAGGTGAGCTTGAATGCCGGAATCGTTTTTCCTTTCCCTCTTCCATCGGAGTTCCAGCTCTCCGGTGTCTTTGATGGTCGGACCGCATCATCCGTGACATAGCGCATGTACGCTATTCTTATCTACGGGGCACTCCCATCCCATAGCTTCCCGGATACATTCCGCGACACTTCGGATTACATCATGGTCGGCTTTCTTCGAAATTTCTAGCACTTCCGGCCAAAAAGACGCCTTTGCTGCAGACGACTCCCTCACACGTATTCCTGCGGTTGTCGCATAATTGTTTTTCGCCGCGATCTCCTCCTCTAGGACCTTCTTCATGCTGCCTTTCCGGAGTTTTGGTTGGAGTGGCTTCCAAGAATCCATCGAATGAATCTGATTTCCCTCGTAGTAGATAAGATCCCGTCGTAGCGCTTCCTTGTGCTCATCGCAATCCCTCCGATCATGTTCGGTGCTATTGCACCATATGCACCAACGGTCCATATACTTGGAACTTGTGGGACGGTCATCCGACTTCTTCACCATCGCGATTTTTAGATTCTCCATCTCCTTCAGCAACTGCTCCACCGTAGTTGCGTCGATTCCCTTCTCTGTTGTAGCTTCCCAAGCCCGCGGTTGATGGTCTTCCGATCCGAATCTCGGTTTCGGAATCGGTTCCGAAACCCTCCTTTCTTCGTTGGCAATCCATTGCCCCCTCTTTGTGTATCGCGTGACGATATCCAGCACGCCTTCCCATGTTTCGGTGAGGCCACTCTCAGTAGTCGTATCCTGTAGCAACACTCTAAGATCCTTCTGGTCCCGGACGTCTACGGCTCGTAAGAACATGATAACTTTGTCTAGTGCAAGGATAGCTTGATCTCTCGCGGACAACCTCCCGAACCGACTTTTGAATGCCGAAAAAACATCGAGGACCTTCATCCTCTTGTCCGACGTTTCCACCCAATCCTCGAATCCTCTCCGCGTTGCCTTGGAGGAGTCCTCGATAGCGAACGTGGTCTTTAGCGCCTCTTCAAACGCTTCCCATGTCAGATTTTGTTGTCGTAGCCAATGGATACTTCCTTGAAACCCATCGATAGCCACTCGGTTGAAGGATGTCACTTGCAGTCCTTCCGAAATCCTGCACTGTATCATTTCCACCTTGTAGTCCCAAAGATAGCGTGATACGTCCTTTCCATTGAATTGCTCGATCCGTTGCACGAGCTGCTCTACTTCCGCCGTTATCTCCGACATCCCACGTTGTTCTTGAAGCATCTGCTCGAACATCATCATCATGTTGTTAGCCTCAGGTTGATTTTCCATCTCCTTGCCACCCGTGTTCACGTCGGGTTCACCACTTGTGTCGTGCCTTTCCGAGCCGGATCGTTGCGTGAGTCTGGTAGGAACCGCTAAGGTTTTGGACTAGGAGAAAAGAAAATTCTAAGGCAATGAAGAATATGAAATTTGTTGTAAGGAAGAAAGATATGAAAAAAACTCGTGAACCCCAAGAGTATAGTGTATTAGTGTGTACTCAGATTAAGAGAGAAAAATAGTTAGCAAATTCGTGAATCCCACGATTATATTATATTAATCCCCATTGTAAAATAAGCAACAACCCCCCATACATCTTTCTCTACTCCATATATAAGGATGGAAGAGGCTAAGCATAGCTTCATGCTTTTTCTATAGTGTTCATGCACACTAAATGTGCATGAGTTGCCTTTTTACACTATGGTTTTATTTCCTAAATATATTGCTCATGCTCGCTAGATGTGCACGAGTCATTTTTTATTGGTGTACATTTTCCTTATAAATAAAGTATTCACGCATTCTAAAAAATGCATGACTTTCCTTTTAATAAAGGTCTTACACGTATATAATCTATATTTAGAACACTTAGGATAAGTTACTACAATGGTAAGGTTGGGGTTTATTTACGTGGAGGTATAAGGTTTGAATCTTGCCCTATACATGTAATAAATATTTTTTTAATGTTTTATTTTATTTATTATACGTACTTTAAATCGGATATAGTATTTTACATATTTCACGTAATGTGTGATTCACACTACGACAACGCGAAGATCATGCATCGTCTGCATCGTATGGGGTTCACGACGTCTAAATCAGACTCTTCATTGTTCGTTCGGGAAGGTCAACATGGACCGGTTAGTCTTTTACTTTAAGTTTATGATTTAGTCATCGCCAGTGCCGACCTAGATGAAATCGGCCGCGTAAAGTCTCATCTTGTGGCATCATTCACCATGAACGATCTAGGGGATTTTCATTACTTCCTAGGGATCAAAGTGGTCCGCACCCTCGAATGCATACTCATCAGCCAACATCACTACGTGCTGAATATGCTCTTCAAGTTCGGGATGGCAGATTGTAAGCCCATCTCGACGCCTCTCTACAGAAACGCAAAGCTTCGCCGCGATTCAGGAAAGTCGTACGACCCAACATGGTTCCGACAAATCGTCAGAAGCCTAATCTATTTGATGATCACTTAGTCAGATCTTAGTTACCCGGTCGGCATGATCAGTTAATTTATGTCGCTGCCCACGTTCTAACATTTTTAGTGGGCGCAGAGAATATTGTGATATATCCACGGCACTAAGGACATGGTGTTGCTATATGAGGCAAGAGTAGCCGAACAAAAAGTTGGCTACACGGATGCTGATTGGGCCGGAAATGTCAGCGATCGCAGATCAACATCAGGATACGGATTCTCATTAGGAAGTGTGGCGATCACATCGAGCAGTAAGAAACAACCAATAGTAGTCTCAATTAAAATTCCAGAAGTCAATTCGAAAAGAATAAGTGAAAACATTGTTATTGTTGTAATAGACAAGATTATGTCTATAAATCCGGAGACCTCTACTGTGTGAGAGTAGCATGATAACCAACTACACCATCTACACCCCTTGGTCATTAGTAATTTAATAGTTTGACATGAATTTGTTAATTAAAAAAATCGATTGGCATGTCACAATGACATTTACATAACGAATTTGTAAGATTGCCAAGTGGTACTAGGATTTACCTTATAGAAGTCTTTGTGACTACATACCATTTAGATTGAAAAAGATAGCATGGCTGGAAACAAGAAATGAAGAATTCTTTTTGCTTTGCTTAATATATGTGGATTACTTTCAGTTAGTTTAACTTAACACTTGACTATATTGACATAATTACGATCAACCAACCGTGGAAAGAACAATAGTTATGATTCTTGTCAATCTAAATAGCACTTCCCTTGACCAAATGTAGACTGTAACCGGAGAACTCTAATGTGTTAGAGTAGCATGAAAATCAACTACACCATCTAAACATATCAACAATATCTATTTTTCTATCTTAATTAATCTTGTTGCAATAATGATTGAAGAATAGAGTGATTGTAAAGAATCAAGAGATGGATTCTTGTGAAGCGGAAGAGATGTGAGTTATGTGTGTGTGTAAGAGAGAGAGAGAGAGAGAGTGAAACACAGAGAATACGCAAGGTAAAAGTATATTGACAAAGGAGAAAGACTCAACATTATACAAGGTGGGAGGAGGGTGCTTTATGTAGTCACCCTCTCTCTTCATTAACTACAAGCGTCATGGAGCATGGGGAATGTGAAAGCTCATAAGTTATGTGTCATAGAATATGATTCTATGACTCATACTAAATGTTAGAATACAAAGTGGTGACATAATGGTGACTCTTAACTATTAGAGTGTCTCTTCACTCTCAAGGTGAGTTCACACACTAGACAAGTTGAGCTTGATTCTCAACATGCCCCCTCAAGCTCAAGTCGGGTCGGTTTCAGAAGGTATCCGAAATCCGCTTCAACTCGCGTTCTGGAGTCCGCGTCGACTCGCATTGGCTCCCTTTATGCGGAGTTGCGGAATCCGTGCTCCAGCTTGTGTTGTGTGAAGTCTGTGCTTCGGCTTGCGTGCGTAGTTGCGAAGTCTGTGCTTCAGCTTGCGTCTTTCTTCGCGGCTTTGCGCAGTAGATCGGTTGCGGAATCCACGCATTATTGCGTAGTGTCTTCAGTACTCCCCCTCAAGCTTGGCAGGTCAGGGATCGTCAATCCGAGGTCGGCTCCTAAGGCTTTAGTGAAGATGTCGGCCATTTGAAGATTGGTGCTAATGTGTTGTAGGTCGACATCGCCAGCCAAAACGCGCTCTCGGATGAAGTGATAGTGCACTTCGATGTGCTTTGTCTGCGTGTGGAACACTGGGTTCCAAGCTAGATAGATACTACTCATGTTGTCGCAGTAAAGGGAAGTCGGATCCTTGATGGGTACGCCCAGATTCTTCAAAATCCTCTTGAAACACGTTCGCGTTCACAAGTGGAAGGATTGCGCATTCCACTTGTAGAATCTTCTTAAAACGAAGAAAATACACCCTCTCTACAATAATTGGATGCACTAGTATCACATGTTCCTCAACTTGATAAGAATTTGCAAATATAAAAATACATGATAGATCTACGAGTGGAGATCATTAGAAATCATGCAAGTTTAGACATGTTGATAAGTTAATGTATCTAAATAAAGTTCAACTATGGCTCAATATGGCACTATTATGCGACAAGGGAAACACTAACTTAAAGACTTATATTAATTAGGTAGGTTTTACAAAAATATGAGGTGTACTTGTATCCATACTAATAAAATGAGATATAATTTATACTTTGACCCATACGTGCATGTATGTAATTGTCGAAAATGTAGGATAGTGCACATTAGGATAAGTGATTGGAATAACTAACTTATTAAAGTATTCAATACTTATATTAAAAGTTGATCTAATCTATTCCTCAGTTTGTTCATATGGGATCAAACCATATGTGTATATAATTGTGCACAATGTAAGGCAGTGAACTTTAGGATAATGTCGTGGAAATAACAAACCTATTAGGCTTTCATACCTGTATTTAAAATTGATCTACTCTATTGCTTAGGTGATTCACACAAGATCAAACTCCGAACGATAATGCAACTGGAACCATTATCAACACACTACACAATCTAAGCAGCAATGGAATAGAAACATAATAGTTTTAACAATATAAGACAAAGATCCATAATAACAACATGGACAGTCATGGCAATAATTATAGGGTCATGTTCTGTTAAGGTTAGCTTGGACCAAAATCAGCCTCCATTTAAGCTAGTTCATGTTTCTCCATAAGTTTGGTAGTCAGCTATGCACGCGGTGAAACCAATATCATAAATCTACTAATCAAGTATATAGAAATAAAATTGAAACATATAGATGATTATAAAGAATAGAATCCACTAGGTAAAACCCAAAATTTGTATTAATAATGTGAAATCTTAACAAATCGTCAGTGTCATATTCTTTATAGAGTCTATTACATAGCAATCAATTCATCAACGTCATTTTCTTCATCATCTTGTGTAGAACTGTCTTCGGCTATACGTGCATTGGTTTCCCCTGTTAGCCGAGCCAACGAAATATCTTCTATAAGCTCATCATCAAGCTCTATTAGCTCCCCCGGTTCGCCGGCTAATGGAGGAATAGGCTCTCGCGAAGCAGGTTGAAACCTTTCTGTATTGGCGAGGTTCTTTGCACCGACCTCCTCATCCTGGTCTGGGCACTCCCACAAAGCCTTAATCCGCATATTAATAAATATAACTTGGTCCTCGTCCTTCTCCAATGCAACTGTATTTCTAAACAGCTTCAATGCACATGCTGACGTAGTTCCTATGATGTAAGTGACAAGAAGATTTAGTTGTCAAACGAAAAAAAGTGATTGGTTATCTCAAGATCGTTACCCTAGTTCGAGGAATACCTGTGCCAGAAAAGAGATCTAATATCCAGTCTCCTTCAACAGAAAACATCTCGATCAAGCGCATCATAAGTCGTTGAGGTTTTTGGTATGGGTTGACAAGTCCCCGTTCTGTCGTGGTGACATGTCGCAATTTCCGAGTCACTGCTGGATATACCAATAGATTTGAACCTCCCACTTCATTAGAATGCTCTTTGATTCTCTGTTTTTTAATTTCATCGAAGTAGCCAACCGTTATGTATTCAATGGCATTAACGAACCGAAAAGTTGGCCCTCTATTTACATTGGTCTTGATCCTATAAAAAATAATTCATCGAGTTAAGAATAGATTCAACAACCTTAAGAATTGCAATATAATGAAAGACACCTATAAATAATCCTTACCATGCAAGGTTCTCGATGCCATGGCAACGAGATCTCAAAGCTTGAGCTACCGAGTACCCTTGGTCCATACTATGAAAAACAACTATTCACCACAAGGATGTGGTCGTTAGCTCAGCGAAATCCTTGACCATCTTCTCCAATTGTTTAAACCTAAACGGTTCATCGTCGTATGATGACCCAGCCATTCGAAATCCGTAAGGAATATCCGCAATCATTAGCGTATATTCCTTCTTTGGCACCTTCTGGATCAAGTCGATGACATCACCGCAAACCACATTGTAGTAAAGATCTCTCGTAATATCTTTTTTGTGGCTAAATTTTTTAAACGAGCCATCTTCCTCCATTTCGTACGCCTTGACTAAGCGACGATCCTTTTCTTTTCTGGCTCGCTCGAGATGTGCAAGGAAGGATGTAGGGAAATCGTGTATATCCTTAACTTCTCCTTGTTTCTTGCCTCGACACGGTTTCTAATAGAAGCAATAGGACATCAGGTATTATTATACAAGCTCTACATATCATGAAAGGGTAATGAAAAAACATCAATACTAACCCAATCCTTGAATGCAATAAAATACTCTGATAACGCCTTATACGAAGACGTTAGAGGATAATCCTCGGTCACTTGTTCCCAAGTTATACATCCAAGTTGTTTCATCATTACTTCTTGGATCTTCATGTACACCTTATGACTGTAAAATTAGAAATCAAGATTAGAACTTTGAATTACACCAGATAGACTACAATTTCAGTATTTGAAAGACTTACTTATTGAACTCAGTGACCATTTCTTCAAGGCTTAAATCTTTTGCCACAACCCTTGACAAAACCGACACAAGAAGCTGCTCGTCCTTAATACCTTGCATCGCTCTCCATAGAGACAGCTTCATGTCGTCTGCCGCTTCTTCAATTGTCAAGTCAATTTTCTTGGCGGCTTGTGACTTTAATTCTAGTTGAGGGTCAACCCTACATTTCTTTTGTCGTTGACCCTTTACCTCCTTATTCTCCCACATTGAGAATATTTGATCTTGGAGGTCCCATACTTCTCCATCTCTAAACGCCAATTGAAACCAAGATTCATACTTTCGAAGACCATCGGACCTAACATTATCATCTACCACAATGCCGACTTCATGTAGACATTGACGTCGAAGGCCTGGATGTAACTTCACACCAAACTTTTGTTTCACATCTAAATACTCGTGGTGGAAGAACCGTATACGCTCAATAGACGACATTTTCTGCCTATAGTCATTATCATTATTATGGTCCCATGCCAACAGCTTACCCTCTTCGGTTGTGAGCCCAACATAAATTTTGCACTCGGCATACTTGAAGAAGAAAGTGGTTGGATGTTCTCTCACAAGTTGCCGACGTGCCTCTGCTGAATGCAATCCACCAATGACAAAATAATTATATTGATCATGCTTTCTGATATCAAAATCTTCAATGGTTTCACATTCTTCAGGATCCACCATAACAATAAAAGGCACCACTGTGGCATGAGGATTAATTTTCATTTTTTTCTTGAGATTTTGAACATGCATGCGATGAGGCTCTCTAATCTCAAGTGGTCTTCGACCTGTTTTTTCATCAATAGGGGGCCGATGGATGTGTGTTATAGGCAAATTAAATACTTGCCCTTTCCTGACCAGCTTCCGTTGCATTAACTCTCTCCTTATTTTATTCTGCTCGGATGACAAGACACCCGAGGCCAGCTCGGCTCCTGGCGTCCCCTTATTATCCTCTTCTTCATTTTCACTTGTCGAATCCGTATCCGACATTTTCGTTGTCTTCTTCTTGGCTGGTCTTGACTGGACTTTGGATACCTTTTTTGTGGCCTTCAAGTGGGAGGGCTCTTCATCTCTTAGAGTTACATGGCCTTGTATATAAGGCCTCAAGGTAACAATCAGGTTTTGTGAGTTATCAAGTGCTTTATTGAACACTTCAGGCCCACAAGATTCCTTTACTAAAAGGTCTTCTGAAAGGAACACTTTGCGTACCCCCTTGGAGCACTCTATCATTACCAGTATGTTGGCCGAATCTGCATCTTCGTAGTCAAATCGTAGAATTCGGCCATACATAAATGGAGTTTCTTTTCCTAGCTGCCCCTCACCCTTCTTCTTTGTTGTATACAATACGACTTTTTTCTTTGAGTCGACATATTGCATACACCATTCCTTGTCCGTTAGATCTCGGTTAGGAAGGTCTTCGCCTCCAGTAGCGGCGACAAGTTTCATTTGGCTTACATCACTATGTGGCTGAGATTTTGTCTCTTCGTTAAAGAGAAGCTTTTTTCCTCTCTTCATGGTCACAGGAGTTACCTTGGTCTGGGCTTCGATTGGAGAACCTTGTATGCGAAGCTTAATTTTCTTCACGGGTCGGTCTGACAGGTTCTCAAACGACCTATTTAAGAAAGTATATGCAAAAACATAAGTTAGACAGTCACGTAGATTGAAGTTGTATATTATAATAAAGAACAGTTTCCAGGAGCAGTAACATATTCAAAAATCTATTATAGGCAGGGATATTCAACCTAGAAAATATATATCGTAATAAGTAAAACGGGTTATATATTCTTTTAAATAGTAGGTATGACTTATATAGATTCTAAACCTATATTGAGGAGAATTTGCCATAGTGAAGGCAATTTGTAGATCATTTTCTACTATTTTAAGCTAAAGTAGGTCATAAAACACCTATAATTAGAGCATGTATTTGTTTAAAAGTAAGTAAACTCAACATTAAAAAGACTGATTTTGCCAGACAATTTGATATCATTTCCACCCCATAAACGATTTTTCTCTCTCAAAGCCTTCTTATATACAGGGACTCGATACGGCGTATCGAGTTCGTGTATAAATATTTGTATTGTATACATGAACTCGATACGCCGTATCGAGTTCTTGAGAAACGAAACATATTTATAAAAATGTCCACAGTGTCAGAGGCCTACCTGGAGTCCTCGCGCTCGATTCTCTTGGAAGACATGGTTGATCGTGTTGAAGTGGAGGCGGAGATCGCGCTTTCGTGCTTTGTGTTCTGAGTGCTTTGTGTGCTCTGTGTGCTCTCTGCGTTCTGTGTGCTCTGTACGCTCTGTACGCTCTGGTGAGTGAAATATGATGAGGTCTTCCTATTTATAGGGATTGAACCCATGGTTAAAGTAACCATAGTCACCTTAACCAATATTGGTAACTTTGAGGATAGTTAGTTTGTAACCATAGTCACATTAACTATAGTAACTTATGATTGTATTAATGATTACAAAGTCAAACTAACATATTGATCAATCTTTTATACTCATAACAACCTACAATCACTTCAAAGGTTATGAAGGAGACAATGATAGAGGTTCATGAATGTACCAATGATTGATTACTAAAAGCAACATTTTTTTTGACTCTCAAATGTTATGTATTAAAGATGTGGGCATGAATTAACCAATGATTGATAAGTCTAATATTTAAAATGGTGAGCATTAAAGAACCAATGAGTGAGACGTTCTATATCAAAATGGGTGTCATTAATTAGCCAATGATTTTAACATTAATCCAACATATTCAAGGCTTGTTAATGATTAGTTTTATATTTTACTTGATTTAACATCATTTAAATCTAGTTTATATAATGATTGATAATTTAAGTTAAATTACTTTATTAAAAATAATTTTTAGATGTATTGTATTAATAGAATATTACATAATATAGACATTCTATTGATTTGGCTTTTGTTTAGAGAGAAGTTTATGTTTAGGGAGGAGTATATGGTTAGAGAGGAGTATAACTTAGAGAGCCCTATCTAGACCTTAAGCCATGAGTGAAGATTCACCGTTCTCGATTGAAGAATATTGTTTGTCATCAGACCCATCGTTTTCTACTGAAGAGTATTGTTTGTCAACAGAGTCACCATATTCGATTGAAGAATATTGTCTTTCGACCGACTCACCATATTCTATCGAAGAATATTGTCTGAGCTCATCTACAGGGAATGTAAATAATGACACATGTGAAGAGTTCTCTATTGAAGAATACGATATTAATAAAGATACTGAGAATGAAGGAAGTGCCCAGGAAACATTGAATAACATTGGCGATGGTCAGAACAGAGAATTAGACTGTAACAAGGTTACACCGACCTCTATGCAGGAAGAGAAATCTGGGAGCCCTATGCATATTAGAAGAATCCCACGAAGAATTCGTCTGGCTAGATTTAGCTTGGTGACATCAGATAAACAGATTGGATTTGATGTCAACAAAATATGTTGTGCCCGTGGTTGTATGTCTATGATTGGAAAATCAAAGTTGCGAGAATTAAGGCGATACTATTTTTCGATGACCGGTGATGAGCAAGACACTTACCTCGGATCACATATGCAACTAGTATCTGACAAATGTACGGGGATCAAAGTATCATTCGAGTATTATATCTTCCATGCGCAACAGATATGTAGAGTTGCATTCAAAATTGTGTTATGTGTTAGTAACATGCGGCTACATAGAGTACAACAACGTCTACTTAGCGGGGATCAGATGCTCAATTGTAAAGAGGTTCCAAGTATGAAAGGTGCAATTGGAAGACTAGCTATTGGCTGGATGAAAACTTACTTTCAGTTAAATTGGGAAGTAATGCCCACTACAGGTAGGATGCATCTTTCTGATAATTATACCCGTCGGGAAGTTTATGATGTCTATCGATCTGAAATGCTGGGCTCACGTAATAAGTCTATCACCTATAGCCAATTCACAAGATTATGGAGAGCTCGGTTTTCAAATGTTATTATTCCTCGTAAAGTACGTATGGGTTATTGCTCCATTTGTGCAAATCTTAAAAGTTTGGCTAAAGGTGCAAAGACATCAATGGAAAAGGATACGAGTAAGAAGTTACTACAAGAGCATCGTGAGGCACAATCCTTAGAACGAAGGAAGGCGATGCATCATAGAGAGAAGTGTTTGAAGAGGCCTGAACAATACATGTGCTTAATGATAGATGGCATGGACCAGAAGAAGACATGCTTGCCGCATATGCGGAGGCTCCCCAAAGATGTCAATGATGAGTGCCTTGTTCAAATGCACTTGGTGGGATGCTTGGCTTATAATAGGTCTGTTCGACCTCACGTCTTCATTACTTACCCCAATGTTCACAATGACCCTAACCTAATAGTTATAGTGATTCACCGAGTTTTGATGTCTTGGGGACAACCTTTCCCCCCTGTTCTATACATTCAATTGGACAATACTGCTAGAGAGAACAAAAATTCAACTGTATTTGGCTATCTAAGTATGTTGGTCAACCTAGAATTGTTTAGGAAAGTGAAAGTCAATTTCCTTTTGGTTGGCCACACACATGACCATATAGATCAGATGTTTAGCACATTCTCCAGACAGTTGTCTCGGCATGATGCTTTCACTTTACCTAAACTATTTGATGTCATTTGTGATGCATATACACCACGCCCAAAAGTGTTACACTTGAAGGAGGTATATGACTTTAAGAGATATATATTAGATGGGGGTGGTGGGAATGTTAAAGTGCTTGCTCAGTTAAACAATATAAGTTTCAATCACATTTTTTTGATAAAGAAAAATGGAATAAGTGGTTCTACACTTTTGTATGCTAAACAATATTCATCTTCTACAACATGGGAACCTGAAGGTGGTTGCCAGTTATTACTTTGTATGCCGAGTACAATTGTCCATGGAGCTAAGCAAATGCCAATTGAGAAGAAAGGACAGTTGCAGAGCGACTTGGTATTAGAACAAAAACGGTCATGGCTCCAAGCCTTAGAAGAAAAAAGAAAGCATATTGAGGCCGCCAAGAAATATGCCGCACAACAAGACACGTCATGGTGGGATGTGTTTTATAGTGATCAGAAAGAAATTATAGACAATTGTGTATCTGTTGATAATTGGAATTTGGAAACGCCATTCACATGGTCGCTGCAACATGATCGCGTAAATAGAAGTCCGGAGCGACTAGTAAATGCGATTAATGACAGCTTGGTCCATCCACAACAAAGAGACATTTATGTGGGACCAAGGATGACCAAAGCAGCCGAAGCTAGATGGCAAGGAAATTTGCAAGAGCTCACTGCGGGGATGTTGATTGCAACGCCGGCTGATGAGAACTCACATGGCCACCAATTTTGGGTTGGTAAAATTCTAGAAGTGCTAATGCATGAAATAGAAAACACGATCAAGTCTATAAATGTTCATTGGTACAACACTAGAAGTGCAAATGCTTTTACAGGTAAGTATACATTGGAGATGATTGAATGCCAAACAAGAAGGGGAGGTAGGAAGAGGAAGCGAAACATTCGTAACACCTCGACCCTTGATATCTCTGATGTGGATATCATCGTGTACGACTTCACACTTACAAAAGCCGGACGATTAAGGAAGTCAACAATAGATATAATAAAAGAAAAATTACCAGGTCTACAAGGTGGCTCGAGTCAAAGGCAAACGAGATCTGCTACATATAATCTAGAGTCAAACCATTTGGTTTATGACGAAGATAATGCACTGATTGGTACATCCGAGGATGATGAGGAGGAATCGTCATTGTATATTAGTTATAGTAGTGATTCTCCGTAAAGGAGTGATCATGAATGTATATTTGGCTATTAAGTGTAACTACATTCCGCTTGTAACAAATCGAGTAATATAAAATCATGTGTTTTGAATTCTTATGATTTCCCAAAAATCGTTTCTTATAAAATAACATTGGTTGTAAAGTTTGTGATATAAATTGAGAATGTATCTTTTTGAAATTCGTCTTTTTTTAGTTACTTCTAAATCACGAAAATAGTGGATTTTTAACCTTTTTCATAGTATGTTTGAACTTGTATGATACTGGTATCAATGTGTTTTGTAAAATCATTGAAAAACCCCTAAAATTTCCCTTATCCTTCCATTTATGCGTGATCCTTCCACTTGTGAACACGAACGTGTTTTGAGCCATACGGCTTCACACGCAGCTACGGCTGCGCCCTTGTATTATGCCTCCGTACTCGAAAGAGCGACGGTAGGCTGCTTCTTGCTACTCTAGGATATTGCTCTACTGCCGAGGGAGAAAACAAATCTAGAGGTTGATCTTCTATCAGCTTTGTAGCCGGCCCAATCGGCGTCTGTGTACCCCTCGAGTCGTATTGGCATCGCGGTCTTGTAGAGGATGCCGCAATCCATTGTGCCACTGATGTAGCGTAGAACTCGCTTAGCGCAATCCGAGTGAGTATCACGTGGTGTTTGCATGAATTGGCTGAGGAGACCAACCGGATAATTGAGATCGGGTCGTGTGATCGTGACGTAGATGAGACTCCCGATGAGTTGCCGATATTGAGTCGGCTCACACGCTTTGGTGCCGGAGTTCGCATCTAGTTTGAGATTATGATCGAGCGGGGTTGCCACGGATTTGCACTCAGCCATCCCGAACTTGTATAACAAGATGAGGATGTAGTGTCGTTGAGAGATCATGATTCCAGCCGGAGTTTGAATTACCTCAATGCCGAGGAAGTAGTGGAGCTCCTTCATGTCTGTCATCTCGAACTTGTCGGAAAGGAGGGATTTGACTTTATTGATTTCGACGAGATGCTCACCTCCAATGACTAGGTCATCCACATATAAAATGATGACGATCGGACTTGCGGAATCGCTTCGTATGTAGAGGGAGTTGTCTGATTTTGACATACGGAAGCCGATTTGATGAAGATACGCGGTGCTTGCTTGAGGCCGTAGAGTGACTTCTTGAGTCGGCAAACAACTTTCGGATGGGTGCTCGAGTTGAAGCTGGGTGGTTGGATCATGTACACCTCCTCTTCTAATTCGCCTTGTAGAAAGGCGTTCTTGACATCCATTTGATGGAGGTGCCACCCTTTTGCTGCGGCAATCGCAATTATGGTCCGCACCGTCGTCATCTTTGCCACTGGGGCAAAGGTCTCTTTGTAGTGGACACCATGCGTCTGAGCGTATCCTTTCACTACGAGTCGAGCTTTGTAGCGGTTTACGGAGCCATCGGCGTTATACTTCACCTTGTAGATCCATCTGCATCCGATCGCCTTTTTGTGTGGTGAGGTGGGAACGAGATTCCACGTCTCGTTCTTTCGTAGTGCCTGCATCTCCTCGTTCATTGCTTCGATCCATCGCGGCTCCCTCGCGGTGTCCGAAAAAGTTTCCGGCTCCCATACTGTCGCTACCTTCATCATAAAGGCATAATGGTACGCTATATAATCGTTGTAGCCGAATCGGCTTACGAGGTTCTTTTCATGAGTGGATCAGCAGAGCTTTTCATTTGCACAGATGAGGGCTTTCTTAGCTCCGATTGGTACCTCGAAACCGCCGAACTCACTCATCGTCGTTGAAGTGATCATCTTCGTATTCCGACATTTTCGCCTTGCCTTTGTCCATCTTCGGGCTAGGCCGTGATGTGCTTTGATCGCTCAAAGGCTCTTGTGGTCCCCTGAATCGAGTCGTGATCGGACTTTCTTCGAATATGCGCATAAGGCGTTCTTCATCCTCGATCTCTTGTTCGGCGAATTCTGGGTCCATCGGAGTCGGAGTTGGAGTTGTCTCTGGTGCGTACCAGGATGCGGACTCGTCAAAAACGACGTTTCGACTTACTCGAGATTTTCGAGTTAAGGGGTTGTAGCACTTGTACCCCTTTTGCTCCAATGAGTATCCTACGACGATACATTTCTCCAACTTCGGGTCAAGCTTTTGACGCTTCTCGTCGGGGATGTGCACGTACGCTATCGTGCTGAATATCCGGATGTGCGATAAGTCCGGCTTCTTTCCGAAGTATTTTTCGTGCGGAGTGACCTCGTGCACGCCGGATGTTGTGCACCGGTTCATTAGGGTTTAGGGGGAGAGAGAGAGAGAGAGAGAGACAACGTATAAATTATATTTCAATAGCAACAGTTACAAAAATAACAACCAACCTTTACTAAAGGTTACAAAGTCACTTTATATGGTGACTATCCTAGGGCAACTGCCCTTTATGCTATTTACATAAATGACCCAAACTTAGGCTGTCCAAAGGGACAATGTGAATACAGCCATTATACACTCGTATTCGACAAACTTAACTCTGACAAAGGTAGGGGATTCCTCGCCAAACATGGAGTTCGGTTAACACTGACAACGACATACAATCCGGAAGCCAACGAGAAGATCGAACGAGGACACAGTCTGATCGTCAAAGCACTTACGAAGGCATGCAATGGAAGGGTGAAGGATTGGCCGGAGATGCTTCCGTATGCACTTTGGGCGGATCGGATGACGCATAGCGCCGTAATCGGTTACATGCTGGCAAAACTCATGACCCAACAAGCACCGGTAATGCCAACGGAAACCGCGATCACGACATGGACATTGCTACCGTGGAAGGAAGAGATGAGCCGGGAAGAACTACTAGCGGTCTGGATACGACAACTAGAGGGAAGACCGGAAGACATAGCGGAAGCAATACGCCGACAACAAGAAGCGGGATTCCAAAATAAAAGCCAGTTCAACACAAAGCACCGACTACGACCGCGGAACATTGAAGAAGGATATTGGGTGATTGTCTACGACAGTAGTTTGGATCATCAACATACAACGATGTGGAAGTTCACGAAAAGGTGGTTCGGGCCATACAAGGTTTGGAAAGTTTTCGACAACGGAACTTACCGACTATGCAAGTTGGATGGAACGATGCTACGAGTGCCTATAGCCGGCAAACAGGTTAAGATTTTCAAAAAGCGAACTGATGAAGAACCCT